>NC_083720.1:146283344-147483344 GCF_028564815.1 Eubalaena glacialis | reverse complement strand
GTTATGCAAACTAAAATAATATATTTTAAGGTGAGCTTATATGCATTTCTACTTAAGTTGTCAAAAGACTTTTAAGGGGAGTTTAGTGATTAGGATCTAGCACAAGGCTCTTCCACTCAGCAAGCTGGAAACACTTTGGATGTAGAAGACTGAGTTGGGGAGGTCATTGGTCCTCCCATTATGTTATTTCTTAGGTTTTTATATGTTTCCTTGAAAAAGGAGAAATATTCTGTCTAGATCAATTAAATTCAAGAGAAAATGTAATTTACTTTCCATTTGCACCCATTTCACATCCAAAGTCCTGGCATCGGTCTGCAAAGCCCAGAGGCTACGACGAGCCTGGTCTCGCTGGCCTCACCTCCCACTCCTCTCCCCTCACCCTCTCACCCTGCTCCAGAGCACTGGCCTCCTTGCTGTTCCCCAAACCCTTCAGACTCACTCTGGTCCGGGGCCTTTGAACTTGTTCTTTCTTATGCCTGGAATGTTCTTTTCTATTTTATCCACTTGGCTCATTCCCTCACAACCTCAAATCCTTGCTGCAACTTCTCTTCCCTGAGACCTCTTCTGACTGCTCTATTTAATATTGCAAACCACACCTTTGCTTTCACCCCTCAGCTCTCTTGATCCTTCTCTCCTTCTCCCCTCCTCAACTTCTGTCCATTTTTACACAATAGTAATGATCTTCTAACAAACTACGTAATTTACTCATTTATGATGCAACGTGTTTATATTCTGTCTGCCTCTGCTGGAATGTAAGCTTCTCAAGGGCAGAGATTTTTGTCTGTTTTGCTCAGTAATGTATCTCAAGAGCCTAGAACAGTGCCCAGCTCACAGTAGCCACTCCTTACATGTTTGATTAGTAAAAGAATGAGTTGGTTAAACACAGCAGGGACAGTTGTAGTTAGGGCAGGAGCCTTCATGAGGAATTTGTGATCGTCAAGAGGGCAGCTTGAAGACACCACAAAACAAGTACAGAAGGAAGACAGAGATGGGGGGAAGCAGTGATATGTATTGCACTTCATAAATTTTCCTAGGGTTGACCTTGCTGATGGGCATCTGAGGTGCAGGAAAAGGCTTGGATATAGACGCTGATAGGCAACTGTTTCCAGTGGATTTTAGGAATGTGTGTGTGACAGGGAGAGGAGAGAAAAGGGAAAACATTGCAATGGTGTGGCTGAGAAACTACGCGCCACACACTTGATCTCTCATACCTTCCGCCTCTCTGCACTCAACCCTCCTATTCGTACCTGCAGCATGCCATATGGTTCTATTTTTATCATCAGACAAATATGACAAACTCAAGATATCTCTGGATATAACCTTAAATACCTCTCAGGGCCGCAGCTAGACAAAACAACTTCATCTCTACCAGACACGAGACAAAGATGACTCATCAGACAAAACAAATCTAGTGTTACAAACCCACCTGTTCGTCCTTGGGAAGCTGTTTGAACTTGATATCCCAGTTTGTTCTGAATGAATTAGAAAGCAGAATGGAAATGTTATTAGAAGACGATAAGGTCATATTAGTGTGTGCGTTCTTCTCCAGGATGGGGAGGCTGATAGGCAGCATAGCTCTGAGCCTGGGCTCTGGATTAACTTGGAGGATAGGAATCAGACTGCCTGGGTTTAAATCTTCACTTCATTATTTAAGAGCTGTATGACTTAAGGAAAGTTATTAATCTTTTTAATCCTCAGTTTTCCCATCTGTGAATAGTACCAAGAGATTATATGAGGATAAAATGAGCTAATAAACATGCAAAGTATCTAGCATGGTGCCTTAATAAAGGTTATCCCTTAGGCACCTATAATATAGGCAACCAGGCTTCCTATATTAAAATTCTGGCTTTATTACTTACTTGCTGTGCAACTTGGGACAAGATGCTTCACCTTACTTTGCTTCAGCTTCATTTTCAAGAGGCAAATTACTTACTGCAAAGGACTCTTATGAGGATCCAACAACAAAATGGTATAAGCAAATAACTTAGGAAAGACCTGACATATAACAAGTGTGCAATAAAAGGCATCTTCTATTACTCTTATTTAACACTACAATTACTACTACTACTATTACTGCCACCATCGCTTCTGCCGCTACTACTATATTACTAGACAATGTGAGAAGTTTGGAAAAAAAACCCATAAACTTTACTCTTAAGCAGACTTCTGTTTACAGTTTTTAAAAGCAATTTCCTTCACCGTGCTATCCATATTCCTTTGCTTATCACTGAAGTGCAATCACTTATCAATAGAAATGAGTGAATGTTTTCAAGATATTAGAGGAAGAGGATACACTTCAGATTCTTGACTATAGAAGCAGTATTGAAATTCCTTGGGTTGTAATTTGAATAGCATCTGTGAGGGCAAAAGTTCCAGTTTTCCAGTTCATTTCATTTGTACTTGGACTTGGTGACGTACTGAAAATAATGAAAGAGATGGGGAGCTGGTTATAACTGAGGAATAGCTAGTCATTGCAGAAGAGATCATGAGTTGTCTACCAATATCTATTCTGTCCCTCTTTCTTTAATATTAAAACTCCTGGGTCATAGCTGGGCACTCTGCTTTTCAGCTGGAGACTTTATTTCCCAGATCCACTTGTAGCTAGCTGTGCCCTTATGACTAAATTCTTGACAACAGAATGACAACGGAAGTGATGTGTGCCAGTTCTAGGTCACACCAGTAAAAGAAATGGGTAATGCACACTTCTTTTCCTTTCTTTCTTCTTACTAACTGGGGTGTAGTCATGATGGAGGGTTCCGAAGCAGCCATTTTAGACCCAGAGATGGAAGGTTCATAATGAGGATGACAGAGATGCCCTAACAACCTTGGACCATCTACCTCTGGACTTTTACATGTGAAACGGCAATAAACCTCTATCTTGCATTAGCTACTAGACTTTGGGATCTCTTAGCCTATAACAAATACAGCCAAATTAACTCAATAAAAATGGCACTGTATTCAACCACAATCATAAAGGAAGACAATTTAAATTAGTTTGAATGTAATGAAGACATACTTAGAAAGGAAATACATCAGCCTTTGAGGTAGATCAATTTAAATTTAAGAGATAACATTATATTTTGAGCTTTAAAACATTTTCCATGTCTTTTTCTCATACTTTGTGCCATGATGAAGGCCTTGCTCTAGTGATCAGAAGTAACTTACAGTTATATTTGGAATATTATCAATTACCAGAGCTCTTTGGGGTTTGTGTTTAGATACTATTTTGTATGGTTAGAATTCGAACAAGTACCAATGTGATTATCCACATAATCTATAGTTAGGGTTTTAACATCATCAGTCCATGGATAGAGTGATGTAGACACCAAAGTATAATAGACACTAAAATTTAGGATAAAAGATAACTATATTAAAATGCCAACAAAATGTCAATACAATCATATCAGGAAATGACAAACTCAAGATTTGCATTGAATTATTTACTGTGAGCCTGTACTGCTTTTAAATATAAAACAGTCTTTAAAAAATTACATGCTAAGGTTGCAATTGATTATTTACAAGTTTAGAATTACCTTACAGTTTAGAGGTATTTACTCCACCATGAGAGTGAGTCCAAGCATCCTTAGGAAGTCAGCATTTTGAAATATAATAAATGAAAATTAGTCAGTACACTTCGGAATTAACATGTTAATGGAAATTGAAAGAAACAGGTTCATGTTGCAGCGTTAAATCCAAAAGAAGATAAGTGACCCCGCTGTAGAAAGGGGATTAAAATTGGACCTTTTTCTTTAGATTGTCATGGCCAAAGGAGGATTTCATCTTATAGACTGGGATTGCGATTCACTAGGGAGTATCTAAGGTGAAGGGAGCCTTCTATCAGGCTAGGATAGCTTTATAAAAATGCCTGTAGCAACATCCATGTCCTGTGCTTTCTTTCTTGCTCTGAGTTTTGGGATCTTATGTAGACCCACCATGCCAGAGGAGATGGGCAAAGTTTGCCTGATTTTGTTATTGCTGATATTCTAGCCTGCTGATAAGTCTCTTAGCAGATTTTTTGGCATGGTTCAATGCCTATTTAGGTCAATGAAAAATATAAAGTTTCTAAATTTTTAGAGCTGGGACCAGATCATTGACCTCAGTAAAAGCCATCCATTGAGATTCGATCTGAAATAGCTATCCTTGGTTTCATATCATTACATGTATTTTTATGCTAATTTTATGTTTAGGAAGCACTATTCTTTTTGTTTCTTAACATCTTTATTGGAGTATAATTGCTTTACAATGGTGTGTTAGTTTCTGCTTTATAACAAAGTGAATCAGTTATACATATACATATATCCCCATATCTCTTCCCTCTTGCGTCTCGCTCCCTCCCACCCTCCCTATCCCACCTCTCTAGGTGGTCACAAAGCACCGAGCTGATCTCCCTGTGCTATGCGACTGGGAAGCACTATTCTTGATTATTTAAACAGTTCTCAATTTTAAATTGGACGTACAAAGAAAGGAAAGGTTATATTGATCTAAAAATACATGATTACTACACACCAATTAGCCTGGTGGAAAATACTGATAATATTAAATGCTGACAAGAGTGTAGAGAAACTGGATCTCATATATTGCTGGTGGAAATGCAAAAGGGGGCAATTACTCTGCAAAACAGTTTTGCAGTTTCTTAGAAAATTAAACATAAACTTACCATACAACCTAGCAATTGCACTCTTGGGCATTTATCCTACAGAAATGAAAACTTATGTTCACACAAAACCTGTACACAAATTTTTTAGCAACTTTAATTTTAACAGTCCTAATTGGAAACACCCAAATGTCCTTCAAAAGGTAAATGGATAAAGAAACCGATGTAAATCTATCCAGTGGAATACTACTCTGAAATACAAAGGAATGCATTATTGATACACACATCAACCTGGACAGATCTCAAGGCATTACGCTAAGAGAAAAAAGTCAATCTCAAAAGGTTGCATACTGTATGATTCCATGTATATCACATTCTTGAAACAGCAAAGTGATAGGGATCAGGTCAGGAGAGAACAGATCAATGGTTGCTAGGGGTTCAGGAGGGATGGGGATAGAGGGAGGTTGTGACTACAAAGGGTTATCGCAGGGGAGTTTTGTGGTGATGGAATCTATACATGTGAACAAAATCTATGGAATCATACAAAACAGTGGGTATAGGTGAAATCTGAGTAAAGTCTGTAGTCTAGTTAACAGTATTCCTGGTTTTGATAATGCACTATGGTTATATAAGATGTTACTTTTGGGGGAAGCTGGGTGAAGGGTTCACAGGACCTCTCTGTACCATTTTAGCAACTTCCTGTGAGTCTATAATTATTTCAAAATAAAAATTTAAAAAATAAGGATTACATTACCTCATCAACTGTGACAATTTATTATTAATTTATTTATTTTATTTTGTGGAGAATAGTGCAAGGAGGGGAGAACATGCTTTAATCAGAGCAGTTCTGCTTTTATCTGTTTATCCCTCTGGGAAGATTTCTTATGAAGAAAGAGTTTCTGGGATAAAGTTCAAAAACCACTTTTAAAAGGTTACAGAAATTTCTTGAGATGATAAAAATCAAATCATGTACAATAATTTAGTTTTTAATCACGAAAAGTAGGTGTGCTTTACTTTTTAAATTTTTTTCTTTTTTGGCTCCCCAACCAGGGCTCGAACCTGTGCCCCCTGTAGTAGAAGCAGAGTCCTGGACCACCAGGGAATTCCCAGTAGCTGTGCTTTAGAAGGCAATCTGAATTATTATTTATGGCAATGAAGGGTTACAACTTCCAAGGGAACTGATTACAAATAGCCTAGTGTTTTAGACATGGTATCAGAATTGGTTTGTTATGAAATTACAGATGCTGATGTTAACCATAGCTAATATACTGCTTGTTGCATTGCAGGGAAATAAAATTGTTGGTGGATTCTTCCTCGAAGTCATTTAAAACTAGCTGTTAGCTGGTAGAGCAGTGATTTTTCAGTCTGAGATCCAGTTATGCAAGACAAGGCAGCTGCAAAACTACTTAGCTTAACCTAACACAGGGTTTGTTGCCAATATAAACTGGATCTCTAAACATTCCAGAAATCTTTGTTCACGTCCATGAAATTTTGCTCCCACTCACATATTCTGGACAGCAGAGCAGTTTGAGGTGGTCATCAACTGTCTCATGTAGAAATGTTTCCCACAGCATCTGTGGAGGCAACGCTTTCCTGGTAGGACCTGACCAGGTGCAGTTTGGACCTTTCACCCTCCATGCCCAACATACCTACCCAGAGCCCAATACGTCTTTTCTTCCGGTGACCGATGCCTGATTACTGCTGTGGTACTTAGGGCCTCTGAGTAATTATAGAGTTGGCCTGTGGTTGTCTTCCAGGAAATGGCAAGTACCACTTGCCCCAGGGTGTCCTGGCAGAATTCACTTGGGGACAACAGGAAACGATGCCATGTAAGGGCAACCGGCGGCAGCAGCTGCTTTTCTGTGGACAGCCGGAAGGTAGACCAGTGTGTCTCTTTCACCATCTCTACTTCCCCTTCCTAAATCGATTGGAGGTTTATCAGTAAGAGAAATGTGTGCATATACAGTGATCCTCAAAAGGACCTACGTGAACTTTCACGCCAGAATTTGTATGCTTGCTTTTTGACCTTCCTCTACTTACAGCGACTCTGAGAATGTTTTTGCAGTTAACTTTTTCAGCAATATTGTCTTAGGGCCAAGTCTCATGCAAAGGTTTTCAAAGAGTTTCTCTGTTTTCATCATTTATTTGAAAGAACAGTAGCTTTATTAACTTGTGGCCAAAAATGGTTTTAAAATATATAACTCGGGGACTTCCCTGGCAGTCCAGCGGTTAAGACTTCACCTTCCAATGCAGAGGGTGCGGGTTCAATCCCTGGTCGGGGAGCTAAGATCCCACATGCCTCGCGGCCAAAAAAAAAAAAAAAAAAACCAAAACATAAAACAGAAGCAATATTGTAACAAATTCAATAAAGACTTTAAAAAAATTTTTTTTTAATTTTAAAAAATAAATAAATAAAAAAAAATAAAATAAAATATATAACTCAATTCCCAGAATTAAATTTATCAGCTCAAGAAATCCAACTCTTCTCTGAGCTGTTAAATTTAGATATGTAACGTGAAATTGGAGCAGGAAGAGAGGAAGCATGTTGTTTGATGGGGGAGGGGCTGCTCAGACAGGTTCTTCTCAGGTATCCTCACCATCCATTGCTCTTGGCTACTTGTCACACTTTCCTACCACAAGAGGAATTTAATAGGGTGTTGCAATGAGAAGGGAGGCCATAGCAGGAAAAGCCTTGGAATGCCCTGGAGTATTATGTGGCTATTAAAAATAATAAATTAGAGCTACTCCAAATGATTTCCAGCAATTTCCACAATTTCTTATTGAGTGAGGTAAACAAGATGGGATATGGCGCCTCAGCGTTGGTCTCTCTTGCTTGCGGGCTGTGCATTTGGCAGGGGCAATAGCTAAGTCACCTTAGTGAATGGGGCTACATGCTGGTCATGGGCACAGCCTTTCTCCCTGATGCAAAGCTACTTCACTCGCTTGCCCACTGTGCTGGCAGTGGATGGTGGTGGCAGAGAACGACTAATGTCACAGCCGGCCAGGCACTGGCTCAGTCATTTTGTCCACCTGGCTGTTCAGAGCCCCTTCCATGTTGGTGCTCTTGGGTGGGTGTTGTGAGTTATAAAGCTCTTCATAATTCATGGTTGTTCTCTCATGTCCAGTGATATGCCTGTTTCCTGGACTTTCTTTTTCCTGATAGTCTAGTCTTTCTCCTTTTAGGCCTTGTAGTGGGTTTAACAGTTTCTCTTGGAAATTCATGTCTGCCTAGAGCCTCCGAATGTGACCTTATTTGGAAATAGTATGTTTGTAGATGTAACTAGTTAAAAATCTTGAGATGACATCAAGGTGGGCCCTAAGTCCAGTGACTGGTTCTCTTATAAGGAGAGGACACTGAGAGATACAAGGAGAGGAAGGAGAGGTCACGATACAGGCAGGGATTGAAGTGATAAGTCTAAAGCCAAAGAATGCTAAGCATTGCCAGCAATCACCAGAAGCTAGGAGAGAGGCTTGGGATGGTTTCTTCTTCAGAGCCTCCAAAAGAACCAACCCTCCTGATACCTCGATTTCAGGCTTCTGGCCACCTTGAACTATGAAGGACTGCTTTTAAAAGGCCACCCAATTTGTGGCAATTTGTATGGCAGCTCTAGGAAATTAGCATAGTCCCTAACCAGCAGACCAAGCATTTGCCACTGACCATGAATCCATGTATATTCTAACCTTGGGTTGCTTCTTTCTTCACACGAAGTGGATGATCAGGTACACGGCCTGAAACACTACCCACTTGGGGGGACTTCCCTTATCATTATCTTTCAAGGCTACCCCTTGAACATTTATGATAGCAGATTTCTCTCATAAAATAAATTTGACATATTAAACTAAAATGTTCTCTATATTGAAAGATATCTTTAAGAAAGTGAAAAAACTAAATGGAGACAAAATATTTGCAACACCTTTGCAAAGAATTGATAGTAAGAATATGTAAGGCACATTTACAACCTAATAAGAAGAACACAGTGAGATACAATTTTAAACCCAATCCATTAGTAAATTGAATATGTCTAATATCATCAAATATTGGAGAGAATGTGGATTAATAGACTAGCTTATACTTTGCTGGTGGGAGTATAAATTGGTTCAACTACTTTGGAAAATAATTTGGCATTATCTTTTAAAGTTAGAGATTCATATACTCTATGATGAAGAATTTTACTCTTGGATATATACTCAAAAGAAATTCTTCCACATACATTAGGAGACATACACAAGAGTGTTCATGGAAGCATTCCTGTTTGAAACAGCAGAAACTTAGGGAAAATCCACACACCCAGTAATAGGAGAACTGATAAATGGCGGTATATTCAGACAATGAAATATTTTACTACAAAGAAAAATGAAGGTAAATGTATCCTAGAAATATAATTTGAGTAAAAAGTAAGCCCTCAACATTAGATATAACCATATACCCCCTCATTTTTAAAAAAAAAGTTACAAATGACTAAAACTACCCAATGTACCTTAAAGAAATATTTATATTGTGTTAAAACGATCATTCTAAAAGGCTAAAGGAATAATAGTAGAAGTGGCCAGATAGTGACTTCCAGTGGAGAGAGGCAGGGTGCAGGAGAGGGAGGAGAACTTAGGTGTATGTTAGAAATGATGAATGTTCTCATTTCCATGCCGGGTGGTACATATACAGGTATTTATTGTTTAACAAGAAAATATGTAAGTAAAAATAAATAAATAAAGGCCATGCCTAGACCAAGGTTACACTGTGTCATGGACCAAGGATTATGATTAATCAAGTTTTAGGCACCTAGTGTTGGAAACACAACAATTGGACTTTTAATTGTGCAGAAATGTTCCCGGTTGTATCAGTATTGAGAGCAAGAAGAGCCCTGGACCTGGGACAGGAGGAGAGATAAAATGCTGTCTGAAAGAGAAGGGGAAGGAAGCCCCAAGAAAGTCACAAACATGGCCTGAAGAGAAAGCCTTGTGAGAAATTCCCTGAGGGGAGGATGGTCCAGGAGCTTGGAAAACAGAGATGTTAAGGGGTCCATTTTAGGTTGTTTCCTGTTCTGAGCTCTGGTGTAAGTAACCTCCATTAACTGAAGTCCACAATAAAGGTCTGCTACACAGATAAAATAAATAATAATAATAAACGTCTTCATCCATGACTCAGTTATTACACACACGTTCAATGAGTTCCTACTGCGTGGGGTACAGCACTAGGGATATAGCAGCAAACCAAGCAGGCCAAGTGTCTGTCCTCATGAAGTCACTATATAATTTTTCAGCTGATGATAAATGCTAGGGCAAAAATGAAGTAAAGGAGAGGGAGAGCCAGACGTGGGGTGATTTGTATCAGTAGTGTTTGGGGTGAATGAGGAGAAAGCAAGTGCAGGATGGCTACAGTGGGATGAGAACACAGAAAGGGAGACAGTGAGTGGGGATTCAGAATTCGGCAGAAGCAGGAATTTGTGGTGACAGGCATCTAGGAGAACACAAGTTCCCTTTACAACAAATCATAGGAACATCGGAGAAGCCTCTGTTTTCCCCATCATGTGCAGAATGTGGTTTGCATTGCTTAGTTTGTAACTTAAGGGAAAAGTTAATTCCAAAGGTTGGAGAATTTGAGGCCACTGCCATTATACTTCCAACATTTCAACTATTAAGTTGTTTACCCTCTTTTGTATGAGTGGTTCTTTACCTATAGGAAGAGTAGGGAGGATGGATATTTGTACTTTGAAAAGTTTTCCAAGTAATTCTGCCTCCCAACATCCCACTCCCCCAATCCCACCTCCCTCCATTGGTGAACATTTCTTATACACAACAGTGATTCCTAATTTGGTTATCCTAGGGTATTTCAAGTAATCTCAGGTTATAACATTTTAACAAAGTAATAAGTAAAATTACTGATAACATTTTTTAAAATTTTATTATTTATTTATTTATTTTATTTATTTTTGGCTGCGTCGGGTCTTAGCTGTGGCACGTGGGCTCTTTCGTTGCAGCGCACGGGCTCTTCATCATGGTGCTCAGGCTTCTCTCTAGTTGCGGCACGCAGGTTTTTTCTTCTCTAGTTGCGGCATGCAGGCTCCAGGGCGTGTGGACTCTGTAGTTTACGGCACACAGGCTCTCTAGTTGAGGCGCGAGAGCTCAGTAGTTGTGACACGCGGGCTTAGTTGCCCCACGGCATGTGGGATCTTAGTTCTCTGACCAGGGATCGAACCTGCGTCCCTTGCATTGGAAGGCGGATTCTTTACCACTGGACCACCAGGGAAGTTCCTGGTAACATATTTAATTTAAAAAGAACCTAGCAGAGCATTTGTTTAAAAATAGTAATATTCTTAAATGAAATGCCAGGATCCTCAGTGCCTCAATTTGAGAATCATTGTGTCATTTTTTTGATACTCTTTAATAATGGCCCCCTTTTCCCTGGCATTGTTTATTTCCAATGTATTGGAACTGAAACTGGGCAAAACAGTTAGATGAATGTTGAATTAGCATAAAAGTCTCTTTTTTGGTCTTTCTATGTGCGTGTTTAAAATAACTTATTAAATGCTTACTACATGTCAGGAACTACTTTAAGCTCTCCGTATGTATTATTTCACTGAATTCACAATATCCCCATGAGTTATATTCATTACTACCCCTACTTACAAGTGGGAAACCTAGGCACAGGTTTATGCAGCCAGTAAGTACAGCGCTGGATTGTCACCAAGGCAGTCTGACTCTTGAGCCTGTGGCTTTAATTCATTTACAGTACTATCTTCAGTAAATACCAATGCAATTAATAGAATCATGTTCTAACATCACCCAACAGTAATGAAACTAGAACACAGAAAATACTCCTTCTCACAGAAAGTGCAGAAGTTCTTATTGACCCATCATTTTAAAGTTTCTTGTTAAAATTCTTCAAAAAACTTGCTACCTTGAATTTTCAAGGTTTTCCAAGTTCATGATTATCAGCTCATGAATGCCGGAAGAAAAGATGACTCACTGCTGCCCAAACTAAAGGGCAGCAGGTTCTTAGTGAAAACAGCCCAGGGTGAGTTGATGACTAATTCTAAATGCCACATAGAATATGTCCTTTTATTTTTAGGGGCTCCAGGAAACAAAGACATCCAGGTATAAGCACAGTACAAACATCAGTGGGCTTTGCCAGACAGCATAACTTAAGCATTTTATTTTGAGTAGAAAGAACTCGGTCTTTGTGCCCTACAAATGTCACACTGTTTGCTTTCATACCATGTTCTTTCGTCTGCGGTTATTACTTCCTTCTCAAGTACACAGATAGAAACTTTTGCTTGTATGGAAAGAGACTTTTCTAAACTCCTATTTCCTTTCCCTACCACTTTCCATAGTAAAACAATAATTTTTTTTTAATCTCAAGTTTCCTTTCCTCTTTCTACAGCTATTTTAGTATTTCCAGGATTTGAACACACGCACACACACATCACAATCAGCATCTCTCGAAAAAAAGTCTTGGGAGCTCATAATTTCTCTATTCTGTATTTTTTCCCTCAAATCCTGTAATAAAGTTATCCTTAAGATATAAGCAAGAACTGTTGGTGGGAATGTAAATTGATACCGCCACTATGGAGAACAGTATGGAGGTTCCTTAAAAAACTAAAAATAGAATTACCATATGACCCAGCAATCCCACTACTGGGCATATACCCAGAGAAAACCCAGAGCTCGTTTAGGCGGTGCTTTGAATCCCCTCTCCTCGTGCACCCCAAAACAATGCTCTCTTGCCTGTTAGGCAGCTGCAGGCTTTTTCCCGGACTCCCTCCCGGCTAGCTGTGGCGCACTAGCCCCTTCAGGCTGTGTTCACGCCGCCAACCCCAGTCCTCTCCCTGCGATCCGACCGAAGCCCAAGCCTCAGCTCCCAGCCCCGCCCGCCCCGGCGGGGGAGCAGACAAGCCTCTCGGGCTGGTGAGTGCTGGTCAGCGCCGATCCTCTGTGCGGGAATCTCTCCGCTTTGCCCTCCGCACCCCTGTGGCTGCGCTCTCCTCCGTGGCTCCGAAGCTTCCCCCCTCTGCCACCCGCAGTCTCTGCCCGCGAAGGGCCTTCCTAGTGTGTGGACACCTTTCCTCCTTCACGGCTCCCTCCCACTGGTGTGGGTCCCGTCCCTATTCTTTGTCTCTGTTATTTCTTTTTTCTTTTGCCCTACCCAGGTACGTGGGGAGTTTCTTGCCTTTTGGGAAGTCTGAGGTCTTCTGCCAGCGTTCAGTAGGTGTTCTGTAGGAGTTGTTCCACATGCAGATGTATTTCCGATGTATTTGTGGGGAGGAAGATGATCTCCACGTCTTACTCCTCCGCCATCTTGAAGGTCTCCCCTATGTATGTTTTGTAACTTTGACAGTGTGTTAATTTTAGATAGAAATAGTTTACTTTGCGATGGTCTTGGGTACAGTACAGTCTCTTCTGAACATGCTGCATGTGTGCATGTCAATTTGCTGTAATTTCCGTGTCCACTGATTTGGTGCACACATCTATTCTGTCTGCCAGTCTGCTCCTGTTGCCACCTCCACACCAGAACACAGGAGGGCCACAGTCCCAGCAGAGGTGGGCAATTCACTAATGCTCACGAGGTGATAGCAGAAGGAGTAGTCGCAGGAGGTGGGGGCTGGAGAGAAGGGCATTGAGACAGCAGATTGGAAAACACTACCATGGGCTTTCACTCAGTGGGATCTACCATGTGAATCATGTTAGAGCTAGATGCAAGGACATTTTGTGTGTAATTACCTTTTCTATAGAGAAAGGGGGAAAAACCTAATAACAATAATAATATTGGGTTTGCCAAAAGGTTTGTTTGTTTTTTTCCATAAGATGGCTCTAGTAGCACTTAGTTGTCTTTAACTCCATTCAAAATAATTTTGTTTGGGACTCCCCTGGTGACGCAGTGGTTAAGAATCCACCTGCCAATGCAGGGGACACGGGTTCGATCCCTGATCCGGGAAGATCCCACATGCCGCGGAGCAACTAAGCCCCTGAGCCACAATTACTGAGCCTGTGTGCCACAACTACTGAAGCCCGCACACTCTAGAGCCTGTGCTCCACAACAAGAGAAGCCACCTCAATAAGCTCGCCTACCGAAATGAAGAGTAGCCCCCACTCGCCGCAACTAGAGAAAGCGCCTGCGCAGCAACGAAGACCCAACGCAGCCAAAAATAAATTTTAAAACTTTAAAAAAACAGTTTTGTTAGATTGTATGTGACAGCTGTCATATCAGCGTGCATTTTAAAAAAGACATCAAAATTGGTGAATTTTTCTGTAGCCATTTTAATATTGAAGATGGAAGAAAAAAAGCAACATTTTCAGCATATCGTGCCTTATTATTTCAAGAAAGGTAAAAACGCAACCGAAATGCAAAAAAACAGATTTGTGCAGTGTATGGAGAAGCTGCTGTGACTGATCAAAAGTGTCAATAATGGTTTGCAAATTTTCATGCAGGAGCTTTCTCGCTGGACGATGCTCCATGGTCGGGTAGACCAGTTGACGTTGACAGCGATCAAATTCAAACAATAATTGAGAACAATCAACGTTATACCATGCAGGAGAGAGCCGACATACTCAAAATATCCAAATCAAGCGTTGAAAATCATTTGCAGCAGCTTCGTTATGTTCATCGCTTTGACGTTTGGGTTCCACATTAGTTAAGCGAAAAAAACCCTTTTGACCATATTTGCACATGCAGTTCTCTACTTAAATGTAATGAAAAGATCCCGTTTTTAAAACAAATTGTGACGGGTGATGAAAAGTGGACACTGTACAATAATGTGGAACAGAAGAGATCGTGGGGCAAGCGAAATGAACCACCACCAACCACACCAAAGGCCGGTCTTCATCCAAAGAAGGTGATGTTGTGTATATGGTGGGATTGGAAGGGAGTCCCCTATGAGCTCCTTCTGGAAAACCAAACAATTAATTCCAACAACTACTGCTCCCAATCAGACCAACTGAAAGCACCACAAAAAGCGTCCGGAATTAGTCAACAGAAAATAAAGGAGAGGAGCTTCAAGATGGCGGAAGAGTAAGACGTGGAGATCACCTTCCTCCCCACAAATACATCGGAAATACATCTGCATGTGGAACAACTCCTACAGAACACCCACTGAACGCTGGCAGAAGACCTCAGACCTCCCAAAAGGCAAGAAACTCCCCACGTACCTGGGTAGGGCAAAGGAAAAAAGAAATAACAGAGACAAAAGAATAGGGACGGGACCCGCACCAGTGGGAGGGAGCTGGGAAGGAGGAAAGGTGTCCACACACTAGGAGCCCCTTCGTGGGCAGAGACTGCGGGTGGCGGAGGGGGGAAGCTTCGGAGCCACGGAGGAGAGCGCAGCCACAGGGGTGCGGAGGGCAAAGCGGAGATTCCCGCACGGAGGATCAGCGCCGAGCAGCACTCACCAGCCCGAGAGGCTTGTCTGCTCAGCCGCCGGGGCGGGCGGGGGCTGGGAGCTGAGGCTCGGGCTTCGGTCGGATCGCAGGGAGAGGACTGGGGTTGGCGGCGTGAACACAGCCTGAAGGGGCTAGTGCGCCACAGCTAGCCAGGAGGGAGTCCGGGAAAAGGTCTGGAGCTGCCGAAGAGGCAAGAGACTTTGTCTTACCTCTTTGTTTCCTGGTGCGCGAGGAGAGGGGATTCAGAGCGCCGCCTAAACGAGCTCCAGAGACGGGCGCGAGCTGCGGCTATCAGCGCGGACCCCAGAGACGGGCATGAGACGCTAAGGCTGCTGCTGCCGCCACCAAGAAGCCCGTGTGCGAGCACAGGTCACTCTCCACACCGCCCCTCCCGGGAGCCTGTGCAGCCCGCCACGGCCAGGCTCCCGTGATCCGGGGACAACTTCCCCGGGAGAACGCACGGCGCGCCTCAGGCCGCTGCAACGTCACGACGCCTCTGCCGCCGCAGGCTCGCCCCGCCTCCTCCGTACCGCTCCCTCCCCCCGGCCTGACTGAGCCAGAGCCTCCGAATCAGCTGCTCCTTTAACCCCGTCCTGTCTGGGCGGGGAACAGACGCCCTCAGGCGACCTACATGCAGAGGCGGGTCCAAATCCAAAGCTGAACTCCGGGAGCTGTGCGAACAAAGAAGAGAAAGGGAAATCTCTCCCAGCAGCCTCAGGAGCAGCGGATTAAATCTCCACAAACAACTTGATGTGCCTGCATCTGTGGAATACCTGAATAGACAACGAATCAGCCCAAATTGAGGAGGTGGACTTTGGGAACAATGATATATATATATTTTTTTTCCCTTTTTCTCTTTTTGTGAGTGTGTATGTGTATGCTTCTGTGTGTGATTTTGTCTGAATAGCTTTGCTTTTACCATTTGTCCTAGGGTTCTGTCTGTCCGTTGTTTTTTTTTTTTTTTATTACTTAAAATTTTTTTTTCTTAATAATTATTTTTATTTTTTATTTTAATAAATTTATTTATTTTATTTTACTTTATTTTATTTTATTTTTTTTTTGTGTGTGTTCTTTCTTTCTTTCTTTTTTTCCTCCCTTTCATTCTGAGCCATGTGGAGGACAGGCTCTTGGTGCTCCAGCCAGGCATCAGGGCTGTGCCTCTGAGGTGGGAGAGCCAAGTTCAGGACACTGGTCCACAAGTGACCTCCCAGCTCCATGTAATATCAAACGGCAAAAATCTCCCGGAGATCTCCATCTCAATGCCAAGACCCAGCTCCACTCAACGACCAGCAAGCTACAGTGCAGGACACCCTATGCCAAACAACTAGCAAGACAGGAACACAACCCCACCCATTAGCAGAGAGGCTGCCTAAAATCATAATAAGGCCACAGACACCCCAAAACACACCACCGGATGTGGTCCTGCCCACCAGAAAGACAAGATCCAGCCTCATCCACCAGAACACAGGCACGAGTCCCCTCCACCAGGAAGCCTACACAACCCGCTGAACCAACCTTAGCCACTGGGGACAGACACCAAAAACAATGGGAACTACGAACCTGCAGCCTGTGAAAAGGAGACCCCAAACACAGTAAGATAAGCAAAATGAGAAGACAGAGAAACACACAGCATATGAAGGAGCAAGGTAAAATCACACCAGACCTAACAAATGAAGAGGAAATAAGCAGTCTACCTGAAAAAGAATTCAGAATAATGATAGTAAAGATGATCCAAAATCTTGGAAATAGAATAGACAAAATGCAAGAAACATTTAACAAGGACGTAGAAGAACTAAAGAGGAAGCAAGCAACGATGAAAAACACAATAAATGAAATTAAAAATACTCTACATGGGATCAATAGCAGAATAACTGAGGCAGAAGAACGGATAAGTGACCTGGAAGATAAAATAGTGGAAATAACTACCCGCAGAGCAGAATAAAGAGAAAAGAATGAAAAGAACTGAGGACAGTCTCAGAGACCTCTGGGACAACATTAAACGCACCAACATTGGAATTATAGGGGTCCAAGAAGAAGAAGAGAAAAAGAAAGGGACTGAGAAAATATTTGAAGAGATTATAGTTGAAAACTTCCCTAATATGGGAAGTTCCCTCATGTTTCTTTGATGACCAGACAAAAACTGTTACTGTTACTGTTACTTGGCTGGGAAGTTCTGATTCGTCCACTGTATTCACCAGACATTGCACCTTTGGATTTCCATTTATTTCGGTCTTTACATAAGTCCCTTAATGGAAAAAATTTCAATTCCTTGGAAGACTGTAGAAGGCACCTGGAACAGTTCTTTCCTCAAAAAGATAAAAAGTTTTGGGAAGATGGAATTATGAAGTTGCCTGGAAAATGGCAGAAGGTAGTGGAACAAAAAGGTGAATACATTGTTCAATAAAGTTCTTGGTGAAAATGAAATATGTGTCTTTTATTTTTACTTAAAAACCGGAGACACTTTTTTGACCAACCCAATAAATAACACACCTACAGTTCTTTTCTGTTTACAAAGTATTTTCAAAAACATAATCTTGTTTGATTCTTACAGTAACCCTGTGAAGTAGGCATAAAAGGCATTGTTATTATTCACTCCACCTCACCTCTGAGAATGAGGTGACTGAGGCTCAGAAAAGTTAAGTGGTTTACTAAAATTTACAAAGCTAAGAATGTGGTATCATCATCATCATTGTCATAGCTGCTAACATTTGTCTCATACTTATTACATGCCAGGCACTGCTTTATATGCATAGTTCTTTTAACTTAAGATAGCGTTTTGCTGAGACAAAAATAACCAAAGGTATGCTCCATTTTCACTATATAAAACTGCCATTCTTTTTTTTTTTTTTTTATAAATTTATTTATTTATTTATTTTTGGCTGTGTTGGGTCTTCGTTTCTGCGCGAGGGCTTTCCCTAGTTGCGGCGAGCGGGGGCCACTCTTCATCGCGGTGCGTGGACCTCTCACTGTCACGGCCTCTCCTGTTGCGGAGCACAGGCTCCAGACGCACAGGTTCAGTAGTTGTGGCTCATGGGCCCAGTTGCTCCGCGGCATGTGGGATCTTCCCAGACCAGGGCTCGAACCCGTGTCCCCTGCATTGGCAGGCAGATTCTCAACCACTGCGCCACCAGGGAAGCCCAAAACTGCCATTCTTAACAGTAAATCTCAGACATTCAAAAGCAGCTCTCCAGTCTGTTTGATGTGAGAAAGCCCAATATCAGATTTACATTTCCTGAAAGCAACACTTCCTATAACCTCTTACCTCATAGTTAAACCTACTTTAAAAAGACTTTTGAGGAAAAAATTTATTTAAATTGGTTGTTCTGTCCAAATTCTTTCATTCATCTTTCAATTGAGTTGATGAATCTCATGATTTCATGCAGAATTTGTAGACAAAAATGTAACAAATACATGTTCCCATTTAAAGTTGCCTTTGTCCTTTAACATAAAGCAGTAACTCAGGCACTAACATGAAAATAGTTCAATTATGCAAAGAGGCCCAAAGAAAAACTTTACGGTTGATTTTTTGAAGGCTTGCTCTCTCTGCTGTGAGTAGGTTATCCACCTAAAATTACATTGGAACTACTCATATAATTTCAGGATGAAGAGATAACTTTATACTCTTTCTTTGGATCTTGGTATGTTAAAACATTATAATATATAAAAACAGATATTTTACTTCACTAAGCACCAGCTCGAAATGTTTAATTTAAACATCTTGTTCACTTATTGCAGAAGTCAGCACATTTGTAGCAATCATGTCACCACTCTCTCAATCCTGGGTGGACATTGCTAATTGTGAGAAACATTTGCTTCCTCTAAATCAGGACTCAAAGCAGCCTCCAAGCTTGTACTCTAGCCATTACTAATCAACCCCAGTTGGCACCTACAAAGAAACCTAAATCTAAATAAGATCAGCTATTGTATCAAAGTCCATATCCTGGTTGAGATATTGTGTTACAGTTTTGTAGGATATTACCGCTGGGGAAAACTGGGTGAAAGGTACTCCAGAGCTATTTTTTACTGACAAAACAACGTTTTTCCCTACACCAACCAATTCTCCTACACCAGCTGGATGTCCTGCAATTCAATTCAATTCTGACACTATTACCTGAGGTTAGCATCAGATCCCACAAATTAAGGGCTCAGTTTCATAAGTTCACCCCACTATAGAAGCCAATCACAAGTGCCAGGCCTCCCATAACTTCTGGCTGAACAACTATAAGTCAGGGGTTCCCACGACCCTCTCCTCAGGTTTGATTATTTGTTAGAACTGCTCACAGAACTTAGGAAGGCACCATACTTACTGGTTTATTATAAAAGATAGAACTCAGATGCAGCCAAATAGAAGAAATGCATAAGGCAAGGTTCTTCTTGGGAAAGGGGTGAAGGGTGAAGGGAGCTTCCTTGCCCTTTCTGGGTGTACCACCCTCCTAGCACCTCGATTTTTCACTAACTTCTGTGAACCCTGTGATTTAGTGGTGTTTATGGAGTTTCCATTATGTAGGAATGATTAAGTCATTAGCCATTGGTGATTAACTCAATCTTCAGCCCCTCTCCCCTCTCTTGAGGGCAGGGGGCACGGCTGAAATTTGCAGCGCTCTAATCATGCCTTGGTCTTTCTTGTGACCAGCATCCATTCTGAAGCTATGGATGGGAGCCCCCAGCCCCCAGCCATCTCATTAGCATACAAAACACACGCAATTCACTGGGAAGATCCAAAGACGTTAGAAGCTGTGTGCCAGAAATCGGAGACAACGTCCGTGTATTATTTCTTACTATCGCAGACACACGAGATTTCTGTTTTATTTCTTACAACTGCATATGAATCGACAGTTACCTCAAAACAAAAAGATGAATTTAAAAAATCTATTTGTCACTTGGGATTTGCAATAATTTCAGAGAGAATCTCTCTAATGTGATAATAGAATGACCATTTTAATTAAATCAGACAGTTGTAGAGCAGGCAAGGCACTAGTTTGTCTAGTTCAGCTCTTTTACTTCAGAATGAAGAAACGGAGGCCAAGGGAAATTAAATGACTGTTGCTGTGGTGCCAGAATCTGTTTATATACATAATACCTTAAGTGGAAAGAAGAAGGAAACTGACATTTATTAGATGATTATTTTGTGGCAGACACTGTGCTAAAGAAGTTTATATACATGATCCCATTTTACTCCCCAAGAATTCTTGTAGGTATTATTTCCATTTTACAACTGAGGAAATTGAAGCTTGTCATAAGTCATAAAATTAGCAAGGGATGGGGCCTGGATTCAAACTCCTTGTGAATCTAGAGCAGTCAGTTTTCTGCTACGCATTTTAAAACTTTCCCTACTATAATCCATTATAAAAAATAAATACTATGTTGTAACCCAAATACACATACAAACTGAATCTTTTTTTTCAAATACCCTTACTATGTATGATGCTCTGTTCTATTCTTTCATGAAAAATACACTAAAATTGATTTTATGATCCATTAATGGGGGTTGCAACCTACAGTTTGAAAAACACAGCATGCTATTTTCCCTTTCCTGTGACCATTCCATTAATATCGTGGAAGAATCTTTCTTTTCCATGCTAACCAACAGTCCTCTTTTTAGCTTTGCTCAGATCTTACGAACCAAAATTAAAGGGGAAGTTGTCTTAGTTAGTCTTTGCTCATTTAAATTTATAATAGCTCGTGCAAAACATCATAGCATAATTCTTCCTGTGGCTTTAGGCATTTTACCACCCACATCCCGTACTTCTCTCTCTCTCTCTCTCTCTCTCTTTCTTCCTGGCTACATCCCTGTGAGGGAGCAGATAGACCCATTCAAACTGAACCCTGTCATTTTCTGAACTGATAGGTGGTTTGTTGTTTGAGGAGACTCCAAGGCTATGTCTATAAGAGGCAAATGTAGGCAAGTTATCCACTGATTTACATTTGGCTTAAAACCTTCTCTGAGTGGGTGTGTTGGGTGGTAGTAGTGGTGGAGTTGGCCTATGTATCATTTACCCTGGCACTCCTCCATAGGGCAGGGTGTGCTTGGGTGACCTGGCATTCCTAGCTCATTTCCTGGTGGATGCCATGATGTACCTACTGGGGACACCTATATCACACATTTACAACCCTTCCTTGGGTAATGATATATCAGGGCCTTCAATTTCCTGGCCCTCTGTGAGATTACTCTGAGAGCCCAGAAATGCCATAGGTCTGTCAGTGGTTGTGTTAGATTTTGATAACTGCTGGAACTGATTTAGCCTCCTGGGTATCAGGGACTGAGTTAAACACGTCACACACATTTTCTTGTTGAATCCTCAGAGCAGTCCTGTGATGAGGATATTATTACATCATTTCATATTAGCAGAAAGGCTAGGTAGGCAGGTGGCTTTTGCTCAGTAAGCACTTAAAGGGCAGGGAAGGGTTGAATTAGAAAACGTAATGGGAAAGAAGCTGTAGAGATGAGATTTATACACACACACACACACACACACACACACACACATCAAAAATAAAGTTTTGAGGCGTTTTGGTGTCCAAGTTAAGCCTGTCCTGCTTTCTTCCTTTTCTGGCCTCGATCATCTGGGCTCTGTCATCATCTGTTTCAGCCAGCATGATGACAATTTAAATCCTAGAATCTGCTATGCTTGGCTCTTCTCATTTAGAAAAGAAGATTGAAATTGGCTCTTAGATCTGAGCTTACTTTGCAGTCACAGGCAGACTCAACTTTCAGGTGGAAGATAGTTCAGTTTTCCTGTTGGCAGTGGTTCGCAAATACCAGTGCGCACAGGAACAAACTAAGAAACATCTTCAAATGCAGATTTCTGAGGTCCGCTTAGCTAGATTTTGATTCAGTAGGTCAGAGGTGGCTCCTTGAAATCTATATTTTAAACAAATTTAGATTTAACAGTCTGAATCAAGGTGATTCAGATTCAAGTTACCTAGGAGCCACATTATGAAAAAGGTTAATTCGAGGTCTTATGAGATGCACGCAGGAGTAATCCACACTCTGGGCTTGCTTCCTTGTTAGTCCCATCTTTAAAGTTGTCTTAGGGAGGACCTCAAATATTTTGCTAAAGACAATAACTATAATATAATATTTATTAATATTATATTTATTCATAACAACCATGGATAGAGAGTTAAACAGTGCTTCCAAGCTACCTAGAAGTGTTCTCAGCCATATCTAATCAACCAGGATGCAGGTCCCCTGCAGAAATGTGAGGTTCTCCAGCATGAAGGCTGGAGAATCTTCTCTGTCTGTACAGAGATTATTCGTGCTCTTTCGTATCCACGTGTTCCTCCACATTTCCCAGCTTCCCTCGGAGTTGACTTGGCCCTGTGACTGGGTCCTGGCCAATGGAATGTGGACAAAAGTAAAGAACCATTTCCAGGCCTGATTCCTAAAATACCCAGCATAGTCTTTCACTCTCTTTTTCTTTCCTTCCCCAACTTCAGATAAGTAATGCCAGGGTGAGATTGAAGCTGCAAGATGATAGAAAAATAAGATGGAAACAGCCTGGGTTCCTGGGTCATTGTCTACAGGAGAG
Source organism: Eubalaena glacialis (assembly GCF_028564815.1). Classification (NCBI taxonomy): domain Eukaryota; kingdom Metazoa; phylum Chordata; class Mammalia; order Artiodactyla; family Balaenidae; genus Eubalaena; species Eubalaena glacialis. The sequence continues at coordinate 147,460,847 of NC_083720.1, read as the reverse complement.
CTACTTTGAATTGTGACACAAGCAACAATAAGCCTCTAGTGTACTAAGCCCCCAAATTTGGGGCTTATTTATTTTAGCAGCACAGTCTATCCTCTCCTAACACTGCTATGTTATTAACAACTGATTAATAGTCATGATGGAGATATTTCCTTTACTATGGCAGAACAGACTAATTTGAACTCAATTCCCCATTTTACCAATAACCTAGCAGAACAAAGCCTGGGCAATCTTACCATTGCCCCTTCAAACCAATAGCCCACACAGAACTATTCCAACCAAATATTTGCTGAAAAGTAAAAAAGTTAGTCCTGTTTAGCATGCAAGGAATAGCTACCCACTTTTTCTTTTTCTTTTCTTTTTTTTTTTTTGATAGGTAAGAAGTGGATTTATTTAGAGAGAAATACACTCCACAGACAGAGTGCGGGCCATCTCGGAAGGTGAGAAAGGCCCCAGGGTATGGGGTTGTCAGTTTCTATAGGGGTGGGTAATTTCATAGGCTACTGAGTGGGAGGAGTATTCCAGCTACTTTACGGAAGGGGCGGGGATTTCCAGGAATTGGGCCACCGCCCATTTTTTGATCCTTATGGTCAGTTTTGGAATTGTCATGGCGCCTGTGGGTGTGACATTTAGCTTGCTGATGTGTTACAGTGAGGTATACTGAGGCTCCTCAAGGTCTGGTGGAAGTCGACTTGTCTGCCATCTTGGACCCATTTTGCTCTAATCAGTTTTTGTCTTGTCCTTGGGCTATGTCATTCTTTCAAAGGTTGTGCCCTACCCCCTTCCCTGCTGTTTCATTCCCCCCTCAGAGATTTTACTCCCATATTCTTATGGGAAGCAGAAGGGCAATGGTCCGTCTTCTGTAACTGCTTCAAGGCTGCGTAGGGCCATGGACTCTGCCTGTCAGGGAGTAAAAATCTCTGGATGCCTGATCTAGGGGCCCCAGGGGCAGGACAGCTTCTTGTTTTGAGTTGTTATGGGTGGAATCCTTGCATAGTCATCATCTTGATGTGGAACTGGTTGTAACGGCTTCCATAGCCTTTCTATGAATCTCCTTGATGATGAAGTGCTTTTTGTAAGAGCATAGAGTACAAGAATAACTATAAATGACAAAAGACTTAAAAGGCATAGTTAAACATCTGATTACAGTGTAATCAATAAACAAACTTGGTTACAAGTTTCTGGCCCTATGCCTCAAACTTGATCACAAACCAACCTTTTCTTTACTGCTTCATCAACAGAAAATTATGAACTCCCTCAAATCTCAGAAAGAAATGGTGTCCATGAATTAAATGGTTCTTACATTCAACAGCTGCTACATAATCTATGGCAAAAATAGAAACTAACATGGCATCTAAAAAGATGAAAAATAATGAAAACCTAAGAAGCTACTGTTACCACTCATCAAATTTCTTAAGAATGTGATCACTTAACTTGGCCCATTATCTTTCCCATAAATGTTGAATATTAACTTTATTTACTAAGCTGAGAAAAATTGTTTTTCTTTCTGTGTGTACTGGAGCAGTGTTTTCCAGATGCCCGTCATGACCTCTCAGTGGGTTATAAATCAATTCAGGGAGTTGAAACAATTATAAGCAGCATTATAAAAGAAACATAAGAGAGATTATCAAAGTGTGTCACAAATAGTAAGGGTAAGTATTATATTTTATGAAAATTGTTTCTGATTAAGCACACACACACAATTCTTGTTATCAAGGTAGTTATGTTTTATTTAGTTGCCTTGAACAGTGAATTAGCAAATACTGAACCATTGCTCCCAGGAGACATGCAGGGTTAGGTTCCTGAGAACTTCTGGTCACAACATTTTCATCCACTGATCAATACATAACCTTGTTTTATGTGTGTTTCTGTTTAAAGACACCTTATTAATAAACATGTTTTATTTATTCATTGACATTAAACTCACGGCAGCACTATAACTTATGCCTTAACAAAGCTCATCTAACATGTATTTTCTCCGTATGGCACATCACAGCCTTTCTTGCACTCTGGAACACTAGATAGCACTTCAGCGCTATGCTTGGGAGCCATTTTAAACAATGAAATCACCAACAAAAAGCACAAAATACAAAAATGTGGCACTAAATAGACCAAAAAGGACACGTTTACAGTATGAGAGTTGAAATAAGAAGGCTGTTACCTTGTTTGACCTCAGCTAGGAATTTGCGTATAAGGCAACTCAATTTTTTTGATGCTCTGTGCATGCACATATCCTCGATTGACCATAAAATGACTATAAATATTGATTTCGGGGTTACAAATAAATGTTAGCAAGTTAGTAAATTAGCAAATACGGAAAATTTGAATGAGCAGGATTGACTATCAAAGCTGTTGGATATTGAGAGATGGCCTCAATTAAAAGAAGAATGATTTTATGAATACATTTATATTAATAAATATGTGCTACAAAGTTTATATATAAATAATATGTAAATAATATTAAAAGATACTATAGGTAAGACCTGTAAATTCTGTCACATGATAGGTAATTAGCAGAAATGCCACTGATGGTTCAAAGAATGGAGCTTCCGTAATGGCAGATTACCTGTGTCCCTCATGGAGTCTAGCCCAGTGCCTTTCTCTGCAAATCTGCTGACTAAATATGATTGGTAGCCAAAGATGTACAACTGGTCTTAGAAGAGTTCTATTACAGCCGGGAGTAGTTGCTCAGATTCAGAGAAGGTTCAGTTGTGGCAGCTCTATCTAAACACTTCTACAGTCTAGACCTAGTCTGTTTTTTTCTACAGAACTGGTCTGGGAGGTAGTGGGATATGAGATTAGGGGTCTCATTAGGGATGTGATTTTATTCATACAACATTTTGGATAAGGCAAAACAATAAGGACAGAAAACATATCCGTGGTTGCTAGTTGCTTTTTTTTTTCCAACTATTTCTTTTAGATCTATCTATGTTGATACGCAGAGTTATGCCATCATATAAATATATCATTCTTCATTTATCTAGTCCCCTACTGATGGACGTTTAGGTTGTTGTATTTTTTTTGCTAATACAACAGACAGCAGTGAATATCATTGTGCATATTTTTCAAAATGAAAAAAAATTTTTAAATTTTATTTAATTATAGCTGATTTCAAAATGAAAGATTTTTAAATCTACTCTTTAGTAACTTTCAAATATGCAATACAGTATTATTAACTATAGTCACCATGCTGAACATTACATCCCCATGACTTATTTATTTTATAACTGGAAGTTTGTACATTTTGACCCCCTTCACTGTTTTCACCTATATCCCACTCCTTGCCTCTGGCAACCAACAATCTATTCTCTGTATCTATGAGCATGATTTTGTTCATTTGTTTCTGTTGTTGTTTTTTTTTAAATTTCACATATAAATGAGATCATATGATATTTGTCTTTCCCTGTATGACTTACTTCACTTAGCATGATGCCCTCAAGGTCCATCCATGTTGTCACAGATGGCAAAATTTCCTTATTTTTTATGGCTGAACAATATTTCAATGTGTGTATGTATGTGTGTATGTGTATATATACGTATGTGTATATATATATATATATACACATATATATATATATATTTAGTTTTCTTTATCCATTAATCCATCAATGGACACTTAGGTCATTTCCATATCTTAGCTAAATAATGCTGCAAAGAACTTGGGAATGCTTACATTTTTTGAGTTAGCATTTTCGTTTTCTTCTAATAAATATCCAGAAGTGGAATTGTTGGATCATATGATAGTTTTATTTTTAATTTTTTGAGGAACCTCCATACTGTTTCCCATAGTGGTTGCACCAGTTTACATTTTCACCAACAGTGCACAAGTGTTCCCTTGTCTCCACATCTTTGCCAACATTTGTTATTTCTTGTCTTTTTGATAAAAACCATTCTAACAGGTGTAAGGTGATATCTTACGTGGTTTTGATTTCCATTTCTCTGATGATTAGTGATGTTGAGTATCTTTTCATGTACCTGTTGGCCATCTGTATGTCTTCTTTGGAAAAACGTCTATTCAGATCTTCTGCCCATTTTATTTAAAAAAAAATATGGATTTCCCTGGTGGTCCATTGGTTAAGACTCTGTGCTTCCACTGGGGGCAGGGGGTGGGGCATGAGTTCAATCCCTGGTCAAGGAAGTTCTGCATGACACGTGGTGCAGCCAAAAAGAAAAAAAATTATTGAAGTGTAGTTGATTTACAGTGTTCTGTTAATTTCTGCTGTACAGCAAACTGACTCAGTTATATATATATATATTTAATATTCTTTTCCATTATGGTTTATCACAGGATATTGAATATAGTTCCCTGTGCTCTGCAGTAGGACTTTGTAGTTTATCCATCCCATATACACTAGTTTGCATCTTCTGACCCCACGCTCCCAATCCTCACCCCACCGCCCCCGACCATGGCAACAACGTCTGTTCTCTATGTCTGTGAGTCTGTTTCTGTTTCATAGATATGTTCATTTGTGTTGTATTTTAGATTTCCACATACAAGTGATATAATATGGTATTTGTCTTTCTCTGTCTGACGTTGCTTAGTATGATAATCTCTAGGTCCACCCATGTTCCTACAAATGGCATTATTTCATTCTTTTTCATGGCTGAATAATATTCCATTGTGTGTGTGAGTATATATTACATATATATATATATATTATATATATATATATATAATATATATACCACATCTTCTTTATCCATCCATCTGTCGATGGACATTTAGGTTGTTTCCATGTCTTGGCTATTGTAAATAGTGCTGCTATGACCATGGGGGTGCAAATATCTGCCCATTTTAAAATCAGATTTTTTTTTGCTCCTGAGCTGTATGAGTTCTTTATATATTTTCCACATTAACCCCTTATAAGATATATGATTTGCAAATGTTTTCTCCCATTCAGCAGTTGTCTTTTCAGTTTGTTGCTGGTCTCCTTTCCTGTACAGAAGCTTTTAAGTTTGATTTAATTTAACTTGTTTATTTTTACTTTTCTTACCTTTGTTTTTGGTGTCAGATTAAAAAAATCATCACCAAGACTGACATCAAGGAGTTTGACATCTGTGTTTTCTTCTAGTAGTTTTATAGTTTCAGGTCTTACATTCAAGTCTTCAATCCATTTTGAGTTAATTTTTATGTATGGTGTAAGACAGTGGTCCAGTTTCATTCTTTTCCATGTGGCTGTCCATTTTCCTGACACTTTTTATTGAAGATACTGTCCTTTCCCTACTGTATATTTTTGGTTCCTTTGTTGTAAGTTATTTGACCTTATGTGCATGGGTTTATTTCTGGTCTCTCTCTCTGTTCCATTGATCTATGTGTCTGTTTTTATGCCAATACCAAGTTGTTTTGATTACAGTAGCTTTGTTTTATAGATTGAAATCAGAAAATGTGATGTCTCTAGCTTTGTTCTTCTTTTTCAAGATTGCTTTGGTTATTTGGGATCTTTTGCTGTTCCATACAAATTTCAGGATTGTTTGTTCTGTTTCTGTGGAAAATGCTATTAGAATTTTTATGGGGACTGCATGGAATCTGTAGATTGCTTTGGGCAGGATGGACATTTTAACAATATTAATTCTTCCAATCCATGAACACAAAGTATTTTTCCATTTATTTGTGTCTTCTTCAATTTCTTCCATTAATGTCTTATAGTTTTCAGTGTAAAGGTATTTCACCTCCTTAGTTAAATTTATTCCTAGATATTTTATTCTTTCTGATGCAATTATAAGTGGGATTGTTTTCTTAATTTCTCTTTCTGGCAGTTCTCACAAAAATCTTTTAATTGCTCAGTTCGAACAATATAAATGCTGAAGTAGGAGAAAAATTTCATGATAATGACTTCAATGTCAATAGAAAGGACATTAGATGCTGTTTGAAAAGCATTTGCAGAATATGGCAGGATAGCCAACACCTTACATTCATGTTTGCTTCAACTTTGACTAAACATTGTCTGCACTTTCATGCAAATATCTAGCAGAATTTGTATTCATGGTTTTGCCACCAAAAGCAGTACAGTTTTCTCATTAACTCCTAACACAATAATAGAACCCTTCTGAAGTCTCATCTGGAAGAGATTTTACTCACAGTAGCCTTATAAGTAACACTTTTTCATGAGAAAAGTAATTGTACAAACAAAGGGAACATGTTTTCTGCATTATGGCTATTTGCATCTATAGCTGTGTTGTAAAAAGAGAAGGCATTAGATTTTCCATAAGCTCTGTAACAATAAGTGGAACTATTACATTTTTATTGTTGTAATAGATTTCACCCTGATAATTTATTTGTAATTTTGGGATCAGAAAATACTTCTGGTAGCAGCACATTCTAAAAGTTATTTGAGATGAAGGCTGATGATATCCAGTGTGGAAAGCCATTACAACTTCTGCTGTGATTATTTTATCTTCTTCATCTGAATGTCCCATAAAAATTTATTATTTTTTCACATCTTTGGCAGTAGTTGAGGAAATTACATTTCTTATATTTAGTTAATATTTTATACTGATTTATATCTGTCTTTCTACAATTTTTAAAACATTAAATCAACCATTGGGAATTGTACAGAGAATTTCCAAAGGACTTTTTCCTCATTTAATAAATGTTCACTGATCAGAAAATTTATGACAAAATTTATATTATGTTTTGGCATTTTGGAATTCAAATATACACAAATTAAAGAGCACACAGCAAGGAATGAAAATTGAATTTGATAACATCACGGTCGTGATGGTGTGTTTGTCATTCACAAGTAAGAACTCATAACTAGCTGTAAGCAGGGGTTGAACTGTTGAAAGAGTTGCAAACTTGTGAACTACTCAATAACTGACGTAAAAAAGATGAACTTCCCCCTTGCTCACAAGGAAGAGCTGTACTCGTAAGGCACAGTATTACTGAGTTAATGTTTTGGGAAGCCTGGCTTTCAGGGATCGGTGGACTTTCAGAAAGTCCAGATGTGCTAGTGTGGCCACTGGAATGAGGCACTTACTGATTGGCTGTTGTCCTGAAACGTGGGGTTGTCACTGATTGGCAGACTTTCGGAAGCTTGGATGTCGTTTGCTAACTCTGAGAAGCAGTTACTGGAGTGAGGCTCTTGCTGATTGGGTGATTTTTCAGAGCACGGGCACTGATCTATCACTAATTAATGGTGGTTCCCTGTTCATGACTTGGGACTTTAGCCAAAGAACAGTCTTTTCTTTTCTTATGTATGAAAAATATGTATTTTAATTCTAAGTCCCTCCTTTTGGTTTTCCCTCAGCCAGACCTGCAGGAGAGAGCATCTCAGGTTGTACAGATGTGTGGAGGAATAATTTGGGACTGGTGTTGCCATTTAAGAGACTTAAGCTCCAATTACTGTGGTGGAAAAATAGCACCAACTTTTCATAATTATTGAGAAGAGCTGAATATAGGACATTTAGGTAGACCTGACAAAGTCAATACAGGAAGCAGGAAAAGTCATTTAAATACAGGACATGTCCTGTGCATTCAGGAGGACGGGCAACCGACCCCAACCGCATCTCTGGCCCTGCTCCTCCTCTTCCAGGGTCTCGAGGGTTCTCAAAGGGGAGTGGCCCAAGATGAAGCTGGATGGTTTCAGAAGTCCCATGCCACATTAAAGAGACACTGAGAAGTTTGAGTCAAGTAGTAGCATGATTAGATTTGCATTTTAGAAAGATTATGCCAGCATCTGGGTGATAGATTCATGGGTAGGGCCCAGAGACCGGAACTAGGCATGCCTGTTAAGAGGTTCAGCACTCAGGACAAGAAAAATTAATAATTTACTTATAATATTTCATAAAATAACTGCTAAAGTTTAAATTTTTATTTAATTTAATTTAATTATTTTTAATTTAAAAGACATCACTTTACCAATAATCCTAGGAAAGTTTGGGCAGTGACAGGGAAAGGACTCAAACTTGGCAAAGAACCATGAAATTCATAATAGTTCCCCCTATTAGGAGTCATGTGTGTGCTGGGAACGGAGTGGTTTTGCATACATTACCTTCACTGTGTCATTATGAAGGAGGCAATTAATTTAGTGCAGTGGCTAAGAGCCAGGTTCTGAGATCAGAATTATGGGGTTCAAATCTGGGTTCTGTCACTTATTGATTGTGCCACCTTAGGACCCACTTTCTTCATCCCTATGATGGAGATAACAGAGTTTTCTTGTGTGATCATTTAAGGACTACATGAGATAATGGGCTTAGATTGCTGTGTACAGGGTGTATCTTGTTATAAATGCTAATATATAGATGTTATATAAGTGTTAGCTGTTATCATAACATAATTTTACAGATGAAGAAACTGAATCTTAGAAAGATTAGGTTACTTTTCCAAGGTCACATAGGAAAAGGCAGGGGTTTGATCCAGATACATCTGACTTCACAGCTTCAAATCTATATCATTACTCTCTACTAGCTCTAAATATCTGAGACACAGGTCTGGAGAAAATAAAATATGTGCCCATGAAAGAGGAAAACTTGAAGGGTTTTTTTTGTTTGTTTGTTTTTTCCATAAGAAGAAAGGATTATGTGTTCTAGCAGCTGTTGTCTCAGTCATAATAAGACATCGGAAGCTAAGACAGACCAACAGACATACCTATTATTTGAGGTTCAGTTATAATGTCTTTTTTAATCAAGCTATTTCAGACAACATTATGCCAACTAGAGCCTTGGTGGAAATGGAATACGGAATCTGGAAGAAATGGTTACCACTTTTTAAAAGACTATGGTTGTTTTTTAAAAAATTAATATTGTGTCTGTTTTTTTAAATTGCACTGACATTAATTCAATTTCGGGCAGTTGAAGGTTTTTGCCATTTGAACTTCCATCAGTCAAAGATGTCCGGTAGGGATGTTATACACCTGCTCACACAGAGAACACCTACTCAAGTGGCTTTTGCTGGTTTGTGAACTAGTTTGAGTCAACTTAAAATAATTTGAGTTGGAACATTCTCCCTGTGTCTACGCTGCTATTGCTATTTTGCCTTAGTTTTGAAGTTTGGCTCAGCTACTGTTTATCCAAATTTAAGGAAACAGGAAGACAGATAGTTCAAAGTCATGGTAATAGAGTAGCCTCTAGATTAAGAGTTCCATTCCAAACTGTTTCTTTAAGAACAGAATAACAATCCTAATTAAGGGTTTATAGATAGCTTTTTTAGTTACTAAATTGATGTAGATCTCTGAGTCCAGATCTTAAATTTTAGTTATTTGTTTGGTTTCCACAATAAATTGAAGTTTATGTTTCCCTTTAGGTAGACCTTATTAAAACGGCAGTTTTAACTTCTCAATTTACAGAATTTGAAATGGGTTAATTACTTTTTTTCCCCTAACAGCTTCATTGAGGTGTAATTGACACACGATAAAGTGTACATATATAAAGGGTACAATTTGATGTTTTGACGTATGTACACACCCATGAAACAATCACCACAATTAAGACAATCAAAAGTATCCATTAAAATTTCCTCATGCCCCCTTTAAAAATCCCTTCTTTCTACATACCCCAGCACCGTGGCCCTCAGCCCCAAGGCATAGAGCTATTGATCTATTTTCTTTCACTGTAGCTTAACATGTGTGGTAGGCAGAATTTTAAGATGATCCCCGATGACCTCACTTTTGTACAATCCTCTCTCCTTTGAATGTGGGGAGAATGAGTAAATATGATGAAGTATCATTTCCATGATTGATCTCTGGTGGCCTTGGCCTACAGCGGCTTGAAGCAGGGTTTCAGATCCCAGCCAGAGATTGAGGTCAGGTCGCGGCGGTGAGAGCACCGAATCCTAGCCACCAGAACAGTGGTCAGTGACGAGGCCCTGGCCCTACAGCTTTGCAGAAAAAGAATTCCCACAAAGATGGAAAGTAGTGAAACAAGTAAAGTATTTATTAGGGAAAAAAGAAGTACAGTACGTGGGGATAGACACACATGGGCGGGCTCAGAGAGAGAGTCGCGCCCTCGTGGCAGTTTGAATCATTTATATGGGGCATTTCTTCCGGGTTTCCTTTGGCCAATCATTTTGATTTGCCTGGTTCAAAGTCTGTATTTGGTATATCTCAGTATTTTCCCATGTGTGTGCACACAGCTCTTAGCCAAGATGGATTCTACCGAAGAGGCCTATGGGTAGTGAGCATTAGTTGGCATCAGTTAGCATCACTCCACTTTTGACCTCCAAGGAGCCTTTCTGCTCATGTGTAGTCGGGGAGGTCTCCTGATTTCGAGAATGAGGAATATGTGGTCTCTTATCTTCTTTCGGGGCAGGGCCCAGACTCCTCCATCATCCTGCTTTTATGAAGTTTCTGCTGTTATGGAGTTTCTGTCCACAGTGGGGAAACTGTTCAGGCTGGGGCCCATCTATCTCCTGCCTCATGATGAAGTCCTGTTAATATGGCAAAAAGGATTTGGCCAATGTAATTAAGTTTACTAATCAGTTGACTTTAAGATAAAGAGATTATTTAGGTGAGGCTAAATGAGCCAAATGAGCCTTCTAAAAGCAAAAGTATACTTGGAGACTTGTTAGGCAGCAAGAGAAACCTAGTATAGATTTTGGTACGTGGAAGTGGGGTGCTGCCATAAGAAATTCTTAAAATGTGGGTGTAGCATTGGAATCAGACAATGGGTAGAGGCTGGAAAACTGTTAGTAGAAATATAGATGTCAAAGACACTGCTGGTGAGGTCTCAGAAGGAAGTGAGAAAGACATTACTGGAATTTGGAGGAAGAGGATGCTTGTTACCCTTGTGGCAGAAAGCTAGGCAGAATTTTGTCCTTCAGTTGTGTGGAAAGCAGAATTTGTAAGCAATGAACTTGGATATACAGCTAAGGAGATTTTTGAACAAAGTGTTGAAGCTCCTGCCTGGCTTCTTCTTGCTACTTATAACAAAATGCAAGAGGAGAGAAAATACATTGAGAGAAAAACTGTTAAAGAGAAAGAAACCAGGACCTGATGGTATTAAAAGGTCTCTGCCTATCCAAATGGCAAAAGATGTTAAAATTAAGAGATTTGCCATCAGGAGAGTATGATCTAGAAAAAGCTGAGGGTATGACGCTACAATCCTTTGCTGAAACCTGGGAAAGTTAACAGAAGATCAGAATTCTCATGTTAATTCAAATTAACGGAAAAGGAAGGCAGGTTCAGTTCCCTAACCTCCACTGGTATCTGTTGTATTGCTCCCAGAAGTGACTTAAGACTCCTTACAATTTGATTAGGTCCTTTAAGCCACCCACGTAAACATGCTGTTTAGATAAGAACCAAGTGCTTGCTATGAAAACACAGCTTCAAGGCAAATCTCTTTCCATTCCTTCCACTTCCTTTCAACCTTACTACTTTCCCTGTAATAGTTCTATATATAAATTCTGGAGTTATCACTGTTGGGTAGTAGCAAATTACTTGGTTCACATCCTTTGATATTATGACATTTTTAAAAATTGGAATATTTTGAACAAGTACATGGAGAGACTTAGACTGTCAAGGTTTTCAACTCTTAGATTGGAGAACTGGTTTAGGGGTTACCCGCATTATAGCATACGTATGGGGTTCAAGTGAATGGTGAGTTCAGGTGCCAGAACTTCTGCTAGAATTATGGCCTGGCTTTCTAGGTCGTCCTCCACAGCTAGCACAAATAACAGAGATGACTGAGAGCTAGATCTACTGTATGTATGCACTTTTGCACGTCTAGCTACCTTACAGTAAATTTTAGTATTTTGAATATCTACTTTTAAAATTTTGTTTGAATGCTAAATTGATACATTTTTAAGCTTCACACCACTGTTTATTTAGGTCAGAGAGATTTCTTGGGAGTTACTATTTATAGACTGTTAAAGACCCCTCAGGCAATGTCAAGGCTGTTGCATGTGGACAGTTTCTTGAATTATAGCACAGAAACTTTAATACCTACCTCAGGAATGATAGGGGTCTTAAATAGGCAGTATATTTACTAAAGAAACCTAGAGTTTTCTTAGATTGCCAACCTTAGTAAGACAAGAAATGTCAGCGTGACAGAGTTTAAGTGGCTCTTTTCAGATATGTTACACTGATTGTCTATATTTAAGATGCAAAACAGCCTCCCAGGAACTATTTAATTAAGTGAAAGTAAGTCTAGTCCCTTTGGAATCGAATGGTTCAGTGAGCAAATACATATTAGCAAGTGAAGGAAGTGGAGTAACTTATGTGCTTCACAGACACAGTGACACTTTACAACCCCATATCAAGGATCCTAAACAGTGAATGGTTGAGAAAATTATCAAACTGATTTTAAATTTCGGCAGGTGCAAAATTGTCATGCAAAAGTCCAAGACAGTGTGCCACTCTCAGTGCTCAAAGAGAAAGATAAGAAATCCTGGATTTTCAAAGTCCCTTTGAAGGCTTTTAAGGTAAGATGGACCCAACTGATTTCTTTAGACAGAAATTCGAATTTCAGAGAAGCCAACTTGGTTTAAAAAAATGAATAACCCTTATGATTAGACATTTTCCTTCCCTTTTGACTTGTCAAATTAAACTTATGTTTTAAAAGATAATAGAAAATTATGTGGTAAGTGGTGCTAATTCCACCTAGCAAAATATTGCATCACTGAAGCATAAGATTTTTTTTTCCACAGCCATTATGTTAAAATATCAGTTGCTAATAGTCAGGAAAAGTATATGTAAGATGAAGCACATATTTTATATCTAAAATATTAACAACAGAATGAGTGATTAGAATATTTTATGCATAATTCACTAAAGCTCCATTAATGTTATTTTTTATGCAGAAAAACCATCTCTTTCAAATAGTAACATTTAAACACTGACTGTATTAAGAAATAAACATGGATTTAGGAATTTGATTTAACACATTATGTTACATTTATTTCAAAGTTTGGCTAATCTAGTCAGTAATAAACTCTATGAGGATAGGACTCATATCTGTTCCCAGGGTTCAGTATCTGGCCCACATTAGGCCTTCAAATGTTTGTTGAATGAATGAATGAATCTCAGTTTACATTTAATTTTTTGGTCCCTGAAAAATCAACCTTTGGCCTAAAATAATAATAATAATAATTATTATTATTATTATTTTGCCAATTGACATTAGGGTTTTTAAACTAGATTAAAATACTTCTACTTAGGATATCTGGAGAGTCTGACTTCTGTCACACACTTTTTCTGTTTCATGATATAATAATAGCTTTGGAAAATAAAAGACATGTTACTAAAATATTGGCAAACTGAGGTAGAAACCTTGTAATTATCTGGTTGCTTTTATGAGTTTTGATAACAAATTAGATAACCAGATATAAATAACTACCTTGGGCTTTGAAACAGGGCTTTATTTAAGCTTTGCTTTTCAAGGTTTTATTAACTTGTTCAAATTAAGTAAAATCTCATTTTGTTTGTGATAATACATAAAATAATCTGAAGGGGGTTCACACAATTCTGAAGCCTCTGCTTTCAGACTGACAAAACTGAGGCCATTTCTATAGTAGAATGTCAAGCCATTTACCTACCTGTGGACACAGTGGCAAGTAGCATCATGCATTGTGCAATTGTTCTGGAGTAGATTTGAAAGAGAGCTGAAGTGGTCAGATTGCTGGATTGCAGTTTAGAAATGGGATGCACATAACTCTGTCCTTCACTATAAGTTCCTTTCCAGGATACCATGTTTCCTCCAAATCACAGTGTAGACTGGTCTTCTGCAGAGTCTATGTAGTAATTAGGTTTGGGACTGCAAAGTACAGTATAACCTCTGCTTACTAAACAGCTGCCCTTCAACATCTATGCCCCAGAGCTCTGCATTATAGTGTCCTGGGGTCACATCAGCCTCGTTTTTAATCTATAGCATTTTTGAAAGAGGTCTAGCTATTCTTGGCTTTCTGTTGAACAGCTATAAGAGTAAACACATTTTTTTCCCCTCTCAATAGCTCTGGAGCTGGGTCCTCTCTCCCGTGAAAATGCCAATACTTCTAGGACAATTGATATTCACTGCGGTTTTATTATGCTTCCACTATCAACATTAAATTCAATTAAGGCTATCTTATGACATACAATATTATAATCTATAAATCCAGTGGGAGTGCATGAAATAGAAGTAAAATTCCTCCTTCCTTTCTATAGTAATAGCATCATTATATCAAGAAATCCAATTTGCAGTAAACAGCGGTTTAAAATTTTGATTCTCATGAACTCAATGTCTATCCCAATGTATCAAAAATGTACGTTAGATCGTTTCTGAATGTGGATTCTAACAGGAATGAAGGATCGTGTTTTTAGAATTCCCACATAATAATCGCTATCATCTATTGAGACTGTTAAATACCCGGAACAGTGCTACATGTTGCTTATAGTAATAAGTGTATATTCATCAGCAACATTCACAAAGTAGCTTTTTCTGTGCTATGGTTTGGAATACAGTGATCACCAAGACACTCTCCTGGACCTCAGGAGCTCTCAGTAGGGTGGGGGAACATATAAGTAGCCACCAGGCTACTTTAAAACAGTGACAACTGTGCAGCGCTACTAGCAAGGCGTGCAGAAGCTCCTGGGTGTAAAGAGGAGAGAGACGCCAAACGCCCTTTGACATGGAGTCAGAGAAAGTTTCTCAGAGAAAATTCTTCTGCTAAGATAATTGGGATAATCCTGAAGTGCAGGTATTATTATTATCCCAGACCGAGGAATCAAATGCTTAAGAAACCTGCTTAAATTCTTCAAACTCACACATCAAGTAGCAAAGATAGAATTGGAACCCAAGTCTCTGAATCCAAACTCCATGTTCTTTCATCTTCATGCTAGTAATTTCTTTTCTGTACAGTCTAGCCTAGCCCAGTTGTGTGGATTTGGGGTGGGGATGATAAGCACAATCTTTTAAGCACAATCTTAGCAGAATTAGTTAATCCTTGATTTAAACTATTCAGAAGACACATTATTGCCATCAGGAACAGCAGAAGGAGAAAGTTATAGTTATGGTTTTTGTAACTGCCTGGCTATACCCCTTCATTGGCAAAGGCAGAAAGAGTCTAGGTAGCTCCATCAGTGCTGAGCTGGCTGATACCACCGTATGTCACTGTGACCGTTCCAGGTGTGTTCTGGAACATTGAGTCTTGACAGCTTCTTCTGATGTTGGATCCATACTCCTTGCCTAGGAAAAACGCAAATGCTTACAGACCAAAATAATACATTATATGGTTATCATATTTTGCTTTATAAGTAATTTTGTGCTGTTCTCTTTTCTTCAAAAACAGCCACAGATTAATATTTCTAAAGGAAATGAAGATAATTATATATTTTTGCATTTGGACAGTAGCATGGGCCATTCCAATAAGTATGCCTTCCTCAAAAAAACCCTTCTTACTTTGTTATCTCTTTTAAGCTAACATTTATATATATATACATTTTTTTTTTCTTGAGACCTTGTCGATCAGCTGAGTCTAAACTTTTAGATTTACAGGAAAGACTTCGCAAGATATATTTGGGGTCTCAACAAAACCAAATAGGCACTCCAATTCATGCTTCCGTTCTTCTAATTGAAACTCTTGTCTTGTTGGAAGGATTATTTCTTTTAAAATTCATTCAGATTCATTTACATTTAATGCTTAGAAGTCATGGAGACTGTCCATCTTTGCTCATGCCCTATGAGTTTCATTCTAATATCAACAAAGCCTGTATTGTTTAAGAAGATTTCAAGAAAGAAAAATAGGAAAAAAATCACTTTTTTTTTCAACAAAGGGAAAACTAATGTTTCACTCAGAAAGTTAAATTTGGAATATACAGCTAAATACCAACAAAGAAAAATTAGGAAAATTAAACCATTTGTAATTTTATTAGCCAGCTGCTATGGTTAACATTTTGATATGTTTTCATAATACCAAATACTTTGGTATTTCTGTAGTTGAGAATTTTCTCAACTGTTTTCATTGTGCTCCTGAAGGGCACAGAAGTAGCAAAGTACTTGCCTTTGCTTCCTCCCTGGCTCTGGTCAGACCTACTATTTTCTTAGGGGTTTTGGCCAGGATTATACTTAATGTGGGTCTGGTGCTATTGCAAGAAACATCGTACAGAAATATCAAAGGTCTCTCTCTCCATTTTTATAAAAGACTATTCCCTTTCTACAGTTAAGTGATCTGGTTAATACTTCAATAAAATTGGGAATACTGCCAAGTTTAAATTCTACATAAGCCCTATAACAAGCCACTTCTCTTTTCTACCCAGTTAGATCATACTTTGACCTTTGTGTTATATCTTTTTTTCTTCATTTGGGGAAAAGTGTGTGTGTGTGTGCACGTGTGGGCACACATGTGCACAAAATAAGATTGTTTTCAATTTCCAGTATTTTCACTTTGGTAGGTTCCTCAAATCAAGCCATTGGCGAGACACGCTGTTGACAAATCTGTGAATTTACATCTTCTAGCAAAATTGAAAGTGCCAATACAGGTATAGGATGTAAAGTATGTTTCTAAGTTGTTTTTAGACTCCATTAACTTCCAAAAAATTGATGCTCATCTTTTCAGTTTGCTTTACTTTAAGATGGTATCCACAATTTATTTTGCATTGTTTCTCTTTTCCAGGATGAGTTAAAATGCCAATGATACCACCAAAGAAAGTGGTGTCCTCGTGCATGAAAATGAAAGAGGAAGGCAACAGTGCACCAAAGATGGTTACAAAGGAGAGAGAAATGGTTCTGAGTGGGCAGAAGTGGGAGAGAAAAGTTCTTCTACACGTTCCATGTTAGCAAATGAAGAGGGGAATACTGAGGATCTGAATGGGGGCACAGGAAAACCAGAAACATATGGTCATGATGGGATCCATGGCCAAGAAGACAGCACCACAGCAAATGGCATCAGGGGACAAGTAAGCATCATCGACAGTGCTGGAACAGCAAATGGGAACAATATTAATGGGATTACTGAGAACAATTCCAAAAATGGGGGTGCTGGAAATGCGAGTCAGAGTGAAGATGCCACTGTTGTCCAAGAAGATGGACATCAAATAGCTGGAAGCAATAATGGTACAGGTCATGAGGATGAAATAAGTGGGAACTTCTGTAGAAATGGGGGTGATACACATGAACAAACACCCCAGAGAGAAGGCGAGAGCAACGGGAATGAGGAGACAGGGGTGACACCAGGGGGAAGTGGAGATAGCAATAGAGAAGATGTTGCCTTGGATAATTCTGATGGAAGTCCTAGTGGGAATGGAGCAGATGAAGATGAAGACATGGGCTC
Source organism: Eubalaena glacialis (assembly GCF_028564815.1). Lineage (NCBI taxonomy): Eukaryota > Metazoa > Chordata > Mammalia > Artiodactyla > Balaenidae > Eubalaena > Eubalaena glacialis. Next base: position 147,443,671 of record NC_083720.1, on the reverse strand, counting down.
TGGTGATGATGAAGGTGAAGAAACAGGGAATGGAGAAAAAGGCCCTGGTAACAGCAAGGGCCAAGAGGGTCAACCTCATGAGACAGAAGATGACGATGACAATAGCTTAGGTCAAAATTCAATTAGTAGTGAAGATGATGACCCTGGGGACAAAGAAGACGCCCATGCCATGAGACAACACCTCCAAGAGTGAGGAAGATTTTGACGATATTCCAGGAGACAATGGTAGCCAAAAAATAGAGGACACTCAAAAACCCAATCACAGAGAAAGCAAAGCTGTGGAAAATGGAATCACTGAAAAATTAGAGCCACCTGCTATTGGGAAGAGCCAAGTTAAGGTTAGTTTGTGAAGCTGGTTTCTTTCAATGGCAGTTTAAATTCTCCCCCTCCCTCCATGATGGTAGCATGAAAATAAATCATGACAAATAGTCATGTATTTTTGCATCTAAATTACTTGAATATTTGATGGGAAAGCTAGAGTCCATACTAGACTTTGCTATAGAACAATTTAAAAAAGCAGAAATCTCTGAAAATTTGGTTATAATTCTTCAAAAGTCTTATGCTAAATAATTAATGCAGCATGTAACTGTTTACAAAAGCTCTTACTGGGTAAAAACACAAATGGGATGGTCTATAATCTAAACACCAGAGTACTTTCAAGTACTGAATAAAGCACGTTTTCACAGACAGATGTTTCTGAAGTACTGGAAGCTGAACTCCTGTTCTATGGCCACTTTCCCTAGTCAGTCTTCCTCAAACCAATGCAATTTTGCAGAATAACATTCACTAATTAATCATTCTTTTCTCCATTTTTCCATAGGGAATAGAAATGGAAAGTCCCAGCAGTGGCAACAGAAACAATATTACCAAAGAAGCTGGGAAAATGAATGAAGATAAAGAGAGTAAAGGCCAACATGGAATGATTGTGGGCAAAGGAAATGTCAAGACACAAGAAGAGGTTGACGTCATGCAAGGACCTGGCCAGAAATTAGAACTTCGAAATAAGTTTGGACCCAGCAAAACACGCAGTGACAGTAACAGTGACGGCTATGACAGTTATGAGTTTGATGATGAATCCGTGCAAGAAGATGATCCCAACAGCAGTGGTGAGTCTAATGGCAGTGATGATACCAATTCTGAAGGTGACAACAACCACAGTAGCCGAGGAGATGCTCCTTATAACTCTGATGAATCAAGTGATAATGGCAACGACAGTGACTCAAAAGGAGGAGAAGAAGATGATAGTGATAACACATCAGATGCTAATGATAGTGGTAGTGATGGCAATGGTAACAATGGGAGTGATAAGAATGGAAAATCAGGCAGCACCAAAGATAAATCAGATAACAGTGACAGCAGTGACAGTAGTGACAGCAGTGATAGCAGTGACAGCAGTGACAGTAGTGACAGCAAATCAGACAGCAGCGACAGTAGTGAAAGCAGTGACAGCAGTGACAGTAGTGATAGCAGTGACAGTAGTGACAGTAGTAGTGGCAGCAAGTCTGACAGCAGTGACAGCAGTGACAGTAGTGATAGCAATGACAGTAGCAACAGTAGTGACAGCACATCAGACAGCAGTGACAGTAGTGAAAGCAGTGATAGCAGTGACAGTAGTGATAGCAGTGACAGCAGTGACAGCAGTGACAGTAGTGATAGCAGTGACAGCAGTGACAGTAGTGACAGCAAATCAGACAGCAGTGACAGTAGTGACAGCAGTGACAGTGACAGTAAATCAGACAGTGACAGTAGTGACAGCAGTGATAGTGACAGTAAATCAGACAGTGACAGCAGTAACAGTAGTGACAGCAAATCAGACAGTGACAGTAGTGACAGCAGTGACAGTAGTGACAGTAGTGACAGCAAATCAGACAGTAGTGACAGCAGTGACAGCAAATCAGATAGTAGTGATAGCAGTGACAGTAGTGACAGTGACAGCAGCGACAGTGACAGCAGTGACAGCAGTGATAGTGACAGCAGTGACAGTGACAGCAATGATAGTGACAGCAGTGATAGTGACAGCAGCAACAGTGACAGCAGTGACAGCAGTGATAGTGACAGTAGTGACAGTGACAGCAGTGATAGTGACAGCAGCAGCTGTGACAGCAGTGACTGACAGTAGTGACAGCAACAGCAGTGATAGTGACAGCAGTGACAGTGCATCTGACAGTGGTGATGAGAGTGACAGCAAGAGCAAGTCTGGTAACGGCAACAACAATGGAGGTGGTAGTGACAGTGATAGTGACAGTGAAGGCAGTGACAGTAATCACTCAACCAGTGACGATTAGAACTAAAGAAAACTCCACAAGATTCCTTTTGTGAACAATCTGGTGAGTAATTGATAGGAAATAAAGATTTCCAAGAAAGTAAAGAAAGGGGAGAAATAAAAGACATATGTAAACATCTACAGAAACAACAAGAAAATAGTCAAATTGTCAGATTCAGAACCAGGTCTGAACACCCTCAGAGAGAGAATCTGTGTACCCGCGTGTTAAATATATTCTGAAAAGATTTTGTTAAAAGTGTAAATGTAAACATAGAAGAATGATTAAAATATTCTTTAGTATTTTACACAGAAACCTCAAGTAATCACATACTAAATAACTTCAATTTAAATGCCAAGTGCTTTAGAGAATGTAGCAAGTAAACACATCTTAATGCCTTAATCTTTCAGTAATTATATATTCTGGATAGATGGTCTGCTTACTGCTGAGTAAAAGATGCTGTTACCATGATCTCCAGCTTGGTTACAATTCATCTGCTTGTTCTAAGGAAGAAATACATTTGCAACATGAAAAAAAAATCACAGCAACGATTTAACCTACCTGGACCATGGGAATAGTCTTTGTAATTAGTGAATAGAGTAATTACAAATTTTGGAAATTCTAAAGCGCGCTAAGCAGGAAAGAGTTCAGAGGCTGGTTTAAACAAAACCTCATGTATAGTATCACATTCCTGCAAAGTGCTGGAAATGGAGCATAAGGTCCCCAAAACTATTGACAAAACTGAGGCAGTGCTTAGAACATGCTCCAACTATTCATAAATAAACAAACTCATGAATGAAGTGCTCTTGGAGGGGATGTACTTTTTGAACTCTCTGTTCAGAAGTCTGCTAAGTGGAATCAGTTATTTGTCTTCCACCTCAGTCTCACCAAGCCAAACTTGGTTCACATTTGCCTTTAAACCCCTACAAACCAAAAATTCCAAATCAGACTCTCAGACTCCCTTCTTATTTTAATCTCTTTAGTAAAGCCCACAGTTGCTTTGGAAACTACTCTTTTTTATCTGAGAGTCATACATGCTGCTAAAATCTGAACATGGGTTCTTCAGATTTTGCATGAATGAGGGTACTTCTTAGTTTTGAGATGAAGCCCTAACCGTAGAACATGAGGATCTTAAAGGTGTATGAAACTAGAGTGTGATATTTAATAAGGTGGATATATCATTTATCCCCAATCTAGGATACCCTTGAGAGTGAAAGGGCTGCTATGAATAATTCCCCGGGGACTGGAGGTGTAAATTTGGCTTATCTGGGACTCTGGGAGATATAATGACCATAAGCATAAGCCTTTAGGGTATTATTCAAGATTTAGTAAGTGATGATTTGTAATTTCTCTCTTCCACTTAGGTAATTATTTTAGATTTGTTCTAATTCAAAGGTAAAATTCTATATGGTGAAGTTTTGAATGCAACTTCTTTAATGTTAATTTTCAGCCAGTCATTAGCTGACTGGTTGAAAATTTATGCTCTATTACAGGGCATATTTTACACAAAGAGTTTCAGTAAGCTTTTTTTTTTTCCTGCCTCCTTCCTCCTTTATGCATGAGTTTCTTAGTTAAGAGATCACTATTGCAAGTAACATTGCTGAAGGCTTTAAAAATACTGCCATTTATAAACTACTTGGTAACTCATAATACTGTAAAATTTCAAGTTTCTACTATATCATAATCATGTACATGACTCCAAACTTCTTTCCTTAAACTATGCTCTAGATTTTTAACTCCTTTAGCCCTTTTGTTTTTTTCCAATTTGTAAATTGTGGCTTCTAGTAACTGTCCTACCTATTTCAAAAGGTTGTTATGAGCACTAAGTCAGGCAATGGATATGAAACTCTTTGTAAATTATATAATATATGTAAATGAAAGAGATAATGAATTTTGGTGCTATAATAAACATCTATTTCTAGGACTGTTCACAAGGAAAACTCCCTTCATCTTAATGAGTTTGTGAGTACTTACTTCCTCCAACATATTTTTTTAATTAGTTTTTTTTCTTTTTTTGTCCATGCCGTGCGGTGTGTGGGATCTTAGTTCCATGACCCTGGCAGTGAAAGCGCCGAGTCCTAACCACTAGACTGCCAGGGAATTCCCTAAAATTAGTTATTTTTTTAATTGAAAAAATAATACGTATATATACACAAAATAAAAATTTCAAACACTATGAAAAGGTAGGCAAAAATATTAAATCTCTATCATCCCAGACTCCCAGTCTTCTATTTCTCTTCCTTAGGGGCAATTCCCATGACTAATATCTTGTGGAAATTTCCAGAAATATTCTATGCACATATAAGCACCTATGTCCCCCTTTTAAAAACACATGGAAGTCTACTACACACAGTGTGCTTAACTTATTCTTTTTAACCTAAAACTATACCTTGAATATTGGTTCGTTACACACAGACTGACGTTCTTTTTTCAAAGCTGTGTCGTATTTTATTTTATGAAATGCCTTAGGTATTTCACCTGTCCCTATTTTTTGATCGCTTTCCATTTCTAGTCCAATGAGAGTCTCTGCAGGTGTCACCTGAGTCAAGCAGGATAAATTTCCTGCCAGTTCTTATAAAGACTTCACCTTAAAAAGTATTTCTGGGGCAGGGGAGAGGAGATGCTCAGAATCTAGGGCCGATGTCAGAAACCATGATGGAAGACTATGGTCCCGATCTTCCACTGTAATATCTTCGTTGACCTCCGTCCGTAACTTCAAGGTGAAAATGAAGGAGACACTCCCAAAGAACGTCCCAAGGGTAGATCCTTTGAACACAAGAAGCCTGGTATTAGAAAATAAAATTGCTTTTAGGTTATTTTCTGGACTAAAGATTAATGAAGAAGCTGCTAATATTGCCCATGAGAGTAGTATTTTTTTAAACTGCAGGTTACCACTCATTTAGTAGGTCACGATATCAGTTTAGTGACACATGACCAGCATTTTGTAAAATGAAAGAATAAAAAAGAAAAATCTTTAGTGTATAGTGTGTAGTGTTTTATGAAGCAGTGTTATTTCTCTCTATATACATACATACACAAATATGTCTAAGTATGCATATACTCTTGGTTGCAGTAAAAAAAAGATGTGAAAGCCATTGGTTTAGAAAAGGGTTATAAAACATTATTACTGCTAGTAATCATTGTACATTTAGTTTTGTCATTTTTTTTAACATCTTTATTGAAGTATAATTGCCTTACAATGGTGTGTTAGTTTCTGCTTTATAAGAAAGTGAATCAGCTATACATTACATTTACTTTTCACATTCACTTTTCTCCTTACAAACCTCTGTTTCTTTCCCACTTTTTAAATATTTATTTATTTATTTATTTATTTAGGCTGCGTTGGGTCTTCGTTGCTGCACGTGGGCTTTCTCCAGTTGCAGCGAGCGGGGGCTACTCTTCGTTGCGGTGCGCGGGCTTCTCACTGTGGTGGCTTCTCTTGTTGTGGAGCACGGGCTCCAGGCGTGCAGGCTTCAGTAGTTGTGGCTCGCGGGCTCAGTAGTTGTGGCTTGCGGGCTCTAGGCGTGCAGGCTCAGTAGTTGTGGCGCACGGGCTTAGTTGCTCCGCGGCATGTGGGATTTTCCCAGACCAGGGGTCAAACCCGTGTCCCCTGCATTGGCAGGCGGATTCTTAACCACTGCACCACCAGGGAAGTCCAAAATCTATTTTCTAAAATAGATTATAAAAAGATAACCTCTAGAGAATCCATACCTCGTCATATAAATACATTTTAAATTATTTATTGGAATAGAATTTCCCAGAAGTCAAACTTGCTTTATGGTTTGTAATGGAAGTTCTGAAAAACTTGAGACCAAAATAACTAGGAACAATTTTCCTCTCCCTAAAAGGAACAGGAACAGAATAGAATAGGTCAGTTCACAGATGAAACTATCGTTGTGTTCTCACAGTGATCCATTCACTGGTGCTTGCAAGCAAATCCTCTAGAGAGTGAAACAAGCCAACAACTGAGTGTTCCCAACCTCTCCCCTCTGAACAGGGACCTTGGGTTTATATGCTAAAAAAGAAAAAAGAAGAAAGAAGTAAGAAATTTTAAAAAAAGGAAAAAAAGAGTCAATTCCTATGGGGCACACATGTAGCTCAGAAAATGGTATAAAGTCTAAAGGTCACCAATACATTAGACTCAGTGTGTTTTGCATTAGTTTGCACGGCCCCAGCTCTAGCATGAAACGCTGCATTTACAGACAGCTGTATCATAAGTTGCTTCCCTTAGTCCCGTGTCCATTATTTTGGGCTTTGCCACTAGCTATACCCCTCCCTCCTTTACTCTTTCCTTCTTTTCCTCCCTAGAATGTTCTTTTCAAAGAGATGAAGATGTGTCTGTCGGAAGAAAACACTTGCAAAATTTAATTCCCGGACATCGTCCAGTGTGAGGCCCCAGTCCAAGCCCCTAGTCAAGGGCTGCCGTGCTCGAGCTCACCTCACTGGCTCTTTGGCCTGCTCCCGAGATCTCAGTCACAACCAGCTGGTTCCCAGCTCCTACCTCCCTAGTACTTTCCTCAGTTGAAACCACTGAATCTTCCTTGTTGTTCTAACACAATCTGAACTGAAGGCAGGAGGTACTCAGGCTGTAACAGACCAACATTTAGGCTTGGCACCAAAGCACATTTACCTCTTGTCTTGTCCTAATATCTTGATTCCCTTAAGTGAATCCTTACCTTGTCCTCAAGCTACAATCCCCTGTGATCTTTCTAACTGGGCTTCTGCATAGCTTCCTCATCTCATTCTAGCATGTACACTGATTAGAACTGTCCCAGCCCAATCAGCCTAAGACAACCACGAGCAAATTGTCTGACACCATCAGGCTTCTGGACCCAATGCAAGGAAGGACACTGCCCACCAGAGCAACTTTGGAGCCTTAGCAAAGGAAAAGATAGAACTAATGTAGGATTTGGGGAAAGGATGGAACTGAGGTGATATTTAAATGAAGCAATGTTTGAGAGGCTCAAAGCAAAGCTGGGCTGTGGCTGAAGGGGTCCACATCAGGTTTGGACTGTGAAGTAGACCCAGGCTCCTGTGTCCTTGGGAAGTGCAAAGTAAAGTTAAGATGGATGTGGGCTGTTGTATCTGAATCTCTGCCCCTGGGTTGTAAATTGAGACGGAGTCTTTGTGTCAAAATGCCTCAGACCCTCCAGGCAAGAGTTGGGTGTTTTATTTTTACTGATATAATTTTAAAAAGCAAAGTCTCTGCTAATCTATGATTTTAGAGAATAAAATTTATCAGTGATTAATAAAGCAGGAGTCATTCAAAGTAGGGGGTTTTCATGACACTTTATAGATTCAGTGTCCTTGAGAGAGATGTTATTTTCTGTTAATGTTTGCAGCTGGCTTTATCTCTGTTTTTCCAGTCTGACAAATGGTGGGTAGATTTTTACTTTCTCAGTCCAAGCTAATTTTTGCTTTCTCAGGAGATATGTTTCTGCTAAAACCAAAACTCTGCTTATCTTGCAGTCCTTTTCCTAAATTCTGGCAGAACTTCTAGATGCCTGCCTGTTCTTTAACTATTGCCCATTGTAGATCACCACCTGTTGGACTTTGCGTCACTCCTGGGATTTGTTTCTTTTTCGCTGCTTACTCTCTGTACCCTGAATATTTGTGCTGTGTAAGCTGGTCTGTCAAGTGGGCCATATGATTCACCAGATCCAATGGTGTTTGAAGTGTCAGTGGCAGATAGGATGCTGTTTGGAGCCTTTGGCAGGTCCCTACAGGTGAATTGCAGCATAGGCCTTTAGGATTATGGAGCAAGGTCCTGTCATCATCTGAAGATAACTACCTTCCTTTTGAGAGAGAGCTCTTGGCCTGCTACTGGGCCTTTGTAGAGATTGAACAATTTACCACGTGACCTGAGCATCCCATTATCAACTGGGTGTTAACTGACCCATGAAGCTCTAGAGTTAGGCATGCACAGCAACACTCCATCATCAAATGGAAGTGGTGTATACAGGACTGGGCCTGCGCCCTGAAGGCACAAGTAAATTACATGAAGAAGTGGCCCAAATGTCCGTGGTCCCTACTCCCGCTACCCTGCTTTCTCTCTCCCAGCCTGTACCTATGACCTCATGGGGCATTCCCTATGACCAGCTGACAGAGGAAGAGGAGACTCAGACCTGGTTTACAGATGGTTCTACAGAATATGCAAGCACCACCTCAAAGTGGACAGCTGCAGCACTACAGCTTCTTCCCGGGATAGCCCTTAAAAATAGTGGTGAAAACAAACCCTCCCAGTGGGCAGGACTTTGGGCAGTGCACCTGTTTGTTCACTCTGCTTAGAAGGAGAAAAGGGCAGGTGTGCAACTATATCCTGATTCATGGGCTGTGGCCGTGGTCTGACTGGATGATCAGGGGCTTGGAAGGAACATGACTGGAAAATTGGCGATGCAGAGATTTGAGGAGGAAGTATGTTGACAGATCTCTCTGAGTGGACAAAACCATGAAGATACTTGTGTCCTATGTAAATGCACACCAAAGGGTGATGTCAGCAGAGGAGGATTATTACAATCAGTAGGATAGGATGTCATGTTCTGTGGACACCAGTCAGCCTCTTTCCCCAGACCCCTGTCATTGCCCAATGTGTTCATGAGCAAAGTGGCCATGGCGGCAGGGATGGACATTATGCATGGGCTCAGCAACATGGACTCCCTCTCACCAAGACCAGCCTGGCCGTGGCCACTGTTGAGTGCCCAATCTGCCAGCAGCCGATTCTAACCCTGAGCCCCCATATGGCATCATTCCCCAGGGTGAACAGCCAGCTGCCTGGTGCAGGCTGATCAAGTGGACGGCTTCCATCATGGAGGGGGCAGTATTTTGTTCTTACTGGAATAGACACTTACTCTAGATATTGATTTGCCTTCTCTGCATGCAATGCTTATGCCAAAACCACCATCCAAGGATTTACGTAATACCTTGTCCACTGTCATGATTTTCCACACAGCATTGCTTCTGATCAAGGAACTCAAATCAAAGCAAAAGAAGTGCTACAGTGGTCCCATGCTCATGGAATTCACTTGTCTTACTATGTTCCTCACCATCCTGAAGTAGCTGGCTTGATAGAATGGTGGAATGACCTTTTGAAGACTCAGTTACAAAGCCAGCTAGGCGGTAATACTTTTCAGGGCTGGGGTAAGGTTCTACAGAAAGCTGCATATGCTCTAAATCAGCGTCCAATATATGGTGCAATATCATATTTATATGATAGCCAGGATTCATGAGTCTAGTGATCAAGGGGTAGAAACTGTAGGGGCACCACTCATTGTTAACCCTAGTGACCCACTAGCAAAATTTTTGCTTTTTGTTTCTGTGACTTTATGTTTTGCTGACCTAGAGATCTTAGTTCCAGAGGGGGTAATGCTTCCACCAGGAGACTCAACAATGATTCCATTGAACTGGAGGTTAATACTGGCACCTGGCCACTTGGAGCTCCTCATGCCTCTGAAACAACAGGTAAAGAATAGAGTTACAGTGTTGGCTGGGGTGACAGATCATGATTACTGAGGGGAGATTGAATCATTATTCCACAATGGAGGTAAGGAAACATATGTCTGGAACACAGGAGATCTGTTAGGGTGTCTCAGTATTATCGTGCCTTGTGATTAAGGTAAATGGAAAACTACAACCACCCAATCTGGGCAGGACTACAAATGACCCAGACCCTTCAGGAATGAAGATATGTGTGACTTCACCAGGTAAGAACCGTGACCAGCTGAGGTGCTTGCTGTAGACAAAAGACATAAAATGGGTAGTAGGTGAAGATAGTTACAAATATCAACTATGACCACATGACCAGTTACAGAAATAAAGACTGTACCTGTCATGAGCATTTCCCCCTTATTTTGTTATGAATACATTTGTGTGTGAATATATATATGTGTATATATATCTCAAATATCTTCGTCTTCTTTCCTCTCTTATTCCCTTATCATGTAACATAAGAAAATGTATTGACTTTATATCAGTATTTAAGTATTGTTAACTCTCATGGAACTTCTCAGCCTCCAGAATCATGTGCCTATTCCTATATCTACATCTATATAGCTTTACATATCCTATTGGTTCTCTTTCTCTGGTGAACCCTGACTAATACAATCGGTGGCGAGGAGGGAATTCTGAGTCAGATGAACCACTGATTAGAAGCAGAATGTATTGAGGGGTAGAAGAAATAGATGATGATGCCAGAAGTATAGGATTCATAGAGAAATTATCAAAAAGAAGATGAGATGGAGAGATAAGAAAGATATACAGTTGACCCTTGAACAAACATGGGTTTGAACTGCATACGCAGATTTTTTTCAATAAATATCTGCTATAGTATTACATTATCCCCAGTTGGTTAAATCTGCAGATACAAAACCCAAGATACAGAGGAGCCAAGGATATGCATGGCTGACTAAGTTATAGGCTGATTTTCGACGGTGCAGGGGTCGGCGCCCCTAAGCCCACATTGTTCAGCTGTAATGTAGGGCAGTGCTGGCTGCTTCATTCCAACTGTTCTTTTTTTAACCTAAAAAAAAGCAATTGCAAATGGTTCAACCTAAGTTGTAGTAAATAGGAAGTTGGACAAAGCTATTTATTCCTTTAAATTATGCAAAGAAAGAAGAAATATTATCTTTTACAAAGTGTCTTATAGGGGTCTGTCTAGTCCTAAAGATATTAACAGATAATAAAAAGTGAAGTTATTGGGAGCAGCTAAAGAAAGAAGAGAGAAGGAAATTGAAGAGTAGAAAACTAAAATCCAAAATTAGTTTACTGAAATAGAATTAGGAAATATACTAAAACAAGCACATAGATCACAACTGATATTTATGCATGTAATTTTATGTGTTCAGGAAAGGAAGTAGACTAATAGATATTCTTTTTTTTTAACATCTTTATTGGAGTATAATTGCTTTACAATGGTGTGTTAGTTTCTGCTTTATAACAAAGTGAATCAGCTATACATACACATATATCCCCATATCTCTTCCCTCTGCGTCTCCCTCACTCCCATCCTCCTTATCCCGCCCCTCTAGGTGGTCACAAAGCACTGAGCTGATCTCCCTGTGCTATGCAGCTGCTTCCCGCTAGCTATCGGTTTTACATTTGGTAGTGTATATATGTCCATGCCACTCTCTCACTTTGTCCCAGCTTACCCGTCCCCCTCCCCATATCTACAAGTCCATTCTCTAGTAGGTCTGCGTCTTTATTCCCGTCCTGCCCCTAGGTTCTTCATGACCTTTTTTTTTTCTTAGATTCCTTATATATGTGTTAGCAAGTACTTGTTTTTCTCTTTCTGACTTACTTCACTCTGTATGATGGTCCCTAGGTCCATCCACCTCACCACAAATAACTCAATTTCCTTTCTTTTTATGGCTGAGTAATATTCCATTGTATATATGTGCCACATCTTCTTTATCCATTCATCTGTCGATGGACACTTAGGTTGCTTCCATGTCCTGGCTATTGTAAATAGAGCCGCAATGAACATTGTGGTACGTGACTCTTTTTGAATTATGCTTTTCTCAGGGTGTATGCCCAGTAATGGTATTGCTGGGTCATATGTTAGTTCTATTTTTAGTTTTTTAAGGAACCTCCATACTGTTCTCTATAGTGGCTGTATCAATTTTCATTCCCACCAACAGTGCAAGAGGGTTCCCTTTTCTCCACACCCTCTCCAGCATTTATTGTTTCTAGATTTTTTGATGATGTCCATTCTGACTGGTGTGAGGTGATACCTCATTGTAGTTTTGATTTGCATTTCTCTAATGATTAGTGATGTTGAGCATTCTTTCATGTGTTTGTTGGCAATCTGTAAATCTTCTTTCAGGAAATGTCTATTTAGGTCTTCTAGCCATTTTTGGATTGGGTTGTTTGCTCTTTTGATATTGAGCTGCATGAGCTGCTTCTATATTTTGGAGATTAAACCTTTGTCCGTTGCTTCGTTTGCAAATATTTTCTCCCATTCTGAGGGTTGTCTTTTCATCTTGTTTATGGTTTCCTTTGCTGTGCAAAAGCTTTTAAGTTTCATTAGGTCCCATTTGTTTATTTTGGTTTTTATTTCCATTTCTCTAGGAGGTGGGTCAAAAAGGATCTTGCTGTGATGTATGCCATCGAGTGTTCTGCCTATGTTTTCCTCTAAGAGTTTGATAGTGTCTGGCCTTACATTTAGGTCTTTAATCCATTTTGAGTTTATTTTTGTGTATGGTGTTAGGGAGCATTCTAATTTCATTCTTTTACATGTAGTTGTCCAGTTTTCCCAGCACCACTTATTGAAGAGGCTGTCTTTTCTCCATTGTATACTCTTGCCTCCTTTAGCAAAAATAAGGTGACCATATGTGCGTGGGTTTATCTCTGGGCTTTCTATCCTGTTCCATTGATCTATATTTCTGTTTTTGTGCCAGTACCATATTGTCTTGATTACTGTAGCTTTGTAGTATAGTCTGACGTCAGGGAGCATGATTCCTCCAGCTCTGTTTTTCTTTCTCAAGATTGCTTTGGCTATTCGGGGTCTTTTGTGTTTCCATACAAATTGTGAAACTTTTGTTCTAGTTCTGTGAATAATAATGCCATAGGTAGTTTGATAGGGATTGCATTGAATCTGTAGATTGCTTTGGGTAGTAGAGTCATTTTCACAATGTTGATTCTTCCAGTCCAAGACATGGTATATCTCTCCATCTGTTTGTATCGTCTTTCATTTCTTTCATCAGTGTCTTATAGTTTTCTGAATACAGCTCTTTTTTCTCCTTAGATAGGTTTATTCCTAGGTATTTTATTCTTTTTGTTGCAATGGTAAATGGGAGTGTTTCCTAAATTTCTCTTTCAGATTTTTCATCATTATTATATAGGAATGCAAGAGATTTCTGTGCATTAATTTTGTATTCTGCTACTTTACCAAATGCATTGATTAGCTCTAGTAGTTTTCTGGAAGCAAATTTAGGATTCTCTAGGTATAGAATCATGTCATCTGCAAACAGTGACAGTTTTACTTCTTCTTTGCAATTTGGATTACTTTTATTTCTTTTTTGTCTCTAATTGCTGTAGCTAAAACTTCCAAAACTATGTTGAATAATAGTGGTGAGAGTGGGCAACCTTGTCTTGTTCCTGATCTTAGTGGAAATGGTTTCAGTTTTTCACCTTTGAGGATGATGTTGGCTGTGGGTTTGTCATATATGGCCTTTATTATGTTGAGGTAAGTTCCCTCTATGCCTACTTTCTGGAGAATTTTTATCATAAATCGGTGTTGAATTTTGTTGAAAGCTTTTTTTGCAACTATTGAGATGATCATACGGTTTTTATCCTTCAATTTGTTTTATGGTGCATCACATTGATTGATTTGCATATTTTGAAGAATCCTTGCATTCCTGGGATAAACCCCACTTAATCATGGTGTATGATCCTTTTAATGTGCTGTTGGATTCTGTTTGCTAGTATTTTGTTGAGGATTTTTGCATCTATGTTCATCAGTGATTTTGACCTGTAGTTTCCTTTTTTTGTGACATCTTTGTCTGGTTTTGGTATCAGGGTGATGGTGGCCTCATAAAATAATTTTGGGAGTGTTCCTCCCTCTGCTATATTTTGGAAGAGTTTGAGAAGGATAGGTGTTAGCTCTTATCTAAATGTTTGATAGAATTTTCCTGTGAAGCCATCTGGTCCTGGGCTTTTGTTTGTTGGAAGATTTTTAATCATGGTTTCAATTTCAGTGCTTGTGGTTGGTCTGTTCATATTTTCTATTTCTTCCTGCTTCAGTCTCAGAAGGCTGTGCATTTCTAAGAATTTGTCCATTTCTTTCAGAATGTCCATTTTATTGGCATATAGCGGCTTGTAGTAATCTCTCATGATCCTTTGTATTTCTACAGTGTCAGTTGTTACTTCATTTTCATTTCTAATTCTGTTGATTTGAGTCTTCTCCCTTTTTTTCTGGATGAGTCTGGCTAATGGTTTATCAATTTTGTTTATCTTCTCAGAGAACCAGCTTTTAGTTTTATTGATCTTTGCTATTTTTTCCTTCTTTTCTTTTTCATTTACTTCTGATCTGATCTTTATGATTTCTTTCCTTCTTCTAAATTTGGGTTTTCTTTTGTTAATTTTCTTAAATTTTCTTAAATTTACCAAGGCTTGATTTGTGACCCAAGATGTGATCTATCCTGGAGAACGTTCCATGAACACTTGAAAAGAAAGTGTATTCTGTTGTTTTTGGATGGAATGTCCTGTAAATATCAATTAAGTCCATTTTGCTTAAGGTATCATTTAAAGCTTGTGTTTCCTTATTTATTTTCATTCTGGGTGATCTGTCCCTTGGTGAAAGTGGGGTGTTAAAGTCCCCTACTATGATTGCATTACTGTCAATTTCCCCTTTTATGGCTGTTAACATTTGCCTTATGTATCGAGATGCTCCTATGTTGGGTGCATAAATATTTAGAATTGTTATATCTTCTTCTTGTATTGATCCCTTGATCATTATATAGTGTCCTTCTTTGTCTCTTGTAATAGTCTTTGCTTTAAAATCTATTTTGTCTGATATGAGAATTGCTACTCCAGCTTTCTTTTTATTTCCATATGCATGCAATATCTTCTTCTATCCTCTCACTTTCAGTCTGTATGTGTCCCTAGGTCTGAAGTGGGTCTCTTGTAGAGAGCATATATATGGGTCTTGTTTTTGTATCCATTCAGCCAGTCTATCTCTTTTGGTTGGAGCATTTAATCCATTTACATTTAAGGTAATTATCGATATGTATGCTCCTATTACCATTTTCTTAATTGTTTTGGGTTTGTTTTTGTAGGTTTTTCCCTCCTCTTGTGTTTCCTGTCTAGAGAAGTTCTTTTAGCATTTGTTGTAAAGCTGGTTTGGTGGTACTGAATTCTCTTAGCTTTTGCTTGTCTGTAAAGGTTTTAATTTCTCCGTCAAATCTGGATGAGATCTTTGCTGGGTAGAGTAATCTTGGTTGTAGGTTTTTCCCTTTCATCACTTTAAATATGTCCTGCCACTCCCTTCTGGCTTGCAGAGTTTCTGCTGAAAGATCAACTGTTAATCTTATGGGGATTCCCTTGTATGTTATTTGTTGTTTTTTCATCGCTGCTTTTAATATTTTTTCTTTGTATTTAATTTTTGATAGTTTGATTAATATGTGTCTTGGTGTGTTTCTCCTTGGACTTATCCTCTGTGGGACTCTCTGCACTTCCTGGACTTAATTGACTATTTCCTTTCCCATATTAGGGAAGTTTTCAACTATAATCTCTTCAAATATTTTCTCAGTCCCTTTCTTTTTCTCTTCTTCTTCTGGGACCCCTATAATTTGAATGTTGGTGCATTTAATGTTGTCCCAGAGGTCTCTGAGACTGTCCTCAATTCTTTTCATTCTTTTTTCTTTATTCTGCTCTGAGGTAGTTATTTCCACTATTTTAACTTCCAGGTCACTTATCCGTTCTTCTGCCTTGGTTATTCTGCTACTGATTCTTTCTAGAGAATTTTAAATTTCATTTATTGTGTTGTACATCATTGTTTGCTCTTTAGTTCTCTTTGTTAAACATTTCTTGTATTTTCTCCATTCTGTTTCCACAATTTTGGATCATCTTTACTATCATTACTCTGATTTCTTTTCCAGGTAGACTGCCTATTTCCTCTTCATTTGTTTGTCTGGTGGGTTTTTGCCTTGCTCCTTCATCTGCTATGTGTTTCTCTGTCTTCTCATTTTGCTTCACTTACTGTGTTTGGGGTCTCCTTTTTGCAGGCTGCAGGTTTGTAGTTCCCATTGTTTTTGGTGACTGCCCCCAGTGGCTAAGGTTGGTTCAGTGGGTTGTGTAGGCTTCCTGCTGGAGGGGACTGGTGCCTGTGTTCTGGTGGATGAGGCTGGGTCTTGTCTTTCTGGTGGGCAGCACCAAGTTCGGTGGTGTGTTTTGGGGTGACTGTGACGTTATTATCATTTTAGGCAGCCTCTCTGCTAATGGGTTGGTTTTTGTTCCTGTCTTGCTAGTTGTTTGGCATAGGGTGTCCAGCACTGTAGCTTGCTGGCTGTTGAGTGGAGCTGGGTCTTAGTATTGAGATGGAGATCTCTGGGAGAGCTTTTGCTGTTTGATATCGCATGGAGCTGGGAGGTCTCTGGTGGACCTATGTCCTGATCTCGGCTCTCCCACCTCAGAGCCTCAGGCCTGACAGCCAGCCGGAGCACCAAGACCCTGTCGGCCACATGGCTTGCTTTATATTGCATGGGGGTGTGAAGTTTTGTGGACATTTTAATCGTTTCCTTTTTGGAAGTCTGAGGTCTTCTGCCAGTGTTCGGTTGGTGTTCTGTAGGAGTTGTTCCACGTGTAGATGTATTTTTGATGTATTTGTGGGGAGGAAGGTGATCTCCACGTCTTACTCCTCTGCCATTTTGAAGGTCCCCCCCATTTCTTTTAAATTTAAAACATTTTCCTCTTTTTTTTGCCTTCTAGTTCTCTTAAGGAATTATCTGTTGTGTTTATTCCCTCTTTTGTTCCTTATAGTTTAGTCTTCATTTTCAAAATTTTTCTCTTATTTCAAAATTTTCATGACTTTCAATAATTTCTGAATTATTCTAATTTCTATTTATGTTGTTTTTCATCTATTGTGCCATTTTCATAATGTCTTTTTGCTATTTTTAAAATAGAATGTCACGGTGTTGATATATTCTCAGCATGCTTTCATTGTCTGTAAGGTTGTTTGTTTTCTGCTCTAATCTAAACTTCATAGCTTTTTGCTGTTTTTATATGAAATTGGTTTTCCTGAACTTTTGGAATGAGGTATAGCTCAGGGTAGCTTTCACCCTCTTCTCTTGTTCTCATATTGTGTTAAAAAATATAGCAGCTTGCTTTCTAAGACTTGCTGTTTCCATTTCCTTCTCTCACACTTATTCGTGCCTCCTTTACTTTACCTATTCTGTGAAATTTTTATTCCACTCCCAGCAGTTTCTCCTCTATGTGGGTCTGTCCTGGAAGGCAGCTGTGCTGTCTGTTTTGAGAATTTTTAGGGGCTAGACTGCTCCAGATCTTTCAGATTTTATTATGTTCCCTTCGCACATACCAGCAACAATTATTGACTATGTTGGTGTTTCCTGTTCACATGTCCATCAGATGTCCTTTTCCTTCCCTCTGCTTAGTCCTGCACAGATGATGTAGGAATTGTGGCAGTTGGTGGCTTGTCCTCAGCCACTTTGTTTGGAGTTTGTGGCTACAACCTGTCATGTAGTGTGGTAACCAATCTCTAAAATGGCCTCAACATTTCCTCTGCTCCCTGTACATTCATTCTGCTCTTCACATCAAAAGATAGAGACGATTTCTCCTTCTGAATCTGGGATGGCCCTGTGATTGATTTGACCATTAGAATATGGAGACAGTGACATTCGGGCAGCTCTTGGACTCCAGCCACCATGGGAAAAGGCCAAGCCACAAGGAGAGGCCATGGGAGGGAGAACTAAAGTGCTCAGAATAACCGTTCCAGCTCCCCAGAAACAACCATATGAGAGCGATATTAAATATTCTGTTTCAGTTGAGTCCCCAGATGACTGCAGCCCTAGCCCTATGAGAGATAACAAAATAGTTGTTGTTTTAAGATATAAAGTAGTGAAATGGTTTTTAAGGCAGCAATAGGACTAAAACATTTAGTTTTGTTGTACATGTTGTCCATGGTTTTCAGTCTTGTTATCTAGTTGTTCTGTCTGTTTTTATGTGGGAATTTGGAGAGATCCTAAAACAACGTCCTGTAATACCCTTTGCCAAAACCTTCCCAGACTCCGCTCTGACATTAGATTATAAGTTTCTTCTAGGATAGACCTCAGTCAAGACCTATGAAACCACCAGGAAGTGTAATTCAGAACCAGAACAGAACATAGGGAATTTATAGCTTCCGCCTATGAACTTTGGTCTTTTAATCAGCCCTGTATGAAAATAGACTCTCCTCACCACATTTTCTGCCCCAGCCTCATCGCAGCTCACAGTGAGAAAGTTAAAAACCCATGAGTTAGATGTTAGTTTCCTGGATAACACTGGGCACCCCAATTCTCCAGAACCAGGTTGGTAGGAGCATCAATTAAAATTTCCAACAATCATAACTCTTTCAAAAAAAGTCAGAGTGAATCATGTGGGTACTGCAGGCAAGCTAATAGTCTGGCCCAGTTAAAAGCCATTCATTCATTCATAAAACTGTTTATTGAGTGTTTATTATGACCCAGGCACCTAGATATTAGGACAATATACACCAGTAATGAAAGCAAACATCCCCACTCTTGAGGAAGTTAAATTCAGGTGGCTTATATTCTTTAAATATTTGTCCAGTGGTCTTTCTACTGTTACTTGAGCATGCTCCTTGGGAGTTGCCCACCTCACTTCCAGCTCCCTACACAACTTTCAGCACACTCCCTGAAGAGTCCTGGCCAATACCATTTTGTTCATTTCATTATTTTTTCAGGAATGGCAGAAAGTCCCTTGGAAATTGGTTTCTCCGGATGCCGCCCAACTAGTCTTTCCTTTAATCCAATACTGATTTCAGAGTCACCAGTGTTAAACCCAAAATGTGGCAGGCAGTTGAGGGGAGTAATGAAGTGCTGGATTTAAATTATTTTCAATTAAAGATGAAAGTTACTTAGGGAGGTGCTTTAACATTTCCAATCACCACAGAAATCTGTAAGGGGCTACTTTGTTAGATTAGTAAGAATTTTGGACCTTTGTGTGTATAGGAGTGGAGGGAGATGAGAGGAAAAGGAGATGAGTAATGGAAGTTGTTAAAAGATGAAAAGGGCAAGAATGAAAGCCCATCTTCTCAACACCAACAATTTAGGCAAATCTAGTATTTAAGTAGGTTCTTCATGTGCAACCTGGAAATGTACATTAACAGGAAACTTTCTACCTACTCCTTGACTCTCCTTTTCCCATCCTTGTGTCTGCTGGGATCTGCCAGTGGGTGGAAGATATTGTCATTGTTTATAATGCTCATAAGCCTGCATGGAAGTGAATGACATATATTTAGAAATCAAAATAAAGCTTTAGGAAGATCTTCAATTTAATTGAAACTAGTCTAGTCATTTGGGAACCACAAGAGCTTTTTAGGGAAAATCTGCTTCTGTAGGCTGGAGGAAGTGTGGGTGTACTGGAGTCCCGGTCACACCTTGCAATGTCAGTCACCCCCAGGCCGCAGCTGATTGGCTGGGAAGAGCCGAAGCAGAGTTTAAATTCCTGCACCATCAGAGAAGTGTTCAGAACCTCAACACAAGAGTGGCTTCATTGTCACAGGTTTCCCCTGTGAGAACATCAGCCTGATTGTTGAGACATTTGGGGCAAAGTCTTTGTGAAACTGAAGAAGGTAAGACATTCTCGTTGTTTAATTTTTTAAAATGACTTCTGCTGTGTTGTTTGGAAAATATTAAGCATGGGTATATGTTGAGCGGCATTATGTCATGCAGAGAAAGATGGGGAGAGCTGTGCCTTGGGTAAAAACGATTCCATTTTGTTCCAGTTGTTTATGCCACAGTAAATAATGATATTAAAATGACAGGTTAAGTCAGTAGAGACAGGTGCTCTTCTCAGTAATACTTTAATTAGATCTCTGCATGGTATTCTGAAAGGGAAATTTTACTAATTAGGTGGCAGATGGAAGGTCATTCTGAAGTTTTGCTTTAATTATCAAAACAAATACAACTTCTAGATTTAGATTTTATGGATATAGGTATGCTCATGGCCTACAAGATGTTATAAAAGAATCTAAACTAGACTGGCAGAACTTTCTAAATATGGTCTCTTAAGTTGAAAATCAGATAATGCTATTCATCCAATAATATTCCTGAGAACTGAGTAGCTGAAAGGAGATGCTAAGACTTCTGAAACAAACCATGGCTGTGATAATTATACTGCTTTTCTATTGTCTGGCTGGGTATTCATGTTAGCATGATGCCTTGCATACAGTCAGAGGTCAGTAAATGTTGAATATAACTGTCTTTTAAAAAACCTTTCCTAGTGTAGAAGACTTAGGAGTATATATACTCCTGCCCATGTGTATTTTTATTTGCTGCATTTATTCCATTTCTTCATCTATATCAGAAGTGTCTGTCTTCCACAACAGAGTGGGAGCTGTGGTCAGGCAATGCTTTCTGCATGACATCTAGAAGATTCCACGTGTAATAACAACACTTCAGGCACTCCTCTTCTTCAAGAGCTATAACTTCTGGTGACCCATACTTTCTGTTTAACTGAGAGCCAAGTAGACTATGCTACTTCGATCTGGTTGGTTAAAATATTTAAACAAACAAACAATTTTCTAACGGTGTTAGTCCGCTAGAGATCCCCAAAATGGTGATGTGGACCAATGTGTCTCAGATGCTGTGTGTCCTCCCACATCTATATTTAATTTGGGGACACCTAGGAGTTATTTTACTGTGGTTGAAAGCGTATAACATGGGACTGATTATAACTGACCTCAAGACAATTACAATTGGAATGTTTGGAAATTTTTATTGATTTATTTATTTGGTTTTCTGAATTCATGATAGAATTCATGTCCTGGCCAAATTCCCCTTTATTTTCGAAGAGTAATAAAGAAACAAATTCTAGCTAATGGAGGTTCTGGTTAGTTGGGTTCTGGGTAATTTTGCTTTTGTAAGACAAGCATATTATCATTATTACACATTGTTGTATACTCAAGCACCTAGAACAGTGCCTGGCACATAGGATGTTCTCAACAGCTATTTATTGACTGCTAATAAATGGATATATTATTCATTAGTATTATTAAGGATGACAACATGAAGTCAAAAATAAGCAAACTAAGCATGATAAATTGAGCTTATGATTTTTCAAGTTTTTCATTTCCTTCCTTTAGCCTACCTCTTTCATTTTAGTTTACATAAAAGAAAATATATACTTTAAAAGTGAATATTGACTCTGAGGAAGTTCTGGAACAAGGTCTCTTACTTGAGAGCACAGAGAAATTCTGGCGACACTTGAGGGTGGCCAGAGAGAGAAGGGACTGCAATCCACTTCTCAAGATCCTAAACACTTTGGATCTTTTCAATTCTGGGAGAACAACTCATAAAGGTTGAAAAGCTCTGATACACACACTGCCTTCCATACAGGTGGAACTCAAATTGAGGTTGTTGATTTCCTTTTGTTACCTGTTCTCATTGTAGAATGACAGCACGTGCAATGTAGAAATGACATTTACCAATCACTGAAGAAGAACTTAGGGCTCTGGACTCATCTTCTAGGCTTGTAGCTATTTTGCTCATTTATTACTCAGAATAGGGCTACTGCATATCTGCTTCTACTCTTTTTGGGGTGGTAGGTAAAAAGCTTATGAAAGTTTGGAGCTCTCATTTGGAATACACTTCACACAAGTATATTATTCTTATCAAAAATACTAATTGAAAACCTAATACGTATAGTGTTTGAGCTCTGACTTTCTGTAATGCTTGATGGCAAACTATGTTCTATGGTTGGCAACATCAGCTCTCTCGGGACCTCAGGCTGTATTTTATTTTAGTTTGCCAGACTTCCACTTGGAAAATTATGACTTTGAGTCAGGGTGCTAAATGTTATTTCTAGAAGCACGAGCGAGTTACTGCATCTTCCTTATGTTTCATAATATTACACCCCTGAGAAACTGAACACTGGAAGCACACACTTCCTTCATAAAACACACAACATTCATTGGTGTAGAGCATTTTTTTGTTATTTAGATAAGAGAGAAGCAAAAGAAAATACAAGAGGAGAACTCAATATTCGTTGACTTCTTGGAACATTTGCTGGGTTTTAGAGCACCATGAGATTATCACTCTATTCAAATTTCACTTTGAAAATGAAAATGTGAGACACCTCATGATTATTTGACCTATGAAGCCAAAACCATTGGTACACAGTTATTTTGAGAGTGTCATATTTGGGAGAAAATTTCCTTTCCTTAAGAAATGAACCTGAGAACTTAAAAGAAAATGTTTTGATTATGGGAACTAAAGGGAAGTGTAGCGGAGGAAAAATTTTCCTCTGTCCTCTTGGGGTCTCTGGCTGAGCCTAAGAATTAAACTGGCATAAGACAGATGAACAGGAGAAAAGCATACAAGTTTTATTAAAATTTTTACATGTACATGGGCACTTTCACAAGAGAATGAGAACGTGAAGAAGTGACCGGAGTGGAAGATTTTACACCTTTTAGGCAAAGAAACAATACATTTGTGAAGGATTGACAAGACATAGGGGCAGCAGATTGTGGAGAAGTAACCTGGAAGATCGGGTTAGTTTAATCGGTTTGTCTGCATGGATTTCCCTCAGCCTTGACTCCATCTCTGGTGATGAGAAGGTCTTCCCTCCTCCTGGGAGAGGGAGGGCACATTTCACGTGGGAGATTTATCTCCTGCTTCCGGGAAAAAGAAGGAAGATCAGAGCACCCTTCTTGCATCTGCAGTTTCTCAAGTGCCTTCAGCTCAAGATAATTTTTATGTCAAAGAGGCATATTTTGGGATGAGATATTCTGGTTTCCTTCAGAAGTAATATCTGTTGAATTAGGCTTGTTTTAGGGGCAGCTGAACATTTTCATATGTTTTCTCTGTTGATATTAGGGGAAAGATTTGAAAAAGAAATAAAAATAATATCAACACACAAGGACTGATATGAAGTATGCTGGATTAGAATAAAGAAAATAACACAAAGAATAGCTATGTTGACGAGGAATAACACTCAAGATACAGGAGGAGAGGCTCTATTGGACCATTTGAGCTTTATGAAGGTAGAAATGAGGAACCTTCTCAGTCTGCTTATCTCAGGATTTCTATTGTTTTCTTGAGTAAATAAAAAAAATAAGATTAGGTGACTTCTTGAGTCCAATGTTTCAGACATTATTCAGTGTATTCAGACATTATGGAACAAGGTACTATTATTTCTTAGATCAGAGGTTAAAATCATTTGGAGCACCTTCAAAACAAACCCATGCTTGTTCCCACCCCCAGTGAACTGATTTATTACCCCGTGGTGGGTTTGTACACTGGTATTGCTTTAAATCTCCCCAGGTGATACTGATATACAACCAAGGTTGGGGATCTCTGGCTTAGATCTTTTGTCACTGGCATAGTATATATTTAACATTGAAAGACACAAATCAGCAAAAGTGAAGTCTGAAATCAGCCAGCAGGATTTTCCACAGAGT
The DNA here is from genome assembly GCF_028564815.1 of Eubalaena glacialis. NCBI lineage: Eukaryota > Metazoa > Chordata > Mammalia > Artiodactyla > Balaenidae > Eubalaena > Eubalaena glacialis. The sequence continues at coordinate 147,420,280 of NC_083720.1, read as the reverse complement.
ACACGGATGTCCATCTGACAAGTCTGTTAGGACAGCCCCAGGGCTTATGAGTGCAGGGCAAATTATTTTCCTTTTAAATCATTTCAATAACTTTTTACATTAGCATCTAGGACGTCTATTTTTAGATACAGAACAAATTGTTTTCCAAACCACCAGTTCTTGAAGTGTGAAATGAAGCCACCCTCCAGGAAAATACAGTTTGATTTGGCAGGTTTCTCTCAGTGTGATTCACAAGTGTATCCCAAACCTCTAATCTTCCCTGAATCCTTCAGTATTGTGAATGACACTTTAAAAATTTAGCATAATCATGTATAATGTATGACTAAAAGTAGCACAGAGGATATTAAATGCTTTCTGCATCTGTAATATGAAGCCTGCCATAATGCATCTCTTGAAGATGAAGAAAACAATGCAAAACCAAGCTATTTTGTCTAGACGTTATTATGTGGTTATAAACGTGAATGAGGAGCCATGTGTGTGTGAAGATAAATGCCCACCACCTATCAATGGTATCAATGGTATCAATAAATGTAGTTTTTTGGTCGGAAGATATTTGCCAGTCTGTTCTGACACATTAGATAGCTAGCGGGAAGCAGTCACATAGCACAGGGAGATCAGCTCGGTGCTTTGTGACCACCTAGAGGGGTGGGATAGGGAGGGTGGGAGGGAGACACAAGAGGGAGGAGATATGGGGATATATGTATATGTATAGCTGATTCACTTTGTTATGCAGCAGAAACTAACACACCATTGTAAAGCAATTATACTCCAATAAAGATGTTAAAAAGAAAAAAAGTGAATGGTCAGAAATTTCTCTATTGCTTTTTCTTAACTTTTCCTCCATTTGTCGTAGTTTATGTTTAGTGAAGAAGTGTTTACAGAGCTCCTCATTGAAAAGTTTTCAATTTATCTCTTAGGAGTGAGGTTTTTTGAAAACAGCTTTATTGAGATATAATTCACGCATCATATACCTCACCCATTTGAAGTATACCGTTCAATGGTTTTTCATATATTCACAAGAGTTATTCCGCCTTCACCAAAGTCAGCTTTAGAACATTTTCATTATGTTCAAAATTCACCCCTTAGTTGTCACCCCATCAGCTCATATCCTCCAGCCCCGGGCAAACACTTACTTTCTGTCTCTATAGATTTGCCTATTGTGGATTTTTCATATGAATGGAATCATGCAATATGTGGTCTTTTGTGTCTGGCTTCTTTCATTCAGTATAATGTTTGCAAGGTTCCTCTACTTTGTAGCACGTATCAGTACTCCATTCCTTTTTATGGCTGAATAATACTCCACTGTATGGATATAGTGCATTATGTTTATCCATTCTTCAGTTGATGGACATTTGGATGAGTTTATTTTTTTTAATACAAAGAAGGTGTTAAAAAGTTGAAGCTTCTATATTTCTTGAGGGTGGAGAAAAGCATCTTCTGTCTTTCATCACAGGTAGAGGTGACATACCCAGCAATGAAGACCAGCATCCTGCTTATGTTCTTGTGGGGATTGTCCTGCGCTCTCCCAGTAAGTATCAGGGTAGGGACGCATGAAAAAAAAAACTGTTTATACCTAAAACTGCACAAATTGCATTGGCTATAAGCCAAAGTGTCTGTGTATGTTCCAGTCAGATGAAAATGTAGCTTCTTAGGAAGCTCTTTTCTTTAAAATATCATCTGAATAATTCCTTGTTCTGTTCAGTTGCCGTTCATATAGTTAGGCTACTCATGTTTCTTCCTCATGAGCAGTGGTTCTCAAAGCGTCATTCCGCAGACCAGTAGCATCAGCACCAACTAAGACCTTGTTAGAAATGTAAGTTCTTAGGTCCCCCATCACACCTACTAAACCAGACTCTCCAGGGACAGGGCACAGCAATCTGTGTCTTAACAAGGCCTCCAGGTGATTCTAATGCATGCTAAAATTTGACTAATACCGCTCCCAAGTATGTGAAGCGTTAATAGCTGCTGCTTTGGAAATTTCTGTGGGCCGACCACTTGTGCTGAATTTTCTAGGTTGCCAGGGATCAAAATACTGAATCTAAGAGTTCTGAAGAATGGAAGGTGAGTAGAAAAGTTTTTTTGAAATATTTTTATTTTAATATGTTATTAGTATAACCAAGATGGCTTCATTGCAAATGTTGCAACTACTAATGACTTAATGAACACATTAATAACCTAAGAGATAGGGAGTAAGGGCTATAATTTCTAGTTCTTATAAGAAAATGTAGTTCATATAATGCTTCAACTCCAACTTAATGGTATAATTTGGTGAGGAAGCATTTTTTTCCTTTAGCTTTATTTTTGTGATTGGTCTGTATAGTAGTGCAAGGGGATGGATGACAGTGAACCAAGATTGTCCTTGAAGGGTTAGGACTAGAAATCTGTTTTATCAGATGTCTGGTAGGCAGGAGGTTAGGAGATCAAGTCCCGGAAGGTGAGAAGAGAAAGAAGAATGAGAGAATGCTAGAGTCTTCGGAAGGATAGCTAATGTTTATTGAGTGTTGGCTCTGAATAACCCAATCTTTATTAACTCTCAATAGCTCAACAGTCACCGCCAGACACGGTTCTGTGTGTTTTGCATGTATTAACTTTCTCAATCTTCACAGTACCCCTAGTGAATTAGGTGTTGTATTTTCTGTGTTGAGACGCAGAGAGTAACCTAGTCTGTCTAGGTTATGTGGTTAATTAGTGTTAGAGCCAGACTTTGAACCCAGGTCGCTCTGACTCCAGAATTCATATTCTTTACTGGGGTGTTACATCCCTCTTGGGAAGGGGTCAGGTCTAGGAAGTCAGTAGCTTTTCAAGATTGGAACTACAATTGTCACTCTGTATCCGCAGGGCATTAGTTCCAGGACCCCCTCGGGTACCAAGATCCATGGATGCTCAAGTCCCTTATATAAAATGATGTAGTATTTGCATGTAACCTGCATACATCCTCATGTGTACTTTAAATTATCTCTAGATTACTTATAATACCTAATACAATGTAAATGCCATGTAAATATTTGCTGGAGTGCAGCAAAAACAAGTTTTGCCTTTTGGAAACTTCTGGAGGATTCTTTCTTTCTTTCTTTCTTTTCTTAAAAATATTTTTGATGTGAGTTTGGCTCAATCCGTGGATGTGGAACCCATGGATATAAAGGACTGACTCTAGGAGTAAGGCTTAAAATCTCAACCTAAATCAGAATGTTTTTTCATTACCTTGTTTCCTGCTGGCTTTTACGTATGACACAGCTAGGGCACAATGCTATTAGTGATGGCCAGATAATGTCAGAGGCCTGAGATGGGGTCCTGCCCCTGCTTGAGGCTGGAATAGATATTGCAGGATTTCTTACATGAACTTTCATCAGGAATGGCCTTAGGCTGGTTTATTTAAAAGCAGCTGCTGTGGATCCCTTCTTTCATTCAGCCTGAGTACCCCAAACACACTGTGTTCTCAAGTCTAGCCTTGGCATGAGAAAAATACCAATGTCTTGCTCCCTTCCATTCCTAATTCCAGATGCTAAGTGACTGGGGTAGAGTCTGCCATGGTGCTTGCTGCAGTGTCACAGGGCAAAGACTTTAAGTGATGATAGGCCCTTCCTTTAGGAGCTATCCCAGCCCAGCATTGCTGAGAGGCTTGTTGAAGACATGCTGACAGCAGCTACCCTCTGCTCTACTCTGCACCTTGGGTCTTCATACCCATTGCTCAGTGGCTTTGAGCCACATGGGATTTGGGATTTCGTCATGTTCAAGGGGAGGGGCAGAGTAGATGGGGAGAGGGCACCAGAGGTGGTACAGGCATTCTTAGAGTTCTCATCAGATTAAAGAAAGTGAAATAAATCAGAACTATGACTAAGTTTCAGATTTAGCATTTGTTATTTTGGTGATCTTATGTGACTCAGGAAAGGTTTAATGGCTTTTTCAATTCAGTTTTGTCTGCTATTGAATTTTATAAAGTAGATGTTCTCTGAATGGATCACTTCTTCAGCTTATATCATACTGAATACTTTTCAAGATGCTTCCATGGGCATTAGCCAATTTCATCCTCCCAGCAACCACGTGCAATAAGCACAATGGTTGCTAATATTCTTAATTTACGAATAAGAAACTGACATCAGATAGGTGAAGTGAATTGTGCAGATTCACAGAGTGACCAACCATCGCAGTTTACCTGAGGCTAGATGTTTCCCGGAACACGTGAATTTCAGTGCTAGCATCAAGACAGCGTTCAGGGCTAAAACCTAAGCCAGGGAGCTAACTGAGACTTAAATCTGGGTTTGTGAGTTCCAGGGCTGTTTTTCCTCTCTTACATTTCCTCTAGGTCGTATATTTTTCTTCAAAGAAATTGTATTTTTGTCTAAGTATTGGAAATACAAAAATCTTCTAGGTTTTTTATATCACAGGGTCTTTTCAGGCCACTGGTCATCTGACATTCATTTTTTAGCCATTTCATTATAAAATAGCATTAATATTCATGTGAATACAAAATATATATCAATACACTAAAAAAACCCTAAAATTATCCTAAATGTTTGCAATGATATGTTCCATCTGTGAACGGGTAACTTGTCTTCCTTCCTTCTTTACAGGGTCACTTGGCTCAGACACCAACACCACCTTTGGTAACTATATCATTGATTTTTTATCATAAACATCTCATGAAATCACTTTCACACTCTTATCATCATCTCAGGCTATTTGGAAAGTAGTAAATCCAAACCACAAGCGATTGATGTGTGTCCTATTTTTTTCTTTATTCAGGAATTACGAACATGAAAAATAAACATTTTTTTTTTCTTTTTAGGAGAGAAGTGAGTCATCAGAGGAAAGTAAAGTTAGCTCAGAGGAACAGGTAATTAAACAAACCTTTCTTAACTTTCCAGGCTACTTAGGAATCAAAGGAAATGATGTTATATTAAATTACCTAGTGACCATTCTAAATATAGTATTTTCTAACCTTTGGTTATGCTGGCTAAATTGTCCCACAAAATAGGAAGGGAAAAATGAGTGGGAGAATCCAGAGGTAGACATACTCTTCATTCCATATTTATCACTGGGGCCAGATGATAGACATTGTGGCCCTAAATGTCCCTCTAGTTAAAGAGAACACACACACACACACACACACACACACACGGTCATAGACTCTGTAAGACAAGGAATAGCTCACTCATAAATCTCAAATGTTGGTTTTACAATTGGAGCAGTTCAGATCCGGCAAAGAGTTCTGGTTAATGTGAGATACCTGCTGGGTCTGGAGACCACCTCTGTGCCCGGAATCCTGTTGGAGGAGAGAATAGGAGAGGCCTGAGAAGCCTTTAAGGAGACAGCTGCTTCATGTTCGTAATTCCTGAAAAAAGAAAAAAATAGGACACACATCAATCGCTTGTGGTTTGGATTTACTACTTTCCAAATGGCCTGAGATGATGATAAGAGTGTGAAAGTGATTTCATGCTTTAGTAATGACATCTTTAAAATCGTCTCATCTGTGGCCCTGGGAGAGGGGAAAGCTGACTTAGCTTGTATCACTTTAATAGAAAACTTGGCAGCTTCCTTCTTCTTATCCTCTTTCCCCTCCCCATCTTCCCTCTCCCTTCCCCACTCTCCTCCTCCTCCTCCTCCTTATTCTTTTCATTTTTCTAAGACAGTGTCATTGCTTTCTTAGCTGTCCTATCATTTTGACCAATCTCAACCCCAAGGGGCTCCAGACATTCTAGGAACCAGGTTTCTCCCTGAAACTTTGACCCATGTTGCATTCTATACTCAATCAGAGTTGGAAAATGAATTTAGGCTTTTTACCACTATTTACTAAAGATTGTCAGAGGAACATTTTACAGATTTATAAGCGTAGAATTGGGGAAATGCTCTTTTCTGGGGACGTTGTGATTTATTGCCTCAGTGTTCTCTGGGTTCTCAGATGATGATAGCACCTTGGGAGGGGTGCAGTAATGTGCCTATCGAGGTTAGGAAGACTAAATAGATGCTCAGTTCCAATGGATCAGTGTAAACCCTAGCGATGGGAAGAGGTGTCATCACCCTGTAGTCCTGACTAGGAACTCAGACATTGATGAGTAGGGACATGTGGGGGAAAAAAAAAAAAGTTGGCAAGAATGTTCTGTCACAGGATATGGTAGAGAGAGCAGATTTTTCCAGAGCGTAATGAATGAAGATTCACTATCCTTCCTTATCTGAGTAGAGCATCCAATTGTTTTACTTCTGGGGATCTCCTCTCTGAGCTCACACTTAGAACTAAGCTGCCTTGGTGGTCACACTAGTTACAGGCTTTCAGCTAAGCCTTCTACAGGCAGCTCTCTGCCTGTGCAAATGAGGTCTAAACATGGTTTTGGTGAGATTTATACCTTACTACAATATTATACTTTCATTTTAGCTAAAGGTTTCATCCGCCTGCCCTAATACATTTTTTCCCCCAGAGTTGATTAGAAAAAAAAATTTGAGTCATTTTAAAAATCACCCAATATTTTAAAAAACTCTGTTTTAAACCAAACAACTTGATGAGTGAGTATTATAAACCAATTCTTTAATTTACAAAAAATTCTCCGAAAGTATCCTTTAAGGACTCACACTTAAATATTGAGTTCCATAAATGTGATTTCTATAAAACTTTTTGAGAAAACTTTTGCAGCATTAAGTGAACTGTGCCTGTGTAAAATGGAATGACTTGACTTTCAACTGTTCTTCCTTCCTTTTTAACCCCTGGTTGAAACATTATTGAGCCATAAAATTGAACATGGCTTTGATGAGGGGCATAGGAAAAAGAAAGCAAAAAGAGCCTAGACGGGCATTAAATAACACCCTTGAGACCAGCTCCTGGGGTACTAACCATGTCTGTTAACCCCAAACTCCAGGTAAATGAAGACTCTAGTGACAGCACTGAATCAGAGGAGGGCCTGGGCCTTGATGATCAGCAATACATTCATAGACCAGCTGGTGGCCTTTCTAGGAGTGGAGGAAAAGAAGGAGATGATAAAGATGATGATGAAGACGAGAGTGGAGATGACACCTTGGCTGATGATGACAATGGCCCAGGACCTGAAGAGAGGCAAGGAGGGAACTCCAGACTCGGAAGTGATGAGGACTCCTCTGACACCACACAATCCATGGAGGAGAGTGTCCCACAGGGGGAAGACAGCGCCCAAGATACCACCAGTGAGAGCACGGACTTCGGCAGTGAGGACGAGGGGCCCAGCAGGCCTGAGGGAGGCGACTCCACTCCAGACAGCGAGAGTGAAGAGCACTGGGTGGGAGGCGACAGCGAGGGGGTTAGTAGCCACGGGGATGGCTCTGAGTTTGACGATGAAGGAATGCAGAGCGATGACCCGGACACCTTCAGGAGTGAGAGAAGCAATTCCAGAATAAGCAGTGCCAGCATCAAGTCAAAAGATTCGAAAGGGAACAAAAAGGAGCAAGCACGCACTCAGGATTCTGGTGAAAGCCCATCAGTGGGGTATCCCAGTAGGAAATTCTTCAGAACGTCTCGCATCTCCGAGGAAGATGGCAGAGGTGAGCTTGATGATAGCAACACAATGGAAGAAAGCAAGAGTGACTCCACAGAATACCCCGACTCCAAAGAGGCTGGTCTCAGCCAATCCAGGGAACACAGCAAGAGTGAATCTCAACAGGAGAGCGAGGAGAATCAGTCCCCAGAAGACAGTCAGAATGTCCAAGACCCCAGCAGTGAGTCTAGTCAAGAGGTTGACCTGCCTTCTCAAGAAAACAGTAGTGAATCTCAGGAAGAGGTAGTGAGTGAGTCCAGGGGTGACAACCCCAATAACGTTACCAGTCACTCAAAAGATCAGGAAGCTAGTGACTCCAGTGAAGAGGACAGCTTGGATAAACCCTCCAATTCAGAGAGCAAATCCAGAGAGGAGCAAACTGACAGCGAATCCAGTGAGAGCACGAGATCCTCGGAGGAAAGCCCGGAGTCCACTGAAGAGGAGAACAGTTCCAGCCAGGAGGGCCCCTGGTCTCCCAGCGCCTCAACAGAGAGCCAGAGCCAGGAAAGCCAGGACAGCCCGTCTGAGGAAGAGCAGGGCAGCGATTCTCAGGACAGCAGCAAATCAAAAGAAGAGAGCAGCTCACCCGAGGGCACATCAAGCAGCGAGGAAGAAATCCAGTCCAAAACCACTGAGAGGGAAAGCAGAAGATTAACAGTCGATGCTGATCACAACAAACCCATCGGGGATCACGATGACAATGACTGCCAAGACGGCTATTAGCGTGGGCGCTCCTCGGTGCCTGTCACACACAGGTGTCTTGGGGTCTGGAGACTAGGGAAATCATTATAACTGTAATTTATTGATGTTTGTATCAGAAGAATACCCAGAGACCATTCCTTTATGAAAGGAAATACTGGACATTATACTTCTTTCTAGGATGTCACCAAACCATAGAGGTTTCAATAACTGGGAATTTCACTAGCATACCCTCAATGAGACCCGAAGCAAGGAAAGATGTGCATTATAGCTTCACAGCTGAAATAGTTCCTCACTCATTAACCTAACACACAGTTATTGAGATTCTGTGAGGTACCAGGCACTGTGCTAGGTGCTGGGGATATAAAGAAGCTTCAGACTTGTTTCTTGCTCCTGAGGAGCTTCTGGAGAGATAAATAAAGCTAAAGAGGGATACATATGACGGAAGCAAGAATTACTACTATCCAGTGGGGTGAGTCCTATAACACAGGTATGAACAGAACATATGGGAGCACAGAGCGGGGACCAACTTTGCCTTAGAGAATCAGAGAAGGCTTCACAGCAGAAAAGACACTGGAGTTGGAGCATTGCACAGGATTTCTCCATTTAAGACAAGACAATTCTATTTATTCTTGGTATAAGCAATAGAAAACCCTGTATGATAAATATTTAGTTTGTGAAAGCACTTTGAAATTATGGCACAGTGAGGTGCTTTGGATAAGTAAAACTTTTTTTTTTTCAATTAATTGATCCTTTTCAATGTTTTTTGTGGAACTCCAGTGAGCATCACCTCCCTGACCACTGGTGATGATATGGAGGAATGGGTTGGGGAGAGTGGAAAAAGAAAATTCCTCTTTAAATAGACAACTTTCAGCTTACTTTTTTCTAAGATCAGTCTATGTGCAATGTTAGAAAACCTGTTCTCAGAGTCCTTTGCCTGTGTCGCACGTAGCAAAATTGTGTGTATAGAATTCAATTGATTTTTGCCGAATACCCTTTGAAATGTTACCTCAACATAAAATATTTGTTTTGTAATAAAGATAATAATATCCAGAAGAAGTATGTGCTTATTTTTTATAGTGATGTCAACTTCTAGGATATATTTATATGAAACAACTCTTCCTTTAAAGCATTGCAAAATAGTCTATTAGCTTTCTCCCATTAAAACAAAAGATTTTCTTAAATTATTTCCTGAAAATTTAATTTTATTTCTACTTCAGGCAGCATTTTGATAAAGTTACTTTACATGTTGCTTATGATATTTCACTAAATATACCTGTTATAGACAAGGTTAAAAAAAGGAAGCAAACTCTCAGCTTTTGTATAAGGCCATGCCACAAGTTCATGGTGTTTGGGTTTAACATTAGTTCTTGCTGGTCTCTGAGTCATAAGTGTAAACTCTGGAAACTACAGGGATACACATTCCTTACACTGTATTTCTTTGAAGGAAACTACCTCACCTCAGCACTTCCACTTTTCAAATGTGTTTTCACACACACTGCCACTAGAGCACATCAAAGTTCCCCTACAAATTCATTCAGAGAATCAAGAAGACTTCCTAACCTTCAGCCTGACCCTTCCCATCTTTCACATAGCTCTGTTCCCTCATAACGTCAAAGCTATGGTCTCTTGCAGAGATAAAATATATATAGTTCTCTAATCCTCTCCCTTCAGATTTTAATTCAGTAGATCTGGAGTGAAACCCCAAGTTCTGTATTTTAAAAAGGATCCCAGGAGGTTCTGAAGTAGCCCATCGGCACACCTACATTTGGGTTCTCTGACTCTCTGGCTTACTTACCTGGCTTTATTAACCTACAGATTCCTACCAACCCACAGCGTCTTCTGAGGAGAACTGCCCATGCACAGACCTCCTGGTTGCTTGAGACATAGGTGACCAGGTTCTAGCCACTCAAATGCCCCGCCTCACCACAGGTGATGGTGTGGGACGGGCACCCAACCCAAGGGAAGTCAGCCAGCAGCCTCAGAGGAGGCGTGCCACAAAGGCTCTGCCTGAACAACAACGATGGTGGCTTGGGGTCTAATCTGATTTTCCCTCTCTGTAAATTTGGATATTTAGGGAGAGAGACGTCAGAAAGTGGTCTGAACAAAAACAGACGGGAAAATACAGAGAAGCAGAAATAAGGAGAAAGCTTAAGTCCATTAATGGTGGAGCACAAAACTGAAAATTATTGAACTCCTGATGCTGGGGGGGAAATCGTAATCCTCTTGGTCTCTTGCTTGGATCCTGACTCTCCTATTGCCTATCAGGCCTTCTTGGATCCCTGTGGCATTCTTTCCTCTTAAGTGCCACCTGTATCCTTACAATGCACCCACCTTTCTGACATCTTTGTTCCTTGCAACCAAAAAGCCTAATGAAGTCAGACTCATGAACTTAGGTCATATAACCTCGGAACACTGGCTAACTTAACAGCTAAGTGGAGGAAGTACTGGACAACATAGGTGGATCTTGGAGAGTGAAAAAGGAAACAGGGGAGAAGCACATTCCAAGCAGAGAGAACAGAGGAGTAGATATATGGAATTGTTTATGGCACATTAAGGTATGATTTTTAAAATCTGGTGTCACCAAAGCATTTGGAAGAGAGGAAGAGGGAAGGGAAGTGATAAGAGAAGAGATTGGAAAGGCAGATCGCGATCTAAAGTGAAGGCCTCTGAATGCCAGATTAAGGAGAATAAACTTCATTTTTACGGAGTGCCTTTCTGGCACCAGGTTTTCATGTATTATATATCATACATATCACAAACATCTTTCATGGATATTACAAACTCTCTACCCCTTTCAAAATATATAAAAAATAAAGAAGAGCAAATGAAACACAGAAAAGCTAAGTTAATTATTCTAGTTTAAAATCCAAAAAATGACAGAGCCTGCTTCCGCTTCAGTTTGATGATGAACCACTGAAAGTTTCAAGCAGTGGAATAAGATCCATGAATATACGATTATGGCCTTATCTGCTTGAAATATAAGGAAAGGAAATGCTATATTCTCTGCTTGTTCTCAGCACGGAAAGAACCCAAGAGCCTCTCAGTCATTTTCTAACGGCTTATTTTCCTAGACCTGCCCCTTTCAGTGGAGAAATTCATTCTTATTTCCCACAAAGTTTCCCATGTAGATCTATGTCACAGTGAAGATTTCTACTGAAGAGTTTGTACAAGGAAATATCATAGTGCTGCTGGAGAAGCTAGGAATATTGGTGTCCAAAAGAGGAAGCTTATACTGAAGCCTTTAGGAAACATGGCTTAATATGCAGGAGAACTCATTCAGCCTGGAAGCCACCGATTCTACTACAAAGCACTGGACACTGTGGCTTGTACTGCTGTTCCCACTGGTAATGAACGCTGGATGCTGCCAGTAACACTGGTACTATTACAATAACACTGGTACTATTACAATAACACTGGTACTGCAGATCCCAGCTGTCACTGCTGCCAGAGACCATTCTCCACGGACCCTGCTGTGTTCTATCACTAGCTCTCAATTCAGTTTGTGGCGGATGCATAAACCTGTCAGAGCCTATACTAAGTGCCCATGCAATAGTTACAAGGGGCCCTAGCGAGAAAGTATCTTGCATTTTCAGTTTCAACATCACAAGGTGAATTTTGTCTCTCATCCAAACGTATAAGGAGGTAATATAGGTAAGAAGGTGCTTCAGATACTGCGTGAGCAAAAAGATTGAAAAACGTCCCACTGATGGGGAGAAGGTCCATGTCCATGCCAAAAGGAGGAGCGGCATTAATGTCATGGGAATGACCAAGTCAACCACCAAGGCTCTGGTTGTGATTCACGTTGGTGAAGATGGGAGAAGTAACGCTAATACCAAGGGGAATGCATGGACCACCAAGGAATTCTTTTTTTTTTTTTTTAATTAACAATAATTTTATTTGTTTACTTTCGCCTATGTCAGCACACCAAGGAGTTCTTACAGGGAGCAAAGGAGCTTTGAAATACCAGGGAACTAACATCATTGAGCATCAGTACGCCCCAGGTCCTGTGCTAGGTGTCCGCCTTGGGCCAGAGCTCCAGCAATTCCATTGGTGGGTCCCAGAGAGAGGGATTAGTGATTTTATCTATACTTTCCCAGGCTTCCGTGGAAGACAGGGGGGAAATCAAGACACTCTGAAACTGGGCTTCATGGGGCAAGGTGTTTCTAACGCCCCTAAAATTATTTGCTAAATCGTTGATATACTTGAGTAGAGGATCCACGATTTTCATCAGATTCTCAAAGGAGTCCATGACTAAGCTGCCAGAATCTATTCAATTAAATAAAGGAAATAACACTGACAATCATATAAGATCTGACTGAACATTGTTCTGTGGAACTATTGTGTTCTGGAAAAGCCCAAGTCAGTGCTGAGGACTAGTGTTGAGAGTATAGCATGATTCATATTACACGCATCACTTGCTATGCATCACTTGCATATCATAGCTAAAGCTTGTATAAAGGAAGATAGTCTATCATAAAATTTCTTTTTGATCAAATGAATACAAATTTTAAACTTCTTAAATGTTGATATAGAACACATAATGAAAATAAATTTTCTCAAAGTAAAATTTTAAACCATATAGTTCCTTTGCATTCCAAGTATATTTAGATTCTGGATTGTATGGAGATGTTGCAGAAGTTGAGATTTATCCCCAATATCCATTTTCCTCTTCTTTGTATTAGTAATAAAAATCTTTGGTTTTCAGTTGAGCACATGGCCGCCGAGATGGAGACTCCATTTCCCAAACTTCCTTGCAGCTAGGCGTGCACATGTGGCGAAGTTCTGGCCAACAGCATGTGAGCGGAAGTGATGTGCTTGGCCTCTTTCCTTTCCTCTCCTCTCTCCCCATTGGCTAGAAATTGGCAACTTTAGAAATAGTTTCCTTGTACCAAAAGGTACCCTCCTCTTGGTTGTTTCATGAGAGAGAAATAAGTTCACTATTGTTTAATCCACTGTATTTTGGGATTTCCACATTACAGCAGCTTAATCTACATCCTCATTAATATATGTATATATTCAGAGACTATATAATTTAGAGTTCTCACCAGAAACACTGAGTTAGCTTTCCTTTATTTTATTTTATTTTTTAAAAGATCCATACTTTTGACCAGATTTAATAGCTTTATTTCTGTATTTATTTATTTATTTTTTGGCTGCATTAGGTCTTCTTGCTGCACACAGGCTTTCTCTAGTTGTGGCGAGCGGGGGCTACTCTTCGTTGCAGTGCGCGGGCTTCTCACTGCGGTCGCTTCTCTTGTTGCGGAGCACGGGCTCTAGGCGCGCGGGCTTCAGTAGTTGTGGTGCGTGCAGGCTCAGTAGTTGTGGCTCGCGGGGTCTAGAGCGCAGGCTCAGTAGTTGTGGCACACGGGCTTAGCTGCTCCATGGCATGTGAGATATTCCCGGACCAGGGCTCGAACCAGTGTCCCCTGCATTGGCAGGCGGATTCTTAACCACTGCGCCACCAAGGAAGTCTCACTTTCCTTTATTTAATAATTGAAGAAAACGTTCTCCAACTGTGCTCTCAGAATATCGTTATGCATCCTCAGTAAGTTTTAGTATTAGTTAGATTAAATTAACTTTTAGACTGTGAATTTACTGTTAAAGTGAATGGAATATTTAGCTTTTGCAAATATGGGTAATGAAGAGAATGCCCCAGTATATAAACTATTCTTTGGGAATAAATAGAAATTTTATCGTTTCACGAAACTGCTAGGTACCATTTGGTAAATTTCTACATCTAGGACTGAAATTATTGGTCAGAATTTCAAGTTGAGACATTGATTACTCAAGTGCAATTTGCAAATCTGGCTGTTATTAATGAATATAATGAAAATGAGGTAAGGCTGTAAACTTGCTTCTATTCCATTGTACACTGTCTAATAGCACTGGTTCTCAGCCCCGGTGCACATCAACTGAGGAGTTCTTTTTTTTTTTAAGTCTTTACCCAGGCTCCATCCCAGAGAATCCTATTTAATTGGTCTGGGATTAGGCTTAAGCACTGGTATTTTTAAAAAGTCTTCAGCAATTCCAAAGTGTAGCCAGCATTGAGAACCCTGATATAATATAGTAGTTAATTCTGCAAAATTTTGGCCATTCTTTGGTTCCAGGCATAGGTCTCATCTTGGAAGGAAAACACTAACCAAATTCCAACCCTATTTAATATGATGAGTTGAATTCTTATGTCAGTTACACAGGCTTGTCTGCTTCCTCTGCCAGCACATAAATGGACCCAACATTTGAGTGACTGGAGCATTTAGCTCTCATCAGCTCCCGGTCAGTGACTAGTTAAGACATAATCAGTCATCAGAAAAAATGTAAGGCTCTTTTTGCTTTTTGGTAAACTGCCCACCCCAAGGCCAGTCAGAATATAAGATCTCTGAGGTTTACTCTAGTTGGCTTTCTATCAGCATCTGAATTGTCATCAAAATAAATCTTACTTAAGCTCGTGAATGGTTTCCCTCTGTCCTTGCACCACAATACCACAGATGGAAGAGATTATAGCAGGAGAAACATCTACAGACTGTAGGTCTCATGGTCAGACACACAAAACAGCCTGGCTTTCCCTTTTTTGGCACAGATCATGACTATTATTTTAAGCAACTGAATATAAATGTAGTGTTTGGTTACAGACCTTATTGTGTAACTGATATGAAAGAGAGCATTACCATCCTTTCACATAACACAGGTCATTATGAGTTGTACATCTAGCAGATTGTCTGGAAGTCCCCCATGGGGAAGAAGGGAAGTAGCAGAAGGGAGGGCGCAGAAAGTCTGTCTGGGACATTGTCACTGGGACTACATCCACACTCCACCCCACACAGAACTTCAAAGCTGTCTCGTCTCCTTCCTGGAGTGGGTGCTTCCCTACCCCCAACCTATTCCCCCACTCCCACTGTCAATACAAGCTATGGCAATAAATAGGGAGCTTACATAGGTAGAGAAAGGACAAACTCTGCTATGCTTTAAAATGGTGACAATATTACTACGAGAAAGGGTTTTTTTGTCCTTTAGATGTTTCCACTCTGAGGATGGACCTCAAAGTACACTGTCCTTTATCCTGCCTTATTCAGGACTTAAAGGATGTGAATTACGCTCCCTACTTGTCTCTGTTCCAGCTTCACTAAGGGGAAAATTTGAAGGAGTCAAATGACTCCAGGGGATGAAAAAGGACTAAAATAATGAGGGGGTAAAAGGAGAGGAGAAAGAGGAAGACAGAGAAGGGAGACCAGAGAGAAGGGACCCCCTTATGCCCATGGGAATTGGATTCCATATGGGTTGATAAATGTCTTGAAAGGCAAAGTAGAGAACTGTTTTCACTGTCCTTCAGAAATTGTATGTGTGCTTGAAGGGGTCATGTTAACCTTTTTTGCTGGGAGTGGACCGTACCTTCCTGACTTCTCAAATACTAAGGAGAGGAGTACGGGGGACACAGTAAGTCGGAGGGATTATGGCATCTTGAAATATGGTCCACTTGAGGTCAGAAGCCAAAAGAAGGTCCTACACAAGAGAGTGAGACAGGATGCTTTGGACCTTGGCCAAAACTAGGTTCATGTGGTTCAGAATCTGATATAGAGCAGGGGAACCATAGAGATGATGTAAAAGTTTACCATCCTCTAGAAGTTCACCCTAACACGATTTAAACATGCTGAGTTCCATCAATGGATGTATAGTTTGACCTCCTGGCCACCTCTCTGTAAGCATGCATATCTTTTCCATAGTTGCAGTTACAGTGATTTTTAATTTTCTTACTTAACGTATTTTTTTACATTTTACAGTTTCAAGTTATCATATCTTTCTTCTTTTTTCTTTTTACTATATTTGAAATGAAGCAATGAACAACTTTATGCAAATATCATTTGCTACTTATCAACCTTAGATTGATTATCCACTTTAAATTCATCCATTACCAAGAACAGCCATGAAAATGTTTTCCCTACGGCAAGACGCCTTCTAATTTAACTACACGGATTCTTCCACCCAGTCTGAATGGAGAGTTATATGTGTCTTTTTAACCTCCCTCTATTGAAATACACGTTCAACTAGGCTATAATGCTTGATTTAATATTGGTTATTTAATGGCGCCAACTGGAGTAAAAATGTAAATTACCCTGAGAAGAGCAATTCCTAAACTGCAGCCTTTCCAGAGTTCAAGCCCAAGAGTCGTAATGTAATAGCATTATGACCTAAAAGATAAGAATTATCATTAAACACAATTGGGATTTATCTACATTTCTTTACGAACAAGATTCTTTAAGAAAGCTTCAAATCCTGAAGTTCAAGAATATTTGGGTAGTCCCACTCTGTAACTTCTCTAACTCCCAGCAGGTGGCAGTGTTGCTCGCTGCTGTGGTCCCCAAGAGGCCAGAAGAGTCTGGAATTCAGAGCACAGGTGGATGGGTTAACCTTGGACAGAAATGCGGGCAGCTCTAGCATTAGAGCTAGATGATGAGTGTGATAGATTGACTTGATGATGTAGGGCATTTTGAACGGGCTTGGAAGGTCCAGTAGGATTTTGGGGGCAGATTAGAATATAGGTCAGGAAAGATTTTAATTTAGATTTTATATTCTCAGATTAATAACTCAGTAAATTGCCTTAAATTTTGAAACTTAATTTTCTTAGAACCAGCTCTAAACTGGCTTCTTTCTCCTGGCTGAAGTACACAGTGAATCTTATAACCTTAAAAAGAACCTAGGAGACAATTTTCTTTCCAGGAGGATTAGTTGTACTTCTGACAATTTTCCCTATGCCACAAACCATACCTGAATCATAAAGATATTTAACACTCAGAGGAGATACTAATAAGGTCCCTTTAAATATTGAAAATATAATGAAGTCAGGCTTCAGTCCAAATATTCTACCTTTTTCATTGCATAAATACAGACAGTGTGCAAGACCAAGTTGAGTTCTAGATATGAGTCTAATTTTGCTCTGTTGAACTAGTCACTTCTCTGAACCTCTGTTTTTACCTTAGTTTATTTAAGAAACATTACCTATATTACTGATACTAGACAACCAATAAGAGATGGAAACAGATCATAACTAGATAGACTGTGTAGATATACTACATGCTCTATATATTCTCCTAAAGCTCAAGAAATAACTGATATTGTCAGTGTTGCACTAAAAGGTCTTGTGGGTTAGCAGAGCAAAGGCACTAAATTTTAAGGATCTTAATCCAATGCTCTATTCCACTAAAAAGGCACTGAGCTGTCTTGAGCAACTGACTTGCCTCTACATCATAATTTCCTAGTTCACAGTCTGTAAAATCCAAGTGTGTGCCTAGTGAAATCTTGGCTGATATCTGGTAAGGGTTACGCATTCAGCCCTTCCTTCAATAAGCATTAAGTCCCTAGCAAGTTGGGGAGGATTTGTCCCCAATATGCCTCTGTCCCTTTGGTTCAAAACACTCTCTTTTTCTCCTTCACTCTTTTGCTCCTCTGGGTTGTCTTATATCCTACGTTGGCTCCCTTGGAGGTGAGATTACTGACTTACACCTCAATCTAGTCCCCCATTTTTCCTTTAAACTTCTCTTCCACTTTCTGCCCTGTCCTTTCCCATCCTATACAGTGTATTTATTTTTTTTGTTGCCACAGTAAATACTTGGGGACAGAGGTAACTTTTAATTATTTGAAGGGACCTGTTTTAGAAACAGAAATTTAAAAATCTCCGAGTGTATAAGTTATCTATGGCTGAGTGACAGATCACCTCCAAAATGTAGTGACTTACAACAAAATAGTTACTGTCTAACAGTTTCTGTGGGTCATGAACCTCAGCTTGGGTCCTGTCTTTTGGGGGTTCTCATGGACTGCAGTAAAGGTATGTTGTGATCATCTCAAGTCTCAAGTAGGGAAGGATCTGCTTCAAGCTCACTCGTGTGGGGGATTGGTAGTTTTCAGTCCCTCACAGGTTGTTGCATGAAAGCCTCAGCTCCTTGCTGGCTGTTGGCTGGAGGTCACCCTCAGTTCCTTGCCATGCAGGCCTCTTTAAAGGGCAACTCCTAACCTGGCCGCTGGTTTCCATCAGAGAGGGCAAGTGAGAAAGAATGAGCAAAAGTCACAGTCTCATAACCTAATCTCGGAAGTGATATACCCATCACTTTTGCTGTAGTCTCTTTGTTGAAAGCAGGCCATTTGAGCCAGTTCACACTCAAGGGAAGAGGATTATACAAGGCCATGAATATCAGAAGGTAAGTTTCAGTGGGACCACCTTAGAATTCTGCCCTACACCTAGCACATTGCTACATAATGACTAAGAATAAAGGAGGTTACAATTCTAATGGGATGTCTGAGAAATTGTATTTAGAAGGAAATTTGCATATTCCTATTTTTTTGTCCATATGTGTATACATGTGTGTGCTTAGGTAGGGAAAAAGCAAGCTGTATTCAGCAGGCAGTAGAGAGCACATAACAAACATTCCAAATTGTATGCCCTCTACATCTTGTTTCCCTCCTACATCTCTGCCCTCCCTCTCCTTACTCTTAGAGATTACTTTTTCTTCTACTCTGCAAGGAAAATAGAAATCAGCCAGCAAAATTTCCCTCATCAATCAACCCCCGAATCTACAAGCATTTTCACTACCCGCATCTTTATCCTTATCGTCACTACTCTGATTCAAGACCTGCACATAGTTTGTCTAAGGGTCAGCCGTCTACCTGTGCCCTATCCCTTCCACCTTCCCAGGAACCGCGGTTCAACATTTTTTCCCTGTTCCTATCTTCCGGTTCTTTTCTATGAGCACAGACACATGTTCAAATTTTTAAAACATCTTAAGTAGACAGGAAGCTAACTTTTCCTCTGCCCTGAGTAACCTTTTGACTAGTCCCTTCTTTCACCCCATCCCTTGACAACCAAGATTTCTGAAACAATCATTATTTTCTTTGTCTTCATTTTTTCAACTTCCATTCACTCTTCAACCCACTGCAGTCGCATCTGTACACATCTTCCATCTTTAACGACAACAAAATTACCTCTCTTGCTCCCATGTACTCTGCCAACTAATCATTCCTTTGCTCCTCTTTGCAACAAAACTCCTCACTATTTCAAAATGCTCTTTTAAACTCACCCTAAGCAGGGTGTTGCCTCTCACACTGAAAGCTCTTGTCAAAGTCCCCGATGACATTATTAAATCCAACCATCAATTCTCTTTCCTCAACCTGCTGAACTTAATGGCAGCATTTGACAGGGCTGGTCACCAGCTCCCTCTTGCTCCATTTTCTTCACTTGATTTTAAGGATCGTTTGGTTTTTCCTCCACCTCATTGACCACTTTCTCCAAGTGCTTTTGTTGGTTCCTCCTCTTCCCCCCCCATCTCTAGCCTTACAGGTCCCAGGGCTCAGTCCTTAGTCCTATTCTCCTTCACATCCTCCCTTGATGGGCTCAGCCTGTTTTATGGCTTTAAATACCATGGACGTGGCCACAGCTTTTGCATTTATATCTACGGTCCAGATCCTTCCTCTGGATCTATAATAGTATACCCAACTGCCCATTCCCCATCTCCACCAAGATATACTACAGCTTATCAACGTAACCTGTCCCGAACTCAATTCCTGATTACTGCCCCTGCCCAAACTTGTTCTACCCACATTCTCCCAAGCTCAGTTGATGGCATCTCCGTTTTTCCAGTTGCTCTGGCCTAAAATGTTGGTTCCTCTCTTTCTCTCAAACCATTTCTGATCCATCAGAAAATCCTGATGGCATTATCTTGAGAAAATATCTACAAATTGCTTACTCCTCACCACTTTTGCCACATGGTCTGATCACCAGTATCTCTTACCTGGACGATTGTAATAGCTTCCTAACTAACGTCCTTCCTTCCACCCTTGCTCCCATGCCCCTGGCTGCAAGTCTATTCTCCTCACAGCATTCAGAGTAAACCTTTTCCAAAACCCTCCAGTGGCCCGCCATTTTGCATAAAGTCAAAGTCCTTACAATAACCCACAAGGTCTTAGAAGACCTAAACTCTCTGACGTCATCTCCCAGTGCTTTCTCCTCACTCATGCTACTCCAGCCATGCTGGTCTCCTCGTTGCTTCTCAAGCATGCCAAGCACGTTTGGAGCCTTTCCATGAGCTACTCCTCTGTCTGAAATGCTGTTTCCCAGATATCCTCATGGCTCACCCCCTCATTTCTTTCAAGCGTCTGATTAAATATCGTCTCCTCCAGGAGACCTACCCAGACCATCCTTCTCTGTCCCCTCCTGTCGCCAACTCTACTTTCTTACCCTCCTGTCGCCAACTCTACTTTCTTACCCTGCCTTATTTTTTCCATAACACTATTATCTTCTAGGTTGTGTCACATTTACTTTTGTACTCAGTTAACACATTTATTGTTTATTGCTGAGAGTGTAAGCTTCATGATGAAAGGGATTGTGTCTGTTATCTTCATTGCTATGCTCCCAGCTCCTATGAGAGTGTCTCAGAGTACGTACGTCATTCATTAAATGTATTTTGGGTTTTTTTGGTTTTGTTTTTATTTTATTTATTTTTTAAATTTTTAATTTTATTGGAGTATAGTTGATTTACAATGTTGTGTTAGTTTCAGGTGTACAGAAAAGTGAATCTGTTATACATATACATATATACACTCTTGTTTAGATTCTTTTCCCATATAGGCCATTAACTGTATCGGGGGGAACCTTTTTTTTTTTTAATTTTTATTTATTTATTTATTTTATTTTATGGCTGTGTTGGGTCTTCGTTTCTGTGCGAGGGCTTTCTCCAGTTGTGGCAAGTGGGGACCACTCTTCATCGCGGTGCACGGGCCTCTCACTATCGCGGCCTCTCTTGTTGCGGAGCACAGGCTGCAGACGCGCAGGCTCAGCAATTGTGGCTCACGGGCCCAGCCGCTCTGCGGCATGTGGGATCTTCCCAGACCAGGGCTCGAACCCACGTGCCCTGCATTAGCAGGCAGATTCTCAACCACTGCGCCACCAAGGAAGCCCTGGGGGGAACCTTTTATTTATTTATTTATTTTTATATTTATTTATTTATTTTTTTGGCTGTGTCGGGTCTTAGTTGCAGCATGCGGGATCTTTTTGTTGCAGCGCGCAGGCTTCTCTCTAGTTGTGGCGTGCGGGCTCCAGGGCACGTGAGCTCTGTAGCTCACCGCACGCGGGCTTAGTTGCCCCGTGGCATGTGGGATCTTAATTCCCCAACCAGGGATTGAACCCGCGTCCCCTGCATTGGAAGGTGGATTCTTTACCACTGGACCGTTAGGGAAGTCCCCTAATGTATTTTTGAATGCAGGCTATTAAACATGGTCGCCGAAAATCTAATTTCCAAAGCCAATTGGCCCATTTTATTTTTAATTTTCATACATTTAAAGCTACAGACTTTTCCTTCTTTTATGGTATTTCCCCCTCTTTAGTAACTGGTTCTCTTCCTGCCTGACCAGTCCTCACCGCTTTCTTTTATGGGGTCTTATTCCTCTGAAATACAGGTGTGCCTCGATGTTGTCCTTGATTCTATAAACTCTCTCTCCACCCTCTATCCACACACCTATGTTTCCACCACCATTAGCTCTCTTCAGCCTTGCTATCTCTCCAATGTCTGACAAGACACTACGTATTTCTTTCATCTTCCACAGTATTTCATCCACAATAAACCCAATCTGAACTCATTAACTGAGACTTACTCTTCCTTATTTCCTCTTATCTTTGTGAATAATATCATCATTCACAGAGTTGCCCAAGCTGGAAACCTGGAGATTATTCTCAATTATATTTTTTCTTTATCACTCCTTATCAAACCTTATTGATCACATAGTCACACCAGTTTTATATTCTAAATATTATCTAATATGTCACACCACCATTGCAGTGATGTTCAAACTATGCAGTGGTCACACTCTTTCTTGTGCACCGTCCTCCCAGCTGCTGCCAGAGATATCCTTCTCAAGTTCAAGTCTGAAGGTCGTGTTTTCTTACTTAAATATCTTTGAAAGGCTCAACTTGCATAGTCCACAAAGCCCCTGCCTCCCAGCCCCTCTTCTCTCCTTTCCTGTCCTTGTACATCCTCGTTGCTAAATTACCTGCTGTTGCCCAAATTTGCCATGCACGTCTCAATTTTGTGCCTTTCCATAAGCTATGTTCTGCGCTTGAAGCACTGTTTCTCACTTTCTGCTTTTCCATGGGCTATTTTCTGTACTTGAAGGACGCGTCCTCCTCCTCTTCACTCAGCAAGCTCTCACCCATTTTTCAAAATTCATCTTAGTCATTTCTCCTTCTGTGAAGTATTTCCTGAACTTCTTTTTCAGGGAAAGCTAAGTGTTCTTTCTGTTTACTCCTATGATATTGTAAACTCTATTGGAACTGCTGTTTACATATGTCTAGGCTTCTAGGCTTTTAGTGCAATAATAATGTCGTCCTCATTGTATTCCCACTATCCAACACAGTGCTTGACCTATAATAGGAGACCAATTAATGTCAGAGTGAAGAAAGAAGAAAGGAAACACCGCATACTTTGGAAACCTGTTGTGCCAGTTCAGCCTCTAATCAAAAGGCTTCTTAAAGAGTATAAATTGGAAATAAATGGAAAAGAGCAACAGAACATTTATAGCAATTGTTTAATTACAAGATTTCTCATGTCAAATCGTTTTTCTTCCTTGTAAATCCTCTGTCTACCTCTTATAAAGGTAGGATGGTCAGTTGGTCAGCCATGGGTCTTAGTTGGGTTCTTAACTTTCTTGCATGTGGGTAAACCTACCTTCCACCATTTAATGGATGATCAAAGCATATGGGTCTGTCTTTAGTTCAGCAACACCAAATCTCTACCATTCAAGTTATTAGATTAGATCATAAGAATATCAACTTGAATTCTCTGTTAATTCTTAACAATGGGTAAATAGTTCATTAATTTTTTCCAAGTGTTTTACTTTTTTTCTCCTTCCAAATAAGACCATACATATCCTATGAACTTTGACTAGACTGTTTGACCTTCATAGAATAACCTTTATTGACTACATTTAAGAAAGTTACACGAAATTGTTATCTGAGATGACACTCATTTATTATATTTATTGTAGATAATGTTGTGAAGGACATAATCTCCCGTGGTCTCCCTTATGTTGATCCATAGAGAAATTACTCTAAGGCTTTTTTTGTTTTGTTTTGTTTTTATAAGCAGATATTCATTTTTAATTATTATTTATTTATTTATTTATTTTTGGCTGTGTTGGGTCTTCGTTTCTGTGCGAGGGCTTTCTCCAGTTGCGGCAAGCGGGGCCACTCTTCATCGCGGTGCGCGGGTCTCTCACTATCGCGGCCTCTCTTGTCGCGGAGCACAGGCTCCAGACGCGCAGGCTCAGTAGTTGTGGCTCACGGGCCCAGTTGCTCCGCGGCATGTGGGAGCCTCCCAGACCAGGGCTCGAACCCGTGTCCCCTGCATTAGCAGGCAGATTCTCAACCACTGCGCCACCAGGGAAGCCCTACTCTAAGTTTTTATTACTAGGAAATGCAGTGTCTCTTGGGCAGCTGATTTATTTTAAACTCATCCATTCTGTGAATCCTGTAACCAATGTTTCTCCTCCTTTTCAGCTACCAGAAATTTTAGAGACATACTTGTGGTTCAACTTTAATAAGTGCATAATAATTTATGACTTCGATTTCTTATGTACTAACCTTTCCATTAGCTTTGTTTTATTTTCCTATCCTTATTTCCCCTTCACTCAGATTTGCTCATCTGTTTAGTTTTTTCCCATTTGTGTAGTTTTGTAAGTTTTTGCAAATCTTTTTATAGTAACAAGACAGGGCTAAATTAAATTAAATAAAAACACAATTTTCTCACTGGGCATCATGTTTCTTTTAGGGGGAAAATAATCCCCTGCAGACTTCCAGGTGATAGATTTTATCAGCAGCCAGCAATTGCAAAGCACATGAGGTAAAAATTTGTTTATCTGGAATGTCAAGGACCCAAACTCTTCTCAATTAATTATTCCTAGAATTTTGATATTTCACCTTCAAGAAAAGTGATCACAAAATGACGTGGTAAAGCATGTAACGAATGGCCATGTTGTTTACAAACTCTCTCACAAGTCATGCTGTACCAGCCAGATCACCAAGATGTGGCTGAACTCACCCACTGTGATTTCCACCATGCTGTGAGGGCAGTGTGGATTGTAACACTGGATAGCCCTTGGCTGTCTGGCGGAAATTCACCGTTACCATGGAGATGCACCATAGCAACTTGTTCTTCAGTTATTAGACTGCTGTGATTTTTAAAGAAATGAATGTTCTAAAGCAAATGCTTTGACATAAATTCCATAGTTTGGATGCTTCCATTGTTTAGATTCCTGGATAAATGATCCTCTATGTTACTTCTACAACTAATGAAATAACATTGACTGTACAACCCATGATTTTAGCTGCTTTACATGTCATTACATTTTAAATTTAATTATCACAATGAATCAGTGAGCTACTATAGTTTCTTTATTACAGACTAAGAAATTGAGGTTCAAAGGGGAAAGGAATTTACTTTTCTCTTACCCATTAACCAAAGACAAATGACGTGGGGTATTACATCTCAGGTTATGTAACTCAAGAGATCATTTCCTTTTCACAACAGCACACTATTTCTCTTGACCCATTCAGGCTCCTTTTATTCTTTTGACATAGTCTTGGATAATGAGAATATTGTGTGTGTGTGTGCATGTGTGCACATGTGCACACGAGCACTTGTATGCTCACGCATGGGTGTGTATTTTGTACAGTGAATCAGTCAGGGTCCCAGCAGGTAACAGATAGCTAGTTTACTCAAAAGAGGTTTAACTGAAAAGAATGTAGTGAAGAGATTACCTACAGAGTTTGGGGCAGGGCTAAGGATCCCAAAAAGGATGGTGAGGTAGCCAGGTACTAGCAAAAGTGGAACATATTTGTCACTCTTAGGTTTGAAGGTTCCAAGGGAGAGAATTTTGTTACCAGAGCCTGGTGAGATTCTGAGCCATCTGCTTATGTAATTTATTTGTTCTTTATGGACTTGCTTACACTTGGTCTCATTCACCATTTCCAGGTAATAATAGAATGCTGTTATCCAAGTCCAAGTTTATGATTTGTGGAACAGATAACATCAGTTCATGACAGTAAGAACTGGTTACGTAATTGCTTGGTGTGCCAGGCTAAGGCATTCAATCTCTACCAGTTCTAGGGGCAAACCAGAACCTGTATTTCAAAGGCTGCTGTCACCAAATGAATGTCTTGGGGAAGAAGGGTCCACCGGTCCCTCTGGAGGATATCATTAGAGAGAAGGTGAGCAGATTAAACATAATAGGTTTTTCCAGTATTCTCACATCCTTAAGCCTTGTACTCCTTTCTCTACAGGGTGCCAGAATTTCTCAACCGTATTGGCTATAAGTTACCATTGAGTCAAGCCTTCGTTTAACAATTCAGCAAATCCTTGGCACCACTGCCAAGTGCTTGAAGTAACACGTTAAGTCCAATGCACAGAAATGTGCACCCCCATAGATGAATTTGGTCCAATCCAATGTCCATTTCATTCTCTTTGTTTTAACACCCTTGGAATCCACTTCCATGCAAGGTCTCCAGAATCATCACTACAGATTGGTCAGACCCTACAATTTTTCAGTGTCCATGCTATCTCCTCCTGGAGCAGACCTTCTCTACCCACATTACACGGGGATCTAGTGTGGATCTGGAAACAAGGGGGTATAGGGCGGATCTTGAGGAGAATCAGTACCTCATCTTGAAGGAAAATGCCATAGGTAAAGTTTTGAAATTATTTTATGCAGGGGAATTCTGTTCTCTCAGAGAAAGTGAAAGGTTGCTTTTTGAAAACATTTTTATTGGAGTATAGTTGATTTACAATGTTGTGTTAGTTTCTGCTGTGCAGCAAAGTGGATCAGTTATACATATACATATATCCACTCTTTTTTAGATTCTTTTCGCATATAGGTCATTACAGCGTACTGAGTAGAGCTCCCTGTGCTATACAGTAGGTCCCTATTAGTTATCTATTTTATATATAGTAGTGTGTATATGTCATTCCCAATCTCCCAATTTATCCCTCTCCCCACCTTTCCCCCTTGGTAACCATAAGTTTGTTTTTTACATCTGTGACTCTATTTCTGTTTTGTAAATAAGTTCACTTGTACCATTTTTTTAGATTCCACATATAAGCGATATCATATTTGTATGTGTATGATTTACTTCACTCAGTATGACAATCTCTAGGTCCATCCATGTTGCTGCAAATGGCATTATTTCATCCTTTTTATGGCTGAGTAATATTCCATTGTATACATGTACCACATCTTCTTTATCCATTTGTCTGTCGATGGGCATTTAGGTTGCTTCCATGACCTGGCTATTGTAAATAGTGCTGCAATGAACATTGGGGTGTGTGTGTCTTTTTGAATTATCATTTTCTCTGGGTATATGCCCAGTAGTGGGATTGCTGGGTCATATGGTACTTCTATTTTTAGTTTTTTAAGGAACCTCCATACTGTTCTCCATAGTGGCTGTATCAATTTACATTCCTACCAACAGTGCAGGAGGGTCCCTTTCCTCCACACCCTCTCCAGCATTTGTTGTTTGTAGATTTTCTGATGATGCCCATTCTAACTAGTGTGAGGTGATACCTCATTGTACTTTTGATTTGCATTTCTCTAATAATTAGTGACATTGAGCAGCTTTTCATGTGCTTCTTGGGTATCTGTATGTCTTCTTTGGAGAAATGTCTATTTAGGTCTTCTGCGCATTTTTGCATTGGGTTGTTTGTTTTTTTAATATTGAGCTGCATGAACTGTTTATATATTTTGGAGATTAATCCTTTGTCCATTGATTTGTTTGCAAATATTTTCTCCCATTCTGAGGGTTGTCTTTTGGTCTTGTTTGTAGTTTCCTTTGCTTTGCAGAAGCTTTTACAATTCATTAGGTCCCATTTGTTTATTTTTGTTTTTATTTCCATTACTCTAGGAGGTGGATCAAAAAAAATCTTGCTGTGATTTATGTCAGAGAGTGTTTTTCCTGTGCTTTCCTCTAAGAGTTTTATAATGTCTGGCCTTACATTTAGGTCTTTAATCCATTTTGAGTTTATTTTTGTGTATGGTGTTAGGGAGTGTTCTAATTTCATTCTTTTACATGTAGCTGTCCAGTTTTCCCAGCACCACTTACTGAAGAGACTGTCCTTTCTCCATTATATATTCTTGCCTCCTTTGTCATAGATTAGTGGACCATAGGTGTGTTTATCTCTGGGCTTTCTATCCTGTTCCATTGATCTATATTTCTGTTTTTGTGCCAGTACCATATTGTCTTGATTACTGTAGCTTTCTAGTATAGTCTGAAGTCAGGGAGTCTGATTCCTCCAGCTCCATTTGTTTCCTCAAGACTGCTTTGGCTATTCGGGGTCTTTTGTGTCTCCATAGAATTTTTGAGATTTTTTTCTCTAGTTCTGTAAAAAATGCCACTGGTAATTTGATAGGGATTGCATTGAATCTGTAGATTGTTTTGGGTAGCAAAGTCATTTTCACAATATTGATTCTTCTGGTCCAAGAACATGGTATATCTCTCCATCTGTTTGTGTCGTCTTTGATTCCTTTCATCAGTGTCTTATAGTTTACTTAGTAAAGGTCTTTTACCTCCTTAGGTAGGTTTATTCCTAGGTATTTTATTCTTTTTGTTGCAATAGTGAATGAGACTGTTTCCTTAATTTCTCTTACTGATCTTTCATTGTTAGTGTAAAGGAATGCAAGAGCTATCTGTGCATTAATTTTGTATCCTGCAACTTTACCAAATTCATTGATTAGCTCTAGTAGTTTTCTGGTGGCATCTTTAGGATTCTCTTTGTATAGTTTCATGTCATCTGCAAACAGTGACAGTTTTACGTCTTCTTTTCCAATTTGTATTCTTTTATTTCTTTTTCTTCTCTGATTGCCGTGGCTAGGACTTCCAAATCTATGTTGAATAATAGTGGTGAGAGTGGACATCCTTGTCTTGTTCCTGATCTTAGAGGAAATGCTTTCAGTTTTTCACCATTGAGAATGATGTTTGCTGTGGGTTTGTCATATATGACCTTTATTACATTGAGGTAGGCTCCCTGTATGCCCACTTTCTGGAGGGTTTTTATCATAAATGGGTGTTGAATTTTGTCAAAAGCTTTTTCTGCATCTATTGAGATGATCATATGGTTTTTATTCTTCAATTTGTTGATATGATGTATCACATTGATTGATTTGCATATATTGAAGAATCCTTGAATCTCTGGGATAAATCCCACTTGATCATGCTGTATGATCCTTTTTAAGTGTTGTTGGATTCTGTTTGCTAGTATTTTGTTGAGGATTTTTGCAACTATATTCATCAGTGATATTTTTCTGTAATTTTCTTTTTTTGTAGTATCTTTGTCTGGTTTTGGTATCAGGGTGATGGTGGCCTCATAGAATGAGTTTGGGAGTGTTCTTTCCTCTGCAATTTTTTGGAAGAGTTTAAGAAGGATGAGTGTTAGCTCTTCTCTAAAGGTTTGATAGGATTCACCTGTGAAGCCATCTGGTCCTAGACTTTTGTTTGTTGGAAGATTTTTAATCACAGTTTCAATTTCATTACTTGTGATTGTTCTGTTCATATTTTCTGTTTCTTCCTGGTTCAGTCTTGGAAGGTTATACCTTTCTAAGATTTTGTCCATTTCTTCCAGGTTGTCCATTTTATTGGCATAGAGTTGCTTGTAGTAATCTCTTATGATGCTTTGTATTTCTGCGGTTTCTGTTGTAACTTCTCCTTTTTCATTTCTAATTTTATTGATTTGAGTCCTTTCCCTCTTTTTCTTGATGAGTCTGTCTAAAGGTTTATCAATTTTGTTTATCTTCTCAAAGAACCAGCTTTTAGTTTTATTGATCTTTGCTATTGTTTTCTTTGTCTCTATTTCATTTATTTCTGCTCTGATCTTTATGATTTCTTTCCTTCTTTCCTAACTTTGGGGTTTTGTTTGTTCTTCTTCCTCTAGTTCCTTTAGGTGTAAGGTTACATTGTTTATTTGAGATTTTTCTTGTTTCTTGAGGTAGGATTGTATTGCTATAAACTTCCCTCTGAGAACTGCTTTTGCTGCATCCCATAGGTTTTGGATCATCATGTTTTCATTGTAATTTGTCTCTAGGTATTTTTTGATTTCCTCTTTGATTTCTTCAGTGATCTCTTGGTTATTTAGTAACGTATTGTTTAGCCTCCATGTGTTTGTGTTTTTTACCTTTTTTTCCCCCCTGTAATTGATTTCTAATCTCATAGAGTTGTGGTCGGAAAAGATGCTTGATATGATTTCAATTTTCTCAAATTTACCAAGGCTTGGTTTGTGACCCAAGATGTGATCTACCCTGAAGAATGTTCCATGAGCACTTGAGACGAAAGTGTATTCTGTTGTTTTTGGATGGAATGTCCTATAAATATCAGTTAAGTCCATCTTGTTTAATGTGTCATTTAAAGCTTGTGTTTCCTTATTTATTTTCATTTTGGATGATCTGTCCTTTGGTGAAATTGGGGTGTTAAAGTCCCCTACTATGATTGTGTTACCGTCGATTTCCCCTTTTATGGCTGTTAGCATTTGCCTTATGTATTGAGGTGCTCCTATGTTGGGTGCATATATATTTGTAATTGCTATATCTTCTCCTTGGATGGATCCCTTGATCATTATGTAGTGTCCTTCCTTGTCTCTTGTAACATTCTTTATTTTAAAGTCTATTTTATCTAATATGAGTATTGCTACTCCAGCTTTCTTTTGATTTCCATTTGCATGGAATATGTTTTTCGATCCCATCACTTTCGGTCTGTATGTGTCCCTAGGTCTGAAGTGGGTCTCTTGTAGACAGCATATATATGGATCTTGTTTTTGTATCCATTCAGCTAGTCTATGTCTTTTGTTTGGAGCATTTAATCCATTTACATTTAAGGTAGTTATTGATATGTATTTTCCCATTACCATTTTCTTAATTGTTTTGGGTTTCTTATGGTAAGTCTTTTCCTTCTCTTGTGTTTCCTTCCTAGAGAAGTTCCCTTAGCATTTGTTGTAAAGCTGGTTTTGTGGTGCTGAATTCTCTTAGGTTTTGCTTGTCTGTGAAGCTTTTGATTTCTGCATCAAATCTGAATTAGATCCTTGCAGGGTAGAGTAATCTTGGTTGTAGGTTGTTTCCTTTCATCACTTTGAACATATCGTGCTACTCCCTTCTGGCTTGTAGAGTTTCTGCTGAGAAATCAGCTGTTAACCTTATGGGAGTTGCGTTGTATGTTATTTGTCATTTTTCCCTTGTTGCTTTCAATAATTTTTCTTTGTCTTTAATTTTTGTCAATTTGATTACTATGTGTCTCAGCATGTTTCTCCTTGGGTTTATCCTGTCTGGGGCTCTCTGCGCTTCCTGGACTTGGGTGGTTATTTCCTTTCCCATGTTAGGGAAGTTTTCGACTATACTGTCTTCAAATATTTTCTCTGGTCCTTTCTCTCTCTCTTCTTCTGGGACCCCTATAATGTGAATGTTGCTGCATTTAATATTGTCTCTGAGGCCTCTTAGGCAGTCTTCATTTCTTTTCATTCTTTTCTCTTTATTCTGTTTCACAGCAGTGAATTCCACCATTCTGTCTTCCAGGTCACTTACTGTTCTTCTGCCTCAGTTATTCTGCTATTGATTCCTTCTAGTGTATTTTTCATTTCAGTTTTGTATTGTTCATCTCTGTTAGTTTGTTCTTTAATTCTTCTAGGTGTTTGTTCTTTAATTCTTCTAGGTCTTTGTTAAACATTTTTTGTATCTTCTCGATCTTTGCCTCCATTCTCTTTCCGAGGTCCTGGATCATCTTTACTATCGTTATTCTGAATTCTTTTTCTGTTAGGTTGCCTATCTCCACTTCATTTAGTTGTTTCTCTGGGGTTTTATCTTGTTCCTTCATCTGGTACAAAGTCCTCTGCCTTTTCATTTTCTCTGTCTTTCTGTGAATGTGGTTTTCCTTCCACAGGCTACAGAATTGTAGTTCTTCTTGCTTCTGCTGTCTGCCCTCTGGTGGATGAGACTCTCTAAGAGGCTTGTGCAAGTTCCCTGATGGGAGGGACTGGTGGTGGGTAGAGCTGACTGTTGCTCTGGTGGGCAGAGCTCAGTAAAACTTAATCTGCTTGACTGCTGATGGGTGGGGCTGGGTTCCCTCCCCGTTGGTTGTTTGGCCTCAGGCAACCCAACACTGCAGCCTACCTGGGCTCTTTGGTGGGGCTAATGGCAGATTCTGTGAGGGCTCACGCCAAGGAGTACTTCCCAGAACTTCTGCTGCCAGTGTCCTTGTCCCCATGGTGAGCCACAGCCACCCCCCGCCTCTGCAGGAGGCCCTCCAACACTAGCAGGTAGGTCTGGTTCAGTCTCCCCTGGGGTCACTGTTCCTTCCTCTGTGTCCTGATGCGCACACTATTTTGTGTGTGCCCTCCAAGAGTGGAGTCTCTGTTTCCCCCAGTCCTGTCAAAGTCCTGCAATCAGATCCCACTAGCCTTCAAAGTCTGATTCTCTAGGAATTCCTCCTCCCATTGCTGGACCCCCAGCTTGGGAAGCCTGATGTGGGGCTCAGAACCTTCACTCCAATTGGTGCACTTCTGTGGTATAAGTATTGTCCAGTTTGTGAGTCACCCATCCAGCAGTTACGGGATTTGATTTTATTGTGATTGTGTCCCTCCTACAGTCTCATTGTGGCTTCTCCTTTGTCTTTGGATGTGGGGTATCTTTTTTGGTGAGTTCCAGTGTCTTCCTGCTGATGATTGTTCAGCAGTTAGTTGTGATTCCAGTGCTCTCGCAAGAGGGAGTGAGAGCACATCCTTCTACTCCGCCATCTTGAACCAATCTCCTGTAACACATCTTCATTATCCATTCCTCTGTCAATGGACATTTTTGTTGCTTCCATGTCCTGGCTATTGTAAATAGTGCTGCAGCGAACATTGGGGTGCATGTATATTTTCAAATTATGGTTTTCTCCAGATATATGCCCAGGAGTGGGATTGCTGGATCATACAGTAGCTCTATTTTTAGTTTTTTAAGGAACTTCCATACTGTTCTCCATAATGGTTGTACCAATTTACATTCCCACCAACAGTGTAGGAGGGTTCCCTTTTCTCCACACCCTCTCCAGCAATTATTGTTTTTTGAAAGGCGGCTTTAGTTGGCAAGGAAGAGTCCGAGAGATTTGGTGGTTTTAGCATTCTCAACATGGTCTGTTCCTGCCCAAATGCTCTCATACTGTTTCAGAATTCCACTTTTCCCCAACCAAGACCTTTACCTTAGTGTAACTTGATATGATTACTATTTAATTGGTTTTGCAAACTCGGCAATCTGTACAATCAGATCTTGGGTAAGATCCTTAGCTATGTCTTTCCTACGGCTACATGAGACAAAGATTTTATTTAAGGACATTATAGAGAATTTTAGATTCTCCCCCTAAACCTTGATTTGGATGTTTAAGACTTTAAGTTTAGGGACTTCCCTGGTGGCACAGTGGTTAAGACTCCGCACTCCCAATGGAGGGGGCCCGAGTTCGATCCCTGGTCAGGGAACTAGATCCCACAGGCATGCCTCAACTAAGAGTTCACATGCCACAACTAAGGAGCCCACCTGCCACAACTAGGACCCAGAGGAACCAAAGAAAATAAATTAATTAGTTAATTTTTTAAAAATTTAAGTTTATCTTTTTTAAAAAAAAATTTGTTTGTCTTTTTTTTTTTAAATTTTTGTTTATTTATTTATTTATGGCTGCATTGGGTCTTTGTTTCTGTGCAAGGGCTTTCTCTTGTTGCAGCAAGTGGGGGCCACTCTTCATCGCGGTGCGCGGGCCTCTCACTATCGTGGCCTCTCTTGTTGTGGAGCACAGGCTCCAGACGCGCAGGCTCAGTAATTGTGGCTCACGGGCCTAGTTGCTCTGCGGCATGTGGGATCTTCCCAGACCAGGGCTCGAACCCGTGTCTCCTGCATTGGCAGGCAGATTCTCAACCACTGCGCCACCAGGGAAGCCCCTAAGTTTATCTTTTTTAAAAAACTTCACAAGGCAGTCAGAAATAGTTATATCAACCCTATAGATTTGTCATTGTCATTGAAGCTATAACAATGTGTCCAAGCCTTGTTCTCTGCTTGTACTCTACCCCATGCTATGGTTGGTGATAATTTGAGTTAACATAATGCTTTTGTATGCTATAGCTTACCTATGGCACATTTCCTCTTATTAAGAAAATTGTCAGCGGCTCATGACAACCAATCCAGAACATACACTGAAGGTCTATTTCCTGGGGTCACATGGGAACACGTCAGTCTATGTTCAAGGAGGAAAGAGATGGCACCCTTAAAAAGATGCAACTAAAGAGAACCTAATGAAAGGATAGTTTACAGATGTATGGGCAGGGGTAAAATACAGCAAGGGATGGTGAGGCAGTTAGGTTTTTGCAACAATGAGAAGTTGTTACCACTCATAGAACTGAAGGCTCAAGAGGATGAAATAGTGTTTTCAAGCCTGGGAAGAGGTTGCACTCTGGAAGAGAGGCTGTCTGACACAGGTTGCCTGATAGGTTTTGGCAACTGCTGTCCAAACCACAGCAGGACAGGGAGGGAATGGGCAGATTAATACACTGACCTCTCTCTCCTCTCACCAGCTAATCTCCTGGTATGCTGTTTCTCATTGGCCAAAACCAAAAGGTAAGGAAGCAAGGATGATGTGGACACTATCAGTTATAGGAAAGTCATCTCTCTTCCATTTCTAGGTAAAAGGAAATGGAGACTATGGCAGCGTGAAGTATCTTGCTAAGGCTAAAACTTTCTATATACATATGTGTGTGGGGGGGTGTGTGTATATACACACACACATATGTATATATAATACATGTTTACATATAAATATGATGTGAACAATATTTTAGGCACACTCTCAAATATCTAAACCTGTTTATATTTTCATCAGTCTGTTAAAGTTTTTGGTTAAAAATATGCAATATTGACAGATAAATACAATTGCAAAGGATGATACAGAATGAAGAGGTGGGAGAAACGATTAGAGAAACATACACTTTAAAATGAGAGTTGATCAAGTTACAACTCTGAATTAAATAGCCTGACTACAATTTGACCTTTTCACTTTAACTTCCTTAAGGGGGAAAGCTCAGGAGAACATTTGCCTATAATTAATTACTTGAAGATAATGTTTTGACAAGCATAAATTAATATAAAACAACTCGAAAGGTTTCACATTGCACTTGAAATGCTCCTGTGTTTAAGGGAGTAAAGATATACTAGTTGGGGGAAAAATATGTTTTGAAGCTGATTTATGTTTGGAAGACATTTCAAGGACTCCCTCTGTAATCCAACACAACCACTGTATCAATAATAGTTATACTAACTTACTGCAAGTACCTCTTTAAATCTCTCATCTAAATATAGACCCATGCTGTTTTCCTTTAACCTTGACTGATACATTTTGATCAGGTGGAGAGAAAGATTAATTTGTAAAAGATTAAAGAGAAAATGTATATCTGGGGTAGCCAAGGGTCTCAGAAAGATGAGAACATGAACTTCTCACTCACATTTCCACTTTGTATTTCTACTTTGTATATACAAAGATTACTTTACACTTATAGCCAAATGAAGTGATGTCTAGGAAAGGATAGATTAATTGGGAAATTCATGAATTGCATTTGGTTTTATCATACAATGCATCAATATTTGTGACACTGCTTAATCAATCAATGTGATAAACCATATTAACAAACTGAAGGATAAAAATCATATGATCATCTCAATAGATGCAGAAAAAGCTCTCAACAAAATTCAACACCCATTTATGATAAAAACCCTCTAGAAAGTAGGCATAGAGGGAACTTACCTCAACCTAATAAAGGTCATATATGACAAACCCACAGACAACATTGTTCTCAATGGTGAAAAACTGAAATTATTTCTGCTAAGATAAGGGACAAGACAAGGTTGCCCACTCTCACCACTATTATTCAACATACTTTTGGAATTTTTAGCCAAAGCAATCAGAGAAGGAAAAGAAATAAAAGGAACCCAAATCAGAAAAGAAGAAGTAAAGCTGTCACTGTTTGCAGATGACATGATACTATATATAGAGAATCCTAAAGGTGCTACCAGAAAACTACTAGAGCTAATCAATGAATTTGGTAAAGTAGCAGGATACAAAATTAATGCACAGAAATCTCTTGCAATCCTATACACTAATGATGAAAAATCCAAAAGAGAAATTAAGGAAGCACTCCCATTTACCATTGCAACCAAAAGAATAAAATACCTAGGAATAAATCTACCTAAGGAGACAAGCGACCCGTATGCAGAAAACTACAAGACACTAATGAAAGAAATTAAAGATGATACGAATAGATGGAGAGATATACCATGTTTTTGGATTGGAAGAATCAACATTGTGAAAATGACTATATTACCCAAAGCAATCTACAGATTCTATGCAATCCCTATCAAACTACCACTGGCATTTTTCACAGAACTAGAACAAAAAATTTCACAATTTGTATGGAAACACAAAAGAACCCGAATAGCCAAAGCAATCTTGAGAAAGAAAAACGGAGCTGGAGGAATCAGGCTCCCTGGCTTCAGACTATACTACAAAGGTACAGTAATCAAGACAGTATGGTACTGGCACAAAAACAGAATTATAGATCAATGGAACAGGATAGAAAACCCAGAGAAAAACCCATGCACATATGGTCACCTTATCTTTGATAAAGGAGGCAAGAGTATACAGTGGAGAAAAGACGGCCTCTTCAATAAGTGGTGCTGGGAAAACTGGACAGCTACATGTAAAAGAATGAAATTAGAACACTCCCTAACACCATACACAAAAATAAACTCAAAATGGATTAAAGACCTAAATGTAAGGCCAGACACTATAAAACTCTTAGAGGAAAATATAAGCAGAACACTCTATGACATAAATCACAGCAAGATCCTTTTTGACCCACCTCCTAGAGAAATGGAAATAAAAACAAAAATAAACAAATGGGACCTAATGAAACTTAAAAGCTTTTGCACAGCAAAGGAAACCATAAACAAGACCAAAAGACAACCCTCAGAATGGGAGAAAATATTTGCAAATGAAGCAACTGACAAAGGATTCATCTCCAAGATTTACAAGCAGCTCATGCAGCTCAATAACAAAAAAACAAACAACCCAATCCAAACATGGGCAGAAGACCTAAACAGACATTTCTCCAAAGAAGATATACAGATTGCCAACAAACACATGAAAGAATGCTCAACATCATTAATCATTAGAGAAATGCAAATCAAAACTACAATGAGATATCATCTCACACCGGTCAGAATGGCCATCATCAAAAAATCTAGAAACGATAAATGCTGGAGAGGGTGTGGAGAAAAGGGAACACTCTTGCACTGTTGGTGGGAATGTAAATTGATACAGCCACTATGGAGAACAGTATGGAGGTTCCTTAAAAAACTAAAAATCGAACTACCATACGACCCAGCAATCCCACTACTGGGCATATACCCTGAGAAAACCATAATTCAAAAAGAGTCATGTACCAAAATGTTCATTGCAGCTCTATTTACAATAGCCAGGACATGGAA
Source organism: Eubalaena glacialis (assembly GCF_028564815.1). Lineage (NCBI taxonomy): Eukaryota > Metazoa > Chordata > Mammalia > Artiodactyla > Balaenidae > Eubalaena > Eubalaena glacialis. The sequence continues at coordinate 147,383,519 of NC_083720.1, read as the reverse complement.
GCAACCTAAGTGTCCATCATCGGATGAATGGTTAAAGAAGATGTGGCACATATATACAATGGAATATTACTCAGCCATAAAAAGAAACGAAATGGAGGTATTTGTAGTGAGGTGGATGGAGTTGGAGTTTGTCATACAGAGTGAAGTAAGTCAGAAAGAGAAAAACAAATACAGTATGCTAACACATATATATGGAATCTAAGGGAAAAAAAAAAAGGTCATGAAGAACCTAGTGGCAAGACGGGAATAAAGACACAGACCTACTAGAGAATGGACTTGAGGATATGGGGAGGGGGAGGGGTAAGATGTGACAGGGTGAGAGAGTGGCAGGGACATATATACACTACCAAATGTAAAATAGATAGCTAGTGGGAAGCAGCCACATAGCACAGGGAGATCAGCTCGGTGCTTTGTGACCACCTAGAGGGGTGGGATAGGGAGGGTGGGAGGGAGGGAGATGCAAGAGGGAAGGGATATGGGAACATATGTATATGTATAACTGATTCACTTTGTTATAAAGCGGAAACTAACACACCATTGTAAAGCAATTATACTCCAATAAAGATGTTAAAAAAAATTGTTCAAAAGTTGTTAAATCAAACAACACAATTAGAAAAGCTATGCAATCATTCTAACTATACTGCTTTTTTTTCCTGACATGACTTTTTCTTTTCTGAAAAAACATGTTTTAAAAGCCTGTTTCATATGTGGTTTTCTTTTTTTCTCCTAGAGTAAGACATAAATTGGGAGGTTACCACAATAGAACAAGGGTTTTCAAATAGGCATGTCTACATATAGTCACCTTACTCTTGGTCCCTCAAAACAAAGGCTGCTTTAAGAAATAGGACTTGTGAGACTGACAGCTGCTTCTTCTTGTGGCGAGTTATATTTGTCTATTTTCACAAACAGAACAGGTTGGGAAGTTACAGACCTAGAAAAATATAATAAAAAGATCCAGATTTATTTTCTGTTTGGTTTTAATATGGTCATTTTCTCTTTCCACTTCCAATGACTGCAGGATTTAATTTGAGTAATGCCACAGGAATGTGGTTTCAAGGATAAAAAATGTTCAAATAGCCACCTCCCTGTTCCTCACTTAAAAAAAAGAATAATTTGCTGTAATATATATTGAAAGACTTTTGAGATGTTGTCTTCTTTTTGCTGGCATTTGTATTTTCTTACTTAAATAAGTAAATACAACTATATTGAAATTTAAGTATAGTTCTCGAAGAGGTCTCTTAGCAAAATACAATTACTATTTTGATGTATTTCAAACAATAGCACTACCAAATTCAGTCATAAAAAATAATAAATACTTAATGTGTTTAACTTCCTGTTGTCTGTCTCTCTCTATATATATTTATATATAGAAGAAATATATATATATATATTTGTTTTTTTCAATATCATTATCTCCTGAGAATGCATATTGAATTTTTTTTCTGAGAAGCTCATGGATCTTTATAAATAACAAATTGGAAACATGGGGCACCTAACTCCAAGCCTTTACTTTGGGGAAACATGGGCAGCTGGGGCGTTAAAACACTACAGTCAATTCTTAAGAAGGCAACAGACTGGGGAAAGGAGACATATATAATTACCTTAGGCATACTCCCTCTATTCAGTTTTGAGCAGGATTGATGGGCCCCAAGTCTCTCCTTCCCTGTATCCCCTAAAAATTATGCAAGGTCCCTATATAATGGTCCCTTTTTATATATGTCTTCTTCCTTTATCTTCAAGTCTGTCCTGATTCTTCCATTAAACCCAAGAGTCAGAACTGGTCTGCTGCCACTTCTTCCCCTCGTGCCTCGTGGCAGACATCACTAATTGATCATGATATTCTTTATTGCTTAGCCTAAATTTGGTCTCAAGCACAAGGCTTTAGACAACCATCTGCTTGCTCAGAAATTATATAAAAGAAAAAAATTTGGCCATTCTTGCCCTAATTCATAAGAATTCCTTCCCCAAGACGGCTGTATCATGCTTCCTGCTACCGTAAGGGTCCCGCTGAGAATCACAGCGCCACCACCTGTCTGGCTTTGAGTAGTGCCTGCTGCTTAGATTCCCTGTACCCTGGCTGCTTGCAGGATTGGAGTCCCTGGTATAGAGGCCTGCTTGGATTGAATCTGAGATTACCACCCCTTGTAACTACTGTATCCTGGATCCACTGTCAGGGTAAGCTTCTGAATCTGCGTGCCTTTTCACTGCCCCTGGACTCCCTCTTCCGACTTCTGCTATATTCCCATTGACTGGGATTCCTGAGATCCAGACACGTTTTCTTCCAAGAGAATCCCTGTGAAAAAACCCAAAAACCAGTCTCAGTTGCTTTATTTACCATATGCGCTTTTGTTGGGATTAAATGCAATAAATCTTATGGGCACTTAGCATGGTTGCTAGTCAATAAATATTAGCCACTATAAGTTCTTTTGTCATCATAATCGTCGTTACCTCTTTTAGGGTCTCCACATCAATTCCAGAAAGGCTTCTTGTAGAACAATTAGGAACAGGCTCCAAGTCTCAGAGACCCTCTGGCCACAAATGGCTTAGGGACAATCATACCTAACAAATATTCAAATTGGAGCCCAGAGCAAATTAACCAGACTTGCAATTAACCGAGCTCCTTATACGTGCCCAGCACTTTCCACATACCATCTTACTTAACCCGCACACAACCCAATTGGGTGGGAATTATAACTCCCATTTTATGGATGAGAAAGTGGAGGGTTGGAGAATCCAATGCCCAACAAAAACAATAGATAGTGAAACTGAAAGCAAACCCAGCCCTTCTCAATTCAAAACCCATTCTTTTGTCTTGAATGTATTTCTTCTCTGCAAACAGCCTGTGTGCTAGAAACAGAGTTTAATTTCTGGGATTCCAACTAATCAGGTTTTATCTTGTAGCTTGTGTATTTCCTGCTCAGCCTTACTTGAGGTAATTCCTGAAACTTTCCTCTCACAACCTGCCTTCTGATTTCTTTCTTCTCTTCTAATCAGTCAGCCAGACTTCTGGTTCGGATTGTTCTTAGCCACTCTGGTTCCATTGTTTGACCTGATCATCCTTAAAGGCCCAAATCAGGTTTAAATCCTCCATTTAGTCTTAGACTAGCCCAGCCCACATTCAAGCTATTTTACTCCCTCCTTCCAAAATCTTTCACCCTCCTAGTACTCTGCATCCATTGCTACACAATTATTCTTCTTAATTATTCCCTAATTATTTCAAGTACTCATTTATTCGTTCATTCATCTATTCAACTACTGGGTTTGAGTACATGTTATAAACCAGACACTGAGTTAGACAATGGGTATGGAGATATGTAGAAAACAAGCTATTTGAAATGATTTAGGGTAATTTTAGTGGGGCAAATAAGAAATACACACAAGTATCTATGAAACTATGTTGAATAAGAAAAATACAGTGAGAAATAGAGCTAAAAGAATTCAGACAAGGGAAGAATTACCTCTACCTAGAAGGCAGTAAGGAAAAGACAATGATTTCGTTGAACTGAGGAAGAAGACAGGAGGTGTTGAGAGAAGGGGGTTTCTAACTGGCAGGCTCTGTCTGAACAAAGGCACGGAGCTGGGAGCTCGGTGAGGGACTGTCACAAAGTAACGGGTAGCCATGGTTTGCCTGGACTTTAGAGTATATCAAAGAATTGTGGGAAGCAGGCACATGGTGGAGGCCCCTAAATACTGTGGGAGTGTGTAATGATGTCATTGGATAGTAAGAGAGGGATCATAGGAGGTTTCTGAAATGATATAATAAGAATTGTGCTTTGCATCCCTCCCCCCAATTACACAGGAAATCCGTTGAAGTTTAAATCGTGTTTTTATACTTCTTTCACATTTCCTCAGAACACAGAACAAACCTGGACACAAAAGAGTATTTACTAAATAGCCAAATGACTGACTGATAAGAAGCAAATTATATATGATATATGATACTTATGTTATATATTTTGCTTATGTTATGATACTTATGTTATATATTTTGCTATTTATCAACTTCCATTGGAATTAGAATTTTTTAATTGCAAAGTATAGAGTTTAATTAGATAGCATGATAGTTAAGGAAAATAGCCCTTTGCCTCTGAATCAGTACTGATCAAAAGATAATACTTCAGGTGTTAATTTCATCTTCAAAAATATTTGTTATAAGAAGAGAAGCTGTAGATGAACCACATATAAAATGTGACTTTAATATTTATTTATTGTTTCTATTATGAATTTTAAAATTTTGTTCACTGAAATATTTTCCTTGAATCTCATCAAGTAACTGGGAAATGTTTATTTTGTAAGAATTATTATTTTTTTATACAATTTTGAAAGTTTACTTTCCATTTACAGTTATTACAAAATATTGGCTATATTCCCCATGTTGTACAATACATCCTTGAGCCTGTGTTACACCCAATAATTTGTACCTCCCACTCCCCACCCCTATGTTGCCCTTCCCCCCCACTGGTAGCCACTAGTTTGTTCTCTATATCTGTGAGTCTGCTTCTTTTTTGTTATATTCACTAGTTTGTTGTATGTTTTAGATTCCACATATAAGTGACATTATATAATATTTGTCTTTATCTGACCTATTTCACCTAGGGTAATGCCCTCCAAGTTCACCCATGTTGCTGCAAATGGTAAAAGTTCATTCTTTTTTATGGCTGAGTAGTAGTCCATTGTATATGCATACCACATCTTCTTTATCCATTCATCTGTTGTCTTTTTTTTAACATCTTTATTGAAGTATAATTGCTTTACAATGGTGTGTTAGTTTCTGCTTTATAACAAAGTGAATCAGCTATACATATACATATATCTCCTGCCTCTTGTGTCTCCCTCCTACCCTCCCTATCCCACCCCTCTAGGTGGTCACAAAGCACCGAGCTGATCTCCCTGTGCTATGCGGCTGCTTCCCACTAGCTATCTATTTTACGTTTGGTAGTGTATATATGTCCATGCCACTCTCTCACTTTGTCCCAGCTTACCCTTCCCCCTCCCTGTATCCTCAAGTCCATTCTCTACTAGGTCTGCGTCTTTATTCCCTTCTTGCCCTTAGGTTCTTCATGACCATTTTTTTGGTTGTTTTTTAGATTCCATATATATGTGTTAGCATACGGTATTTGTTTTTCTCTTTCTGACTTACTTCACTCTGTATGACAGACTCTAGGTCCATCCACCTCACTACAAATAACTCAATTTTGCTTCTTTTTATGGCTGTGTCATATTCCATTGTATATATGGGCCACATCTTCTTTATCCATTCATCTGTTGATGGACACTTAGGTTGTTTCCAGTCCTGGCTATTGTAAATAGAGCTGCAATGAACACTGTGGTACATGACTCTTTTTGAATTATGGTTTTTTCAGGGTATATGCCCAGTAGTGGGATTGCTGGGTCATATGGTAGTTCGATTTTTAGTTTTTTCAGGAACCTCCATACTGTTCTCTATAGTGGCTGTATCAATTTACATTCCCACCAACAGTGCAAGAGAGTTCCCTTTTCTCCACACCCTTTCCAACATTTATTGTTTGTAGATTTTTTGATGGTGGCCATTCTGACTGGTGTGAGATGATAGCTCATTGTAGTTTTGGTTTGCATTTCTGTAATGATTAATGATGTTGAGCAACCTTTCATGTGTTTGTTGGCAATCTGTAGATCTTCTTTGGAGAAATGTCTGTTTAGGTCTTCTGCCCATGTTTGGATTGGGTTGTTTGTTTTTTTGATATTGAGCTGCATGTGCTGCTTGTAAATCTTGGAGATGAATCCTTTGTCAGTTGCTTCATTTGCAAATATTTTCTCCCATTCTGAGGGTTGTCTTTTGGTCTTATTTATGGTTTCCTTTGCTGTGCAAAAGCTTTTAAGTTTCATTAGGTCCCATTTGTTTGTTTTTGTTTTTATTTACATTTCTCTAGGAGATGGGTCAAAAAGGATCTTGCTGTGATTTACGTCATAGAGTGTTCTGCCTATGTTTTCCTCTAAGAGTTTGACAGTGTCTGGCCTTACATTTAGGTCTTTAATCCGTTTTGAGTTTATTTTTGTGTATGGTGTTAGGGAGCGTTCTAATTTCATTCTTTTACATGTAGCTGTCCAGTTTTCCCAGCACCACTTATTGAAGAGGCTGTCTTTTCTCCACTGTATATTCTTGCCTCCTTTATCAAAGATAAGGTGACCATATGTGCGTGGGTTTATCTCTGGGCTTTCTATCCTGTTCCATTGATCTATATTTCTGTTTTTGTGCCAGTACCATACTGTCTTGATTACTGTGCCTTTGTAGTATAGTCTGAAGTCAGGGAGCCTGATTCGTCCAGCTCCGTTTTTCTTTCTCAAGATTGCTTTGGCTATTCGGGTTTTTTGGTGTTTCCATACAAATTGTGAAATTTTTTGTTCTAGTTCTGTGAAAAATGTCAGTGGTAGTTTGATAGGGATTGCATTGAATCTGTAGATTGCTTTGGGTAATATAGTCATTTTCACAATGTTGATTCTTCCAATCCAAAAACATGGTATATCTCTCCATCTGTTTGTATCATCTTTAATTTCTTTCATCAGTGTCTTATAATTTTCTGCATACAGGTCTTTTGTCTCCTTAGGTAGGTTTATTCCTAGATATTTTATTCTTTTTGTCGCAATGGTAAATGGGAGTGTTTTCATTCATCTGTTGATGGACACTTAGGTTGTTTCCATATCTTGGCAATTGTAAATAACATTGCTTTGAACATTGGGGTGCATGTATCTTTTCAAATTAGTGTTTTTGTGTCTTTCAGATATCTACCCAGGAGAGGAATTGCTGGGTAATATGGTACTTCTATTTTTAGAGTTTTGAGAAACCACCATACTTTTACCACAGTGGCTGCACCAATATACACTCCCACCAACTGTGTACGAGGGTTCCCTTTTCTCCACATCCTCACCAACATTTGCTATTTGTGTTCTTTTTGATGATAGCCATTCTGACTATGTTATCTTAAGTGTTATCTTTAAAAGCCATTTTTCTATTTTTCTTTTCTTTAAGAAGTATGATTCATTCATTTCACGCACTCACTTTTAATGTTATGAAAGAAGATATCAGTGGGAGAGGATGTTTTCACGAAGCCGAATCATCAGAACTGGCAGTTTGTACAGGACCAGAAAGTCCAGGAAAACCAATGATTCACGCTTTGGACTCCTGTGCAAATAACTGTAGAAGCATCCAGGCTATTCAAAGACCATAAAACAAACAAATAAAAAGAGCTTCTTCTCTCTTGTCTCAGGATTCCCTCATTGGAACTGCATACATCTTCCCAAGGCCAAAAACGAGGAGTTGAAAGACAGAAAAGATTTGGGTATTAGTTTCCTCAAATAAGTTTCTTTGTGAAAAGCACTTATGTTTGAGTGGGAAGGGTCCTTTCATTTTAGATTCTGTAGAGAAGCGAATGGTGTAGAGGTCGTTTCCTGATCCATGAATCCTATTTGTGAGCCTCTGATCACTCTGATGAGAGGTAGAACTTAAGGAAAAATGATCCCACACTGTAGAAAGGGAGGTGTGTTTATATAACTTTTTCTACCTAAAGTAAAAACGTGCCTTTCTCGGAGTAAACTCCTTAATACTGGTCAGTTGTAAAATATGCTTTAGGTAAAATGAATTTCCACCCAGATAATACTTTAAAAGTAACAAGTAATTATAGAGATGTTTGGAACATTTATTTATAACTATGGAACTTTCCTTCCGGAAAACTCAAAGTTCCCTCAGGACAGATGGATGGCCAGCAAGATTGAGCAGGTTGTGCTATTTGCAAATATCTTATTTTTTAGGGAGGAACTATGTGTTTATTCTTAAAATGTCATCAATATTTCTTGCTTCTTTTCATTTGTGCAACTATCCCTGTGGCTTGCACAGGAGAGCACTGTGTGTACAGAGAGTTTTCTCTACTTGAGAACTTGTTTGCTCTGCCCTTTTGGAAAAATAATTACACAGAGTGTCCAATACAGATATTAAAATTGGCGACATCTAGTCCTGTAGCAATGCAGGGTCAGGAGAGATTTGTTTGAGCTGAACTCATTGCATAAAAGACTATTTAGTTTTTTGAGAAGTGAGTCAACATCCGGCAGCATCCCACAATGTATCAGGCTGAGACGTTATATTTTCTTTCTCGTGTGTGGTACTGTATATAGTGTCTCCCTTCTTTCTAAATCTGCTCTTCCCAGACGGAGTTGGTCTAGCTGTTGTTGTTTGTACTGAGTGGTTTTTTGGGAGGAGGGGTTAAGAATAGCAAGTACAAGTACATTATTATTGTTTTCAGCCCTCTCTTCAAAAAATGCCATGCACTGTATGCATTTACTTTTATGAAGTAAAAATGGTAATTCCCGGTAGAAGTACACTAGGGCGGATGGGAAACAGATGCTCTGCTCAGATTCAGGGACTGACTTTAAGGTACCATGGAAACACAAGAGAACAGGAAAGCAATTGCATAACACTCTGACCTAAAGGCACTGATCGCTCAGATGACATGGACGTACCTTGTTTAATGGTCTTTTGCTGACACAGGTTGGCCTGATTTTCTACAGCTGCAAGGAGTCAGGGAACATTTTAATATCACCGATTTATCCTGTCCATCTCTTTTGACTCCACACTTTGGTGGGGAGATTGGTATCATGGGGAGGTACCCCTTTACTTAGATAGAGAAAAACAAAGTCTTGAAAGAATGACTAATAACCAAATTGTCAGATCACGAATTTGAGGCAAACACAGAAAAATCTCTTTAAAGGTTCTGTCGTGTGGGAATGACACGTGTCTTAGGATCAGCGCCCCGGAAGCAGATCTTGAGAAAAGGATTAGAATGCAAATAGCTTACTGGGAAGTGATAGCAGGAAGCAGAGGTTCTTGGGAGGGTGGGAAATTTAGACAAGAAAGGAAGGAAGCCAATAATAAAGGGGGTGCTACTGAGCAACGTACTGATGCAGGCAACTAGGCTCAGTCCCTCTGAGGAACTCTGGGAAACAGTGTAGAACATTCTGAGTTGTCCAACCTGAGCAGCAAGAAAGCTGCGGGATTGATCTGCGAGCTTTCGCCGTTCATTGAAAGAGAACTGTCCTCGGGGATATTAACTTCCCAGTTCTTCCGGCTCTCCCTGAGTAAGGGCTCCTGCAGCCCAAAAGAGCCCCGAGGAGAGAGCTGCGTTGCCTTTGGCTTGTATAGGCATCAGAGGAGTCCTAGGTTATAAGCTGACACTTTTGCCACAGAATGCTAGTAATTTATTTACCCAAAGAAGCTGAGAAAGAAAATGAATATATTGATATAAATGAATGAATGAATACAATGAAATTTTGTTGAGGGGTGTTGCATTTACATGGTTTCAACATACCATCTGACAAAATACTTGTTAATTTCCAAGGGGAAAAGAGTAACTTTACAGTGAAGAAGTCTGGCAAACCACTGAGTCTAGTGGTCGAAGTTAATATGACCAGTCATGAGAAAAATTAAACCACGTGCCACCTGATAGATGCCATGAGAACACAGCATCACTTCTAGGATAGTGCTGCCAAAGAAGCATGATCTGACTCTAATCCTGAAGGAACATCAGACAAACTCTGCTTGAAGGACATTCTACAATACGTAACCTGCTCTGTAAACTTTAAAAGTGTCAGAGGCATGAAAGTCAAGGAAAGACTGAAGAACTGGTCCAGACTGAAGATGTCTAATTGTAACATGTGATTCTGGACTACATAATTTTTCCATAAAGGACAATTATTGGGATGATTGGAAAACTTGAATGGAGTCTGGGGGTTAGATGTAGTGATATGTTAATGCTAATTTCCTAATATTAATGGTATATTGTTGTTATATAGGAGATCATCCCTGTTAGTAGGCATTATACACTAAAGTGTCTGGGGGTGATGAGGTATTTTGGCAACTTACTCTCAAATGGTTCAGGATAAAACAGTCTTTCTGGCACCATTCTTGTAACTTTTCTGCACATTTGAGACTGTTTAAAATTAAATACTTCTTTAAAAAGTAAGTTAAAGAATCAAGGAACAATTATGTAGAATTTATCCACTGCTCTTTCCTTTTAAAAGGTATCTTCATCAACAGCTGCAAGAGTAGAAGAGAGGTAATTACACCTATAACTTATAAAATTCAAAGCTGTCACTGGCTACTTTTTTTTCTTCTTTGAAATGTAGATTGGGAAACAGAGAGCTAGGATACAGAGAGAAAGACCGATGAAGCTGGCCTACAGAGCTGGATAGAAAAGAGATGGAGAGAATTTTAACAATTTTGAGTTCCTGATTTTGGTTTGTTCCTGAAACCCAGCTGCATTTCTGTCGTTGAGTTTTATCCATTATCCTAATATCCTTCTAATAAATATCTCGTTTTCTTAAGCTAGCTAGATTTGGTTCACTTACTTGCAACCAAAAAATACTAATTAGAACTTGATATAAAAGAAATAGGGGCTGCAAAAGACAGACCCCAACATGTGGAGCTTGATGAGTTCAGATGAGAAGAACTGAGGATTCTCTGGCCCTCATGTAGAACGATGGGAAACCGCAGGTCTCATGCAGCAGCAAAGCAAGCAGCCTAAACATCCTGCTGCCTCTGGGGACTCAGACTTCATGCCACTAACACTGGAGCACTGAGGCTTGCTGGCAACTTGGCGGGGTGCCTGTGTTAGAAGCTGTAGGCAAGGTGGCCTCCAGCAAGGACTGCAGAGAGACAGGAGCTCCCTTCAGGTGGGCCTGTTGGAAAGCAGATAAGGGACATCAGTTCAGTGCATAGCCTTGTGAAGAAAAGCCATTTTCCATCTGAGGCCTAGCTAAGGAAGGCCACGAAGCTTGAGATGACCAAAGCCTTGCTGGGTGGCAAGTGCCAAATTCCCTGAGACCTGCAAAAAAATAAGTGCCTTGTTGAAGAAAATGAGGGATTTGGGGTATTTGAAATGGAGATATTTGGGGGAAGCTAGAAGAGTCAGGAAGCACTGATCTTCTGTCAAAAAAAACCCTCTGTTGCAAACCCACTGCCAGTCCGAAGACTTGATACTTCTCACTGACCAGCAAATGGGCAGGAATACAGCCCAGGAGAGGCCAGAGCATTCCGGGACAGATCAGCCCCACTTTGTCACCACTGCCTGGCCTGAGGCTGATTCTGTAAAGCTCAACGCTAGCAGAAAGGACAGAGTGTTCACTTACGTTGTGAAGAAGCCATGAGGATTGGGGCCCTGCTTCAACTTGAGATTCAGAGTGTGATGGAAAATCTTTCTGTCACTGATATGAGTTTTGAAAACAAGATAAACAATCAGCTGACTAGTTGGATAAACAACAAGGTCCTACTGTATAGCACAGGGCACTATATTCAATATCCTATGATAAACCATAACGGGAAAGAATATGAAAAAGAATATATATGTATAACTGAGTCACTTTGCTGTACAGCAGAAATTAACACAACATTGTAAATCAACTATACTTCAATAAAATTTTTAAAACGCAATTTTAATGGAATTGTATTGCAAAAGACCTCATGGACTGTTAAGGTGGTATGGCCTTCCCTGCAAAAATCCTTCTCTGTTCTCAGAAATGACCCTGAAAGATTGGACAAAGGAACTCATTCTAACAGGTAGAACCTGAGGCAGTCAGATTGGCACAGCAAAACAACTCACTCTAATTAAAACTGCTACAAGGTATTTTTATAGATGAGACCACAGAAGATAATTTCTTACCCAAGACCACAATTGGGCTATGAACACAGGTAGTCTAGTTCCAGAAATTCCACACCTATGGCATTTACTGATTCTGTTTTGTCCATCAAAATGAATCTAGAAGTTGAATTCCGGTTCTACCACTTATAAGCTGGGTAACACTGGACGAGTTACTTAACCTCTTTGTGCCTCAGTTTCCCCTCCTTTAAGTGGGAAGCATAATGATAGTGTCTACCTCATGGCGTAGTTGGGAGGATTATGTGAATGAACAGAGGTAAAGCCCTTAGAATAGTACCCAGACTGCTACTCTGTTGTTGCCATTGTTATTTACATTGTTATCAAATTTTAAGTTCTGCATCAAGGACAAAAAGTGTTATTGCTGGGCCAGAGCTTCTGCATCCCTAATCGACCCTATTGTGTCTCAAGGAGCCTCCTCAATGTTTTACAGCCAGGCTTCGACAAAATCTTAACAATAAGATCTCCAAAATGGCCTCAAACTTTAGATGAAGGAACATTGTGAGGGCTAGACACGTTTGATGCCTTCTACCAAATCTCATTAACTCAGACCACCGGAGGATGTGTTTTAATTAGGGAAGGAACTGTATTATCGCGTATTCTAAATTTATAGAAAATGCCTTAAAATCCTACGTGTTACCCAAGTAAACATGATTTAGTTCTTGTCCTATTGGAATTCACAATTTAGTGGAAGAGACAGATTAAAGTTTAATACCATGTGGTCAGGACCAATAGTAGTTTGAGAAGGAAATGTAGATTTGGAGGAAGCTTTGAGAGATGAGTGATGAAGACATTCCAGGCCAAGATGACAGTGTGAGCAAATGTGTAGAGAATTTAGAATTTAAAAATTCATTACAGGGACTTCCCTGGAGGTCCAGTGGTTAAGACTTTGCCTTCCAATGAACGGGGTGCGGTTCGATCCCTGGTCCGGGAGCTAAGATCCCACATGCCTCACGGCCAGAAAACCAAAACATAACAGAGAAGCAATATTGTAACAAATTCAATAGACTTAAAAAAAAAAATTCATTACATGTTTGAGAGTGCTGTGGAGTTTAGTGTAGCAAGCTAGAGCATGGCATAAACAGTGGGAGATGCATCCAGAAAGGTAAGTTGGATGTTGAACGACATGAACTTCATACTTTTAAGCAAACATATGCTACTAGCATTAGTAAGAAAAAGCTCCTAGGAATTATTATCCTTCAATGAATAGGTAACAATATTTTAAATTATCCCAATAATTTAAGGAGATGAATATTGCTAAAATAAAGTTAGTAGCGTGACTTAAATTTCTAAAATATTTTCTTTGAATTATCATTTATATTACAACATGCTGACATACTCTATCTTAACCCAGAAACTGTGTATTATCAAGATTAACAGTCAAATGTTATTATTCCAAATTATCCTAAGGCTTTCCTCATTTTTGCTCATAGATGATCACAAATTTACTCTTTTCTTGCTCTCATTGGAATTATAAAGTTTGCCATGATATTGCCTGGAGCACCATTTCCATGACTGTGTTTTATATAAAAAGTAAAGTGTAGTCAAAAAAATTTGGGAACCAATAGAATAAAGAAAATTAATGGGTTCTTGATGGCAGGACTATTCAGGGCCCTTCGTATGCTAATATTCATTGTGAAACACCAAAAAAGGATGGAGTAAAGAGCAGTTTTAAAAATTAGTTGACAGGGCTTCCCTGGTGGCACAGTGGTTGAGAATCTGCCTGCTAATGCAGGGGACACGGGTTCGAGCCCTGGTCTGGGAAGATCCCACATGCCGCGGAGCAACTGGGCCCGTGAGCCACAACTACTGAGCCTGCGCGTCTGGAGCCCGTACTCTGCAGACCCAACACAGCCAAAAATAAGTAAATAAATAAATTTATTAAAAAAAAAAATTACTTGACAAACATTTACTTCGTGGACCACCTAGTAACATCTTGAGGAAGACCAGGGCTCTGTGGATTCCTGGGTGGGTAAACCTATTTGGAACCCTCCAGGTTATCACATAATGCCTGTCCAAGAGCAGCTGCAGCCCTTAGCTCCCTGACAGCCATGTGCATAGCTGAATGGTGACAATGAACCCCTTTTATTGGAAACCCTCCTTTAGGATGGCTTACAGAACAATAATTAATTTTATTATAGCTTTGATTTTTCCTCTAAACCATTATTTTTTCAGTAAAATAAATACTGTCTACAGGTGCTTATTTTTATAATAGCCTCTTTTATTTCCGGGTGTTTCTGAGCTTGGCAATTATACATTTCTCTTAGTCACAAAAGTTCGTGACAACTAGGAAAACAGAAGGTACTTTCTGTCTTCAGCCATGCGTCTCCAAGTTCAAGAAATACACCGAGACTTATTTTCTTCTGTAAGAAAAAAAAAATGAAGTGTGCACCTTGAGGTGGTGAGGGCTGAAGGTGTTAGGAAGAAGTTTCCAAAGCTGGCGGCATGTTGGATTGAGGAAGCTTCTAAAAATACTGAGTCCTGAGCCTCATGTAAGACCCCCTAAATCAAAATACACAGGCAAGGGGCTTGGAATGTTTATCTTTAAAAAGCTTCCCAGGTGATGATGGTACAGCTGGCTGGCAGATTGACAGACTGTGGTGGGAAGCGGAGATTTGTTAAAGCTTGACGCCTTTGTCCCATGACCTCCTTCAAATTCAGGTTTAGGTGGCATTTGAGTCAGATTTACTTAGAGTGTTTTCAATTGTTTTTCTTTTGAGACTATAATGATACTCCAAACAGAATCTTTGACTTTTTTCCCTCTCTCTCTTTATGGGTTTCTCTTATCTGACCATGTATTATATATTGATGTTTCCTCAGAGAGTTTTGAGTCATTAGATATTTGGTGAATTACATTTTTCACACTTTATACTCTTTTAGGAATCTAATTGTCTCATGGTTTCAACGACCACCCATATGCAGATAACCTCTTCCCCAAATTTCAGATTTCTGTTTCCAACTCCAGCTGGACTTCTCTACTTGGATGTTCCACAGTCATGTCAAATGCAATTTGCCATCCTCTCAACTCCTGTTCTATTCCTCATACTGTGTTTTCTCTCTTTCAATGGGTGGCATTGCCAAGTCCGAATCATAGGAGCCATTATTTTATTCATCCGTAAATTTCATCTCCTATATTCCAACTTGATGTTTCAAGTCCTGATCATTTTCCCTCCTAAATATTTACTGTGTCTCTCCCCAGGTTCCAGAATCTAGAATTCAAGCAAAGAACAAATATTAGAATACTCTTTTTGAACAATATTTAAACACTCATTTTTTATAACATTATATACATATATAAAAAAATACCTGCTGAGATAAAAACAACTGATTTACAATTGAACTTGCAAACAACCCGTTTGAAAATTGAATACTGACTATACTAGTAATTAACTTCCAAATCAATAAATGTTTTAAATCTTATTGTAAATATTTGAGAAAAATGGTTATAATCAGAGTAGGATGACGAGGTAGAGAGACCCTTTCATGGGTATTCTGAAGTGATTTCCAGATTTTTTTCAAGAGCTTTAGAAGTTTATGGTTCAGGGACTTCCCTGGTGGTGCAGTGGTTAAGAATCTGCCTGCCAATGCAGGGGACACGGGTTCAAGCTCTGGTCTGGGAAGATCCCAAATGCCGCGGAGCAACTAAGCCCATGCACCACAACTACTGAGCCTGCGCTCTAGAGCCTGCGAGCCACAACTACTGAGCCTGCGCGCCTAGAGCCCGTGCTCTGCAACAAGAGAAGCCACTGCAATGAGAAGCCCGCGTACTGCAACAAAGAGTAGGCCCTGCTCGCCGCAACTAAAGCCAGCACACAGCAACGAAGACCCAATGCAGCCAAAAATAAAATTAATTAATTAATAAATTTTTAAAAATAGAACTTCATTTTAAAAAAAAGTTTATGGTTCGACAAAATATATCATTTCATTAGAAAATTTATTTCTCTCTTCTTTTTTTGTTGTTATTCTTTTTTTCCAATGTATTTTGTGTTTCCTGGATTGAATGACTGGTTTCTTTGTAGTTGTGATATTTGGACTGAGTTCTAGTTATTGGATGTTAGAACTCACTGAGTGCAGTAGGTCACTAAAATTTGCTCATCAAATATTCATTACCTACTGTAATCTGGGGATGGAGAAGGATATGGGCTGCAAAGGAGCTTGATGAAACTTTTCAGCGTGATGAAAATATCATATGTACGTTGTGGTGACGGTTCCAGGATTGTATGCATTTGTCAAAACTGTACCTTACTGTATGTAAGTTATACCTTAATAAGCCTGACCTTTTAAGAAGCTCCACGTACAATAAAAAGTACCTTCTGGGCGG
This sequence comes from Eubalaena glacialis, assembly GCF_028564815.1. Taxonomy (NCBI): domain Eukaryota; kingdom Metazoa; phylum Chordata; class Mammalia; order Artiodactyla; family Balaenidae; genus Eubalaena; species Eubalaena glacialis. The sequence goes on along the minus strand of NC_083720.1, from coordinate 147,367,520 downwards.
GCCTCTTAGCTGGGCAGGGCCTGCTGACCAGGAGACGGCAACTGAAGCACAAGAGTATAGGGCGACTCACATGCGTGGTGATGGGCTGTGGACTGCCGGAGGCCACCACACAGGCTGACTGCTCGGGCCTGTGGTCTGAGCTCTGGCAGCTCTGGTACTAGTGCCAAGGCTCCACGGGTGGGGACCGTAGGCATGTGCCAGCTCCAGCAAGGTGGTGGGTGGGCAGTGAATCCAGGTCCCACGGGACCGTGGACGGTGGATGGTTGACAGAGGCTGCCGCTTCACATGCCACTCGCGCTCCATGGAGCTAGGAATCCACATGCCTGGGCAGCTTCCCTCCTGCTTTTTAGAGATATTTTATAGAAGTACGTTGAAACAGATCAGCCATGTTTGGGTGGGTTTGGGGTTTACAGATGGGTTGAAATGAGAGACACAGAGAGAGAGAGAGACAAACAGAATATAAGAAACAGATTCCTTGATGGGAACATATTTATATCTGAAAAATCCAAGAAAGTACATGTGAGAATCAGGGCTGCAATCAACTAAAGAAGCACAGAGGTGGCAGAAAAGAAACACTGTGTAGACTGTTCCCAAAGAAGTGATAGTCTGGTCATTTTCTTGCAGAGGGGGAGCGATGCATTGGATACAGAGCACAGTAGGTTTTGCCTATTTAAAAATTCTTGGTGCTGTTGTGTTTTTTGGGGTACACTAACCAGGTGTCTGAAATTAGACAAGAATGCCTGCATTTCTGGGAGGGAATCTATAAAGCAGGATTCTATGTACATATATTTTTAATCCCATTCATATTACATCATTGAAGAGCAATTTTTATGGAAAGACTATAACAAAAATGAATAAATTTATGCTTAATACAACGTAACCACTGAAGCAAGACAGGCTTGAAGAGAGTAAAGTAAAATGATGTTTCTTATTCTTCAAAGGGTTTAAGATTGCCAGCAAACTGTAAGAACCTAGGAGAAAGGCATGGAACAGATTCTCCTTCATTTCCCTCAGAAGGAACCAACTTCCAGACACCTTGATCTTGGACTTCCAACAGCTAGAACTGTGAAAGAAAAAAATTATGTTGTTTAAGCCACTCAGTTTAAGGTATTTTGTCCTGGCAGCCCTGCAAACATACTGGGGCTGTGGAAAAATAGCATAAAGGGTATTTGAGTGAAAAAAAAGGGCATTCGAGTAAAAAAATAGAGTAAAGGGTATTAGGAATCCTTAACAAGGGCCTACGTCACACCAGTCATTTTTTCTATAGAGACTCCAAGAGGTAGCAAATTCTTTTTTTGACCGTCCACACCTCCTGCTAGGGAACACTGAGTTTCGTCCTTCCCTCCAGCTCCCAGCACTTTGTAGACATCATCACTGTTCCCATAAAATTATCCTGAATGATTTCTTTCTATCTCCACTTATCCCACCAGACTGGGGGCATCTCAAGAGCAAGGACTCTCTCATTCTCCTTCATACTCCTTAATTTCTAGCACACATTCTGGCACATGTTAAGTGCTCAATACACACTCCTTAAATAAATGAATGGAGAATGTGCATCATTCAATGAGAATTTAAGGTATGCAAGCTGCCCATGGTCTTATAACTAATAAAATTCGATATGGATTAAATCTAGTTTGTCATGAAACGGGTCCGCGCCGCCTTTCTTTGGTGGGCGCAGCAGGTCACCTGGAACAGACTTTCCAGGCAGTGCAGGCTGGCTGTGGAGACACAGACTCTGAGCCTTTTGCCGCTGTGTGAGGCTTGGGCCTATTGCCCAATCTGAAGACCAGAGATGGTAACAGCACTGCCTACCTCACAGGGCTGTTGGGAGAGTTCAACAGGCTAACACACGTAAGAAATGCTTCTAATAGTGCCTGGCAGAGAGTTTGCGCTCAGAGAGTGCCAACCATCATTATTGGAGTGAAGACTCGCTTGGGAAGACTTCTGAAGTCATTCAATAATTTCTTGAATGTCTACTATGTGCCTGAGTCACTGTGGATAAAATGAGGGTACAGATTTGTTCTCACTGCTCATTGACCTGACAGCCTAATGCGGAAGGCAGAGGGTAATCAAATGATCACAAAATAAATAAACAGTTCAATTGTGACCATTGTAATGAAGGAGAGAGGTCTAGAACTTTGAGACCAATAACGGAGGATTTAATTGGCTGGCAGGGTCAGGGATAAGGAACTGAGATCTGAGGTGTTTGTGGAAGTTGGCTAGTGAAGATGAGAAGAACACTATTCCAGACAGAAAGAGCGGACGTCCAAAGGTCCTGAGGCAGTAAGGGCTTTTCGGGTTTGAGGAAGAGAAAGGAGGCCAGTATGGCTGGGGTGCAGAAAGTGAGAGGAGCAACAAACTTATGGTTACCACAGGGGAAAGGTCGGGGGAGGGGTAAACTGGGAGTCTGGGATGAATATATACACACTACTGTATATAAAATGGACAATCAACAAGGACCTACTGTATAGCACAGGGAACTCTACTCAGTATTCTGTAATAACTTATATGGGAAAAGAATCTGAAAAAGAATGGATATATGTATATGTATAACTGAATCACTTTGCTGTACACCTGAAACTAACACAACATTGTAAACTAACTATACTCCAATAAAAATTAAAATTAAATTTAAAAAAAATGAGGTTGTATAAAAACACAGCAGCCAGCTCCCATAGAACTTTATCAAGTTGATCAAAAATGGTCAACCCTGAAGAATATTAAGCTTATTGGACTTCAAAAATAGAGAATCTTTTGGGTATCCAGGCAAAACAGATCAGTTAACTTACAAAGGAAAAAAAATCAGGATGCTCTCAGACTTCTTGACAACAAAATTACATGTGACAAAGTAATGCAGCTATAACTACAAAATTCTTAAAGAAAGAAAACATGACCCAAAGATTTCCTACATAGCCAAGTTGTATTTAACGTATAAAGAAAAGAGGTAAACTGTTTCGAAAATACAAAAATTCGGGAAACACATTCTTCAAGGAGAAGTTCTTTAAGATCTTCTTGAAGAATTCAGACCTCACAAACTACAGCCAACCTACAGATAACTAGGAACACAAAAGCAAAAAGAGTGGTCAATATCTTTAAAATATCTTCATGCCACAGACAAGAAAGAACTTTCACCTGGGAAACCAAATGCTGATTTCCCATTCTTGCAACTATCCCCAGTGTCTCCAAGTGATTCTATTCAAATCACTGACTTGGCTTGGGGCTCCTAAAATGGGAGGATGTGAATAAGAAACTGTTGGCAGCCAACTGTTAAGACTGGGTCCAAACTACAGAGGGAAGCGAGCCAAGAAGTGGATAGCTTCGTATCAGGAGGGAGCCCTGTTCACAGTGTCGGAACGCCCGGTTTCACTTTCAATCACTTATTTCTATGTGCTGAGCACTGTTCTAAACACCAGGGATACAGCAGTGAACCAAAAAGATAATGTCCCTGGTCTCATGAAGCTCATCCTCTATTGACGGAGTGGGGCAGAAATCAACGTGTATACAAATCTGTGTGCGTGCACGCATGTACGTACGCATTATAATATCAGGTGGTGGTAAAGGCCATGAAGAAAAATAAAGTGTGCATGCACGCGTGCATGTGTGTGTGTGTGTGTGTGTGTGTGTGTCTCGGGGGTTATTAAAGAATGACTGAGATAGAGGCATGCTCTTTTCATAGGATGATCAGGAGAAGCATCTGTTGGATTGGATACCTGAAGGAAATGATAGCTCAAGCCACAAGTATATTGAAGGAAATGCACTGAAACCAAGAGAACAACAGCAAAGAGGAGAAGTGTGTTTGATATTTTCAAGGGATGGCAAGGAGCAGCATGACTGTGAGAGCGGGTGCCCGGAGAGGAAGGAGAGGTTGGAGGAAACGAAGAGAACCAAAGGACTCAGAGCCCTGTAGGTCACTGTAAAACCAAACTGCTCAATTTACATTCCCACCAACAGTGCAGTGGGAAGCAGCCGCATAGCACAGGGAGATCAGCTCGGTGCTCTGTGACCACCTAGAGGGGTGGGATAGGGAGGGTGGGAGGGAGATGCAAGAGGGAAGAGATATGGGGATATATGTATATGTACAGCTAATTCACTTTGTTACGCAGCAGAAACTAACACACCATTGTAAAGCAATTATACTCCAATAAAGATGTTAAAAAAAAAAAAAAAGCCCAAATTGCTCTCTAAGAAAGGTGAAAAGCTATTTGGAGGATTGTAAGCAGACAACTAACATGTTCTGGCATTTTTTCCAGTCTATCTATCATAATGTGAATCTCTCTATCATAAAGTATAAAAAGGCATGCAGTGAGAAGTTTTCTTCCTACTCCTATGACTATGATCTCACAGCCTCCCGTGGTGCCTACTCCCCCAAGAAACCACTGCTAATAGTTTCTTGTGAATTTTGCCAGCGCTCCTTTTTTATGTTTACTTTTTTAAAGTTTTTTTAAATTGAAGTATAGTTGATGTACACTATTATATAAGCTATGGGTGTACAATATAGTGATTCACAATTTTAAAGGTTATACTCCATTTATAGTTATTATAAAATATTGGCTCTATTCCCCGTGTTGTACAATATATCTTTGCAGCTTATTTTATACATAATAGTTTGTACTTCTTAATCCCCTACTCCTATCTTGCTTCTCCCTTCTTCTTTCTCCTCACTGGTGACCACTAGTTTGCTCTCTCTATCTGTGAGTCTGCTTCTTTTTTGTTACATGCACTAGTTTGTTGTATTTTTCAGATTCCACATATCAGTGATATTATACAGTATTTGTCTTTCTCTGTCTGAATTATTTCACTTAGCATAATACCCTCCGAGTCCATCCATGTTGTTGCATGTTGCAAATGGCAAAATTTCATTCATTTGTTTAGCAATTGTACATAATGCTGCTATGAACGTTAGGGTGCATGCAACTTTTTGAATTAGTGTTTTGTTTCTTTCGGATATCTACCCAGGAGTGGAATTGCTAGGTCATATGGTGGTTCTGTTTTTAGTTTATTGAGATTGCCAGAGCTTCTTTATGCATATGTGAGTATATACAAAACTTAATTTTTTATCCTTTTTTTTTACACTAATGGTAGCATCCTAGGCAAGACTATTCTGCCCCATGCTTTTTTATTGAAAAAATATATCTTGTTATATAAATAACTTGAAAATCTCCTTATCCACACACAGACAGTTAGAAGTGAATTCTCCAGGAATGGATGGATCTAACTTATTTACTGGTGCCCTATGGATGGGCACTATTATGAGGCAGGTATAATTCTGATTCTCATTTTACAAATGAAGAAACCAAAGGATAGAAAAGTCCAAAAATGTGTTCAAAAATGTGTTCCTAGCAGTAGGACTCAGACCCATGTAGTCTGACTCCAAACACAGGCTCTTACCCAATACTCCACAGGGACTCTTTAATCCGATTTTACACTTTTGCCAGTATAAAAGGTGAAAGTAGTATATTTCCCCCCATGCATAAGCATTTGATTGATCTGTCATCGGTATAGGGTCAGAGACAGGTTTCTTTGAGATAGTATGGGGAAACCTGCATGCTTATGTGCTATCGGGAATGATCAAGGGGGGCAGGGAATTTTTATATTAGGAGACAGGTGAGGATTGCTGGAGTGGAGCCTTGAGCAAGTTACAGCAGGTGGATCTTAGTGCACCTTAGACAGGATTACAGAAAGTTCCTCTATAGTGGCATATAGAACAGAAGAATACATGGGCACACATGCTACAACGTGGGCTGGTGGGATGCTGGAAATCTGTGCCAGCTTTCTTCTGAGTGCTTCATTTTTTCTTAGTGAATTAGCAAAGCAGGTCTTCAGCTGAGAATGTGGACCAAGGAGAGGAAGACATGAAGCAGTAGTTAGCAGAGAGAGAGAGAATGAAAGAACTAGAGAAACATAGAATGATTGGGAGGCAGCATTAGTAGGCCCCTTGAAATTCATGGTCATGATGATGAAGCAAGAGCAACCAATGTGGTGTTTCTCTGGCCACGTTTAGTTGAACAGATCCAGGGGTGGAGTAGGTAGAAAGGTGGATTTAATCAGAGTTGGGGTTTCAATAGCAAGTTCAGCCAGGTGAGAGCAGGCAATACCAATATCAGAGACACCAGACTTTAAACTGAAAACTATTACTGGAGATAGAGGTGGACATTTTATAATAATAAAAGGACCAGCTTACCAAGAGATGCAACAAGTTTAAATTTGTATGGACCTAGAAACTTAACCTGAAAAATACAAATTTTAAAATGACAGAACTTAGAAATGAATGAATTCATTTTCTTAGTAGGAGATTTTAACACAATTCTCTCAGTAACCCATAGAAGAAATAGACAACAGCAAGAAAAAAGGATTTAGAATATTTGAATAGCATGCATAACAAACTTGGCCTAAGTGAATATATATAAAACACTGTACCCAATAACTCTAGAAGAGAGGATCTTATCAAAGGCACATGGATGATTTATCAAAATCAACCACATTTGGGACATAAAGCAATTCTCAACAAATTTCAAAGGATTGAAATCAGAATACTATTTCTGATCATGGTAGATATTAACTAGATAGAAAAACAAAAAGAAAACTTTAAAATACCCATATGTTTGAAAATTAAGCAATATACTCCTAAATAATCCATCAGTCAAAGAAAAAAGTCATAATAAAAATCAGAAAAAAATATGTTAACTGCAAAATAATGAAAATACTGTTTATCAAAACTTATGAGATACAGCTAAAGCTGTGCTTGGAGAGAAATATATAGCCTTAAATACATATGGTAGAAAACGAGAAAGGCTAAAAATTAATGATCTAATTATTCACTCAAGGAGGTGGAAAATGAACACAAATTGAATCTAAAGAAAATAGAAGGGGGACTTCCCTGGTGGCACAGTGGTTAAGAATCCATCTGCCAATTCAGGGGACATGGGTGCGAGCCCTGGTCCGGGAAGATCCCACATGCCGTGGAGAAGCCACCGCTATGGGAAGCCTGCACACCGCAACAAAGAGTAGCCCCCGCTCGCCGCAACTAGAGAAAGACCACGCTCAGCAACGAAGACCCAATGCAACCAAAAATAAATAAAAAGAAAAGAAAATGGAAGGAAATAATAAAGATAAAAACATCAATCAATGAGCTAGAAAGCAAATATAAGGTACAACTGACCAGCAACCAAAAATGTGTTCCTTATAGTAAATTACAAGGTTGACTTTTTGTCTAGAAAATTCTCTTCAACCTTATAAATATCTAGAATGCCAAATATGTTAATTCTTTAATTCAAAACATGAGTAATACAGGTTTAATTATCTTTACAACTTGTATACTTAATATTAAATTTTCCAAGTTTAAAATATGGATACTCACTAGGAAAATAATTATGCCACTCCCAATAATTTTGAGTGTTTTTTCCTAGGAAAATATTGTTAGGCTTCTTTCTCAGCAAGCGGATTTGTAGTCTGTTTGGTTTTTAAGTACCAGTGGTATCGATCAGTGTGCCACTAGGTCCTTGTTTAAGACACTGATGGGACACAGTGAACCATTTTATAGTTGCTATATCAATGACTCCAAACATAAAGGAAAAGTTGGGTACATACCTATTTTCTCAGATTTGAATTATTTTATTCCCAATTTTCAAGTAAAGTTAGTTTGTAATCCTCATTCAGCAGGTACACACTTAATTGAAATTTGTAATTCATTGGCTCTTAAAATATGTAAATGTCTTCTTATCCATTGGCTAGAAATCATTAACAGAATTCATTATTCTCTCCTTTTTCCTGACTTTTTGGAGCATACAACTCTTAATAATATTAGAACCTCTGATTGGATTCTCCAGATCTCAAGGCTGTGTCTGAACCTATTCACGGCATAACTGCTACTAACAGTTGGTTCAATGTGAGGACTTGGATGGAATTCATGTGTGCAACTGGTGTATCACATAACTGTATTTTATTCTCTTTGTGACATGCCATATTTCCAGCATGTCACGACCCTTACTTTTTTAGTTCTAACTCCTCCAGGACAACAAACACCAAAAAGAAAGAAACCATTGGGTGGCCACTCGAGTACTGACCTCAGAACTGGTCCCAGAAGTTGGGTGTCCACACTATGAAAAATAAACACACCCCATCATTGTTGACACTAATTGTGTCCTTCACTTGTGTCTTCTCAGAAGAAAAGCCAAGAATGAAATTGCCATGAAGGACAAGTTCCTTCCCATCACTGGGGGTGGCCTCTTTACTACAGGGTTGAAGCCCAGCGCTCGCTTGCTGTGGGCTCAGTGCATACGGCCAGTGCCTGTGCTATTCATAGCACATGAAGAAGGAAGGCGAGACCATCTCCTGGGACAGCTAGCTTCCACGGCTCAGCAGCAAATCTTTTTGCAAAAGTTAAGAGAAAGTATAATAGGCAAAAAACAGGTGAGAGGAGACTTAATGAAATTACTCAGAGCTTTCCTTTATGATACATAATTATCTATGATATGTCATCACTTAACATAGTTTTATGTATTACCAGATTTGTAAGTGATTAACTTTTTGAACACTTACAGAGTTGGACTATTGGGAGGCAAATGTGGTATTTGTCAGTCACCAGCAGGGTAAGTCTGAGTTAGCAGGCCCATTTCACTCTCACACATTCTCCTACATCAGCTCCATTAGTAACCAGGTTGGTACTTAGACTTCCATATACTAAGTCTGGCCGCATGGCTTGCCTCCTGGGCAGTCGCACAGGACCCCACGCTTAGAAGGTCCCTGTGCTTAGAAGGTCCCTGTGCTTAGAGGTCCCTGGGCTTGGTTTAATGCTCTGCTGTCCTTGTCTTGAATTCTTAATGATTATTAAACAAATAGGTTCATATTTTCATTTTGCACTGAGCCCTCAAATGAGGAAGGCAGTCTTCCATATACCATCCATTAACTTTTATTTCTTCACTTGTTCTGCTTAGGTGAAGAAGAGGAATGCTATTTACTTGAATAGCTACTCAAAATCCCAATACATCAAATCGTATAAATAATCATATAATTATTTAACAATTAAAGGCACAATTTAGGGAATTGCAGAATTATACCATGCAATATAGAAACCCAATATATCAAATTGAAGTATTAGAAAACACGGAAAATGCGGTAAAAATATGATTACAGTTAAAGACTTCAATATACTTCTCTGGAATAGGATGGTTACTATAGCCAAAAAACATTAAACAAACACATGGAGAAATTAAGTATCCCTCCAGTAGAGATTTACATTTTTCTCTTTGTCTATGGAACATTTACAAAAATCAACCGTGTGCTTACTCACAAAGAAAAGTTTAAAACCTAAAGACTTAGGGATTTTATAGCTTACATTTGATTAGCATAATCTAAAAGTAGAAATAAATAATGAAAGAGGCTCTCACCAAAATCTTAATTATGTGAATATAAAGAATCATAATCCTGGGGAATTCTTGGACCAAACAGGAAATCAAACTAGAAACTACATCAAGAAAGCAATGAAGAGGAATTCCCTTCTTCTGAAAACCAGTGGGACTCAGAAGAAAATTTGTAACTGTGATTGACCTCATTTTTAAAGAAGAAAAACCAAAAGAAAAAAAAAGGAGCAAAGTACTCATGTTAAGAAATTAGAAAAAGAAGCACAACATATCCAAATTTATCAGGCAGATGGAATTTTTAAAATAAAAAGATGAAACTAATACAGCAGAATAAAATACTAAAATGGAACAAGTACACATGCAATGTTTTTTAAAAACCAATGAGATAGCTAGCTCATTGGTTTTTTGAAAACCAATGAGATATGCCCAGGTGAGCATAATTTAGAAAGAGTGAGGGGAAAAAAATATACCACATTAAGAATGAGAAATCATTCATAGCCACAGATACAGGAAAGATTAAGTTGTCCATAGCAACAAAATTGAAAATCTATAGAAAATCAACTGTTTACTAGCTAAATATAAATTACCCAAATTTACCCAAGAATAAATATAAAACTCAAAATTATCAATTACCTGAGAGATATTAGAAGGGCATTTAAATATCCTCCACTGAAAAAGACAGCAAGACCAGAAAGGCTCAAAGCTGAGGGTGGTTATACAGGTACTCATTTTATAATAATTTTTATAAAAGAAAAATGATAAAAACTTATGTGTATTGTATAGTAGATAAATGTCTGTATAGGGTTCTATGAGCATGGTGAGGAAGTGTAAGGATACACACTAAGTTGTTATGAATGAGAGCATGGTATATGCAGGAGGGGGGAGAAGGCTGAGTGTGACAGAAGGGGAAAATGAGAACCAAAAATGTGAAAAACAAGACTGAACTTAAAATAACCAGCATTTATAATACAAGCTGCATTATGTATTCATATAAAATTATTCCCATGTATAAATATATATATATATTTCAATAGAGGACCAGAGCCTACTGCCAACATGCAGGTCTCCCAAGAAAAATTCCAGCTGAAGGCAGAACATGGCATTAAGTCCACCTGGGAACAATTCCAGCTCCTGGTCCCAGCCCCAGCCTTGCTTCTACCTCATTTTCTTTTTCAGTTTTTTAGTTCCAGCATAAGCTGGTTTGAATTTCCACACGTGGGCAGGAGATGGGAGCACCTTCAGGAAGGTGGAAATAGTATGAATGCAGAAAAGTCATGAAGTGCTTAATGGTGTTAAGTTTCCTTCTGTGGTGAAGAAACTGTTTTGGAACTACATAAAGGTGATTTTTGCACAATATTGTGACTACATGAAATGCTACTGAATTATAAAATTTTAATGGTTAGTATTATGTATAGTAAACTTCAATTTAAAAAAAGGCATAAAGAATGTTATGGACAAATATATTCTGCATGCTATTTCCAAGCTTAACTCAAGAGTCACAGCCACTTGGAAGCTTATTCTAAACATGCGTAGACAGGTGTGAGATCATCTACTTTAATTATATTCTTAGGTTACCTTTGAAATCCAGTTTTTGAGTCTTCCAAAGATATGGCTTACCCTCCCTGGCACAAACTGTAGTCTAGTGACTAAAAGAGATGCAATCATGTCTGCAATGTTTATGTATTCAGCTGGTAGGTCCTCAATATTCCAGGACACCGTGTCCTTCTGGTATATAAAGTCCTCACTCATCATTTTCTGAAAATCTAAGCCGTAACAAATTGCCTTAAACCCAGAAGCAGCTCTCCTAGCCCTTGAGTCTCCTAGTTCAAGACTTATGTCCTGGCACTCCTGGTGATCACATACCCAGAAAGACCTATGGGGGTAGGTATAGACTTCAGAGGTGTCTGTGTGTGTGTGTGTGTGTGTGTGTGTGTGTGTGTGTGTCAGAAAAAGAGCTCATGTCCACATCCAAAGAGGCTTCTTCAAAAATGACCACATTCTTACTATACTAGGGAATAAACTACCCACAGCAACTGTAGAAATGTATGCTCAGAATCGACATCTTCCAGCTATACAGACTCCTCAGATAACTTATATCAGACTAGCGTCCACACTTTAATTTACAAGCTCTTTTCCACCCACTAGATTAAAATTCAAAGTACTTAGCTCACCATTCTTAAACCAAGAGTCAAAGAAAAAGTGCAATTTCCTCTCAGAATAGAACCTTCGGTGGTACTCACCCCCAAGACCAGCACATATTGTGCCCTCCCACCACGGGTAGAACCTTCGGTGGTACTCACCCCCAAGAAGAGGGCATATTGTTCCCTCCCACCGCGGCATTAACTTAAATCTGTCTGCTCCCACACAAGCACTACAATAGCCATCGTAACACCTGCTGACTCCCACTCTACTCCATTGTCTCAAACACAGATGATTGCCCTGGAAAATTATTTGTTACACATCAACTTACCACAGTAACTCTTTCAGCAAGAAAAAGTAACTTGTGTAAGTTAGTAATAAGGGGAAGTCTACTGCAAATGGAAAACTAAATGCCATTTATTGATCTAATATCTCTAATCCAGGTCCCTGAACTTTCCTCTTTTTCCTAATGTTTTTGTCCCTTTCAACTTCCTAATACAGTTTTGATTTCATTCATTTAAATTCTTTCTTTCCATACTTCTAACGTCATTGCTTCCATTTGCTTTCACCACATTCATCCTACCTCCTGCCAGTCTTACATCCAGTTTTACCGCCTGGCTTCTCCATTCCTATATCTGGGTTATAAGTGCTCCTGAAAAAGTAACACAAAATCATAGACTGGTGTCATTACCACTCTTGAGTGTATGTTAGGCACATTTCCAAGGTTGGAATTGGAGTTGGGTTCTTGGCAAACAAGGCACATCCAAGCTGACATTAAGGAAGATCAGAAACCAAGAATCTTGCAGAATAGACAGGAGAGGAGAGATGACATGGAAAGAGAGATATAGACCAAGTTAGAGAGAAGAGAGGCTGCCTCTGACATTCCAGTTTTGCCATATTTCTCTACAGCTCCCCCTTTTTGAGGTGCCTTGAGAGAATTTGTTCTTGAAAACACATCATGCTTCACAAAATACAGACCTACCTTTTCCAGACACTTTGGTTTCTACACCTGCCACTCGGATGATGCCCAAGTTCACCCTGCTGGACAATATGGTTTCCATTGACCACCACTTTCTCATCTAACTTATGCATTTGCATTGTAACGTAAATTTTCTACTTAGTATTTTCTCACCAGACAGCAAGTTCCAAATTGTACCCTTCATGTCTTTTTTTTTTGACTAAAAGGTAAGCTTTTTATTTTTAAACAAGGATTTGCACCCCTAACCCCACCTATGAAAAAACCAATCCAGCTCACTACAAATAGCTCAATTTCATTTCTTCTTACGGCTGAGTAATATTCCATTGTATATATGTGCCACATCTTTATCCATTCACCTGTCGATGGACACTTAGGTTGTTTCCATGTCCTGGCTATTGTAAATAGTGCTGCAATGAACATTGTGGTACATGACTCTTTTTGAATTATGGTTTTTTCAGGGTATATGCCCAGTAGTGGGATTGCTGGGTCGTATGGTAGTTCGATTTTTAGTTTTTTCAGGAACCTCCAAACTGTTCTCCATAGTGGCTGTATCAATTTACATTCCCACCAACAGTGCAAGAGGGTTCCCTTTTCTCCACACCCTTTCCAGCATTTACTGATTGTAGATTTTTTGATGATGGCCATTCTGACCCGAGTAAGGTGATACCTCATTGTAGTTTTGATTTGCATTTCTCTACTGATTAGTGATGTTGAGCAACCTTTCATGTGCTTGTTGGCAATCGGTATATCTTCTTTGGAGAAATGTCTATTTAGGTTTTCTGCCCAGTTTTGGATTGGGTTGTTTGTTTTCTTGATATTGAGCTGCATGTGCTGCTTGTATATTTTGGAGATGAATCCTTTGTCAGTTGCTTCATTTGCAAATATTTTCTCCCATTCTGAGGGTTGTCTTTTTGTCCTGTTTATGGTTTCCTTTTCTGTGCAAAAGCTTTTAAGTTTCATTAGGTCCCATTTGTTTATGTTTGTTTTTATTTCCATTTCTCTAGGAGGTGTGTCAAAAAGGATCTTGCTGTGATTTATGTCATAGAGTGTTCTGCCTATGTTTTCCTCTAAGAGTTTGATAGTGTCTGGCCTTACATTTAGGTCTTTAATCCATTTTGAGTTTATTTTTGTGTATGGTGCTAGGGAGTGTTCTAACTTCATTCATTTACATGTAGCTGTCCAGTTTTCCCAGCACCACTTATTGAAGTGGCTGTCTTTTCTCCATTGCATATTCTTGCCTCCTTTATTAAAGATAAGGTGACCGTATGTGTGTGGGTTTATCTCTGGGCTTTCTAACCCATTCCATTGATCTATATTTCTGTTTTTATGCCAGTACCACATTGTCTTGATTAATATAACTTTGTAGTATAGTCTGAAGTCAGGGAGCCTGATTCCTCCAGCTCCGTTTTTCTTTCTCAAGATTGCTTTGGCTATTCGGGGTCTTTTGTGTTTCCATACAAATTGTGAAATTTTTTGTTCTACTTCTGTGAAAAATGCCATTGGTAATTTGATAGGGATTGCATTGAATCTGTAGATTGCTTTGGGTAGTATAGTCATTTTCACAATGTTGATATTTCCAATCCAAGAACATGGTATATCTCTCCATCTGTTTGTATCATCTTTAATTTTTTTCATCAGTGTCCTATAGTTTTCTGCATACAGGTCTTTTATCTCCTTAGGTAGGTTTATTCCTAGGTATTTTATTCTTTTTGTTGCGATGGTAAATGGGAGTGTTTTCTTAATTTCTCTTTCACATTTTTCATCATTATTGTATAGGAATGCAAGAGATTTCTGCGAAGTAATTTTGTATCCTGCTACTTTACCAAATTCATTGATTACCTCTAGTAGTTTTCTGGTAGCATCTTTAGGATTCTCTATATATACTATCATGTCATATGCAAACAGTGACAATTTTACTTCTTCATTTCCGATTTGGATTCCTTTTATTTCTTTTTCTTCTCTGATTGCTGTGGCTAAAACTTCAAAACTATGTTGAATAATAGCGGTGAGAGTGGGCAACCTTGTCTCATTCCTGATCTTTGAGGAAATGGTTTCACTTTTTCACCATTGAGAACGATGCTGGCTGTGGGTTTGTCATATATGGCCTTTATTATGTTGAGGTAAGTTCCCTCTATGCCTACTTTCTGGAGAGTTTTTATCATAAATGGGTGTTGAATTTTGTTGAAAGCTTTTTCTGCATCTGTTGAGATGATCATAGGGTTTTTCTCCTTCGATTTGTTAATATGGTGTATCACATTAATTGATTTGCGTATATTGAAGAATCCTTGCATTCCTGGGATAAACCCCACTTGCTCATGGTGTATGATCCTTTTAATGTGCTGCTGGATTCTGTTTGCTAGTATTTTGTTGAGGATTTTTGCATCTATGTTCATCAGTGATATTGGCCTGTAGTTTTCTTTTTTTGTGACATCTTTGTCTGGTTTTGGTATCAGGGTGATGGTGGCCTTGTCAAATGCCTTTGGGAGTGTTCCTCCCTCTGCTATATTTTGGAAGAGTTTGAGAAGGATAGGTGTCAGCTCTTCTCTAAATGTTTGATAGAATTCACCTGTAAAGCCATCTGGTCCTGGGCTTTTGTTTGTTGGAAGATTTTTAATCACAGTCTCAATTTCAGTGCTTGTGATTGGTCTGTTTATGTTTTCTATTTCTTCCTGGTTCACACTCGGAAGGTTGTGATTTTCTAAGAATTTGTCCATTTCTTTCAGGTTGTCCATTTTATTGGCATATAGTTGCTTGTAGCAATCTCTCATGATCCTTTGTGTTTCTGCAGTGTCAGTTGTTACTTCTCCTTTTTCATTTCTTATTCTGTTGATTTGAATCTTCTCCCTTTTTTTCTTGATGAGTCTGGCTATTGATTTTTCAATTTTGTTTATCTTCTCAAAGAACAAGCTTTTACTTTTATTGATGTTTCCTATCGTTTCCTTCATTTCTTTTTCATTTAGTTCTGATCCGATCTTTATGATTTCTCTCCTTCTGCTAACTTTGGGGGTTTTTTCTTCTTTCTCTAATTTCTTTAGGTGTATGGTTAGGTTGTTTATTTGAGATGTTTCTTGTTTCTTGAGGTAGGATTGTATTGCTATAAACTTCCCTCTTAGAATTGCTTTTGCTGCATCCCATAGGTTTTGGGTCATCCTGTTTTCATTGTCATTTATTTCTAGGTATTTTTTGATTTCCTCTTTGATGTTTTTAGTGATCTCTTTGTTATTTAGTAGCATATTGTTTAGCCTCCATGTGTTTGTATTTTTTACCGTTTTTTTTCCTGTAATATCTAGTCTCATAGCGTTGTGGTTGGAAAAGATACTTGCTACGATTTCAATTTTCTTAAATTTACCAAGGATTGATTTGTGACCCAAGATATGATCTATCCTGGAGAATGTTCCATGAGCACTTGAGAAGAAAGTGTATTCTGTTGTTTTTGGATGGAATGTCCTATGAATATCAATTAAGTCCATCTTGTTTAATGTATCATTTAAAGCTTGTGTTTCCTTATTTATTTTCATTTTGGTTGATCTGTCCATTGGTGAAAGTGGGGTGCTAAAGCCCCCTACTATTATTGTGTTTCTGTTGATTTCCCCTTTTATGACTGTTAGCATTTGCCTTATGTATTGAGGTGCTCCTCTGGTGGATGCATAAATATTTACAATTGTTATATCATCTTCTTGGATTGATCCCTTTATCATTATGTAGTGTCCTTCTTTGTCTCTTGTAATAGTCTTTATTTTAAAGTCTATTTTGTCTGATATGAGAACTGCTACTCCAGCTTTCTTTTGATTTCCATTTGCATGGAATATCTTTTTCCATCCCTCACTTTCAGTCTGTATGTGTCCCTAGGTTTGAAGTGGGTCTCTTGTGGACAGCATATATACAGGTCTTGTTTTTGTATCCATTCAGCCAGTCTGTGTCTTTTGGTTGGAGCATTTAATCCATTTACATTTAAGGTAATTATCAATATGTATGTTCCTATTACCATTTTCTTAATTGTTTTGGGTTTGTTTTTGTAGGTCTTTTCCTTCTCTTGTGTTTCCTACCTAGAGAAGTTCCTTTAGCATTTGTTGTAAAGCTGGTTTGGTGGTGCTGAATTCTCTTAGTTTTTGCTTGTCTGTAAAGGTTTTAATTTCTCCGTTGAATCTGAATGAGATCCTTGCTGTGTAGAGTAATCTCTGTTGTAGGTTTTTACCTTTTATCATTTTAAATATGTCCTGCCACACCCTTCTGGCTTGCAGAGTTTCTGCTGAAAGATCAACTGTTAATCTTATGGGGATTCCCTTGTATGTTATTTGTTGCTTTTCCCTTGCTGCTTTCAATATTTTTTCTTTCTTTGTATTTAATTTTTGATAGTTTGATCAAACTATTAAAAATTAGTCTTGGTGTGTTTCTCCTTGGATTTATCCACTATGGGACTCTCTGCACTTCTTGGACTTAATTGACTATCTCCTTTCCCGTATTAGGGAAGTTTTCAACTATAATCTCTTCAAATATTTTCTCAGTCCCTTTCTTTTTCTCTTCTTCTTCTGGGACCCCTATAATTTGAATGTTGGTGC
The DNA here is from genome assembly GCF_028564815.1 of Eubalaena glacialis. Classification (NCBI taxonomy): domain Eukaryota; kingdom Metazoa; phylum Chordata; class Mammalia; order Artiodactyla; family Balaenidae; genus Eubalaena; species Eubalaena glacialis. The sequence goes on along the minus strand of NC_083720.1, from coordinate 147,350,484 downwards.
GTTTAATGTTGTCCCAGCGGTCTCTGAGACTGTCCTCAATTCTTTTCATTCTTTTTTCTTTACTCTGCTCTGCAGTGGTTATTTCCACTATTTTATCTTCCACATCACTTATCCATTCTTCTGCCTCAGTTATTCTGCTATTGATTCCTTCTAGAGAATTTTTAATTTCATTTATTGTGTTGTTCATCATTATTTATTTGTTCTTTAGTTCTTCTAATTTCGTGCTAAACGTTTCTTGTATTTTCTCCATTCTTTTTCCAATATTTTGCATCATCTTTACTATCATTACTCTGATTTCTTTTCCAGGTAGACTGCCTATTTCCTCTTCATTTGTTTGGTCTGGTGGGTTTTTACCTTGCTCCTTCATCTGCTGTGTGTTTCTGTCTTCTCATTTTGCCTCACTCACTGTGTTTGGGGTCTCGTTTCCACAGGCTGCCAGTTTGTAGTTCCCATTGTTTTTGGTGACTGCCCCCAGTGGCTAAGGTTGGTTCAGTGGGTTCTATAGGCTTCCTGGTGGAGGGGTCTGGTGCCTGTGTTCTGGTGGATGAGGCTGTATCTTGTCTTTCTGGTGGGCAGGACCGCATCCAGTGGTGTGTTTTGGGGTGTCTGTGACCTTATTATGATTTTAGGCAGCCTCTCTGCTAATGGGTCGGGTTGTGTTCCTGTCTTGCTAGTTGTTTGGCATGGCGTTCCAGCACTGGAGCTTGCTGGTCATTGAGTGGAGCTGGATCGTAGCGTTGAGACGTAGATCTCTGGGAGAGCTCTCACCAATTGATATTACGTGGGGCCGGGAGGTCTCTGGTGGTCCAATGTCCTGAACTCAGCTCTCCCACCTCAGAGGCTCAGGTCTGACATGCAGCCAGAGCACCAAGACCCTGTCAGCCACACGGCTCAGAGGAAAAGGGAGAAAAAAATAGAAAGAAAGAAATAATAAATGAAATAAAATAAAGTTATTAAATTTATAAAACTATTAAAATAAAAAAATTTTTAAATAATTTAAAAAAAAAAAAGAAGAAGAGAGCCATCAAACCAATAAACAAATCCACCAATGACAACAAGCACCAAAAACTAAACCAAGTTAAACATATAAATTAGAAACTAGTCAGGTGCATACAGGAAACCCCAAGTCTACAGTTGCTCCCAAAGTCCACCACCTCAATTTGGGATGATTCGTTGTCTATTCAGGTATTCCACAGATGCAGGTACATCAAGTTGACTGTGGAGATTTAATCCGCTGCTCCTGAGGCTGCTGGGAGAGATTTCCCTTTCTCTTCTTTGTTCGCACAGCTCCCGGGGTTCAGCTTTGGATTTGGACCCGCCTCTGCGTGTAGGTCGCCTGAGGGCGTCTGTTCTTCGCGCAGACAGGACGGGGTTAAAGGAGCGGCTGCTTCGGGGGCTCTGGCTCACTCAGGCGGGGGGAGGGAGCGGTACGGAGGAGGCGGGGCGAGCCTGCGGCAGCAGAGGCGTCGTGACGTTGCACCAGCCCGAGGCGCACCGTGCGTTCTCCCGGGGAAGTTGTCCCCGGATTACGGGAGCCTGGCCGTGGCAGGCTGCACAGGCTCCCGGGAGGGGCGGTGTGGAGAGTGACCTGTGCTCGCACACAGGCTTCTTGGTGGCGGCAGCAGCAGCCTTAGCGTCTCATGCCCGTCTCTGGGGTCGGCGCTGATAGCCGCGGCTCGCGCCTGTCTCTGGAGCTCGTTTAGGCGGCGCTCTGAATCCCTTCTCCTCGCGCGCCAGGAAACAAAGAGGTAAGAAAAAGTCTCTTGCCCCTCGGCAGCTGCAAACTTTTTCCCGGACTCCCTCCCGGCTAGCTGTGGCGCACTAGCCCCTTCAGGCTGTGTTCACGCCGCCAACCCCAGTCCTCTCCCTGCGATCCGACCGAAGCCCGAGCCTCAGCTCCCAGCCCCCGCCCGCCCCGGCGGGTGAGCAGACAAGCCTCTCGGGCTGGTGAGTGCTGCTCGGCGCCGAGCCTCTGTGCGGGAATCTCTCCGCTTTGCCCTCCGCACCCCTGTGGCTGCGCTCTCCTCCGTGGCTCCGAAGCTTCCCCCTCTGCTACCCACAGTCTCCGCCCACGAAGGGGCTCCTAGTGTGTGGACACCTTTCCTCCTTCACAGCTCCCTCCCACTGGTGCAGGTCCCGTCCCTATTCTTTTGTCTCTGTTTTTCTTTTTTCTTTTGCCCTACCCAAGTACGTGGGGAGTTTCTTGCCTTTTGGGAGGTCTGAGGTCTTCTGACAGCTTTCAGTAGGTGTTCTGTAGGAGTTGTTACACATGCAGATGTATTTCTGATGTATTTGTGGGGAGGAAGGTGATCTCCACGTCTTACTCTTCCGCCATCTTGAAGGCCCTCCCTTCATTTCTTTTTATACCCTTGAATGCCTAGCCTAGAACTCTGCGACCATATTCATAGTAGATGATCTCTAGATACTTGTTGAATGAATAAACAAATGAATAAATAACTCATTCTTTATTGGTCTTCAGAAAGGTGATAGTAGCAAGAAGCTCTAGAGTCTTTGGGCATCAGAAAGGATAAGAAAAGAGAAAGGGGGGGCAATAAAGAAAATATTGGCCTTCTTTTCACCAAGATTCAAAGGAGGACCAGGAGAAAAGGCCAACAGAATGAGCCGCTCCTGAGGCCAGGACAGCCGGCAAGCAGGCATGGTCTTCCAGCTCTCCAGGGCTCCTCGTTCCATCTCCCCTCTGACCTGCCACTGACATTCAGAGGGTCCCAAAATAAAGCCGAGCAGAAATATCCAGTTATATTTACATCTTAATGGCAGGGGAAAATATATTTGCAGAGCCAAACATTGTTTTACCAGTAACCTTACTACCTGCAATCTAAAAGACATCACATTAGTTTTTGTTTTGTTTGCTTTGCTTATTTCTGGAACTGTGGTTTCTCTTTAGAATAGCTCCAGGGTGGAAGCATGTGAATACCCCTGAGGTATTAAAACCACCACCACAGTCTTCGTATTCAAACGTGGCAAATATAGAAGGTGACTCCCATTTCACCAAGCTATGAAAATAATATTTGGGGGAGAAAATAAGAGGAGAGAAGCCTCTACCTACGTGCAAGAAATGCCTAAGAGTGATCTAACCCTTTGCTCTTCAAAGTTTGGGCATCTAAAGAGAAACATCATGGGGCCACACCTTCATTTGGCTAAGTATATGGTTTTAAGACACGAAACTACTCATTTACAAGCTTCTGCTTAAATTTTCAACCACATTTTAAGCACGAAAGTTTGTGGCTCGTGAGTTGACAAGATGCCACCAAAGAAAACATTGCTGCACGGGGTGTTACACTTGAGATCCTTGGAAACAGCAGATCGTACTGGGTTCCCCGTGACCCTCTGCATTTGAAAAGCATTGGTTTGCTAATAGTTGGTTTCAGGCTGCAGTGGTCCACAAACTGTTTTGCTCTTTCTCTATGGTCTGTGAATGATATGCCTCAAGGAATGATGGCTGATATTTTTTTCATTTTCCTCCCTAATTTTCTCACTAAAATGTTTAATTAGTGAAAAGGCAACATATTTATAGATATAATAAAACAGTAGCGGAAAGACTGTTTTAAATATATGCACAACATGTTGTGTTTAGATACACACACCCCCACACACACACGTATATTTTAAGGATACTTTAAATTCATACACATGTGATTCAGAAAACTATACTGTTATGTTTCCCTAGAGTATGATGAAAGTGAACTGTCATATGAACAGCAAATTTTTTGAGGTGTTTAAAAATAAAAGGAATATATGTATGCAAAATCTATAAAAGGAATGTTTAATGTTACGGTTAAGTAATTTAAGATCCAAGAAGTGAAATATATGGAAGACTCACAGTAGCAGACACTCCGTATGCACTATCTTATTGCTCATAAGGACTTTAAAATAGGTATCATGATCCTCATACTAAAAATATGGAAACTGAGACTAAGAGAAGCTAAAATGAGTTTTAATTCTAATAAAAGATGAATGGTTATGTTAACAATTTCTACATTTGCCATTTGCTCTTACAACATGATTTAAAAGTGACAATATAGTAGAAATTGGCAACACAATATTTTGAATGACAACACTAATGCTCTTTAGTCGATTTTTTCCCCCAAAATCCTTAATAGAAAAGCCCAAACCAGGAGTTTAATGGAGGCTGAAAAGAAAGGTGCTGGGATCAGGAAAACAATACAAAAGGTAATGTATTCCACAGGGCTATAGAACATAATAAATAATTATTATGACAAATAATATATGAGAAAAAATGTTTCAGAGAGTCATTCAGTAAATTGTGTTGTATATGAAATAATTTAATTAAACATTAATTTGAGAATTATATTGTATTTTACTACATTTAATAGAAAATTCCAGTTATCAGTACGATTTGGCCACCTAAGTAAATGAAAATGTAAGTTATTAGGGACCAATAATTATTTTTTTAATTGAAATACAGTTGATGTATGATGTTATGTTAGTTTCAGGTGTATTATACTATGATTCGACATTTGCAAACATTATGAAATGATCACTACAATGGGGACCAATAATTCTTGGTTACACCTGCAATGCTTTATACATTTCCCAGGCTGTCAAATGTTCAAACAAGTAGTGAGATCTCCATTCTCACAAAAATTTGCAACAGATATATTTTCCAAGCTCCAACTGTAATTCCAGCAGCATTTTTCAGACCTCCATGGAAGTATGAAGGAAATTTTTCAAATTTCAAATTGTATTTAATAACAATATAAAATTTATTTAGCTAATGAAATTGAGGAGCTTCCATTTAACTTCAATTGAGGGTAATTAATTTGCAGTGTAATGACAGGATAAAAGGCAAATATCAAGAGACAAATGTAACAGAATTCTATCAATGCCTTCCAAGTAATGAATATGCTCAACTAAAATCACATGCTTATGGACTGATATCAGTATTTAGCTGGAACTATCTGTGTGAAAAGACATTTTCAAAGATGAAATATGTCAAATCTCATTTCATTAATGATGTCCCTTTGCAGTCAATTTCGATGATAGAGAACAACAATGTTGAACATTTGGCAAAATTTAAGGAAAAGATCCTGAAATGGGATTTTATTTATTAAGTCACTAATGTTAGGGGTTTTATCCATCAGAGTATGTGTCATTTATTGCAACAGTTTGCCTTATGTAAGCTTAACCACAGAATCACCTACTTAAAACAAAAATTATTTTTTTACTGAGGTATAATTGACATACAACATTATATTAGTTTCAGATGTACAACGTAGTGATCTGATATTTATATATATTGTGAAATGATCACTACAATAAGTCTAGTTGACATCCAACAAATTTTTTTTTTTAATTTAAATCATCCCACTATCTATAGGGTATGAGTTAGGACTCAAATTATAACCTCAATATATTTTGTCTCATTATGATACACAAATTATGCTATCTCCAATTATATTTTATACAAATTAAATGTGCTATGACCTTAACTCTTACATCCCATTTAATATTTATACCTATCACATTGGGAATTACCTTGTCTTACAGACGAGAAAGACTAAGGCTCGGAGTGGTCAATTAATTTGTCTTAAGTTACTGAGCCAGAACTTAACCCAAGTATGTCTGTCTCTAAGTATGTCTTTTCACATATAACTCAACTGATGTCTACTTATTCCCATGACAGCTCACAACGCAGTTGGGCTGAAGTGCTCAGAGCTAAAATGAGAACAGTGCAGTGTGGAGCCCTTGGTGTGTTCTGGTTCCCCCCCTGGTTATAGATCCTACTAAATGTACCCATCTCCTAATCCATCTTCTTTATACTCTGATTTTACTCAAAGTGGCCACTTAATTAAAGTTTAGGTATCAGTGCTCTGACTTCATTATAGCTTAAATTTTAAATTAAACATGTCATATGTCCATAAAAAGATGGGTACACCCATGTTCACCGTAGCTTTTTTCATGACAGAAAAAACTAACTAAATGCCCATCAACAGGAGTATGAATAATCAAATTGTGGTATATTTATATAATGGAATACTACTCATCAATAAAAACAATGAACTACTGATACATGATCAAAATGAATGGATCTAAAAAGTATTATGCTCAGTGAAAGAAGTCAGACACAAAAGACTTGCTGTACAATTCCGTTTCTATAAACTTCAAGAAATGGCAAAACTAATCTATGGAATGAAAAGCAGAATAGTGTTTGCCTCTGGCAAACAGAGGGAACAGACCAGAAAAGAAAATGAGAGAACTTTTAGAGTAATGCAGTTGTCTATGTGTTGATTTGGGTGTAAACAGTTATCAAAGCTTAATGAACTGTACACTTAAGATACACCTAGTTTACTATAAGTATTTACACTTTAATTTTTTTTTAAATTATTTATTTATTTATTTATGGCTGTGTTGGGTCTTCGTTTCTGTGCGAGGGCTTTCTCTAGTTGCGGCAAGTGGGGGCCACTCTTCATCGCGGTGCGCGGGCCTCTCACTATCGCGGCCTCTCTTGTTGCGGAGCACAGGCTCCAGACACGCAGGCTCAGTAGTTGTGGCTCACGGGCCCAGCTGCTCCGCGGCATGTGGGATCTTCCCAGACCAGGGCTTGAACCCGTGTCCCCTGCATTGGCAGGCAGATTCTCAATCACTGCGCCACCAGGGAAGCCCAACACTTTAATTTTTAAAAAAACCAAGTTTGTTAAAGGCCCCAGGTTTGATCTGAATTCTTTTTATTTATTTATTTATTTTATTTTTAGCTGCATTGGGTCTTTGCTGCTGTGCGCGGGCTTTCTCTAGTTGCGGCGAGCGGGGGCTACTCTTCGTTGCGGTGCACGGGTTTCTCATTGCGGTGGCTTCTCTCGTTGCGGAGCACGGGCTCTAGGCACGCGGGCTTCAGTAATTGTAGCACGCAGGCTCAGTAGTTGTGGCACACGGGCTTAGTTGCTCCGTGGCATGTGGGATCTTCCCAGACCAGGGCTCGAACCCGTGTCCCCTGCATTGGCGGGTGGATTCTTAACCACTGCGGCACCAGGGAAGCCCCTGATCTGAATTCTAATGCTACCTTAAGCCCTAACAGCTTTGAAACAATGCTAAGTGCATCCCAGCAAGCATGTTTACTTTACTGCATCAATTCGCCACCTTACCTGGAAACAACCACAGAACCATTGGCCAAAGTATGGTGCAATTCAGAGGGAAAACAAAAAGAAAACGTACTCTTCTCAGTTAGATGGTCTACAGAGTTAAATTGAAAATAGCACTATAGTTGTGCATACAGTGTTGTCTAGCAGGTTGGACGCTGCAGTGACTGTTGTTCTCCATACACATAAGGGTGTCTGAAAGCTTCAAGTGGGATCACAGGTTTTTTCCTTACTGTGCATGTTAAACATGTAATTCCTTTTGTATAGCCTATAACTTTGCTATGGTTCTAAAGAATAATGTGAATGTGAAAATGACGGTGGGATAATAGAAGAAAACCTGTAGTAAGAGGCAGGCAAATTGATTTCCAATCCTGTGGTAATGAAATTAATTCATGTATTTTGGAGTTGGTGAAAGTATTTTTCACAGGTCTAAAACAATGAAAAAAGTATCTCTCACTTCAACTAAATTCACAGTTAACACCCACTCGGGAATCTTTAAAAAGTTTCCTGAGAATGTGTTTATTTTATTTAGTTTTGATAAGTTTGCTATCTGTTCTTTGAGAAAGAAAAAAAAATGTCAAGTGAAGAAATATTATAAAAGGCATTGTTTCATGGTTTCTTTAGGCATCTTGGTAGATGCCATCTTGGTATATCAAAGTGCCTCTAGTGAGCTTACCTTAACCTCTTCACAAAGAAATTATGGACAGATTTCTTGTTTTAACTTTATTGGGATGTCTTTGTATCTTTTTATTGTGATGTCTTTGTATGCCCAGCATGCATTTGGCACTATGCCTAGTACATCGTAAGTGTTGAAAACGATGGATGAGTGGATGGATGGATGGATAAGAAACTTTGGCGAGTCTATTGCGTGCAACATCACAGACTTACAAAAAGAAAAACTGGCTTTTCTTACTACTGACTCATAGAAATATCACTTTGGGCTTTATTAAAAAACTGAAATTAAGAGGCTACCAATCTTCTACTTCAACAGGTCCCTCTGCGACCATTAGGTAGATGAGTAACCTACAGCCTTTTGGTGTATATGGAATGTTATTGCTTAGCAAGAGTGTGTTTTAGAAAATTATAACCATTCTTCAAATTTGGGGACAAATGGCTAGATTGTATTAGCCAAACTCTCTCTTGAAATATGAATTTTATTTTAGGAAACAAATGAAGCAAAAAAAAATTCTCCCACCAGTGTCATGGAGGAGCTTGGTGAAGGTCTGAATTTCTGGGCCTTTCTTATGATCAGACACAGTGAAGTGTTTAGTTTTTCTATTAGATCCATCTTCTTTTGCAACTCTCCTTGCTCCCACTTCCCACCCTCACCCCCCCCCCACCCCTACCCCAGCCACCTCTGGTATTATGCTTGTGACTTCTCCATGGGCCCCTGAGCTGGACGGTGGTCCCTTTGCAATCCAATGCCTCATTTGATACACACTGCTTCCTTCTTTGCAGTCCTTTAGATTTGGTTTTTCTCAAATAACCTGTTCTTTTGTGAGGTCTCCCTCGAGTCCTGAATAGAATCTACCACCAAATTTAAAACATCCAAATGCATAGAGAACTTCTGTCTCTCATGGTGACCAACACATCTTCTACCACAGAGACCAATTCTGGTCTCTTACGGGTGGCGGCTTCTCGCTGTTTGACACAGTAACACCAACAAAAGCAAAGACTCAGCCCATCTACCTTAATAAAGTATGAACTTGAATGTGGAGCAGGAGCTCTTGAGCTATTACAGGAAAACATAATTACAAGGAGGACTTGACTCTGGTTTGGAATCAGCCTGAAACTGTAGGCAAATCCCTTGACCCCCACCCTAGACGTAAAGCCACAAGACCAAGGGAGGACATCCTCTCTTGATGCCAGCTCATCAGATTTAAAGAAAAATAAGAAGTTCCATCTGTTTTAAAAGATTTTCTAACCTTGTAGAATTAGATCACAAAACTTGAATTTTAGTGGCGTCTCCAGTCCACCGTCCCATAATTGTAATCACTACTTTCCTTTCACTATTGGGAATACTGAACATGGCCTATTTTGGCTGTTATTTAATTTTATATTTCTATCAAGGAATAACTATGTCTAGGTTTTTAGATATTTCTATCTAAAAAATGCCAAACCCCCATACTTTTTTGCATATAAATGTCATTCTTTCAAAAGGAAGACTTTGCCAGGTTTCAGGTGAAAATAGGCATTTCAACATTTTTGATGGTGAGAGCGATGACAGTGACAAAAGCCCATGTTTCCCAGAGTTGTTAAATTTCTTGCTTAATCTGATTTATTTTACTTCTGACTTGGCCTATTATTATTTAACTTGTCATCACTTTATTCCATCTGATTTTATTATAAATTGTTTAAATGTTTTTAGATTTTAAAAATTGAGGCGAGACATGTGATCTTATCCTTTGCCTCTGAGTGTGGCTGCTCCTGGAGAATACAAAGATATAGATAACCATCTTGAGTTTAAAATCTCTCTAAGAAATGCATTTCTTATGCATTAAAACTTTGAATCTAAATAACTGATATTTTATTCTTTAGGGTAGTGCATAGGGTTAAGAGGAGGAAGGAACTTATGTCCCAAGCTCAAATTCTGATATGGTAGGCAGACTTCATCCTTAGTAACAAGTACAAGAAAATCAGTCATTCAGTCAGTCACCCAATATCTAGTAAGTTCTTTCTATAGGTGCGGTACCATGACAGCAATACAGAAAGTTATTTGGGAATAGAGAAAAACCAGTGAATTAACTAGAAAATATCAAAAGAATAAGAAAAAGAAAAAAAAACCCTAAAACTAAAAAGTTTGGGACAGAGGTTCTAGATGAAAGCCCAGGTAGGGGAAAAAAATCAGCTGGACGAAAATGAGACATACATAGAGAGATTATTCTTCCAAAAGGGAGAAAAGGAAGAAGCTTGCTTGCAATGCACTGGGCCAGAGGTATCCCGAGGAATCCACATTCGACACAGTCAAGCAGAAAATACCAAAGCAAATCCCAATAAATGTCCACTAAGTGACCAGGTGGCCTCAGACGTCCAATGAGTGTTGTAACCTTTACGGATGATGCAATGGAATGAGCCATATCATACAAAATTACAACAAGACCACAACTAAAGACTGGCAGTGATTTGTTTTTTGTGGAATCACAAACTGTTATTATTGCAGGTCATTGCAGAAGGTCCAAGGCAATGGAAAACCTAAGGAACACCAAAAATATAACCAACCCCAGCTAGTAACTAAAAGACTATATTTGTCAATTGTGCAATCCCTGAAATGATGATTTCTGAGAACTCATTTCTCAGTTCTTCACTAAAGAATGTGCTGAGCTGACAAAAAATATTAGGCATTTTAACATCACAAAGTAAACATTCAGGAAACATTCAGGTTTTTCACAAAATAATTGAATAATCAAGTAATAGCATGAAAGCTTCTCTTTGGTAGGTAAAAATTTGTTTCCAGCTCAAAACACAAAGAGGGTTAAAATTTTTTTTTAAATAAAAAGCAAGATCAAAATGATCCCTCAGTCTGTCCATATGTAGAAAAGAGTGTTTGTTTTTTCCTTAACTATGGCTGATAGAGATATAGACATGACAGCCCTCTGGAAATCATATAGATTCCCTTTCCCATTCTCTTAGATATTACAATAGTTCGTGGCCCTTCAAAGCTCAACTCTATTATTCCTTAGTATTTAATTTCTCTCCTTAGGGAGACACTAAATGAAATTAATTTTTTTCTCCTTATTGGACAATAATGGGAAAAAAAGAGTTGAGAAACACTGCGATAATGGTCTTTCAGTATTCATTCTTAATCAGTCAGCAATTATTTCAAGAATATTTATTGAATAAATGTCCTACATCAGGCACTGTGATGAGTGGTTGGAGATATAACGGTAAATAAGACCCTGTCCCTGTCCTCAAAAACTTCTAATCTATTCAGAGGTCATAAGAGATAAGCAATCAGCCCCAATAGAGAAGGGTCATTACTATCACAGGAGTGCTTTGGAAACGTAGAAGAGGTACCAACCTAGCCAAAGTGAGGATAGGAATAAGGACAGGCTTCCTGAAGGATGTGACATCAGAACTGAGTCCTGGATGACTGGTCAGAGTTAGACAGACAAAGATAGCATGTGCAAAGGCCCAGGGAAAAAGACATGGTGTAAAGGGAAAGAAATGAAATACTTTAGTATGACTTCAGCTTAGTGTGAGACAGGAAAGTAAAGGGGTGGGGCTGGAGTCATATGTAAGAGTCAGATCATGAATGGCCTTCTATGCAACTCTGAGAAGTTTAAATTTTATCCTGAAGATCCTAGAGCCATGGGGAATTTTTAGCAGAGGTTGAAAATATATTATTGAAAATATGTTTTAGAAAGTTTATTTTGGCCAAGGTGTGAAAAATGGATTGGAGAAAAAGAAAATAAAGAGGTTCTTGCAGTAACCCAGGTGAGACAACAGTGGCCTCAAGTAAGATAATAGTTGTAGTGAGGGTGGATAGAAGTAAGATTTGAGGGCTGTGGAATTGACAGGACCACATTGGGGCGGGAGGGGTAAGGGACATACAAGTGATAAGGATGACTTGCATTCCTAGCTTGAGCAATTAGAAGGAAGGGTAGTTGGGAATCTGAAGTAATTTTGTAACTTCCAGGGGGAGATTTCCATTATAAGTTTGATAATACGTTATGACCCTGCAGCCAGGAGGAAAATTCGAATTAAAAAAAAAACAGTAGATGGGTAAGTGAAGCCATGGGAATGAAAGAGCTCATCCAGAGAGACTCTGGAGAATGTGAAGAGGAGCTGGACAAGAACAGAACCCTGAAAATATCAACATTCAAAAGACAGCTAAAGAAAGAGGAGCACGTAAGAGCAGTTGAGAAATAGCCGGCAGGGAGGGAAGAGGAAACAGGAGAATGCAGTACCATGCATGCGGGAGGGAAGTAGAAGTTTTGAAAGAGGAGGAAACAGTCAGTGGCATCAACTGCTACTGACACCACCTAGGAAAGTGACTGAAAAATATTCATTGCAATTCACCAGCAAGAACTCATTGGCTAACCAGAATGAAGTCATTGGTAACCTTTATGAGATAAGTTTCTACAGAGTTATGGGGGCAGAGGCCATATTGTAGTGGGCTGAGAAACAAGTAGAAGGTGAAGAAGGTGGGTTATTAAATGTTGACAACTCTCAAGAAATTTGACTGTGAAGAGGAAGAGAGAAATATATGAGTAGCTGGGTGGGAATGTGTATGGATGAAGGAGGGTTTATTTGGTCTTTGTTTTATAAAAGAGACTTGAAAATTAAAATTCCAATGAAAGAGAGCCAATAGGGAGAAGTAGATGGTAAAGTAGAAAGAGAAGTGCCTGGGAAGGTTGTAAAGAGATCCAACTAGATTTAACCTTCATTCACTTCTCCCAAATCTTGAATAAAGAAGATTTGGAAGGAGACACACACATTCAGAATCTTCCACTTGGAGACAGGAACCACGTCACAGAGAACAGTCTATAAGTACTCTGCCCTCAGTCTACTACCTGCTAATAGCATTGTGTGCTAATCTTCGCCTTCTCTTTATCAAAGTGAAAGGAATTAATTGATACATCTCATTAATGTTCACCTGATGTCAAAATCTATGAGAACATCAGTCTCATGTAAATAACCGTAGATGTGGTTTTCCTGACTCTGTATCTAGCAGTTTAAGTAGATACAGTCCTTGCCCTCTAGAATCTCACAATAAAAAACAGATGACACGGACACACACATCACCACCACCATTACCACACAAGGGCACAATATTATAGTAAGAGAACATGATGGCTCTTAAATAAGAATTTATATTAGGTACATGTTTGGTATTTGTTTTTTCTGACTATGGAATACCTGAAAGTTTTGCTGGGAAATTGAGTGGGGTTAGGAAAAGCATTACTTGACTTTCACATAAACAGGGGAGGTCTGGGAGGGAAGAGGGGAGGGAGAGCTTGACTAGATTACAAGCTCTAAGGGGAAAAAACCTGTCTCTTTTGGACCCCACCACCCAAGCTTACTAAATGAGTGACAGCAATTGACTGATTATATAAAGTCCTAGATCCAGAGACTTACTGATGGAAAAACTAGGCAAAGGTTGAATAGGTAGGCTTGGATGGAGGGCAAAACGCATACCGAATATCAAAAGGTTAAAGGGGTATGACACCTTAGATTGGGCAGAAAAGGATCCAATGATGAAGTATCAAAGAGCAACAAGGCTGACGGTGAGATAGCTCAGGAGAAGAACACTATAGGTGTGAAGGTTGTTGTCCAAACTACATACTACCTTTTGGTTTCATAGAGAAAGAGCAGATGAGAAAGATATGGAACCCTTTAGGGTTTAGTAATAACTAGAATATTGGCATAGCCAGGAATTTTAGCATTTTTCTGATAGAAAAGGGGAAATTTTGTCATTTATTCCAGTAAATTCTAGGTTATTAAGATTTCAATTAAGAGCTGCAAAGAGACTTCACATGAAAATATGTCTTCAAAGTATTTATTTACTTCTTAGACTTAGTTATTAATAAGTCTATATAGAGCATCTTGAAATATACTCTAGCAGGCAAGAAGTAATAAACGATATTGGAAGGGAAAGTTGGGGGCAGACTTTTTGGGCTGAGCGAGTCTTACCCAAGGTCAAAAGCTAGCAAGAGACAGCACCAGGACTTCAGTTCAATCTTTGATTCTAAATCCTGTGGTCACAGAGGTTTTGGTAAGGGGAAATAGGCAACATGCTCACAATTAGAATATTACTACTGATATTCTAACCTGGCAAGAGGTAATGAGGACTTGAACAAAGGCTGAGGCAACAAGAAAAGAGGAAGGAGGATGGATTTCAAAGAAACTGTGGAGGTGGCGTTAATAAGATTTGATAACTGAGTAAATGTGGCAGGTAAGAAAGAAGAGTACATCACAACGAGTGTAGGGTTTTTCCAGAAATGACTCATCACACAGTGAAACTTGGTTGTGGCATCAGTGACGCGAATGTGTGTTCATATGCCATCTAAGAGAATCAGTTCATAACAGCCTGTTTAAATAAAGAAGACCATTGTGGTGATGAGACCTTAACAAAATGTGCTGTTGGGACAGCCCTAGTTATAAAAAAAACAAAAAAAAAAGCAGTAAGAATCTTTGGGTTTTTTTTTTTTTTCTCTAGCACTACTTCTTAGAAAGAATGTTCCAATAAACTTGCATGAATAAATCTAGTCAATTTAGAGTAGCTATAGGGCTGTTGGAAAGGATATATCAGGCTTAAATGACTCATTGAAGATAAGAGATTACAGAATATTAGAAATAGCAAAAGTCTTAGAGATCACTTAGTTCAATCATTTCCATTAAAAAAAAACTGTATAGGGCACTTCAAACATATACAAAGGTGAAGAGCATAGTGTCATGAATCTGCATTGACTTATCATCAATTTGATGATTATCAAATTTTATTTATTTATTTTTTGGCTGCGTTGGGTCTTCGTTGCTGCGCGCGGGCTTTCTCTAGTTGCGACGAGCGGGGGCTGCTCTTCGTTGCAGAGCGTGGGCTTCTCACTGCGGTGGCGTCTCTTGTTGCGGAGCACGGGCTCTAGGCGCGCAGGCTTCAGTAGTTGTGGTGCACGTGCTTGGTTGCTCCGTGGCATGTGGGATCTTCCCGGACCAGGATCGAACCTGTGTCCCCTGCATTGGCAGGTGGATTCTTAACCACTGTGCCACCAGGGAAGTCCTTTTTCTAAAAAATATTTATTTATTTGGTTGTGCCGGGTGGGCTCCTTAGTTGTGACATGTGAACTCTTAGTTGCGGCATGCACTTGGGATCTAGTTCCCTGACCAGGGATTGAACCCAGGCCCCCTGCATTGGCAGCGCAGAGTCTTAACCACTGCACCACCAGGGAAGTCCCGATGATTATCAATTTATATCCAACCTTGTTTCATCTTTATCCCCACCCCAAGATATCTGTTTCATCCATAAATATTTTAGGTTGAATCTCTAAAAGATGAGCATTCTTTTTAAAATAATAATAATATCATCATACCTAAAAAATTAACAACAATTTCTTAATACCAGAAAATATCTGATCAGGACTCAACATTTCTCCAGTTGTTTCATAATTTCTCTAATATGTCTCTGAAGTCTCTTAAATCGACAGTTTCCCTTTCCTCCTTTTGTATTTTTTCTGCTAATAAGATAGAAGCCAGGTGATATGTCTGATGAAGTTTCCCACTTTCTGGATTTTGCTGAATGCATCCCAATGGTTTCATTTTACACAGTCTTCTGTTCCCTGTATCTTCTCTAACCTGGTAGATATAGAGGCTTCATCAGATTCAAGTTCTGTTGCTTGGGAAGAATACTTCACAGGTGATGGAGGAATGCAATGGCTGGTTTTTTTTGGTGTGAAAATCCCCTTATTTTTAAAAGATGGCTTAAACTGAAGACTCCTTGGGGTTGAGTGATTCACATATTCGTAGAACAAACTTTCAATCTTTTGATTCTCAGTTCTCTACTCCTTTTATTATATCTTATACTATTAACTTTAATATTAAAGTTAATACTATTAACTTTAATATTAAAGTTAATACTATTAACTTTAATATTAAAGTTAATACTATTAACTTTAATATTAAAGTTAATAGTATTAACTTTAATATTAAAGTTAATACTATTAACTTTAATAGTATATCTTATACTATTAACTATTACTCACTTACTGAGTGATTATAGTATACCAATTGCTCTGCTAGGTATTGCATGAGATATGGCTGCACCATTCTCAAAATTACCCAAGCCCTAAATCCAGAAATCATCCTAGGCTTCTCCACTTCTCTTACTTCTACTAAGTCCTGTTAATTTTATCTATTTAACATTGCTTTCCTTTGTTCCATCCTTTCCATCCCCACTGCTACTGCTTTAGTTTAGACCTTTATCATTGCTTTCCTGGACCACTAAAATAGCTTCTTGAAACTCCTCTCCTCCATAACAATCTTGCCTTCCTCAACGCAGCTCTGCCTTATCAACAAAAGATTTTTCCAAATTGCAAATCTAAATGTATTGCTTTTCTGCTTTAACCCTTTGGGAGTCTCTCATTTCCATGATGGAGTCCATACTCCTTCATGCAGCCTAAGTCTACTCCCTCACCTGGTCTTTGCCTACCTGACCATCCTCATCTGTCCCTACCTCCACTCACTATATTCCAATCTACTGAATCACTGAAGTTTTCTGAATGTGCCAGCAAGGATATATAGTGATTAAAAGTAGACTCTAGAATTAGACGGACTTGACTTTGAGCCCTAGATGCCCCATTTACTAGCCATGCAACCCAGGGCATACTTACCATCGCTGTATCGTACACCGTGCTACTATCAGTAGCACAATCCTCAAAAACTTAGTGTAAAACCTTTATACTCAGCAATATGTTTCAGGAAATATATCTTACACATTTTGACATTTAATTATACCAATTTTAATTTATAAGTCTCTGAAGCATATTTCAGGAAAAAAATATAAAATAATTGACATTAAAGTATTCATTGTTTACCAGCTCCTTTCCTTTATTATTTAGTATCTTTCTTTTTTTTTTACTAAATTAATAATGTAGGCTTGTATCTGATTACAGTAAGTTTTCCTTCCTTTCAACATAATGAAAATTTGTATAATTATAAAATTTTTAAATGGTTAAATCTTTTGCTATTTATTTTCATTCAAATCCAGTATACTATTATATATATTCAGAACTCAAACTATTCATCTTCATCTAAACCTTCAATTAAATTCCACAATGCAAACCTCTTGGCACTAGAACCACAGTTCATGTTTATTCAGCTGAGCTTGTGTCTTGAAAAAGTGTGGAAGTTCGGGGGTTTTCTGGTGAGAATCCACATTCTGACATCACCTTGACCATGACAGTGATTGGCTGTGGGAAGGCAAAGAAGAGTTTATAGCCTGCAAGAGCAAGTGAATGAGTGAGTGAGAGAGCAGAGGAAACACTCAATCTGTGTCACTCACTCCTGGGAGCCTGCCTTCTCACTCCAGGACTGCAAAAGGGTAGGGTTTAATATGATGACTTGATTATCTTAAAATCAAACACGCCACATTTCACATCTCCGGGCTTGGTTTTGAACTTTTTATTTAAATATAGATATTAACACATTGTATAGAATTGCTAAGTAATTTAACACTTGTTTATCATTAAACTAGTACCTCATGTTTTAGATTCTTTCCAAAAGGCTGAGTTTATTAACCTAAGCATGTAAATAAGTTCTTATTATTATGTACATAAACTAGAAAATTATGCTTCCTACTTTCTACCTCTGTACCTCACAGATAACTGTTTGTTTACTCATTCTCATGCATTCAAGATAATCTGACTGAAATACTATTTTGCATTTACAAATCTGCCTCGATGTATGTTGATTTCTCCATCAATTATGCCTAACCTGTACTTCAATTATAAACAGTATTTTTCAATATGTTATATATTTGGTTTCAAAATGTTAATATCTTATAGCTCTAAAAGCAGAATGGAAAAATGCATAGTACTAGGGAAATAAGAGATGTTGTTAGTTTACACTCTTCCCAATAAGAACTTGCAATTAGATTCTCAAAACAATCCTTTAACATGTTTTTAATTGTTGTCTGGGTTAGTAGTGGACACTATAGAGGTCTTTGCTTTTGATGAATCACAAAGTAAATAAAATGAGATTTATGTAGCCAGCCAATTGCTACCTACATGAGTCACTTGGTTCTTTTTATATTATTCCTGTTGTGTTTTCATCTAGTTGTTTTTATGGTTTGTAATGAGAAAATTTTATACTCTGAACTCTTTCTACGGTTCTACGTATTTTAGTTTTTAGCTCTTTAAGATATTGTAATTACTCCAACTCTTTTCATAAAGCTACAGAGCAATAATCTTCCTGTTTGGTGATGGGCTCCATCATGGGTGGCCAAGGTCAAAGTATTGTTCAGAGCACCTCAGTAGCAATGAGAGCTTCTTAAACAGATGGGTCTCCTTTAGGGGAAACCTCTTTATCCCCGCGTGGCCATCAAGAACTTTTGCTAAAGTAGACAGGGCTGTGAGCAAGTTTGCAGGCATCAAAATCAAAGACCCACTCTGCCACAAAGAGAGGTGACAGAGGACCCCAGACAGCTTCTCCAGGACTCTAGCCTTACTCTGTGTAATGTTTATTTTAGCGTCAGATACTCAATAAGGATGCAATAAATCGTGGCTAGTGACAATAAAATGCAGAATCTACCTTCAGAGTATAGTATATGACATGCGTTTAATACATTTTAAATATTACTTTTCCCAGTGTGTTTATGGGGAAATTCCCATTACCATTACATATTGCTTCTAAAATGTTGCCAAAACTGTCGCTCTGGAGGAGAAAGCACTCTCAGTGAAATGTGTTTGTCAGGGCAAGTGCTGGGTGTTAGTGGCTTTCAGCTAAGTTTGTTCAACTTCTACTAAAATAGGATTTTATCAAATAGAATAAAACTAAGATACGATTTCACAATGGCTTTCCTTTTACCTCTGAGGAATCTACGTGGAACTGAGATCTTGGCCTGGCTGCAAACCCCAGGACTATTCACAATGTATTCCTATTCTGAGAGTTGCATCTTCAATTCTTCCACAAAATTGACATCTCCATCACGACTATCACCCTGACCTTGGAGAGCCCCACATCCATTCCATGGCAACCTCCCACATCAGGGATGGGAAGCTTAAATGGAGCTGGAGAACAATGTAACTTGAGGAAATTTCCCCCTGATATCCCACGATGCACTCTGATAACTCTTCTCATAGAATCATCCTTAAACATGGATGTTGGGTGCTACGTGTTATGAGAATAATATTTCACATGTCATGGATCTTTTCACACACATAAAAAATATCAAGTATTCGAAGATATCCATGGGGAAATGCCTCCGAGTCTTCATTTTACAAACAAACTTTTACCTCAAAAGATATAGAGAAGCTGGAAACAGCTAATAATTGGCATAAAAGCAACCATCGGAATGTATTCAGTTTTTGCTTAGTTTTTAATTATAAACAAAACAAACAGGTCACATAACTACACTAGCTAATGTTCCTATGTCAAGGGCATCAGGAGGCTTCCACGCCCCAACATGAAGTACTGAGCATGCAAGCCCCTGGCAGTGATGAAATGGTCTTCCACTGACAAATCAGAGCAGATAGGTTAAAACCAAATATGGAACTCATGATTATTCAAATAGGTGGATAAAGTCAGTCTTCTACCACTTAAACAGAAGGAACAATTTTAGACCAAAAGCAGAAATTTGGTCCTACTTAGTCAAAGCTCTAATTGGACAAAAATGAAAACAATTAAATACATCACCTAGTATGAGGAAAAAAGGGTACATTCTTAGTTTTACTCATTAACTTTACCACTTCATTAATTCCAGAAGCAAAATGAAGACGGCTTTAATTTTGTTCAGCATTTTGGGAATGGCCTGTGCTCTCTCGGTAAGTTCTTTATTAAAAACCTATAGTTATTTCCATTTTTGTCTTTTTATATTGAGAGAATATATAATAATTAAATGCTCTTTTAAACAGATGAAAAATTTGCATCGAAGAGCCAAATTAGAGGATTCTGAAGAAAATGGGGTAATTCACCTTAGCATACTTCCTTGGCTTGACTGCACTTCCTCTAGATTTATTGCACATGAAACATGAATGTATCATTTATTGTGTTCATGCAGGTCTTTAAGTACAGGCCCCGATACTATCTTTACAAGCATGCCTACTTTTATCCTCCTCTAAAACGATTTCCGGTTCAGGTAAGTATAAAAATTAATTTTCCTTCTCACCCATTACAATTGAAAGGGAATCCAATTTAACTGTAAAACACCTAAATTCAACTCTCCCTGAAATTCAGCCAGAAAGAAAGACCACTTACTACAAACAGTTTGTTTTTAATGTAATAAAATAAAATTTATTCCTAAGTTTTTCTTGTAAAGCAGATCCACACACATAGAGAGTAAACTCAATCGGGCCCAGTCTAGAATGACATAATGAAAGCACACCCTGCAGAACATTTGAGTTCAGGTGTTTTGTCTAATTCACTGACCAAAGTGGACAATTTTATCAGTTATTGACATTTAAGTCAGTGAAAAGGCCACTAATTGCCATATTATACAGTCATGTAGCTGTTTTATAGCCAATAATTTAGACTCTTTTAATTTAGGGGAAAAAATTGACTTCAGAAACAACAAAGAGCATTAAAAAAATTCCTGAGGATCACTGGTTTGCTGAAGAGTTTCTTAACCTTTGACCTGTGTAGTTCACTAGAACAATACATCATACTGGAGCACAACTCTGATGGAAAGTGTAGATCAAGAATGCAGAGGAAAGAGAGAAATTCATGAAGCAAACTAAAAAGCTTGTGAGAAAAACAAAACATCCTTAAAATTTGTAAACAAACAAACAAAAAATAACTAAACACTAAAAATAAGAATTTCTGTTTTTACTGAGTTACCTGTGAAGAGGGTTCTGAAAACTAGAGGGTGTGGTGCTGATTTTAAATAGACAACAAACCAGAACTGTGCTATTTTTATTACTATACAGTCTGGGCTCAGGGCACCAATTATGCAGCATCTGACCCCAGTCTCCTGAGACACTAAAAGCAGTAAGGACGCTGAAAACGATGCCTTAGCACAGTGGCTTGGCATAGTATCCTGCCATATGTTGGACTAACCCACTTCCAACTCATACAATGGTAGGAAATGATCATCTTAAAGTATTTCTAGCACCATAATAATTATGCGGAATGTGTATGGCCACAGAAATATGGGCACAAATGATACAAGAGTTGTGGGTTTTCAGAATTGCCTTCCATTCTTTGGTTTCCCCATAAATAAACATTGCTCATTTGAAACTTTGTTGTCTTTCTTAAACTAAATGGAAATGATAATACATTTACGTTTTGGACTATCTCTTCAACTTTTCTAAAATATCATATACTTGGAGGTATTCCCACCTAGAAATTTTTATAGATATCTACGTGTGGCCCAATTCAAATGTCTGTAGTGAAAAGATATTAGGAGAGGTAATATTTTTCCTTACTGATAGACCCAAAGTTCACAGATTTTTAAGCAGATCTTTAATATACAAATTTTCTATAGATTATATGCAGATAGATTTATCTCAACCAATGTAGAATTTGTAAATAAGACAGTTGTTTCAAAATATAATCCAATAAAATATATCTGCTGATCCAACAGTCTGATCTGGTATTTATGATCTATCATCCCACTTTACAAAGTTTGATTTCCAATATTTTTCTCCTTACATGTCTACTTATATGTTTCCATAGCTCCTTATTATTTATTTTCTTAAGTCTGTTAAGTATTTAGTGCTCAGATTATCACCCCCAAATGCATTAAGCTGCACTGGCTTTGAAGTTCATGTTTTATTCAAACTGATCTGTGTTTATATATAATCTTTTCTAAAATACCAACTTGCATGAAATAGCTTATGTTGATTGCAAGGCTGTCAGTCTATTGTAGCTTATCTGCTTGGCTACAGAAATGTAAGTATAAATAAGCTTAACACCCTAAGCATTTTTAACTGAGGAAATTGATTTTTT
The DNA here is from genome assembly GCF_028564815.1 of Eubalaena glacialis. Lineage (NCBI taxonomy): Eukaryota > Metazoa > Chordata > Mammalia > Artiodactyla > Balaenidae > Eubalaena > Eubalaena glacialis. The sequence goes on along the minus strand of NC_083720.1, from coordinate 147,328,774 downwards.
TATGATTAAAATGATATTTGGTTAGTGTGTGAACTCTTAAACAGCAGGGACTTTATCTTAAATTTCTTTTATCAGACTCATCTCAGTTATCACAGTACTTGACATGGGGAACTGCCCATATTTCCAACTTCCCTTCTTGCTACGACCTTCATTCTCAGTACAATGCCTGGAATATATATTTCAGAACTGAATAAATGCAGTAGGGATAGAAGTTGGAAGGAGTATATGAAAGACTTCCAGAAGAATCAATAGGACTTATTGACAAGTTGGTAATAAGGCGTAAATGAAAAAAAAAGGAAAATAAGAAATGCTAAGTCTTCAAGGCATTTCATGCAGTTTTAAAACTGTCCTCACTGCAGATACTAATTGAAGAGTGAAATGGTTGGAGTAAGATGAAAGCTAGAGGTAAGGAAAGCTTGTAAAATGACTAAAACATTCCCATTGAGACAAAATACGCTGCACAAATATGCTGTCCCCTATATATAATTTAACTAACAAATAGAAATAGTTCCAATAGAATCTAATGCTTTATTCACCTCTGGGCTAGGGAAGGCACAGCCATTAAGGTCATGGCAGTGGAAGAGCAGGTCTAATAATTCTCTTTTCCACCCAAGATTACTCTTGGCTCAAGGAGACAAGCATTCCTTTCCTTGGGTGGATGGCTTGGCCATCTGAAGAATGAGCCCAACAGGGAGAGCCCCGAGCAGGGTTGGGACATGAATATTCCCTCACGTTGATCTCTAAACCCTAAGGTTCTTCTGCAGCTGTGTTTTCTAAGACCGACAGTACTTAACTGAGTCACCAGAATCAAAAATAAATGTGCAGAGCAGAAAATGACAGAATCTTAAGTTAGGTATCTACTTGTATACTTAGTGTCATTAAGGAGTGGCTGCAGAAAAAAGAAGGAAAGTTCAATTTGGATGAACATTGGGAGAAAGAGGAAAAAATCTCCTCCACTGTCTTAAAGGCTCAGATAACAGATGTTTAGATATACCTTTCCTTTTAAAAAGTAGCAAAGCTCATTAACTTATAATTTTATTTTTATATACAGACTCCTTGGTTTAATTTATTCTCATTCAATATGGAGCTTTTTAGAGGAATGGTACTCATAAATTTCCTAAATGAGTAAATGAATTTTTCTCTTATATAACTTTACACAAACACACACACACACACACACACACACTTCATTTTAGGCATTAGCTTTAATTAGATTAAAAGGTACTAAAAATTATATGCAAATTTAATTTCAAGTCAAATTCTAAGCTAAATTCACAAAGAGAGCTCATTATTTATGAAAATCATCCAGTAACAACTTATATTTTATAATAAGCCTAGTTATCATTTCATTCATATTTTATAAAGAAAATAAAACAATGAGATCGATGTTTTAGTTCAAGACTTGTGTTGAACTGGTTGGAGAATTCACAACTGTGTGGGCTTCAGGTTCCTTTTCTGTAAAATAAAAAAATTGGACCAGATAATTCTCATTCTCTCAGAGCTAAGCCATTCTGCCATTCATTGCTCTCGTTTTTACATACAAAATATTTCAACACACTGTCAATGCTTTCGAGGTTAAAAATGGAGTATTTCAATGCATATCTTGATCACTGTAAAATGCCCCTTTCTTTCTAATCTTGTTTTGCATATGTCCAATCTCCTCATAGCTTTCTCACAGTAGCATGAGAACTGTTCTAAGTAAATAAATATGTATGTACATATATATTCATATGTCTATGAATTCATGTATACATTTTTTTTTAGAGCAGTAGTGACTTGTCTGAAGAAAATGGAAATGATGATAGCTCAGAAGAGGAGGAAGAAGAGGTAAGGAATTTCTGCAGGTTTTTTCAAAGCAAACCGGGCAGGACAAAAAACAAATAGAAAAGTAGACTCCTGTAGTCTACACTCAGCAAATAGAGATTGCCAGGTTACCAACTGCCCACAGTCTTCTATTTTGGACAAGGAGAATACTATTTAAATTAGGATTAAATAAAATGACCTGCTTAAAACACTATTACAGTTTGGGGATAAAGTTACCTGTAAGTTGTACATGAATACAAAAGTATCTCCATTTTAAGTGGAAGAAATGTAAATTCTGATAGAAGGAAAGAAAGTTTTATTTACCTTTAGGTGGATAGAGCATGATGGTAAAAGACAAATATATAATAATCCTAAGCTTAGTGCAATACTTGTTTTAATGACTAAACTTTAAAAATTCAGTTTAATCAGTGGGTAGTATAAGAAAGCTAATCTCATATCCTCTACCGTGTTATTGTGATTCATCTGCCTTTCTTGACTCACAAAGTAGGGCTGTTCTTTCTGACTGGAGTTTTATATGTCTTTTTGCCTACTAATAAAATTCATGTTTTCATAGAAATGCAAATGCTCAAGATGTATAAATACCTTCCTATATAGCACTACAAATTAGTGTAGTTCATGGCTAAAATTCATCTATATAACTTGGAAATTGTGCTAACATGTTTATAACTGACATGCTTGCCCATAGAAACATACTAATTCGGTACATTTTCCTGGGTAGTCAATTATAGCTATCCACTGGTTTGGGAACCTTCTAAATTCAGGTATTCTTAGATGCTATTTATGAAGGGACAATGACAGTCCAAAATGGATAAACGTCTGCTCTCTTGAAAACAAAATGGTGTGAGAACTTTAAAAGTGATGCATAATTAGTCTGATTTTTTTTTTAACCATAAAAGTAACTTTTTTAGTACCACAATTTATCCTAATAGCTTTTAAAGGGGTACCTTAACAAGAATGTCAAGCCAGTGCCAGGAAAAATGCCACCTACTATATCCCACAAAATTTTGCCTGGAGTTCCACATAGTAATCTTACACAAGAACTAAGCTAGGGTAATCCATTCAACCACAGCTGCTTGCTGTACAGAGATCGTAAAATTGCCTTACCAGCTAGATTTCCCAATTAGACTGCATATCTTTTGACAATGGTTCTTCATTTGTTGCGATGGTGGTTGGGATGGAGAAACATTAAGGTTCCTTTAGAACTCTGATGAAATCTCACGTACTGGATATTTTACCAACAATCTCTGAACATTTCTGGTCCTCCCAGAACTTATCTGCAAACTCCCCATGACCCAGGAGACTAGAGACCACAGGTAACAATCCTTGCTTTGAGGATGAACAGTGCTGTACCCTCTTTTGCATCTCTTCACACTGCCCAGCCCAGTTTCTTATACATATATAGTGCCCAGTCAATATTTGGTGGTTTGGTTTTGAAACTTCAGAGGAATAAATGCTCCAAAGACCATTCATTCAAAGTGATAGTGGAAAACTGGATGAATAAACCTGGGAGTCTTCCATCCTGAAGAGAGTTTAGAGCCTCTTTTTTCCCCATCTCTTCCCTAAAATTTCACTGGCAATTCAGATTAAATACAGAGTCTCCAGGAATTGTATTCCCATGAGAAGGTGCTTAGGCATATTTTCTATTTGGTGATCATACATTTTTTTCCCCTCTCCTAAATTATTCAGTCTCACATTTATAAAACTTTTATTGAAATATAATGTACATAACACAATTATCATAAGTTTATAGATGACTGAAATTTCAGAAATTGAACACTTAAGGGTAACCAGCACCCATAGAAAAAAGCAGCACATGTTTTGTGCTCCATTCCATCCGTTAACCCACCACCACCAAGGGCAACTGCTATGTTTACTCCTAACAGATAGAGTGTTTTTGGCTCTTTTTGTGTTCCATACACACACATACATACACGTATGGAATCATGCAGCATATACTCTTTTGCATGTGACCTCTTCCACTCTCAGCTTCAGAGCTTGGTTCATATGTTTCTATAGTTGAAAATCGTTCATTCTCATTGTCAGTATTTCATTATGTGAATGTACCACAATGTGTTATCCTTCTGTTGAAGGGCAGTTGGGGAGTTTTCAGGTTGGGGCTATGACAAAAGAGTGCTGCTGTGAACTTCTAGTTCTCCTTCTGGTGAACATATGCATTCATTTCTGGAGGCCACTCTACCTAGACATGAAATATCTACGTCGAAAGGTCTGCATATGTTCTTCCTGAGGAGATGCCACCAACAGCTTACCAAAGACGACGTACTAATGTAAACTTCCACTATCCATATATAAGCATTCCAGCAGCTTTACATTCTCACCAACACGTATTTCTTTCAGTCATTTTAGCTATTCTGGTGGGTTAATAATACTTTTTTTAAGCACAAATGATTGCTACGTTTTCGATTCAAGAAGATATTTGAGGTCTCGTACCCATAAAAAGACTGACGTACTTTCCTTTTTAACTTATTGTAGTAGAACAAGTACTAGGAAAAGAAAGGGTGTTGTTAGGAGAAAAAGGAGAATCCTATGAGTTGGGAGTTTGGGTCTGTAGTCATGACCCTGCTGCTAATGAACTGCCACATCTTTGACCTCATGTGAGTCATTTATCCCACTGGACCTCAGGTCCTTTACCTGTGAAACAACGGTGCAGGACCCAAACTGTATCGTCTCCTACTCTAAGGATATTACCTCCTTCTTCCCTGAAAGATTTAGTCTGTTGGACTAAAGCATATAAACATGAAAAAATAAATAGTATGGTGTTAGTGTGATATTTGACACAGTTAGCTTGGAGACTGTTTTGGGGTGGACTCTAGTAGTCCCAAGAGTTCATTAAAACAGTGGAATTTACAAATCTGATGAAACAAACATCGTTTGTTTTAGTAATAAGGCAGGCTAAATCTGGCTTTTGTTTGTTTGTTTTGAAGTCTTAAAATATAGGATGCCTAGTTAAAGTTATCCTAACGTCACAATCTCTTTAAAAACACATTGAAATAAATTCAGTTTTCCAGTACTCATTTAAAGTAAATAAATTCTGTGTATGAATTCCTGACTTCCAATATTAGCTATGAATTACTTTGAGAGATTAACTCCATCAGCAAACAATTGCCTAACAGCAGGGAGTAAAGGCAAAAGAGTAAAATGTTAAAGATGATAATAACATTCATTCAGGAGCAGTAATTTTTAAAAAACATCTTCCTGCAATAACATAATATATCGCTAAGGATTTCTTGGAGCGTTCGATTTCTTCTTTGCACAGAAAAATTGTGTGTCAGATGCCTGACATCTTTTGAATACTGCACACAGCTCAAAACTGGCTTATATATTGGCAGATGGATTTTGAATTTAATATGTCTCTTTTTCTTTAAATACTCCTGAAAGTAAATGAAATACATTCACTTCTTTTTGATAGTAAATACGACATGCAATCAACTTGTTTGAAGAGAGGGGCTTCTATAAAAAATTCTTTTCTGAAAAAATATCCTGGGTATAATGTGGACAATTCACATAAATCCTCCTTGTCATCAAGAATGTCATGGTGCACAGAAAGGGCCCAGGTTTTTTTTTTTAATTAGAAAGATACAGTGTCATCACTTACTATGAGACCTTAAACAAGTTTTTTAACTTTTCTGAGCTCACTTTCCTTTTCTAAAGGGTGTGAGTTACAACCCTACCTTAAAAGACTGCTCTAAGGAATTAAAAAATAGGTATAAAGTTCTCAGCTTATTTGTCAGCAAATACAATAATTAATGAACTATCATGTCGTCGTAGCTATTAACAAGACTTCAAGAGCCTAAGCCATGTATTGTATGATACCATATAGTCAGATATGCTGAAATTATTACACAAATATTTTTGAATTGATTAAACGGAATACACAAATATCTAAAGCACACTATAGTGAGGTAAATAGTATGAGAAAACTTTGAATTGAGTTCTGAGAAGTGAGAAGTGCGGCATAAGAGGAAGCAGAATTGTCAACACTGGGTGACAAGCTGGCTGAGGGGTACGGAGAAGGTTTTTTCCGATAATGGTTCACGACTTCAGCAAATCTTGAGTTATCTTCTAGCTTAAATACATTTTCTTGCTCTGGACACTTACCCCAGGAGACTTCAAACGAAGAAGAAAACAACGAAGAGAATGAAGATTCTGATGGAAATGAAGATGAAGAGTCAGAGGCTGAGAACACCACCCTTTCCATTACCACACTTGGTTATGGAGAGGAGACCACGCCTGGAACAGGGAATATAGGTCTAGCTGCCATCCAGCTTCCCACGAAGGTAACAATTCCTCCAAGATGTTCAATCTGCTCTCATTGCTTTACTGAAGTCTGAGGTTATCCTGACACTCTACACACAGTATTTTACATTATCTTCATTAACTCAATGAAAAAGTAAGAGCAGGTACAATGTCCCTGTTTACAAATAAGGAAAGGTCTTTCCCATGGAAGTTCTCTTCCCATGTTCTTATACTTTCAATATTATCACAGAAGACTAAGGACAAGCATCTTAGCAATGGATAAAAGGTCCTGAGAGATGCCATAGCATTTCTGGGAAGAGGATTCCAAGACAGAGAAAGTGAGTAGCAAAGCTATAGAAAGCATCTCCCACAGAGACTTATTTATCAGGTACCTTTTTCTCCCTCAAAACCCAATGACAAAGGTACTAATTCTGAATTTTTAAAAACCCACCAATTCTTTTGTAACTTAAATTGGCTTCAATTAAGAATTACATGTAGAACAAGGCTGTCAGTACAGCCTATTTTGGATGAAATAATGGCCTTGAGTTTTATGTTTTTCACACCTAAATTTGGATTCCTTCAAACTTTTCCTTATAGGCTGGGGATACAGGAAAGAAGGCTACAAAAGAGGAGGAAAGTGATGAAGAAGAAGAGGAAGAAAATGAAAATGAAGCAGGAGTGGATGATAATGAGCAAGGCATAAATGGCACCGGCACCAACCGCACAGAGATAGACAATGGCCATGGCAGCAGTGGTGGGGACAATGGAGAGGAAGAAGGCGAAGAAGGTGTCACTGAAGCCAATGCAGAAGGAACCACAGTGGCTGGAGGGCAGGACAATGGTGGCTCTAAGGCAACTACCTCTCCAAATGGTGGATTTGAACCGACAACTCCACCCCAGGATATCGACGGGACTACCCCGCCACCATTTGGGGAAACTCCCACCCCTGGATATGAGGGGGAGTATGAACAAACAGGCACCAATGACTACGACAATGGATATGAAATCTACGAAAATGAAAATGGAGAACCTCGTGGGGACAATTACCGAGCCTATGAGGATGAGTACAGCTACTATAAAGGGCGGAGCTACGACGGCTATGACGGTCAAGATTACTACTACCACCAGTGAAGGCCCAGACTGGGATGAATTCATCCGTTCTGGCACTTTGTGTGGTTACCGTTTTCAAAGTTCAACTCAGGAAGGTGCCATATAACACGTGTGCATATTATAATGTGGAATGGCGCTGCCGTTCCAAAGTGGTTAACCAATGCATGAGATCGTGTGTGACTGAATATTTTGAGGTTGTAGTTCTATAAATAGTGTTTTTAACGTGTTTGCACTAACTGCTAAAACATACCCTTTGTTCGAGAGGTGCTTCTTAGAAGAGATTCACTGACATTAGTAACACTGTATACAATAAATGTGTAGTTCTTTAATCGCACTACCTATCCATCACTGTATATTAGGTTTAATTATCATCCTCATGTATTTTTATGTGACTTGTATGTATATTCTATCTATGGGTTTTATCACAAATAAAAATGCAATCCTTCAAATGTGTTGTAATTAAGAAGAAAAATGAGAGATTCAGAATGAAAAAAAGTGAGACCAGTGGGATGACGATTCAGCTAAAGTATGAAAGCTTATTTCCTCTATGGTTTAAAACTCAGAAGGACGATAGACATTTTTTCATGGATAAATCAACATAACTAAGATTTTGACATGCTTGTGGGCGAGCTCAGCCATATATATCAGGGAAATAAACAGCTTTTATTAGAGTTGCCAGATTTGACAAGTAAAAATGTAGGGGGCTTCCCTGGTGGCGCGGTGGTTGGGAGTCTGCCTGCCAATGCAGGGGACACGGGTTCGAGCCCTGGTCTGGGAAGATCCCACATGCCGCGGAGCAACTAGGCCCGTGAGCCACAACTGCTGAGCCTGCGCGTCTGGAGCTTGTGCTCCACAACAAGAGGGGCCGTGGTGGTGAGAGGCCCGCGCACCGCGATGAAGGGTGGCCCCGGCTTGCCGCAACTGGAGAAAGCCCTCACACGGAAACGAGGACCCAACACAGCCATAAATAAATAAATTAATTAAATTAAAAAAAAAAAAAATGTAGGATGCCTAGTTAAATTTGAATTTCAGATAAACAATGAGTAACTTTTTAGTATAAGTATGCTCTATGCAATATTTGGCATTTGGGACATAGTTATACTAAATAAATGATTCATTATCTGAAATTCAAGTTTAATTGACTGTCCTGTGTTACATCTGGCAACCCTACTCCTATTGATTTGGTTCTAGGTGGCGTGGTGGTGGGATGGGGTAGAAAACTCTTACACATACGCACAAACATCAACCCACCATCTCCTAACTCTTTATTTTGGAAAATGCCAAGCCTTCAGAAAAGTTGGAAGACTAGTACATGAGCACCTAAATTCACCAATGGTTAACATTTTGCCGTATTTATCTCTTTCTGTTTCTGTGTGCCTCTCTTCATATATATACACTTCCTTGCCAAACCATTAAAGAGTGATCGCAGACATCATGGCATCACAATGTTCACCCCTAAATTCTTCAGCATTTAGTGTTAGAACAAGGAATTCTCCTACATGGCTGCCATACCATTCTTATTCTCATTCTCAAGAAATTCAACCTAGATATGATAATATTTTCTAATACACAGTCCATATTCAAATTTCCCCAATTATTCCAAAAATGTAATTTATTGCTAACTCATTTAATCCTCACAAAACTCTGTCAGGTAGGTTTTATTGTTATCGCCCGTGTTATTGATGAAGGGGCTGAGGCACGAAGAAGTTGAGCTGCTTGCACCAGGTCACAACGTCAAAGCAGCAGCCTAGCTTTAGGATCTGTTCTCTTGACCATTAGCGTATAGTCATTAGGAATGCTATATTCATTAGTGTATATTCATCAGGAATGGATGTTCAGCCATGAGTGGGCAGGAAATCTCTAATGATGAGGGCATTGCTGAAAAAACGAGACGTCCTCTATCGCAATTTTCTTAGAACCAACTATGTTTTTTTATGACGTGAGCCCTAAAGAATATTTTCAAAGCAAGGATCCTCTGGTATTTTTCAGGTATTTTGGTATACCTTTCTCTATAGATAGCTTGGTATTGTGCAAAATGCATGAGCCCTGGAGTTAGGTGGGCTTGAATGATGGCGTTATCGAGAGTAAATGAATTTCCTTCCCTAGTCTTTGTTCCCTCACCTCCTACATGTGGAGTATCCTCAGTGGGTTGCTGTTTAGAGTCCGACCCATTACGAGCTACTCAGATCATCACCTCTCTCCTCTCCAGTCCCTTCCTTTCTCCATCTTAACACTTAGGTGCATCTGATTGTAACAGAATTACCTGGCCATAAAAACTGTCTTTTGCGAACTCATAGATCATTTTTTTCTTGTCCTAATGCCTCTTTGTAAGCAACAGCTTTTGATGAGATGGAAGCCTTGGGAACAGTGTGATAAATACTATTTATTCGGCAATATAGGTAATCTTTACTCTTTATTTGTGACATTGTCACAAACTATCTCAATATATCATAGAATCATCAAATCTTAGATTTGGCCAGCCACAGGGCACTTTGCTAAGACTCGGGTTGGACTGCAGTCAGTTCTTGCCCACATGGTCTATAAGGAGACCATGCAAGGTTGTCAGAGAGCTGCTCCCCCATGTGTCTCTTCCAGATACCAAGGTTTGGGAGACTTATGAGTGTCCTAGACCATTTACAGAACATTGACCACACGGCGAGTTCAGATGGGCTTAGCATGAGAGAGGGCTACTTATGTGAGATGATTCATGGTGACATGTAGGCCCTCACCAAGCAATGGGATGCTGACTGGCTTCCCAGCTCAGGCCACACCCCAGGGGTGGATGGTCTTTGGGTATTAGCGTGGCCACAGGGTAGCTGCTTCTGAGAGATGACTCTGCCCCTCTCCCTGTGGTCCCCCTAGGCCCTATCCCCTCACTTCAAGTCCCTCTTACCTCCTTCAACATGATGCCTCAATCAATATCCTCCCCAGCTGGCAACCAGGGTGAGCCATGTTTAATCCTCAGGGAGCACTGAATACCCCCCTTCCCCTTTTCAATTTATTATTGTTACATAAATTCTATACCCTGCCTCTTTCACAGCTGACCCTGTTGATTTCCTATCACCCTTTCTTCTCCTAACAAGATTTTCATCTTGCAAAACTAAAGCTTTGGTTTTCAAAATAATTGCTTCTGCTGAGAGTTTCAAGAGCCTATTCAGAACTGAAAAACAAAACATTGACTTTCTTTCCATTTGGATTCCTCTTATTAAAAAAAATCCCAATCCGGGACTTCTCTGGTGGTCCAGTGGTTAAGACTCTGTGCTCCCAATGCAGGGAACCCTGGTTCGATCCCTGGTCAGGGAACTAGATCCCACATGCCACAACTAAGGGCCTACATGCCGTAACTAAAAGATCCCACATGCTGCAATGAAGATCCCACATGCTGCAACTAAGACCCAGCACAGCCAAAAAAAAAAAAAAAAAAAAAATCCCAATCCATCTCTAGGCAAAGTGAATCCCTCTGAGTGACAAAGAGAAAAAGTAATGAAAGTGTGAGAAAAGCAGAAAAATATAAATACATTCCTTTGAAAAGGATAGTCTAATGTCGAGAAATATGAGTCTTACTTTAAAAAAAGAATCAATGTTAATTAAAAGGAAATCATGAAGCAATCACTTGGACCTTTTGTTTATCCAAGTGCAAATACCTGTAAATATTTTCTGCCCTCAGTGGGTTAGATACTCATTAACTTGGTTTGTTGTTCTAAGAATAAAAGTTCCATGCAAGTTGTATTCTGTTCTTTTTCAGGAGGCTTTCCCCCCTGTATTTCATAACTCCCTGGGTCCAAGAAGATAAGACCTCCATCAGTGTGTACAGAATTTTGTCTTATCACTTTTTAAAGCACAAATTCAACTTTCACTATTTTAGTCATGGGTCAGCAAACTTTCTCTGTAAAGGACCAGATAAGTAAATATTTTTGGCTTTGCAGGCCATATGGTTTCTGTCACAACTCCTCAAATCTGTCATTGTAGCAAAAGCCACCATAGACAAAATGTAAACAAATGGGCATGGCTGTGGTCCGATAAAACTTTATTTGCAAAAACAGCTGTTGAGCCAGATTTGGCCTACAGGCCATAGTTTGCTGATTCCCATTTCAGATGACTATAAAGTCATAACCATAGAGAACTGATTAATTTAAAATTTTAGCTGTTGTTAATCACTTAGGATATAAACAAACTATCAGTGAACTCACTAAAAATGCAGTAAATTTTCTCATATTTGATACAGCAATCTGTGAGTTATCTCCTTTCTGCAGCTGCTTAATAAAATGTTTCTGACACTTCCTGGACCTGAACACATCAAGAATGTTATTTATCTCTAATAAATAATATTTGAAGATAATATTTTCATTATCCTAATTATCCTTTGAAATTTTGTGACAGAGATTGCCAGGTATGTCTAACCCCTTAGCCAGCTGAGGGAAAGTTTGATTTTGATTCTAGCTATAGGATAGTGAAGCGGAATCAACAGCACAGCAGAAACCATCACTGATGCCGTGTAGAATGAGTTATCACCAAATCCAGTGCTGCTAAGGTTAATTCTATGTGTCAACTTGACTGGGCCAAGGGGTGCCCAAATTAAACATTTTTATTTCTCGGTGTGTCTGTGAGCATTCTTCTGGATGAGATTAGCATTTGAATAGGTGGACTCGTAAAGTAGATTTTCCTCCCCAATGTGGGTAGGCATCACCCAATCAATTGAGGGCCTGAAAAGAACAAAAAGGCAGCTTCCTGCTTGGCTGCTGAAACTGGGACATCTGTCTCTGCCTTGGACTGGGAATGACAATAGCTGCCCATCTGGCCCTCAGGCCTTGCGATTCAGATTGGATTTACACCACTGGCTTTCCTGGGTCTCCAGCTTTCAGATGGCATATCATGGGACCTATCAGCTTCTGTAATCATGTGAGCCAATTCCTCATAATAAATCTCTTCCTATATGTATAACCTATGGGTTCTGTCTCTCTGGAGAGAAACAGACTAATATAAGTACACCAAACATTTTAAGAGGAATTTTCAGTGAATTCTCAATACCTGCATTGCTATCGGGACCGACTCAGGCACACTGTATTCTCCAAAGACAGCTTCGACACTATCTCCCCTTCCACAAGTCTTCGGCAATGTGACGTTGCCACTTCTCCCCAAGGTGTGGAACATGTACCTACTCCTTTGAATCTGACTGCTTTGACCAATGTCATGACAATGACTCTAACAGTTCCAGGCTTAGCTTACTTCTGCTTTCTGCTCTTGAGACCCTAGAGGGTCTCAGGAGTGGGGAAGCCTCCTGAGAAAGAACAGAATGTAATTTGCATGGGAACCTCTACTATTAGACCAACAAATCCAGTAAATGAGCTTTTAACCCACTGAGTATTTGAAGTCCTGAGCTACCACATAGGAAGTCCAGTTAATTCTGCTGGAGAGAGAGGTCATATGAAGAAGCACCAAAGCACCGTCTTGGATGTGCAGCCCAATCAAGTCTTCAGAGAAGTCCTGCACCCATCCCATCTGAGTGTCCCAAATGAGAGATCTGAGGATGGCACAGCTGAGCCAAGTCACCCCACAGATACTTGAGAGAAAATAATCAATGGGTGTTTTAAACCACTAAGTTTAGAGGTAGTTTGTTATATGGCAATAGATAACTGAAACAAGAACAGACAAGCATAGAAAAAATTCTGAGAATTTGTGAGAATTAAGACAGTCATGAGAGAAGAGCTAAAATAAAATGATAACACAATACATATAAACACAAAGTTTAAAAACTGAGAAGACAAGACATGCCGAAATTAGGTAAGAAAATAGTATGTGTCCAATACAATGAATAACTAGCTGGTATATGTCATCATGTTCTGTCTCTTAAGAGGATACTTGGTCCTGCAAAACAAAATGGCAAGAACTATTTGGGAATGAGAGATATTTCCCTCCTGAGGTCACACAATGAAGCTTTACAGCTACTTCAAGCAATGTCACCATGTCCTGAAGGAAAAGCCTGGTATCATTATAATTACATTTTAACTACACCCTCTGAATTACACTTTAAGGTGTAGTAAGACATCTTTCTAATATAAAAATAAAAGCAAATTATATTGACATGTCTTCCCTTTGCCAGTAATAGCTGAATGGGTAAACAAATAGCCTAGAGAAATGAACACAGCTAGCTTCATGCTACTCCGTGACCCTTTGTGGTTCCGTATCTGGCTGGAATTTTTATGTACTTCTGTTGAAATTCCCAAACACTAAGAGAAAAAAATAATAAAAACTAAAAAAAAAACCCCATAATTTGGAGGTAGATGAGAAAGTTGGCTGTAAGTGACGTTTTAAAAAGTGACCTTTTTTAAACTCAGGATGAATATTGATCCTCATGAATGAACATATTTAAAACAGAAACATTTTCTTCTGCTAAAAACAGGGCAAGTCCCAGCACACCCACTTCATGCTCTCTTCTGGAGATGAATGGGGAATAAATGCTTCTATGAAATGCCTAAAGCCTTGACAAATCTTTAAGGGTCCATATGGTAAAGAGGAGATGCTCAACAAGGGCCCTTCTTTTCCATTCACAACACTGTGGAGATCCCCCCAGTGATTCAGAAGGGAAAACTCAGTATTTGTTGCATATATAAATTAGAAAATAGAGCATTATTTCAGTTAGTCAGAACCTATGGAAATATACATAATATATATTTATCTCTAACTGCCTATGATGATACAGAGAAATGTGTCACCTAATAATGTTAAGAATAAGTTGGGGACCAAGATCCCAGAAAATAAAAAGAGTTCCTACTATCCTAAGTTTTTAAAAATGTATATCAAAACAATTGGACCTAGAGCACAAGTATAGAGAAGATGGATGGGAGGTTCCAGAAATAGATGGAAAAACAAAACAAGACAAAACAAAAACACAAAGCCTTACTCCTGGATGAGGGTCCAGTAGCTGGAACAGATAGTGTAGGTTCCTAGTTAGCTCATATTTTATATGATTGTTCTCAATAAAGTGAAGGGTAAGAAATGAAAAAGCCAGCACAAGATGAAACAAGTTTCGTGGACTATTTTCATCTGAAAATCTCTTTGAGGAGCAACTCCTTGTGTCAGCCTGGCCCAGGAGATTCAGGCTAGGTGCATCTTCGGTGGAGATGTCTGTTCTTGAACCATGAACCAAGAACCAGAAGAAAGTTCGTGTCCATTTCCTGTTCTTCTCTAGTCCTTCTTAATTTTGTTTTATTTTGTTGTCTTTTCCAGTTAAATAGAAAGAGTGTGAGGCTAGATTACCTTTTTTACACAACCCTGGTCTTTATCTTTGGTTCCTAAGAAATGTTATGGCAAAACTGTTTATTACACAAAAACGTTTAGGAAACTTCTGTTGAGTTTTTGAAGTTCAAGCTCAACCCAGGGGGCAAGTTTTAAGAGGGTAGAAGTAACACCTCTACTTCACAGAACTTTAACAAATGATTATTCTCTGTTTTTCTCCCCATGGTTTCTTCTCGGCAAACTTTTAGACAGAATAGGCTCAATTTTTTTTTTCTTTCTGCTTTAGTCAATTGTAGGTTCTAAATTTAAAGCTCAAGTTGCATTTTTATTTTTTGAGCTTTGCATTCATTTTAGCTTTGGAAGTATATATATATTTAGCTACTGCCAGTTTACTCCTTGGTAGGACTGGTAGCTAAGTCAACTTTTCTCTTAACATTCTACGAATTTTCTCTTATAGAACACAGATTCATCTAGATAGAATTAAACACTTTCCCATCACTTAAATAAAGGGGAAATCTCTTACTAAATTTCTTTGGAAAGAAGGAAAGACAAAGAAAAAGCACATTTGAGAAATAATCTGAAACTATAATATTAATGAAAAAAACCCTAACATTTTCTAAAGCTGCACCATGTATGAGGCACATACCAGGTGCTTACTTCTACCTGATCATTCAAAAGTATAAAGTCACTTATTAACTATAAAGTTACGGAAGAGCGTAAAACCTTAAAACGCTGCGGATTTTCTAAGTGTTATAGAAATCTGTGAATAATTCATTGCTTTAAGAGAATATTAAAGTGAGGATTTTTGTGGTATTCACACCTGTCTGCTGTTTATATAGCTGTATGTTTCTGTTCAGTCTTACGGTTGACTGAACACTGTTGCTTGTCCATTCCTTTCCTTTACTTCCATTTTCGTGTTAGCCTTTTTCTATGTCTGCCAAGTCCTTTACATTTTGCTGAAATTCTGGTCATTAATATTTGTGATGTCTAGAGAAACAGCCCACCGTTTGCTCTTAAACTTCAACTCTATTATTTCTTTCACCATTTCATTGATTTTTTTCCCTTCATCAATTGAGTCATAAAAGAAGACATGGTTGGAAAATAAAGAGAGGACAGAAAAGAGATACAGAAGGATGTCCTCTGAATGCCAGATTATTATATAATGATGGGAAGAATGGGTGGGATGGGTAGCTATCATGTATTTATCATTTAGTTTAGACTTAGGAACATTTGTTGATTTAATGTTTATGCAGACGTTAAGAGACAGTAGAGTGCAGTGGTTTTCAAACCTCATTTTGGAGCCTGATTGCCTAATTATAAATTCTGGCTTTTTATATTTGCTGGATATATGACCTTAAGCAAGTCACTTAACTGCTTTATGTCTTATCACTAAAATCAGGGTGATAATAACAGCTACAATATAGAGTTTTTGTAAATATTAAATGAGTTAATATACCACACTTAGAGTAATACTTGGATCATAGTAATCACTCAATGAAAGTTCAGCTTATTATTATGTTCCCTATTCTCATATGGAGAAATTGAGGCTCACAGAAGTTCAAGTTAGTTGCTTAAGCAATTGACCACAGCAAACAAGAGGTAGAGTCAGTATTTGAACTCAGGTCTGTTTGACTCCAAAGCTACCAGTTAAATGTCTCCACTGTCAATGACAATGTCAAATACTCTAAACCCCATGGTTGAATGATTGTTGAGTCAGCAGTGCCCCCAACCTAACAGCTAAAATTCTAATCCTGGCAAGAGTTTTAAGAACCAGCTACGTACACTCAGAAGAGGATCAAAAATAGGGATTCAGCCTGAACTAGAAAAGAAACCATTCTCTCAGCTAAAGCTGCCTAAGGGCTGCTTTCCTTGTTTTATTTTGGTTTTAGTCTGTTTTGAAAGTTAGGAGAAATTGGGAGTTTACATTTAAATCTCATTAAATATCATTTATAGTATGTTAAAGCTATAGGTAGTTCTTATCCCTTAGTATGGGTTAAACAATTCTTACATTATCTTTTATTGATGTTTCACATAAAGTTCTAATTACCCCTCCAGGTCGTATAATATTTTAGACTGAATGGAACCTCCTGAACTACTGCAGTTATGATTTTGGCAGCCAGATTGGGCCAACTACTGCCCTAGAAAGGCTTATTCCAATATGCATGTGCTACTCGTTTCACTGAAAAAGTCAACGTCCTAAATTGACCATTTTATAACATTCACATACAAACCCAAACTCTCAATATTTCCCCCTAAACCACTTCTGCAGTTTCCCCCATAACAATACTAGAGAGCAACTTCGTTCTTCCAGTTGCTCAAGGCAAAAACCTTGGTGCCATCCTTGATGCTTGATTATCTCTCCCAGCCACACCCGGACCGTCAGCCAATCCTATTGGCTTTACTGTCAAAATATATTCAGAACGTGACCACTTCTCACCACCCCTTGTGGTTCAAGTCCTAATTGTCTCATGACCAGATTACTTCAAGAGCTCCCTCGACAGTCTCTGCCTTTTCCTACTCAGTCCCTCCTTCAGTTCCTCCTTTGCCCAAGACCTCCAAGGGCTTCCTTCTCACTCAGGGTGAAGTCAGGGCCTTGCGATGACCCAGGGGCACTACATCATCTGCCATCTAATACTTTTCTGACCTCGTTTTCTGCTTCTCCCTTCCTGCAGTCCATCCAGCCAAGCTGACCTCTTCTCTGTCTTGGAACAAGCCAGCAGGCTCTTGTCCCAGGGGTTCTCCTCTTTCACTTCCTTCTGCCTAGACTATTCTTCCCCTAGAAAGTCAGATGTCTACAGGTCTTTACTCAAAAGTCACTCTCTCAACGAGGCCCTCCTGGGCCTCACTATCTAAAATTTCAACCCAGGGAATTCCCTGGCAGTCCACTGGTTAGGACTCTACGCTCTCATTGCCAAGGGCCCGGGTTCAAACCCTAGTCAGGGAACTAAGATCCCGCAAGCCATGTGGCGCAGCCCAAAAATAAAAATTAAACAATTAAAAATTTTAAAAAATAAAATTTCAACCCAATGTCTCCACTCTCAATGCTTGTTATTGTCTCCTCCCTGCAACACTTTTTCTTCTTAGACTTAGTCTCTGTCGCTACCTAACATAACATTTTTTACTTACTCATCTTATTTATTGTCTGTCTCCCTGACAGCTTATAAATTCCACGAAGACAAGGATTTTTTTTTCCTGTCTTTCATTCACTGCTGTTTCCCTAATGCTGGTCACATAATAGGCACTCAACGCACTTTTGTTAAATGTTGCTGAAGTTCATTCAGGCACAGTTGAAATTATAAGCTTTTGACATAAAAGGATAGCTAAAATGTTTTCTATTTATAAACTTGTGAGTTATTCAGCCAGTCCTAATTAATAGTTCTGAAATCAATTTTAATTATTTGACAACATGATAAACCAAGCTGAGGTATTTATATTTTCTGTTTATCCCACTTTCTGGAACATTTGATAGCAGCTTTCTACCACAAAAACATTTTTAGATTAAAATTACTTTGCCCCCTATGGTTATCTGTGGGCACTGGTAACAAATTGTTTGCTAGCGCTAAGTGAGCCAGTGCTGATTGGCCATTGGGAACTCTAACAAACTTTAAATTTCAGCAGAATGCCCAGACACTGTTAATTCTGCAGAAGAAACCAGGTATTCTGAAGGTCAAAGATCCCCAGGTAATTTGGCTCTCTTGATGTTCTTGATAACAACTTTATAACATAGTTCACATTTTTAAGATGCATGCCATCCAGGTAGGGAGATTGCTTTTGAAAATGAATGCATATTGAAAGTGTTCTCTACTGAGCACACCTGTGTACTATTTACTGCTTTGTTTTAGAAAAAGAAAGTGTGTTACCAAGCTCTAGAAATGATCAGCTAAAATTGGTGGTTTGGTAGCAGCTTTCCCTCTGATTTGACTACCAACATTATCAAGCTCCACAATAACTCAAAGACTTCAATTTTACTCTACACCTTTGCTTATAAGACAGAATAAGGATAATATGATCAGACTTACACTTTCAAACCTCATCTGTACTGATATTTCTACTGATCAGCATTGTCATTTGATACTTGACTTGTACTGTCCTAACCTCTAAAACGCTTGGAAGCTAAATTATAGCTAGGATTAAGGTCCTTAAAATTGTATTAATTTAGAAGAGAATAGCCCAGGATTTTAGAATACATTTAAAAGTTATATTTATTTCTCCAAATAAAAGCTTTTACCTTGAACTGGTTAAAGATTGCAACAGTATTTAGATTATTTTTCCTATTAAAAGTACTTTTCTCTCAAGTAATATCAAAGAGTGGTGTAAATTTTTACTTCTCATATTGGTTGCTATATGTCTGTGTGGTAGTTAGTAAAATACTTAATATCAAAACCAACAGATCAGTCATCCAAAATTATGTTGACTTTCTTTTTCAATCTAATGGCTACTTGACTTAAATGAACTCACTAGATCCTCTTAGCATATAAACATGTACCTTTATCCATAAGAAAATGTTAGTGTTTTAAACATCATTTTGTTGATCCCAGGAAAATACTAGGATTTGCTTTACATCAACTACATGTAGATTTTTCTGTAATAAGATAAAAGAGTAGAAACTTATTCAAGGTGGTGTAGAGTCTGGCTTTAGAGATACATTGGCTGGATGCTAATCCCATTTCTGCCCCTGAACACCTGGGAATTCTGGGACAAGTTACTTGACTTTGTGTCTATTTCCTAATCTGTACAACAGGACTAGTAATGCCACCTAACTCCACAGGGTCACTGTGAGGCTCAATTAATTGAATATATGTCAAATTTTTAGAACAGTGCTTGGCCCATTTTAGTTTTCAATAATGTTAGCTATTAATATAACTATTACAAAAATTGTTTTGGTCTCCAGCCCACAGGTGGCTTCCACCTCATACACCTTGCTAATGAGTATGAGGATATATATTCAGGCACAGGGCCGGTGGTGAACAAGATTTCATTCCTCACAGTAGAGCCTGCTACCCTGGCAGATTCATTTAGAGTCTGTTATGAGTTCCTATACTAATTTAATGTTATTCTTCTTTTTTTAACTGTTTATTTATTTTTTTAATGACAAAAGCTAACCTTTATTGAGCACTTACTATGTGCCCAGCTCTGTGTAAAGAACTAAGAATTTTTTCATCAGATACAAGTACAAGTATTATTCAGATCTTACAAGTGAGGTAACCAAAGTTTAGAGAGTTTAAATGATTTGCCCAGGGTCCCTTGGCTATTAAATAACAGAGCCAAGAACTCAAACTCAGATCTAACTTTAAAACCCTATTTCTTAACAATTTTGCTTTACTTCCTCTCTGAGAGATAGAATTCTGGGTTGGCCATTGCTACCATCACACAGGTCCCTGAGGAAGTAGAATATATTTATAAAGGACTGAAAGAAAAGAACGGTCATTTAAAAACCCTTTTTTCTCTCTCTTGTTCAAATTACATCATTTCTATTGATCTACCTTAAAGTTTACTGACTCTTTGCTTAATGTTATTCTGAATTATATACATAATTCAATTAAATGGTCTCTCTCTAAAGATAAAAGGGAAAAG
Organism: Eubalaena glacialis; assembly: GCF_028564815.1. NCBI lineage: Eukaryota > Metazoa > Chordata > Mammalia > Artiodactyla > Balaenidae > Eubalaena > Eubalaena glacialis. The sequence goes on along the minus strand of NC_083720.1, from coordinate 147,308,776 downwards.
TTTGGGCTGACAATAGAGCAAATAAATGTCTATGAACTCCATTTCTAACCAACTTCATTGTTTTCATAATATTGGACAATTTTCATTTTCACATTGGAATAATTAGACATATGAAAGCTCAGATTAAAGTTTCTACACTTGGATATAAATTATATGTAGTTTTTTTTAAACAAGAGGAAATGGACTGCTAAGGGGAAGGAGGTTTGTATAGACTTTTCTGTTTTATTTATTGTTATGGCTGCAGTTCATAACTGGCAATGCTTTAGGGTAAAATATTATTGTCTTTTTACAGAGATTCTCAAAGATGCGAATCATCTGTTTGGGACTGCTCCTTTTCAGTCTGACCCTGGCAGCACCAGTAAGCATTTACAGATTCAGTTATGCATCCTATAATCTCTTGCTCTCTTCATCTATTTTTCTTTTAAGCAATGTCTTTTTAAATTAGTAGCACTTACCTAGTTCAGTTACAATAAAGTACCACACAAAGAGGACGCATCCAACACTTGACACAAATGTCTGTCACCAAGGAAGCCCTCAACGAACATGTGAGAAGAATTACAAGATGTCTACATGTTGCCTCTGGAGAAACACCAGTAAAAATATTTTTGAGAAAACCAATAGCCAGCCATAGTGTTTCAATCAGCTAATGCTAGTGAGTAAAATATACCCAAATTATAACCTGTCAAAAGAATTTCTCAATATTTTCCCAAAAACGGAGAGAATTTGACTTGAATGCTCCATGACTAAGCAACTAGACTTTCTAACTACACGATAACATGAAGGGACCAGACCTTTTCTGTAATTCTTGCAACACGCCAACACTGTGAGATCCTGCTAGCGATCTTGTCTTCATCAGCGAGGCTAAAGATGGGAAGAAGTCCCCCTCAGCTTAACCCAAATCAAGCTCCAATTTCCTTTTGTGTCTTTTCTTGCCTCTGATTCACCCAGATGAGTGCTCAGGATGTGACTAAGTCATCTTGTGAAAATGCTGAGTGCTACAGATATTTTCTGCAAAGGAGTCACACTGCTAATTAGATAGTGTCTGAAAAACATCCTAACTTCTCGGAGTAACCTTTTCAGTTGGAAAAGCGTGGAAGCAAGTGGTCATTCTGTTGTCAGAAGAACTTACACATAGGTCCTGAGCGAGTGGGCAACCAACTGGGAAACGCACCGACAAGCACGAGCTATGCCAAGCGGCGAGGAGAGCAGAAGCTGAGGACAGCGTCTCCCCTCTCAGCACACGTGCTCTAACAGCCCTCCGGGGGACGCGCTGCTTGAAACAGACATCTGCCAGGCCCAATGCACACAACTGACTTTGCTCGATCGGGGCCACAGAGGCACGGGCTTAGGCGTGAGGAGGATGGCGTGGGCCCCGCTGACCCAGCTCATCCCACCAGCCGAGGACAAGCCTGTTTTGAGCGCCACATTCCGAAGAACAGCTGCAGTGGCATCTCCGACCATCTTCCAGTAAATGTGCTGTGTCAACACCAACCCAGTGACCACCGGTCAAGAGAGGATGCCAGTCTTCTTCACCCGAGGGAAACCATGCCGTCTCCATTTCAGGGTCACGTTCAAGGGCAGGAGAGCTGCCAAGTGGGTATGGGGGTGGTGGGCGGGGAAGGACGGGGGCAGATTTCAAATGAAAGAGGTTCGGCAAGGACTCAGAGACAAATTTGGAATTATGAATGGCTAAATGCAATGTTTTCTTTCAGATATGGATTCTATTTGAGTAATTATCTAAAGTACTTAATTACAGATTGGTGGTATCAGAAATTAGTACGTACTAAGCCACTTACATATGTTCTGGAATCATAATCAAAATTCAAACTCTAGGGGAGGAAAAGGTTTTCCTCAACCCTCTTTGGGTCCCTGGCTGGGTTTGAAAATTCAACTGACAAAGACAGATTAACAGGAGAAGAGCACATAAATTGTATTAAAGTTTTACATGTACATGAAAGCCTTCACAAGAGAATGACGACCCAAAGAAGTGACCTGAGCAGGAAGCTTTTATACCTTTTAGACAAAGAAACAATACATTTGTGAAGAATTGACAAGATAAAGGGGCTAGGGGAAGTCCAACTAGGACTAGGGAGTCCTTCTCTTCCTTAACTAGGAAGATTAGGGTTAGTTTAACAAGATTTGTTTGCAGATTCTTCTGTGCCATCTCTGGACTGATAAGAGTTTGTCTCTAGTAAAAGGAGAATTTATTTCCTGCCTTTAGGCAGAAAAGGGGAAGCTTTTTCCACATGTTCTACTTCTTAATTGCCTTCAGCTCAAAATAATTTTTATGTCAAAAAGACATATTTAAGGGTGACATTCTTGTTTCCTTAAAAAACAAAATTTTAAGTGCAAGAATATAAAAGATGATTGTTGGGCCATGCAATTCAATTAATATTCATTGATATGCAATTAGACTATAAAGACTTTGTTATAAGTTACCTTGTTGTAAGTTCATGATTTATTATCGTGAACTATATTAAACATACCATCAAGTAGGTTTTTAATACATGTTGTGTGTGTGTTCTGTAAGAAAATACCGAATACCCCAAACTGTCATTTCTTTCTTTTGCTTAATATCTACCCATCTCGTTTTTTATATTTTCTCTTTCCTATACCCCCATTTCCAGAACTATTTTAACTGTTTTGATATTTCTGAGGAGTGATGCAATGCTCTAAATTTATATGCACAAGATCACACAAGAACCGACATCAGCAGAGGGCAATAAAGGGTAGAATTATAAAATATGCAGTTAGGGGAGAAAAATTATTGTGGAATTGAAAAGAAGTAATTTTCTTGGCTTTGATGTTAGGTAAAATTCTGGATTTTTAATAGTGGAAGTAATGGAAAGCTTAATGGTTTATAGCGTCATTCTGTATCTCACATTCCATAAAATACAACCTTTCAAAATGTCATTTTCCCTTTCCCTGAAAGAAAAAGCTGCCCAGGTAACTGGCAACAATGAAGTCCCATCCTCAGGTGTTTTCCTTCCCCTTAGGTGCAGGGCTATGGTTTCACTCTTGCTGGACCAGCAGGTCATCTTAACTCGAAGAGCAATGACTGAACTTATACAATCAATGCACATACAATCCACATCACTCAACTCTGATTTGGGTTCACTGATACTAAACACTGCCAGTGTGCCAGGGAAAACTTGTTCAGTGGATACCAGTGACATCCAAGCTTTTTCACCTGGAGTGCCACCCCTCCCAACTCAGCTGTTCTCCCGCACTTGAACGTGGTTCCGTAGTGGAGCCGGCACTATCTCCCTCTGGGGGAGGAAGGCCAGCATCCTCCTTCAATACAGAAACAAATGTGATGCGTGTGCCCATCTTCTATGAGTCAGAATGATTTTCCACATTGAATAATACACCCCAGTGAGAGAAAAAAGAAAGGAAACATTCACTGTTTGAAGAAATGAAAGAAAGAAGTGTTTAGTGAAGTTTTATTTCTTATTTCCTTTCAGACATTGCAACCACAGGCTGAGAAAATGAAGCAAGACTCTGTGGAAGAACAGAGGGTAAACAGAATTATTCTTCTCAAATACACCCCTTCCAACTCTGTAAACAGAAAAGTCAATAAGAGGAAATTTTTAACTGTCAAAATATTCTTGTGTACCTAGAATGGAAATGGAAAATCATACAACATAATTTTGGCACTTGTAATTTCTATCAATGTGTGAGAGAAAAGAGAAAAGCCTTCTGAATGGGAATTCTTTCTCTTCAATGATTTCTTCCTTCAGAGGGATGAGTAAAAATTCTGGGATATTGTTATTAGCAAACAATATTTTTCCACACGTGTACATGAGAACAGAGAGGTAAATGAGGGAGAAAACAAAGGGAAGTGAGTTAACAAGTCTTCATGGGGAAATTCTGTGTACATGGAGTTAGTTTTCCATATGCAACCAGAAAGTGAAATAAGTACCTTCAGCTTTTCGTGTCACCAAATTGCATCTTACTTCTGCCTACCACGGTTTCTCCTTGCAGTCTCAGAAAATTCTGTTCTAAAAACTAACAATCTTCCGTTCTCTATCTCAGCTGAAAATTGCAAAGGCAAAAACCACAAGCTTAAGAGCCTGAATGTTCATGCTGTGAGTTTTGCCAATTTGACATCAGCATGAATACAGTAAAATCTGCCTTTCTCCTCATCCCCCGCCTCCTCCTACCTGAAAATATTTCCAAGTGCTCCATTTCCATTGAAATTTGGTAATAAAATTGATACACCCTGGTGGAGAGAACTGTTTGACAGTCATCCTCAGGGAAGACAGACTTAGAGATAGAAAAGAAAGGAACAAACTGCTCTCTTCAGGAGCTGGCTGACACACGCTGTCCTGTGGTTATCAGATGTACTACCACTTGTTAGATGCAGAAATAGACTTGACCCAAGTTAAAAATACCTTGTACTATCAGAAAAAGAGCCAGAAAACTTCTTAGTAAGAGATAAACCCACCTTAATATAATGTTGTGTTTTTGTAGATAATGTACAAGGGCCACCATGAGAAACATGGGTATTATGTTTTTAAGTACGTTTATACCTCGTCTGGGAGGAAAAATCAAACTGATGTGAAGGTGAGCAGAATCCTAGTGATTTTATCATGAGCCAAACTCTGGACAAACATTACGAGAAACTGTAGGGAAGACAAAGTTGACTTTTGCCTTCTCGGGTTTCTGTCTATGGCTGGTGCCTTTATCTTTTTCCCATGGTCCCAGGCTCCTGGAGCATCTCTGCTATGGAACTCTGTGTCCCAGTGTCTTCCTGACACAGATGGGCTACCGCATGCCCTGGCCCAAACCCTGCCCTGCTTCAGGACCTGCCACAGCAGATGTGGTGCTGGTGGATACTGGACACCCATTGAGTTTTTCATGTTATCGCTTCTGAATAAAGTTTGATCCTTTGTAAGGAGGTTTTCTGGACATATTCTACCATATGCTCTAATGGGGCAGGGGGGAATGGATTAGAAAGAAATCATTTTGGCCTAAAAAGTGGCACATTTTAGTGTCCCTTAAATTCATTCCACAGATGATGCCATCTGTGTCAGGATGCTTGGAAGAGAAAGAATAAGGGCATTGTCACTGGAATAAAACAATAATTCTTTTCACTCAGTCCTTTCTTGCAGATTCACTGGTCACAGAGCTAGAAACAGTTTAAAATGCCATCAGCAAAAGGACTATTTACTTTCTTCAAATCTGGCTTCATTCCCCATGAAAGTAGTAGTTTCCCTTCAGAATGTTATTCTGTTCTGTTCAATATTCTTTATACGCATCTCGAAGACTTAGCATCTCTAAGGCTAGCTGTCTTTTAAACTTATTGGTTGTAACAAATACATGCTGAGAGCTTCCTATTGTGCAAGATATTATGAGAGATTAAATGATTGAGAAAACTTAACTCTTTCTCTACAGGATTTTAGAGTTAGAAAAGAAGCAAAACGTGCTTACAAAAATTATTATAACCCGAGACAGAATGTGCAAAGTGCTATGTGAGTGGTACCCAAAAAATCATGCTTTAGGGCTTGGAGTAGAAAAGATGAGTTCCTAGTTCCTAGTCAAGATTAATTCCTAGTTCAGGGAAAGCTACATAATGGAAATAATTGAACTGGACCTTGGAGGATGAGTAGGATTTGAGCAAACATTTGTGTGGGAGAGACTGTTCTCCATGAAAAGAATAATATGAGCTAAGGCATGGAGACAGGAAAGCAGATCAGCCAACTGATGTGTTGACTGTACAACCATCATACAATCAACAGTGCCATAGGAAGTCATTTAACATAAGCAGTGCAAAAATGATTGAACATCACACATCACAATTTAAAAGTTCTTTCATGTTTTATTTATAAAAGAACTCCTCAGTCTTTAAAGAAATGTACACAATTCATTAGTATACATGTTACTGTTTTAAAAGCAGTAAAAGCACCAAATATAAAACAAAACTTCCCACTTCAGAACAGGGAGGGAAAAAAATTAAGAAGGGATTATTATAATGCACCTGTTTAACTCAAAAGTGTACATTAGCAGTGAGCAAATGAATTTAGTTGCAAAGGAAAATACAAATGTCTGTGTAAAAATTTCCCAGATGTAATGTCTTAAAATAGGTCAAATGTTTAAATACTTTTTATTCAGAAATAATTCACTATAAAGTTTTTTTCTATTATACTTTTCCTCATGTGAAAACCTTATCTATTTTCAGAATATACCTGCCAATATAAAAGATTAGTGAATAATGATAACTCCCCCAAATAAGTCATTTCAAATTATATCTTAAAAATACTACACTTTGGAACTTTTATATACTGCATATGAGCCAGCTCTGTAAGAATAGAGGGCACGTCTGTAAACCATTTTCATCTTGAGGTTCAAGTGTGAGCTGAGTCAACAATTCCCCACAGCTTCCAACATTAATAAGAATTTATGTATAAAAGCAGGCAGTCTTCCAAGTAGAACAGTACTCCTATTTGAGGATGGATCTGAACATAGTGACCTAATAAGAGCCATATGCACGTGTCAACCTGGAGAAGAGAAAGCACCCAGTGAATATGGAGAAAACCCTGACTTTCCTGGAAGGGTTTTATATGAAAGAGGAAATAACCTTAAGGATTGCTGCATCAGGAAAAAAAGGGATACTAGTTACTAGCTGCAGGTTTAAAAAAACTTGAAAAAATTAGAATATCCATAAATGAAAAGATCTGACATGAAAAGTAACAAGTAATTAGCTCATAAAATGTTCAAGGATGTTCAAGCTGACCATAGGTCATAGAAACTGGGAAGGACGTGGGCTGGGAGGCTGTGACACCCAACTCTGTCTCTAACTGGATGTTGCTTTTTGAGCTTAGGTTCTATATCCCATAGACATCAACATGTCTAATATTAAAGTTATCTTTTTCTCTTGTCTTCATTTTTGCATGTCAACGTTCTAGTTATTAACCCTTCTTCTATTTGGGCACCAGTAGACGATTTTTCTTTGTGGCATTTTTCTTTGGCATAATCCTAATCCAAGCGATTACATCTCATTCCTGGACACTGCAGCATCCTCCTGAATGTCCTTTCTTACCACAATTCCTCCTAAACCTCTGATTTTTATTTTGTTAATCTCTTGGTCATGCACTTTCACTAGCTCTTCATCCCTTGCAAAATAAAACCAAATTCTTATGCCTGGAGTCCCAGGTTCTACAAAGCTCTGACCCTCTGTCTGTGCAGACCCTGACTGAATACAAGGTCTCTGTCACACCACCTCACACCCACCCTCCATACCCCTGCAGAACTGCTGCCTCTGCCATTCAATAAATCATCAGGTATTGCTTAGAACATGTAGCGCCCAGCCCAACTTCTTACATGTCCCAGTTCCTCAATAAATATCTCTTATTTTGATCTCATGTTACCCACCAGTTCAAAGGTCTATGTAGTGGTGTTGTAAATTTCAGCTCACCCTACAAGTCTGAGGTGGAGGGAGAGTATGGTATTTGTTCTGTCTATAATTGTTCTGTTGCTCAAGAGCTCCTACCCGTGGGCTAACAAAAGGGTAGGGAGCGTGCAGAAATTAATTTAAATTCAACCTGTTTAAACTTAAGGTTATCTAATCATGGAAATAGTTCTTTAAGGAAGCCCTTCAGTCCCTTTTGGATAAAAATGCTCAGATTCTCATTCTCCCCCTAAGATGGCGTGCACGCATGTGAGGGAGTTGGGGGTGGCTTACACCATCCAGCATATACCATATACCATATGTACACACACGGCTCAAGCCACAGTGGAGAGGAGGACGTGGGCTCCTCGGACATGGGCGGGACAATGTCGCTTGACCCCTTGTGTACTGCTTGCCCTGCCGGTACCCTAAGGTGAAGTCACTGGCTACAACAGCTTAGGACCAAACAGTACAGCCTTGGGACAGTGGTGATTCAGGCTCTCCTGGCTCTCACGGGCAACGTAGACCCCTCTTTGTTCGCGTATGACTCACATTTGTTCCTCGTATATATGCTCCATCTACTTTGCTCCTTCTAGAGCCACCTCACTCCCTCTGGAAAGCTCCTAACCATTCTCAGATGCTTGCATATCTAGCCTGTGCCACAGAGAAACAGTGAGTGGTGCGGGCAAAATCAATCTCAGCCCCTCTTTCTTCTTGACCACATTGTTCAAGCTTCTTGCACCTTGGCTGTACCTCGAGTTGGTAAGGTGCAGCCTATGAAGCAGCATTTTACAGACCTTTCCCCCCAAAAAAGGACAAATTGAGATACAAGCATAAACACGCTACTCTTCTTCTCCACTTTCTCTTTTTCATCCCATTATTCTCTCAGGGACTTTTCTCATCCGGACCTCATTACTTAAACTTAGGATCCAGAAGAGTGGTTCTCAAAAGGTGGTCACAGACCAGCAGCATCGGCATCAGCTGGGAACTTGTCACAAATGCAGATTCCAGAGCCCCACCCCAAGCCTACGGAATCAGAAACTCTGGCCATTGGGTCCAACAGTCTTTGTTTTAGTAAGCCTTCCAAATAGTTATGAGAAATGCTAAATTTGAGAACTATTGACCCAGACTATCAAATCTGGTTTATTACATGACAAAAGAGGGAAAAAAATAAAATTAATGAATCCTTTTTCAGACAAAAGCTAGGGTGGCCAACACCTGCTGCAAAATATTTTGTTTGGATGTCAGAACCTAGATTCTTCTACTTGTATATTTTCTGTTGAGAAAAAAGAGAAGAGGAAAAGATTTATACCTTTGAAGACCAGGGCAAAAGCAAAGAGAGAGAGAATGGGGGTGGGGGGGAGGGAGAGAGAGAGAGAGAGAGAATGAGAGCAAGAAAAAACATGTTTGAAAGATGAACTTCATTTCACTTGCAATGTGTCACTAGTCACAAGATGAGGACCACACTCTGTCCTCTTTAAAGTCAGGTCCTCCTTTAAAATCAGGCCCTAATCTATATCTCCAAACTTATTTCTCTTATTTGGATTCTCTTCTTTATTGTTCTCTTTAGGATTTCTCTACTCCAGCCTTATAATTTTATTCATATTATCTTTCAAATGTTTCCTGTTTCCAAACGTTTGAATATGCCACTTACTCTTAAGATATTCTCACCATTTTCCTTCCATGTATTTGAATCTTACCCACTCTTCAAGCCTTGCTCATTCCTCTTTTTCCATGAAACCTGCTTTGGCCATTCCAGAATTATCTCTACCAACAAATCTCTATTGAGTTAAAAGACTCTTTTTATTAAGTATCTGGCAGGGCTTTTTAATTTATTATTATTGCCTAAGAATTATTAAATTTTAAAAGTTTAACATAAAATAACCACTTTATGTTGAAAATTACACTTCAGCAGGAAGAAAAAAACAAAGACAATATTGCTCTTCCCCATTCTGGCAAGAGAAGAAATCAAGAGCCAGCACCTAAAGAAAACATTGTCCAAGAAAAAGAGAAAGACTTGTCCCTCCCTGGAACCAATGAAAATAACAAAAGCACTAAATCTCAAAGTCTTTTGGAAAATAGACAGACAATGAAGAAAGACTACAGGATTAGTAACAAAGAAAATGCCCACAATGACCTGAAGATGTCCATTTCTCCTGAATCGACTGGGAATCACGGGACTGAGGATGGAGACAATGCTGGTAGCAAACTACATGACCAAGAAGAATATGGCAAATCTCTCATCAGAAATAACATGCACCACATAATGGAGACAGGGGCTGTGACTGAACTCTTGAGGGAAGAAATCAAAGAGAACAAACCCCGCAATGTTTTAAGCAAAGTTCCAGCAGGTGCCAATTATGCTAAAGCCCCCTCAAAAATTAAGAAGAATCATCAAAGAGATTCGCAAGCCCAGAATATTCCAGTAAAAAGCAAAAGTACCCACCGTATCCAACACAACATGGACTATCTAAAACAGCTCCCCAAAGTCAAAAAGGTCTCCAGTGATTTTGAAGGCAGTGGTTATCCAGACCTTCAAGGGCAGGAGGACAATGATATCTCTCCTTTCAGTGGAGATGGTCCACCTTTTAAGGACATTTCTGGTAAAGGAGATGCTATTCGTCCTGACCGAGAAGGTGCAGATATTCAAACAGAGTTTTCCAGCCCAAGTGAAGCTGAGACCATTAATCCTGACGCAAGAGGACCAGGTTATAATGAGATCCCAGAGAAAGAAGGGAATGGTGGAAATACCATTGGAACCAGGGATGAAACAGCCCAAAAGGCAAATGCTACTGATGTAAGCCTAGTGGAGGGCAGCAACAACATCATAGGTAGCACCAATTTTAAGAAACTCTCTGGAAAAGAAGGAAGCAGAGTGGATGGCGGCAGCCAAAATGCTCATCAAGGGAAAACAGAGTTTCATTACCCTCACGCACCCACAGAAGACAAAAGAAAAGATGGCAGTAGTGATGGAGCTGAAAGTACTAATGAAATTCCGAAAAATGGCAAAGGTAGTAGTAGAAAAGATGCAGAACATTCTAATAGGAATCAAGCGACCTCAAATGAAAAACAAAGATTTCCTAGTATGGGCAAAGGTCAGGGCCAGTTCATTCCTTCTCGTGGTCTTGATAATGAAATTAAAAATGAAATAGGTTCCCATAATGGTCCCAATAATGAAGGGACCATAATAACACACAGCAGGAAAAATTATTATGTGCCCCACAGACAAAATAATTCTATGCAGAACAAGGGTGTGTCACAAAGCAAAGGTTCCTGGGGTTACAGAAAGCCCCATTCCAATAGGAGGTTTCGCCCCCCTAAAAAGCATGACAGTAGTGAATCATCTGACAGTGGCAGTTCCAGTGACAGCGATGGTGACTAGAAATTCCCAGCAGGATAAAGCTTTGAATACCTAGTCAACTGTGACTTAACAGTATAAAGGGGAGCCACCTGATAGGTCAGATGGACAGAGCCAGGAATTGAATAAGCCAAGAAACCCGGCCTCCTGGGGAGAACTGTTGCTATTTTAATGGTCACAGTATGAAATCCTATTCAAAGTTATGATGCTTTATGAAATTCTATTCAAAGTTATGATGCTTTTTTAAGGAAAAAGAATTCATTAAGGATTCATGGAATAGGTAACATTTGAATAGATATCACTTAAAAATAGGTTGTGAGTGTCACAAAACCCTTCCTTTGTTGTTTGCTCTGTAGACATGAAAAACAATCTCTCTCATACAATAATCTGTAATTAAATGATCTATAAGGAAGTCTGTTGTCTGTGGTGCTTCATTCCAGACGCAACAAGAATAGTTCTGCCTCTGGCAAAGGCAGTGCTATGAAATTAATCCACTGGGTAAAGCTTGAGAGCCTCCCTACATCCCACTCTGCTCAAGCCAGTAGTTCCTTTTGCTTCTGCTCTAATAAAGATATCCTGCTTCATGTCCTTCTATGCTCTTTCCTCTGTTGCACGTTTATAACTTCTAGTAAAGCAAATTTTATTTCCTGAAGCAACTCTCCAGGTTATCACTTTTCTCAGTTCTACCTCCTTCTAGACAAAGAGGTGAATGGGGTGGAGGGAGGGCAACAGGGAGAATTTGAGAAGGAGAAGCACAAATGCAAAACCAAGACAAAAACTTACTTTGGCAGATATTACTCATCGGCTGATTCCAAATCATCTCAGCCCTATTTCTTTTTTCTGACTTTTAGCGTAGATGCTTTTCCAGCTAATAGCCTTGTGACACCATTCTGGAAATTAACCCTAAGTCTCCTGGTCAGAGAGAGGAGCGGAGTTCTGGAAGGCTTTTTGTCTTCTTGGTAAGAGAGTGTATACAGTTAGTACCACCCGTCCTTTTTTTCTTACCCTATTCTTCTTTGCTTAACATCAACATGATGCCTGGAGGTGCAGCAGCCATTTTGTGACCATGAAGGAAGGGCGTGAGATAATAGGAATATATATATATATATATATATATACACACACACACACATATATACACACACACACACATATATATATGTATGTATCTGTTCTCAGTTCCTGGCACAGAACTTCTAAAACCCTTGTAATTTCCTAAGTGATAAGAACACTAGGAGTACCTTTTGTTCTAATATTTGGTCTTTGACCCCGGTTCCTGACACAGAGTTCCTAAATCCCTTTGGATTTCCTGGGTGATAGCAGTGTCTTTTGTTCTAATGAGGTGACTCTGAGTGGGCACCAGAAAGACCCAGCCATGATTAGAAGCTTGAAATTTTCAACCCTACCCCCTATTCTGCAGAGAGGGCAGAGGGGCTGGAAATGGAGTTTATAGTTGATTATGCCTATGTGATGAAACCTCCATAAGAATCCCCAAAATGTGGAGTTCAGAGAGTGTCCAGGTTGTGTGAATACATCATAGGAGAATAGCTCACCCAGAGGGGCATGAAAGCTCTGCATCCCTTCCCACAGAACTTGCCTTACACATCTCTTCCATCTGGACGTTCATCTGTATCTTTTATCATATCACTTTACAATAAACTGGTAAACAGTAATAAACTGTTTTCCTCAGTTCTACTCTAGCAAATTAATGGAACCCAAGGAGGGGGTATTGGGAACCTCCAATCAACATGCAATAGGTTGGAAGCACAAGTGACAATGTGGACTTGCCATTGGCATCTGAAGTGGGGGAGGGAGACAGTCTTGTAGGACTGAGCCCCTAATCTGTGGGATCGGACACTATCTCTGGGTAGTGTCACAGACATACTTGGTGTGGGGAAAAAGACCCCACACATCTGGTGTCAGAAGTGTGAATGTGGGTCACAGACATACTTGGTGTGGGGAAAAAGACCCCACACATCTGGTGTCAGAAGTGTGAATGTGATAGCAGTGTGAGAGTAAAAGAGATAGGAGGAGTGTAGGTTTTCTAACACAAAAGGACAGAAGAATCACAGAGATGTCTCTCAACCAGCCCCATCAGCTTCTTTCCTTCAACAATTCTTGATTTGGTGGTTCAATAACTACCAAACTGTTCTTTTGGTGGTTATTGATAGCTGAGTTGAATTCCTAACGAATACACCTCTCCATTTTTGACATTCTTCTCAAGGAGAAGGGCTAAGAGAAGAAGAAAGAGAGAGAGATAGGGAATACAGTAACCAAGGTGCATATTATTTCTCTTGTCTCTTTGAGACGAAAGTTCCCAAATAGAAATCATGACTGGCACTTTCTGTACAGCACCTTAATTATCGAGTTGAATAATCTATATAACACAAACGAATACAAGTCAATGTCAATACAACATTATGGTGCTTTCAAAAAATCTAAACTCCCACATTGGGTAGATAGAAGGTACTTTTTTTTTTTTTACTAAATAAAAGCTGTAGTGTAAGCTATGGAATAAATCAGTTACACTCAAATCATAATGGCTAACATGTGCCATGCTCTGTTAAATCCTCTAATCTGCACAGCCACCCTATTACACAAGTAGTATTATTATCCCCATTTACAGATGAGAAAACTGAGGCATAGAACTGTTAGAAAATGATCCAACTAGTAAGCTAGGATTTGTATCCAGGCAGTTAAGCTCCAGTGTCTCTGCTCTTAAACACTCACTGTACTACCATATGTATGTCACACAGACAGATAGACATAATACATAATATACATTATATATATGAATGTATATATAGACATACACATGGAGAGTGTATGTATATATTTATGCACATATATGAATATGTAAGCATATATATGTATGTGTATATATACATATATATACATACATATATATCTTTAAAGAGAGAGAGAACCTGAAAGAAATGCTTCTTAGAACCTGCACACAAGGAATACTTTTTCCCCCTCAGTTCTTCTCCATCTTCTGGGTATAACAGAAACCAGTATCAATAGAAAGACTTAACAGATCACCTAATAAATTAGTCACAATCAGAATTCCCAAATAAACTATTCCTAGTACAGGTACTTTGCTTTTTTCTAATAAAAGGCAGTTTTGGTGCACAAACACACACACACACACACACACACACATACAACTGAAGGCAATTAATGAAGTGAAGAAAACTATATTGGCATTTAAATTGCAGATAAATGAATTGAAATAAACCTGCTAGTTATATCTAGATTGTATCAGACCTTTACATGTGAATGGTCTGATCACATGAAAAACACTTGCTGTTGTAAAGACAAAAAAATGAGCTGATAGAGAAAAACTAATGTTTTCTTTGGGTGATTATAGGTGGGACCTTCCAAAGATTGTCTGTCCTAGTCTGTTACCTAGTGTGGAAACTGTACATTTCAATTCTCTGGTCAGATTTTGTTTCCTCCTTCCAAGCTTCAGTGTTCATGCATATTTATTCAAAACACTGACAACGTTTGATTTGCTTCATCCATTTAAGGGAAACTCTAGATGTTTCAATATCCATGATACATTGCTAAGGGATGATGCAGACCTGGAGGGGTGAGTCCCAAACAGAAGGACCAGAGATCCGGGGGCACAGCCTGCAGTCAGATAGTGGGTCTGTGCTTCATCCAAACCCAGGTTTCAGCCATCAAGCTGCACTAGCTTCACTTTTTTTTTTTTTTTATTTTTAAGTAAACATAGATTTCCAAAATAGGGCAGAAAATTTTAGCCTCACTAAGCTGCCTTGCATGCAATTACTGAAATGGGCACAGTCTGCCACCTTGTGCCCAAAAAGAAAAGATCACACCAGGCTATGGAATTTATTTCCACATCTGCTACTCTGTCCAGCCTCACTGTTTTAGATTTCTCAGCTTGTAAATATCTACCTTGATACTGTAGCCCTAACTAAACTGTTCTTGGCAACTCCAGCCAGTCAAGATACCTGATCCTGTTCGATATAACATTCAGGTCAGTTGAAGAACATTTACTGAATGACCACATTTTACAAAACTACATGGGGACTGGAAGAAAAGAGATGTTCCTGGCTCTTATTAAGACTGTAATTTAGTCAAGAAGAAAGGGATAGAAAAGATACAAGGCAGACTGTGGTAAGTTCAATAATAGAAACATAAAGTGATTATAGGAGTTCTGAGGAAAGAGATGAACTCTAGCTGAAGGAAAGAGCAAAGATTAGTAAAATCTATTTTCCTTGAGGTATTACACATGCAGAAGGGCTGCTGACAGTAAGCTCTAATGGGCAAATGAGGGCCTGATAGTCGATGACTTTAAATTATACCATATATATTTTAGAGCTTAAGAAAGACTGGGTAGGGGGAGTTGGAAGGCAGAAGACTGGATGTAGGGACAACCTAAGGGCAACTGCTATAATCCATAAGAAACAACCTTGTCTCCTCACTCAGTCTTTTTTTTTTATAAATTTATTTACTTATTTGTATTTATTTATTTTTGGCTGTGTTGGGTCTTCGTTGCTGCACGTGGGCTTTCTCTAGTTGCAGCAAGTGGGGGCTACTCTTCATTGCAGTGCGTGGGCTTCTCATCGCAAGGGCTTCTCTTGTTGCAGAGCACAGGCTCTAGGCTCACGGGCTTCAGTATTTGTGGCACGCGAGCTCAGTAGTTGTGGATGGCTGGCTCTAGAGTGCAGGCTCAGTAGTTGTGGCGCACGGGCTTAGTTGCTCCACAGCATGTAGGATCTTCCCAGACCAGGGCTCGAACCCATGTCCCCTGAATTGGCAGACAGATTCTTAACCACTGTGCCACCAGGGAAGTCCCTCTCACTCGGTCTTATTAGGACCTATTTTCAACCAAGTAGACACTCAAGATGCATTAGTTTTTAAGACACTATGAAGCCTGCGTTTCAAAAACAACTTCAGGGGAAGCTTCAAGATGGCAGAAGAGTAAGACGTGGAGATCACCTTCCTCCACAAAAATACATCAGAAATACATCTACATGTGGAACAGCTCCTACAGAACACCTACTGAACGCTGGCAGAAGACGTCAGACTTCCCAAAAGGCAAGAAACTCCCCACGTACCTGGGTAGGGCAAAAGAAAAAGGAAATAACAGAGACAAAAGAATAGGGACGGGACCTGCACCAGTGGGAGGGAGCCGTGAAGGAGGAAAGGTGTCCACACACTAGGAAGCCCCTTCGCGGGTGGAGACTGCGGGTGGTGGAGGGGGGAAGCTTCGGAGCCGCGGAGGAGAGCGCAGCCACAGGGGTGCGGAGGGCAAAGCGGAGAGATTCCCGCACAGAGGAGCGGTGCCGACCAGCACTCACCAGCCCCAGAGGCTTGTCTGCTCACCCGCCGGGGCGGGCGGGGCTGGGAGCTGAGGCTCGGGCTTCGGTCGGATCCCAGGGAGAGGACTGGGGTTGGCGGCGTGAACACAGCCTGAAGGGGGCTAGTGCACCACAGCTAGCTGGGAGGGAGTCCGGGAAAAAGCCTGCAGCTGCCGAAGAGGCAAGAGACTTTTTCTTGCCTCTTTGTTTCCTGGTGCGCGAGGAGAGGGGATTCAGAGCGCCGCCTAAACGAGCTCCATAGACGGGCGCGAGCCGCGGGTATCAGCACGGACCCCAGAGACAGGCATGAAAAGCCAAGGCTGCTGCTGCCGCCAAGAAGCCTGTGTGCGAGCACAGGTCACTCTCCACACCGCCCCTCCCGGGAGCCGGTGCAGCCCGCCACGGCCAGGGTCCCGTGATCCAGGGACAACTTCCCCGGGAGAGCGCACGGCGCGCCTCGGGCTGCTGCAACGTCACGACGCCTCTGACGCCGCAGGCTCGCCCCGCCTCCTCCGTACCCCTCCCTCCCCCCGGCCTGAGTGAGCCAGAGCCCCCGAAGCAGCTGCTCCTTTAACCCCGTCCTGTCTGGGCGGGGAACAGACGCACTCAGGCGACCTACACGCAGAGACAGGGCCAAATCCAAAGCTGAACCCCGGGAGCTGTGCGAACAAAGAAGAGAAAGGGAAATATCTCCCAGCAGCCTCAGGAGCAGCGGATTAAATCTCCACAGTCAACTTGATGTACCTGCATCTGTGGAATACCTGAATAGACAACGAATCATCTCAAATTCAGGAGGTGGACATTGGGAGCAACGATATATATATATTTTTCCCCTTTTTCTCTTTTTCAGAGTGTGTATGTGTATGCTTCTGTGTGTGATTTTGTCTGTATAGCTTTGCTTTAGCATTTGTCCCAGGGTTCTGTCTTTCCTTTTTTTTTTTTTTTTTTAACTATAGTTTTTAGTGCTTGTTATTGGTGTTTTTTGGTTTGGTTGCTCTCTTCTTTCTTTCTTTTTTTTTTATTACTTGAAAAAATTTTTTAATAATTATTTCTTATTTTAATAACTTATTTTTTTTTCTTCTTCTTTCTTTCTTTTATTTCTCCCTTTTATTCTGAGCCATGTGGATGACAGGCTCTTGGTGCTCCAGCCAGGCATCAGGGCTGTGCCTCTGAGGTGGGAGAGCCAACTGCAGGACACTGGTCCACCAGAGACCTCCCAGCTCCACGTAATACCAAACGGCGAAAATCTCCCAGAGATCTCCATCTCAACGCCAAGACCCAGCTCCACTCAACAACCAGCAAGGTACAGTGCTGGACACCCTATGCCAAACAACTAGCAAGACAGGAACACAACCACACCCATTTGCAGAGAGGCTGTCTAAAATCATAGTAAGGCCACAGACACCCCAAAACACACCACCAGATGTGGACCTGCCCACCAGAAAGACAAGATACAGCCTCATCCAGCAGAACACAGGCACTAGTCCCCTCCACCAGGAAGCCTACACAACCCACTAAACCAACCTTAGCCACTGGGGGCAGACACCAAAAACAATGGGAACTACGAACCTGCAGCCTGCGAAAAGGAGACCCCAAACACAGTAAGCTAAGCAAAATGAGAAGACAGAGAAACACACATCAGATGAAGGAGCAAGGTAAAAACCCAACAGACATAACAAATGAGGAGGAAATAGGCAGTCTACCTGAAAAAGAATTCAGAATAATGATACTAAAGATGATCTAAAATCTTGGAAATAGAACGGAGAAAATACAGAAACATTTAACAAGGACCTAGAAGAACTAAAGAGCAAACAAACAGTGATGAACAACACAATAAATGAAATTAAAAATTCTCTAGAAGGGATCAATAGCAGAATAACTGAGGCAGAAGAACGGATAAGTGACCTGGAAGATAAAATAGTGGAAATAACGACTGCAGAGGAGAATAAAGAAAAAAGAATCAAAAGAAGTGAGGACAGTCTCAGAGACCTCTGGGACAACATTAAACACACCAACATTCGAATTATAGGGGTCCCAGAAGAAAAAGAGAAAAAGAAAGGGACTGAGAAAATACTTGAAGAGATTATAGTTGAAAACTTCCCTAATATGGCAAAGGAAATAGTTAATCAAGTCCAGGAAGCACAGAGAGTCCCATACAGGATAAATCCAAGGAGAAACACACCAAGACACATAGTAATCAAACTATCAAAAATTAAATACAAAGAAAAAATATTAAAAGCAGCAATGGAAAAACAACAAATAACATACAAGGGAATCCCCATAAGATTAACAGTTGATCTTTCAGCAGAAACTCTGCAAGCCAGAAGGGAGTGGCAGGACATATTTAAAGTGATGAAGGGGAAAAACCTACAACCAAGATTACTCTACCCAGCAAGGATCTCATTCAGATTTGACGGAGAAATTAAAAACCTTACAGACAATCAAAAGCTAAGAGAATTCAGCACCACCAAACCAGCTTTACAACAAATGCTAAAGGAACTTCTCTGTGCAAGAAACACAAGAGGAGGAAAAGACCTACAATAACAAACCCAAAACAATTAAGAAAATGGTAATAGGGACATACATATCGATAATTACCTTAAATGTAAATGGATTAAATGCTCCAACCAAAAGACATAGACTAGCTGAATGGATACAAAAACAAGACCCGTATATAGGCTGTCTACCAGAGACCCACTTCAGACCTAGGGACACATACAGACTGAAAGTGAGGGGGTGGAAAAAGATATTCCATGCAAATGGAAATCAAAAGAAAGCTGAAGTAGCAATTCTCATAACGGACAAAATAGACTTTAAAACAAAGACTATTACAAGAGACAAAGAAGGACACTACATAATGATCAAGGGATCAATCCAAGAAGAAGATGTAACAATTGTAAATATTTATGCACCCAACATAGGAGCACCTCAATACATAAGGCAAATACTAACAGCCATAAAAGGGGAAATCGACAGCAACACAATCATAGTAGGAGACTTTAACACCTCACTTTCACCAATGGACAGATCATCCAAAATGAAAATAAATAAGGAAACACAAGCTTTAAATGACACATTGGACAAGATGGACTTAATTGATATTTTTAGGACATTCCATCCAAAAACAACAAATACACTTTCTTCTCAAGTGCTCATGGAACATTCTCCAGGATAGATCATATCTTGGGTCACAAATCAAGCCTTGGTAATTTTAAGAAAATTGAAATCATATCAAGTATCTTTTCCGACCACAATGCTATGAGACTAGATATCAACTACAGGGAAAATTCTGTAAAAATACAAACACATGGAAGCTAAATAGTACACTACTTAATAACCAAGAGATCACTGAAGAAATCAAAGAGGAAATCAAAAAATACCTAGAAACAAATGACAATGAAAACACGACGACCCAAAACCTATGGGATGGAGCAAAAGCAGTTCTAAGAGGGAAGTTTATAGCAATACAATCCTACCTTAAGAAACAAGAAACATCTCAAATAAACAACCTAACCTTACACCTAAAGCAATTAGAGAAAGAAGAACAAAAAAAAACCCAAAGTTAGCAGAAGGAAAGAAAGCATAAAGATCAGATGAGAAATAAATGAAAAAGAAATAGAGAAAACGATAGCAAAGATCAATAAAACTAAAATCTGGTTCTTTGAGAAGATAAACAAAATTGATAAACCATTAGCCAGACTGATCAAGAAAAAAAGGGAGAAGACTCAAATCAATAGAATCAGAAATGAAAAAGAAGTAACAACTGACACTGCAGAAATACAAAGGATCATGAGAGATTACTACAAGCAACTATATGCCAATAAAATGGACAACCTGGAAGAAATGGAAAAATTCTTAGAAATGCACAACCTTCTGAGACCAAACCAGGAAGAAATAGAAAATATGAACAGACCAATCACAAGCACTGAAATTGAAACTGTGATTAAAAATCTTCCAACAAACAGAAGTCCAGGACCAGATGGCTTCACAGGCAAATTCTATCAAACATTTACAGAAGAGCTAACACCTATCCTTCTCAAACTCTTCCAAAATATAGCAGAGGGAGGAACACTCCCAAACTCATTCTATGAGGCCACCATCACCCTGATACCAAAACCAGACAAAGATGTCACAAAGAAAGAAAACTACAGGTCAATATCACTGATGAACATAGATGCAAAAATCCTCAACAAAATACTAGCAAACAGAGTGCAACAGCACATTAAAAGGATCATACACC
Organism: Eubalaena glacialis; assembly: GCF_028564815.1. Taxonomy (NCBI): domain Eukaryota; kingdom Metazoa; phylum Chordata; class Mammalia; order Artiodactyla; family Balaenidae; genus Eubalaena; species Eubalaena glacialis. The sequence goes on along the minus strand of NC_083720.1, from coordinate 147,288,458 downwards.
ATGATCAAGTGGCATTTATCCCAGGAATGCAAGGATTCTTCAATATATGCAAATTAATCAATGTGATACACCATATTAACAAATTGAAGAATAAAAACCATATGATCATCTCAATAGATGCAGAAAAAGCTTTTGACAAAATTCAACATCCATTTATGATAAAAACCCTCCATAAAGTAGGGACAGAGGGAACTTACCTCAACATAATAAAGGCCATATATGACAAACCCACAGCCAACATCGTCCTCAATGGTGAAAAACTTAAACCATTTCCACTACGATCACGAACAAGACAAGGTTGCCCACTCTCACCACTATTATTCAACATAGTTTGGGAAGTTTTAGCCGCAGCAATCAGAGAAGAAAAAGAAAGAAAAGGAATCCAAATCGGAAAAGAAGAAGTAAAGCTGTCACTGTTTGCAGATGACATGATACTATATATAGAGAATCCTAAAGATGCTACCAGAAAACTACTAGAGCTAATCAATGAATCTGGTAAAGTAGCAGGATACAAAATTAATGCACAGAAAATCTTGCATTCCTATACACTAATGATGAAAAATCTGAAAGTGAAATTAAGAAAACACTCCCATTTACCACTGCAACAAAAAGAATAAAATACCTAGGAATAAACCTACCTAAGGAGACAAAAGACCTGCATGCAGAAAATTATAAGACATTGATGAAAGAAATTAAACATGATACAAACAGATGGAGAGATATACCATGTTCTTGGATTGGAAGAATCAACATTGTGAAAATGACTGTACTACCCAAAGCAATGTACTACCCAAAGCAATTTAATGCAATCCCTATCAAACTACCACTGGCATTTTTCACAGAACTAGAACAAAAAATTTCAAAATTTGTATGGAAACACAAAAGACCCCGATTAGCCAAAGCAATCTTGAGAACGAAAAATGGAGCTGGAGGAATCAGGCTCCCTGACTTCAGACTATGCTACAAAGCTACAGTAATCAAGACAGTATGGTACTGGCATAAAAACAGAAATATAGATCAATGGAACAGGACAGAAAGCCCACAGATAAACCCACGCACATATGGTCACCCTATCTTTGATAAAGGAGGCAAGAGTATACAATGGAGAAAAGACAGCCTCTTCAGTAAGTGGTGCTGGGAAAACTGGACAGGTACATGTAAAAGAATGAAATTAGAACAATTCCTAACACCATACACAAAAATAAACTCAAAATGGATTAAAGACCTAAATGTAAGGCCAGACACTATCAAACTCTTAGAGGAAAACATAGGCAGAACACTCTATGACATAAATCAGAGCAAGATCCTTTTTGACCCACCTCCTAGAGAAATGGAAATGGAAATAAAAACAAAAATAAACAAATGGGACCTAATGAAACTTAAAAGTTTTGCATAGCAAAGGAAAACATAAACAAGACGAAAAGACAACCCTCAGAATGGGAGAAAATATTTGCAAATGAAGCAACTGACAAAGGATTAATCTCCAAAATATACAAGCAGCTCATGCAGCTCAGTATCAAAAAAACAAACAACCCAATCCAAAAATGGGTGGAAGACATTTCTCCAAAGAAGGTATACAGATTGCCAAGAAACACATGAAAAGAGGTTCAACATCACTAATCATTAGAGAAATGCAAATCAAAACTATAGTGAGGTATCACCTTACTCGGGTCACAATGGCCATCATCAAAAAATCTACAATCAATAAATGCTGGAGAGGGTGTGGAGAAAAGGGAATCCTCTTGCACTGTTGGTGGGAATGTAAATTGATACAGCCACTATGGAGAATAGTATAGAGGTTACTTAAAAAACTAAAAATAGAACTACCATGCGACCCAGCAATCCCACTACTGGGCATATACCTTGAGAAAACCATAATTCAAAGAGTCATGTACCACAATGTTCATTGCAGCACTATTTACAATAGCCAGGACATGGAAGCAACCTAAGTGTCCATCAACAGATGAATGGATAAAGAAGATGTGGCACATATATAGAATGGAATATTACTCAGCCATAAAAAGAAACAAAATTGAGTTATTTGTAGTGAGGTGGAGGACCTAGAATCTGTCATACAGAGTGAAGTAAGTCAGAAAGAGAAAAACAAATACCATATGCTAACACTTATACATGGAATCTAAAAAAAAAAAAAAGTGGTTCTGATGAGCCTTGGGACAGGACTGGAATAAAGACACAGATGTAGGGAATGGACTTGAGGACATGGGGAGGGGGAAGGGTAGGCTGGGACGAAGTGAGAGAGTAGCATTGACATACATACACTACCAAATGTAAAATAGATAGCTAGTGAGAAGCAGCTGCATGGCACAGGGAGATCAGCTTGGTGCTTTGCAACCACCTAGAGGGGTGGGATAAGGAGGGTGGGAGGGAGATGCAAGAGGGAGGGGATATGGGGATGTATGTATACATATAGCTTATTCACTTTGTTATACAGCAGAAACTAACACAACACTGTGAAGCAATTATACTCCAATAAAGATGTTAAAAAAAACAAAAACAAAAGAAACTATATAATCCCTGGGACTTCTCTGGCAGTCCAGTGGTTAAGACTTCGCCTCCCAATGCAGGGGGTGCGGGTTCCATCCCTGGTAAGGGAGCTAAGATCCCACATGCCTCGCAGTCAGAAAACCAAAACATAAAACAGAAGCAGTATTGTAACAAATTCAATAAAGACTTTAAAAAATGGTCCACATCCAAAAAAACCAAAAACAACTATGTAATCCCTGTAACACCATGTGTTGGAGAGTCAGAGTAAAGGCTCGTTTCCATTGGCTGCAGGGAGGCTTGGGGGTCCGAGGAGGCTTTCACATTCATATTCTCCATCTTCATGGATCCCTCCAATCTCCCACCCCTTGTTATAAAATACGTGAGCCCAACTGAGGGACCTTCCCTGTAAGGGGCTGGTTCCTTTCACCAACCTAACACTGGACAGGGCACAAAGGCGACTTTGTAGGGGAACACTGCAGACTCATGGATTATTGCTCGCAAATTCTACTAGCTGAAAATTCAAAAAACAAGGGACAATCTCCCAGAACCCAAGCCTTTGGGAAACATAAAACAGCAAACACATCTCAAATCAGCCCTTTACGACCCTTCGCACTTTTGACTTTTGCTCCTTCGGTTCCTTCTTTGTTTCCTTGTCACACTTTCTGTTCTGTCTTTTACAGAGACATATGCTGTGGTCATATCCTGCTAGAACGACTGATTTGTACGTGACCTGATGGCTCACCACAGCTTGACAGCCACCAGATTACTTTCCACATTGGGGTGAATTGGGGAAGCCCCACCCACAAACTGGGAAAATGTTCCGTTTTGCAAGAGCCTGTCTAAAGGTCTGTGTTTGAAAGACATCTTATAAACTCACTTTAAATCATATTTTCATCATTTTCTGATAAAGACAAGCCACAAGGCACAGTATCTCTTCATCATAAACTGAAAGCATCCCCACAGGGCCAGGTTAACACAGAGGAAGATCTGGACTGTCCACAAACCTAGAGAAGAACTAGGAGACTGATTGGAGGGTCACTGGAAAGATACCAGCTAGTGATTTCAAACTTTGATTTGCATTAAAATCACTTGAGGAACCCGTTAAAAATGAAAATCTCTGGACCCCGTTCATGGCCTTGTATCCCAACTATTACTCCCTCCACTCACTAATGCAGTGTTTCTGAGATCAGTTCCAGACCACCTACATCAGAATCACTTCTTTCCTAGAAATAACAGCTTGCTTTCTGCACATAATACATCTGGGTGTCAGCATACAGAGAAATACCTCATTCTTTTTAAGTGGCTGTATAGAATTTCAATGTTTGGATTTACTGTTATTTTTTAGCCAAACTTTATTGATGAACACTGAAGCAGTTTTTCGTTAATCATTATTAAAACCAGTGTTATAATAAACATCTTTGATTGTGTATCTTTGTATTTAGTAGTAGCGTAAACTCTAGCCATGCTAAGCCTATCTTAAGTTTCAGGTACAAAAGGTGCAACACCAAGCTGCATGTTGCTGAAACCAAGTTGTTACAGCAAGTAGGTAAATACTGCACTTTAAATAAATTTGGCTCTGTGACACTTCATCCCATACACACAATATGTCCCCAGGGCAGTTAATTCCTAACACTGGTGGTAGACTAGGTCCAGTAGAGTCATCTGAAGATCTTTAAAATAGAGCAGAACCTCTAGAGCCCCACCTCAAAGATTCTGATTTCGGCTTCAGGTAGGTCCTGGAAATCAAAAGTTTAGGAAAACTTCCAGGTGATACTAATGCACAGCCAGGTTCGAAATCACTGCCACGGGACCCATGTTCAAGAGCTAAAATTGAAAAGCAGAAAACAGTCACTAGGTGGCAACCTCAATCACTTTTTTATTTTTAACACAAAATTAAGCAGAGCACTTGAGTCTTTTTCCTTCTCATTCATGATTAAATTCGGAGACAATATTTCCATATAGGAAATTAATTTTTTTTTAATACACAAGCAGGTGCCTCTCTTTTATAATGCCCATATCCCATTACTTTTGAACTCCATAATCAAAAACAAGGGCTCTTTTGTTTGAATAATAGTCCCCCTAGAAACTAACTCCAGCACTTTTTGGCACACATTTCTCCTGTAAAACCCTGAATTTCCTGTTTCCTAAGATAATAGCTGGAATTTATCTTAACTGGAAATACCTCTTTTCTTTCTCACTGTCTGAACCTCATTAAAGCTGAAGACCAGCTGTGCTCAGTTCGGTGAGGATAAACCCCCATGACATGAATGCTCTGCCATTCTTTTTCTAACTTGGCCTAAAGACGTACCTAGATTCTTGGAAGGAACCTTAGAGGTGATCTAGTCCAATGCTCACCTAAAGCAGATCACTTTCTTTCATCCCTAACAGCTGGTCATTTTGCCACTGCTTAAACACTTACATTGACAGGGAACATACTACCTTGCATTTCTGGTTCTAGACAGAATAATTCATTTTTTTCTACCTGACATCTTTCAAATTAAACCTTTTTCAGTGACCTTTCGTGTGACCTGTCACCATGCTGGTCACCTTCAATTAGCTGGGCACCATGTCCACAAATCACCTACACCTCTCAGCACACAGTGTGGCAGTCACCTCCCGCATTCTGGCTACTAACTCCTGTTAATACGGTCTAGGATTGTGTTAGATTCCTTGGCACCTACAAAATGCCTCTGCCAGTGCTTGGCCCCATTTACAGGCTGAATTAATATCAGTTTCCTTTGCTTCTTATTTAATTTCTAATTATATAAGTGCTACCCTCCTTCTGTTTTTGTTTGCTTGTTGCTTACTCCATAAGAACCAATATTAGACCAGCTCTGCCCTGTATACCATATTATATAATTTATTTTCAGAAACAAAATTCCTAATGTAATATTTTATAATACAATTTTATCAAGGTTTTCTGGACCTTGATTTTATGATCCTAGGTATTAACTATCACTCCCAGTTTTTTGAGATGCAAATATATCATTACCTTTAGGCATTCATCTCAGCTATCTGTAAGAATTTTGAACAGGGTGGAGGCTAGGACAGTGCCCTGTTGCATGATGATGTTGGCTCCCCTGTGCTCTTCAGCATTTCCTAGTCTATAAGATCAGTAATACTATTAAAATCAGAATAGTACAAACAAAACTACACAAAAATGTGATAATGTAGATTTTTAAAAAAATAATATTCCCTCTCACCACTCCTTTCATACATCATCCTGGAAGTCCTTACTAATGCCATAAGGCAACAAAGTGGGGGAAAGGTATACATATTGGGAAGGAAGACATAAAACTGTTTTTGTTCACAGGTGACATGATTATCTGTATAGAAAACCCAAAAGAATCAACAAAAGAAAAACGCTGGAACTAATACGTGATGATAGCAAGGTTGCAGGACTCAAGTTAATATACAAAAATTAATCACTTTCCTGTATACCAACAATGAACAAGTGGAATCTGAAATTTAATACCATTTAGTACACCCTAAAATTAAACATTTAGTATAAATCTAACAATATATGTACAAGATCTGCATGAGAAAAACTCTAAAACTCTGATGAAATAAATCAAAAAGGAAATAAATAAAAGGAGAAATATCCCATGTTCATGGAAAGGAAGACTCAATATTGTCAAGATGCCAGTTCTTCCCAACTTGATCTATAGATTCAATGCAATCTCAATCAAAATCATACCGTTATTTTATGAATATTGACAAACTGATCCAAAAGTTTACATGGAGAGGCAAAAGACCCAGAATAGTGAACACAGTATTGAAGAAGGACAAAGTTGGAGGACTGACCACCACCTGACTTCAAGACTCACTAAAAGCTACAGTAGTCAAGACAGTGTGGTATTGGCAAAAGACTAGACAAATAGATCAATGGAACAGAATAGAGCGCCCAGAAATAGACCCACATAAATATAGTCAACTGATCTTTGACAAAGGAACAAAACCAAAACAGTGTAGCAAAGATAGTCTCTTCAACAAATGGTGCTGGAAAACAGAACATCCACATGCCAAAAAATTGAATCTAGACCCAGACTTTACACCCTTCACAAAAATTAACTCGAAATGGATCATAGACCTAAATATAAAATGCAAAACTATAAAACTCCTAGAAGATCACATAGGAGAAAACCTGGATGACCTTGGGTATGGCAATGACTTTTTACATACAACATCAAAGACACAATCCATGAAAGAAATAATCGATAAGCTAGACCATTAAAATTAAAAACTTCTGGTGTGTGAAAGACAATGTCAAGAGAATTAGAAGACAAGCCACAGACTGAGAGAAAATATTTGCAAAAGACACATCTGATAAAGGACTGTTATCCAAAATATACAAAAAACTCTTAAAATTCAACATAAGAAAACAAATGACCTAATTAAAAAATGGATCAAAGACCTTAACAGATGTGCAACCAAAGAAGACATACAAATGGCAAATAAGCATATGAAAAGATGCTCCACACCATATGTCATCAGGAAATGCAAATTAAAACAACGAGATACCAGTACACATCTATTAGAATGGCCAAAATCCAGAACACTGATAACACCAACCCAGCCAGGATGTGAAGCAACAGGAACTCTTATATATTGCTGATGGGAATGCAATGTGGTACAGCCACTTTGGAAGACAGTTCGGCAAGATCTTACAAAACTAAACGTACTCTTATCATATGATCCAGCAATCACTCCCCTTGAAATTTACCCAAAGAAGTTGAAAACACGTCCACACAAAAACCTGCACATGGATGTTTATAGCAGTTTTATTTATAATTGCCAAAACTGGGAAGCAACCAAGATGTCCTTCAGTAAGTGACTGGATAAATACAAGGTGATACAACCAGACAGTGGACTATTACTCAGCACTAAAAAGAAATGAGCTATCCAGCCATAAAAAAGATACGAAGGAAACTTAAGTTCATATTACTAAGTGAAAGAAATCAATCTGCAATGGCTATGTACTGTATGACCCCAACTATATGACATTCTAGAAAAGGCAAAACTATGGAAACAATAAGGTCAGTTGGGGAGGGGCGCATGAATAGGCAGAGCAAAGAGGATTTTTAGGGTGGTTTAAATATTTTGTATGATGTTATAATTATGGATACAAGTCATTACATATTTGTCCAAACCCATAGAATGTATAACACCAAGGGTGAAACCTAAGGTAAACTATGGACTTTGAGTAATGGGTCAATGTAAGTTGATCCCTGGTAACAAATGTACAGTCTGGTGAGTGATGTTGATAATGGGGGATATTATGCTTGGGCGGGAGAGGGAGTATATGGGAAATCTTGGTACTTTCCTCTCAATTTTGTTGTGAACCTAAAACTGCTCTTTTAAAAAGATTTTTAAAATAACAATAATAGATGACTTTTACTTCAGTGACGATGGATTAGAGGTACTTTTCCCTATTCCTCCTGCTGAGTACAACTAATACATATGGACATACGTTACATATATAATGGACATATATGTAAAACAAACCAGTGAAAACACTGAAAGGTGGAGAGAATTAGGCAGACTGGCCAGGGACCCTGGGACCCAAGGAATGACAAGGTGTTAAATTCCCTGGGTTTTCTTTTTGCCTCCTATATCTCAGACTTGGAGCTGAAGATATTGGCAACCCAGAAATGCTAACCGGAGTAGACAAAAAAAAAGCCCCAACAAAAGCCTACCCTCTTTGGTCAAAGGAACAGGAACGGGGTAGGGGCCCTCTAGGAGTGGTTAAGCATGAGGTCCCAGTCCTCAAGAATGGAATTTAGTGCCCTTATAAATGAGACCCCAGAGAGCTCCCTTGCCCCTTATGCCATGTGAAGTTACAGAAAGATGGCTGTCTATGGACCAGAAGTGGGCTCTCACCAGGCACTGAATCTTGCCTTGATCTTGGACTTCCCAGCCTCCAGAACTGTGAGAAATAAATGTTTGTTGTTTCAGCCACCCAGTCAGTCTATGGCAGCTTCGTTATAGCGGCTCAAACAGACTAAGACAATGATTCTAATAAACTTAATCTTAGCTATTCGTCTCAAGAATGTTTGCAACAAAACATTACGATACAAGTTTAATAGATGAACATGACCACTCACAGGAGAAAAGTCTCGAAAGGTGTGCTATAATTAGTAGAATAAAAACTGTAAAGATCTACAGAGACAAGACCAGCTACATAATTTGCGAAGCCCAATGTACATGAAAATGCAAGACCTCTTATGCAGAAAGCAGGGAAAGCAGGGGAAAGGTACTAAATTATAAAGCTCCTTCTTTTCTCACGTACAGGTCATCTGCTGAAGAGCAGGCTGCATTGTCCCATCAGACTTGACTTACAAAACACAAGTTCAAAGATGATTATTAAGAATTTCAAGATGGCAACAGCAGCGCATTAAACCAAGTGTGTGTCCCTTCTGAGTAGGGGGTCTGTGTGACAGCACAGGCCAGCCACCTGCCCATGGAGCCAGCCCTGCAAGAGATCACTGCTATTCAGATACGACCAGGTTCCACGGATGCATACAAAAGTCACAGACTTTGTCTTTGTCTCTTCTTTTTGCTATGAAAACTTCTTATAGTTTTAATATTTGTTTCCTCATAGACAAAAGAATAAGAAGGTTTAGACAAGATCGGGCGCATTCAGGGTGGTATGGCCATAGACAAAGAGTAAGAAGAAGATTCAGAATGCCAAGAAGGGGGGCATTAGTTGGGCAGTAAAAGTAAGACCTCTTCAGTGGGTGAGAGGCAGGGAGGTTCCTGGAGATAGCTCCTTCCTGACTGGCTTACTGAGGCCAGCCAGTAAGTCCAGGACATGGCAGCTTATTTTACCTCAAGTTCAAACCAAACATTTCCCGTATGTGGGTTTCAGCAAACATCCTAAAGCCCACTTTATACAAAACTTCACTGAAACACAGTAGGACAGAACTAGCATCATCCCAACCCACTCTCTATCCCACCTCATTTCCTACGCTTCCTGTGGCTACCATGTCTAATTCAGTAGACAGTCACAAAAATACTGCCTATTGAACAACTGAAGGTTAATTTATTTTCTCATCATGTTTTAGGTTTTTGCCAAAATACACATGGGTGATTTAAAGGAGTATACTAGCTATGAAACTAAGTTTCTCTAATTCCCTGAAGCAGTTTCATGTGAGTGCTGTCTTATCTTTTCAGTGATAATTTTCTCCTTGGCAGAAAACCACTTAGTTCTTTGTAACGCCTACGTTCTTTATTATAGCACTAAGCATGGGACTAATTACATATTGAATAGAGCTTAACTATGTATCATAATGCAGAAGAATGTACAAAAGTTACATATAAATGTCCCCATTCCCCCCAAAAATGAAGCCAGTTTTAAATGTAAATCTTAACCTTGATGCACTTGCCTAACTACTCCAGTATAGGATAATTTACAGTGTTATACAAATCTGGTATGTGCAAATAGTGAGAGTATCAGAGTGAGGTTACTATATTTCTAATCCATTCATTTCTGGGCCCATTTGTGGTAGGTACCTCACAGATTTCCTTAAATCATTTTGAGATACTTTCTGAAATTCTTGAAAAAGTTTCAAAACAAAGCAAAGTTTAATTGATACTAACTCCCTAATAGTATCAGGAGAAACTGGGGATAGCATAAAATCCATTTTTAAAATATCAGGTATTTTTTCCATTTCCAGTGACAGAATTCTTCTGTCACTACTCCAATCATATTGATACCACCTGAATTGAGGTTGGGCCAGCTATACTGCTTCACAACATAGTTCAAGCAATAAAGAACAATATTTATTGTAAGGGAAACATAAATTACTAAAATAAAATTTATATAATACAATGAAATTTTAGAATGACGCCTGAGGAGGAAACTCTGAGAGAAATGAGTTGAACTTTCCATGAAGCTTCTCAGACAGAGGAGAAGAAGGCAGATTAGTGAAGGAAGAAGTTATAACCGTAAGGACTAAAATTTCCCCAAAGTGAGCATGAGGTAAAAGATTTTCCAGTCACAATGAAAATAGAACTTGCTGACAAGGTCATGATCACATCAGACAATGCACAACTGGGAAAAAAGAAATTTGCAAAAACCATTATTTATTTTTAACTACACAATTTGGAATATTTCCAAACTATGTCTGGGAAGTCCCTGCCTGCCCTTGACCATTATTTTGCTCCTTTTTCTCCCTTATCTCTCTCATTCCTATACCAACACTCATATGCCAACTTAAAGGTAGTAAGGAGTCCACGTACATGAGGTATCTAGAATAGCCTCAAAAAACTCATGAAAGCAGGGTAGACTGGTGTCTGCTGGGGGCTGGGGGAGGGGGAAACGGGGAGTTGTTTTTTGATAGGTATAAAGTTTCGGTCATGCAAGATGAGAGATGGGTATACAACATCATGTCTAAGTTATCAACACTGTATCCTACACTTAACAATTTGTTAAAAGGCTAGATCTCATGTTAAATATTCTTACACTTTTTAAAGGTAGTAAGAAAGAACTCAATTGCATTTAATTCTAGCTATATTCTGCTCCTTTAATTTATACAATTGATTCAGGTAGTTCAGGGATTTATCATTGGTAAGGCATTCCTTATTAAATCAACTAGAACAGCTATGCTCCTAATTTAAGGCAAAAGCCCTATGCCTTTCTGACTTTGGGGTCTGGTATTATTTTTGAGAAGTCTAATTTGGCATTTGTATTGTAGTCCATTTAACAAATATCCTCATCCTTTAGTACAGTGAAGTAAACCTTCTCTGATAACAAAAGGACTTTATTCACAATACAATGAATGATTTTGAGTGCATCGCTGACAGTGGGAGATGGACCATATTACTGTTCATTTGAAGGAGGATCCTATCATTTTAAGCTAGTAAGTGGAACAAGGTAGACTTCAACTCATTTCCCAAGAATGACACTGATTTTGCAGCAAGATCTCTGAAGGATCATTTCTCTACACCATTAGAAGACATGACTCCCCCCTAAGGACAAGAAAAATCTGAGGATGCCTGGTTCCCTTGTAGATACTCTGACACTAGATCTTTGGACTTCTCTGGACTGGTGGCATTCATACAGATAGGTGTTCAAAGTTGCACAAAATACACTTGAACGTCTTTGAGGCAGCTCTAAAGAAATGAACCACACACTCTGCAGACCATTCAACCTAAATGACTCTGAGATAATTACATAAACTCCATAACCCAAATAAAGTCCAGGGTTCATGAGGCCCAGTCTCCTCAGGTCCTGCTTTCAAAGAAACAAAATCAATTGCTGTGGCTTCTAAGTAATATGGGCTTAGCTAGTTGTATTACAGGAGGGTGCCAGAGAACCTATGATAACAGCATTTTGTAGCATTTTACATAATATTTAAAAAGCACAGATTATTCATCCCAAAGAACTGACTTCTTAATGCCACCACTAAAGTTCAAAAGTCAAAACTAAGTAAGTGTAATTCTAATCCTTACTTCTTCTTTAGACCAGCGTCAAAGGGGTTTTATTCACAATCCACATTAATATTTTTTAACCCCCTTTCCCCGTTTCTCTTGCATTCATTTCTTCTCTCCCCACAGATCCCCCGGGTCTTACTTGCTATACTTCCCTGGGAATGTTTTCCCTGAAGGCCGTTGACTTATTAGCTCCATTCTTTCTGTCTCTTCTAATTTTTTCTGTACATACTAAATTTGACCTTTAATTCACAACCTCTCCCCACCCATAACTTCTTCTCAGGTTTTTGCATTCCCAATTACCTGGTCTACATTAGTGTTTTACAGCCTTCTCTTTATTATTGCCTCCCCCAAGAAGACTTTTTAGACATATTTTTTTCCTAACTCCCTCCCATGAAATTTTAAAAAGCATTCTCCAAATAGACCCCAAATCACAAAAGAATAAGTCACTCAGGTGACACGTACTCTGCCTCTTCATAATACTTCAGAGTCCCCTCTTACCGATCATCTCTTTCCCCATTAACATTACCTGTTCCTCTAGACTGGAAGCCAGGGGCGGGGGAGGGGTGGGAAGGAACACTTTTAATATCTTTACATTCACCGTAACCTTTAGGATAGTACAGTGAGTTTGCTGTCAAAACTGAAGCCAGGGCTTCCCTGGTGGCGCAGTGGTTGAGAATCTGCCTGCCAATGCAGGGGACACGGGTTCGAGCCCTGGTCTGGGAAGATCCCACATGCCGCAGAGCAACTGACCCGTGAGCCACAACTACTGAGCCTGCGCGTCTGGAGCCTGTGCTCCGCAACAAGAGAGGCCGCGAGAGTGAGAGGCCCGCGCACCGCGATGAAGAGTGGCCCCCACTTGCCGCAACTAGAGAAAGCCCTCGCACAGAAATGAAGACCCAACACAGCCAAAAATAAAAAAAAAAAAAAAAAAAAAAAACTGAAGCCAAACTGAAGTCCCAGTTCCATATATTTCTCATTTTAAGAAGTAGTCCTGGGGGACTCCCCTGGTGGTCCAGTGGTTAGGACTCCGCGCTTCCACTGCAGGGGGCATGGCTTCCATCCCTGGTTGGGGAACTAAGACCCCACACGCAGCAAGGTGTGGCAAAAAAAAAAAAAAAAAAAGTCCTGCCTTTCTTCTGGTCCCCAGCCTCTTCATCCATCAACTAAAAAAATATAGTAAATCTCTGTTTCCAATAATAAATCTCTTAATCCTGATTAAGATTTCCCAGAGAGGCTGTACTCTTCAAACTTCTTTGCCTCAAACACATACTAAGATTACATTTCACATGATGACTCAGTCCACTTACACACAGGAGTCTCAAAAAACAACATGTGGAATGTACTCTGCTCATTTTTATTTTACTTTATTTCTGAAAATTATAGTTGTCACCCACTAAATTCTTCTCATGACACAATAGTGAGCTGGGACCTGCAGTTTGAAGAACAAAGAATAAGGTTGAGAGCAGCTATGGGGTCTGAACCAGAGACGGAGATGGGGTCAAACTCGGGCACACTTTACCCTAAGAGCCCTGTGATACTGAACAAGTGATTTAGCCCCAGTAGGCTTTGATGTGCTCGCCTTTAAGGCAGAAATAATAATAATACTTACCTAGAAAGATTGTTGTGGGGTAGTAAATAAATAATGCATCCAAAGCCCTTTGTTCAGCATATGGCATAGAGTAAGTGTTAGTCATTGTTAGCACCTACAATTCACACCTTTAATTCCTTGGAGAAACTTGGAGAAAGAAGTTATGTGGGTGGTCCTTCAAGATGGTGGAGGAGTAAGACGTGGAGATCACCTTCCTCCCCACAAATACATCAGAAATACATCTACATGTGGAACAAGCCCTACAGAACACCTACTGAACGCTGGCAGAAGACCTCAGACCTCCCAAAAGGCAAGAAACTCCCCACGTACCTGGGTAGGGCAAAAGAAAAAAGAAAAAACAGAGACAAAAGAATAGGGACGGGACCTGCACCAGTGGGAGGGAGCTGTGAAGGAGGAAAGGTGTCCACACACTAAGAAGCCCCTTCGCGGGCGGAGACTGTGGGTGGTGGAGGGGGAAGCTTCGGAGCCACGGAGGAGAACACAGCCACAGGGGTGCGGAGGGCAAAGCGGAGAGATTCCCGCACAGAGGATTGGTGCCGACCAGCACTCACCAGCCCGAAAGGCTTGTCTGCTCCCCCGCCGGGGCGGGCGGGGCTGGGAGCTGAGGCTCGGGCTTCGGTCGGATCGCAGGGAGAGGACTGGGGTTGGCTGCGTGAACACAGCCTGAAGGGGGTTAGCGCACCACGGCTAGCCGGGAGGGAGTCCGGGAAAAAGTCTGGAGCTGCCGAAGAGGCGAGAGACCATTGTTTCGGGGTGCACGAGGAGAGGGGATTCAGAGCGCCACTTAAAGGAGCTCCAGAGACGGGCGTGAGCCACGGCTATCAGCGTGGACCCCAGAGACGGGCATGGGACACTAAGGCTGCTGCTGCCGCCACCAAGAAGCCTGTGTGCGAGCACAGGTCACTCTCCACACCTCCCCTCCCGGAAGCCTGTGCAGCCCGCCACGGCCAGGGCCTCGTGATCCAGGGACAACTTCCCCGGGAGAACACACGGCGCCTCAGGCTGGTGCAACGTCATGCGGGTCTCTGCCGCCGCAGGCTCGCCCCACATCCGTACCCCTCCCTCCCCCGGCCTGAGTGAGCCAGAGCCCCCGAATCAGCTGCTCCTTTAACCCCGTCCTGTCTGAGCGAAGAACAGATGCCCTCAGGTGACCTACACGCAGAGACGGGTCCAAATCCAAAGCTGAACCCCAGGAGCTGTGCGAACAAAGAAGAGAAAGGGAAATCTCTCCCAGCAGCCTCAGGAGCAGCGGATTAAATCTCCACAATCAACTTGATGTACCCTGCATCTGTGGAATACCTGAACATATAACGAATCATCCCAAAATTGAGGGGGTGGACTTTGGGAGCAACTGTAGACTTGGGGTTTGCTTTCTGCATCTAATTTGTTTCTGGTTTTATGTTTATCTTAGTTCAGTATTTACAGTTTATTATCATTGGTAGATCTATTAATTGGTTTGGTTGCTCTCTTCCTTTTCCTTTATTTTTATATATATTTTTTTCTTTTTCTCTTTTGGTGAGTGTGTATGGGTATGCTTCTTTGTGTGATTTTGTCTGTATAGCTTTGCTTTTACCATTTGACCTAGGGTTCTGTCTGTCCTTTTTTGTTGTTGTTGTTTTGTTGTTAGTATAATTTTTAGCAGTTGTTATCATTAGTGGATTTGTTTTATGTTTTGGTTGCTCTCTACCTTCTTTTTTTTTTTACCTTTTAATTTTTTAATTTTTAATAAATTTTTAACTTTTTATTTTAATAACTTTTTGTTTATTTTATTTATTTATTTTTTCTCTCTTTTTTTCTCCCCTTTCTTCTGAGCCGGGTGGTTGACAGGGTCCTGGTGTTCCACCCGGGTGTCAGGCCTGAGCCTCTGAGATGGGAGAGCCGAGTCCAGGACATTGGACCATCAGAGACCTCCCGGCTCCAAGCAATATCAAACAGCAAAACCTCTACCAGAGATCTCCATCTCAACGCTAAGACCCAGCTTCACTCAAAGACCAGCAAGCTACAGTGTTGGACACCCTATGCCAAACAACTAGCAAGACAGGAACACAACCACACCCATTAGCAGAGAGGCTGCCTAAAATCATAATAAGGTCACAGACAACCCAAAACACACCACTGGATGCAGTCCTGCCCACCAGGAAGACAAGATCCAGCCTCAACCACCAGAACACAGGCACCAATCCGCTCCACCAGGAAGCCTACAGCACCCACTGAACCAACCTTAGCCACTGGCGGCAGACACCAAAAACAACGGGAACTATGAACCTGCAGCCTGCAAAAAGGAGACCCCAAACATAGTAAGTTAAGCAAAATGAGAAGACAGAGAAACACACAGCAGGTGAAGGAGCAAGGCAAAATCCCACCAGACCAAACAAATGAAGAGGAAATAGGTAGTCTACCTGAAAAAGAATTCAGAGTAATGATAGTAAAGATGATCCAAAATCTTGGAAATAGAATGAGAAAATACAAGAAACATTTAACAAGGACCTAGAAGAACAAAAGAGCAAACAAACAATGAAGAACAACACAATAAATGAAATTTAAAATTCTCTAGAAGGAATCAATAGCAGAATAACAGAGGCAGAAGAACGGATAAGTGACCTGGGAGATAAAATAGTGGAAATAACGACTGCAGAGCAGAATAAAGAAAAAATAATGAAAAGAATTGAGGACAGTCTCAGAGACCTCTGGGATAACATTAAATCCACCAACATTCAAATATAGGGGTCCCAGAAGAAGAAGAGAAAAAAAAAGGGTCTGAGAAAATATTTGAAGAGATTATAGTTGAAAACTTCCCTAATATGGGAAAGGAAACAGTCAGTCAAGTCCAGGAAGCACAGAGAGTCCCATACAGGATAAGTCCAAGGAGAAACATGCCAAGACACATATTAATCAAACTATGAAAAATTAAAAACAAACAAAAAATATTAAAAGCAGCAAGGGAAAAACAACAAATAACATACAAGGAAACTCCCATAAGGTTAACAGCTGATCTTTCAGCAGAAACTCTGCAAGCCAGAAAGGAGTGGCAGGACATATTTAAAGTGATGAAAGGGAAAAACCTACAACCAAGACTACTCTGCCCAGCAAGGATCTCATTCAGATTCGACAGAGAAATTAAAACCTTTACAGACAAGCAAAAGCTAAGAGAATTCAGCACCACCAAACAAGCTTTACAGCAAGTGCTAAAGGAAATTCTCTAGGCAGGAAACACAAGAGAAGGAAAAGACCTACAATAGCAAACCCAAAACAATCAAGAAAATAGTAATAGGAAGATACATATCAATAACTACCTTAAATGTAAATGGATTAAATGCTCCAACCAAAAGACATAGACTGGCTGAATGGATACAAAAACAAGACCCATATATATGCTGTCTACAAGAGACTCACTTCAGACCTAGGGACAGATACAGACTGAAAGTGAGGGGATGGAAAAAGATACTCCATGCAAATGGAAATCAAAAGAAAGCTGGAGTAGCAATTCTCATATTGGACAAAATAGACTTTAAAACAAAGACTATTACAAGAGACAAAGAAGGACACTACATGATGATCAAGGGATCAATCCAAGAAGAAGATATAAAAATTGTAAATATTTATGCATCCAACATAGGAGCACCTCAATACATAAGGCAAATACTAACAGCCATAAAAGGAGAAATCGACAGTAACACAATAATAGTAGGGGACTTTAACACCTCACTTTCACCAATGGACAGATCATCCAAAATGAAAATAAATAAGGAAACACAAGCTTTAAATGACACATTAAACAAGATGGACTTAATTGATATTTATAGAACATTCCATCCAAAAACAGCAGATATCTTCTCAAGTGCTCATGGAACATTCTCCAGGATAGATCATATCTTGGGTCACAAATCAAGCCTTGGTAATTTTAAGAAAATTGAAATCATATCAAGTATCTTTTCTGATCACAGCGCTATGAGACAAGATATCAATTACAGGGAAAATTCTGTAAAAACTACAGACACATGGAGGCTAAACAATGCACTACTAAATACCCAAGAGATCACTGAAGAAATTGAAGTGGAAATCAAAAAATACCTAGAAAGAAATGACAATGAAAACACGACAACCCAAAACCTATGGGATGCAGCAAAAGCAGTCCTAAGAGGGAATTTTATAGCAATACAATCCTACCTCAAGAAACAAGAGAAATCTCAAATAAACAACCTAACCTTACACTTAAAGCAATTAGAAAAGAAGAATTTTAAAAAAACCCTAAGTTAGCAGAAGGAAAGAAATAATGAAGATCTGAGCAGAAATAAATGAAAAAGAAATGAAGAAAATGATAGCAAAGATCAATAAAACTAAAAGCTGGTTCTTTGAGAAGATAAACAAAATTGATAAATCATTAGCCAGACTCATCAAGGAAAAAAGGGAAAAGACCCAAATCAATAGAATTAGAAATGAAAAAGGAGAAGTAACAACTGACACTACAGAAATACAAAGGATCATGAGAGATTACGACAAGCAACTATATGCCAATAAAATGGACAACCTGGAAGAAATGGACAAATTCTTAGACAAGCACAACCTTCTGAGACTGAACCAGGAAGAAATAGAAAATATAAACAGACCAATCACAAGCACTGAAATTGAGACTGTGATTAAAAATCTTCCAACAAACAAAAGTCCAGGACCAGATGGCTTCACAGGTGAATTCTATCAAATATTTAGAGAAGAGCTAACACCTATCCTTCTCAAACTCTTCCAAAATATAGCAGAGGGAGGAACACTTCCAAATTCATTCTACGAGGCCACCATCACAGTGACACCAAAACCAGGCAAAGATGTCACAATGAAAGAAAACTACAGGCCAATATCACAGATGAACATAGATATTCATCATTTATGATGAACATAAATCCTTAACAAAATACTAGCAAACAGAATCCAACAACACATGAAAAGGATCATACACCATGATCAAATGGGGTTTATCCCAGGAATGCAAGGATTCTTCAATATATGCAAATCAATCAATGTGATAAACCATATTAACAAACTTAAGGAGAAAAACCATGTGATCATCTCAATAGATGCAGAAAAAGCTTTCAACAAAATTCAACACCCATTTATGATAAAAACCCTCCAGAAAATAGGCAGGGAGGGAGCTTACCTCAACAAAATAAAGGCCATATATGACAAACCCACAACCAACATCATTCTCAATGCTGAAAAACTGAAATCATTTCCTCTAAGATCAGGGACAAGACAAGGTTGTCTACCCTCACCGCTATTATTCAACATAGTTTGGGAAGTTTTAGCCACAGCAATCAGAGAACAAAAAGAAAAACAGGAATACAAATTGGAAAAGAAGAAGTAAAGCTGTCATTGTTTGCAGATGACATGATACTACACATAAAGAATCCTAAAGATGCTACCAGAAAACTACTAGAGCTAATCAATGAATTTGGTAAAGTAGCAGGATACAAAATTACTGCACAGAAATCTCTTGCATTCCTCTACACTAACAATGAAAGATCAGAAAGAGAAATTAAGGAAACACTCCCATTTACCATTGCAACAAAAAGAATAGAATACCTAGGAATAAACCTACCTAAGGAGACAAAAGACCTGTATGCAGAAAACTATAAGACACTGATGAAAGAAATTAAAGATGATACAAACAGATGGAGAGATATACCATGTTCTTGGATTGGAAGAATCAACATTGTGAGAATGACTATACTACCCAAAGCAATCTACAGATTCAATGCAATCCCTATCAAACTACCAATGGCATTTTTCACAGAACTAGAATAAAAAATTACACAATTTGTATGGAAACACAAAAGACCCTGAATAGCCAAAGCAATCTTGAGAAAGAAAAATGGAGCTGGAGGGATCAGACTCCCTGACTTCAGACTATACTACAAAGCTACAGTAATCAAGAGAGTATGGTACTGGCACAAAAACAGAAATATAGATCAATGGAATAGGATAGAAAGCCCACAGATAAACCCACTCACATATGGTCACCTTATCTTTGATAAAGGAGGCGAGAATATACAATGGAGAAAACACAGCCCCTTCAGCAAGTATTGCTGGGAAAACTGGACAGCTACATGTAAAAGAATGAAATGAGAACACTCCCTAACACCATACACAAAAATAAACTCAAAATGGATTAAAGACCTAAATGTAAGGCCAGACACTATCAAACTCTTAGAGGAAAACATAGGCAGAACACTCTATGACATAAATCACAGCAAGATCCTTTTCGACCCACCTCCTAGTGAAATGGAAATGGAAATAAAAACAAAAATAAACAAATGGGACCTAATGAAACTTAAAAGTTTTGCATAGCAAAGGAAAACATAAACAAGACGAAAAGACAACCCTCAGAATGGGAGAAAATATTTGCAAATGAAGCAACTGACAAAGGGTTAATCTCCAAAATTTACAAGCCGCTCTTGCAGTTCAATATCAAAAAAACAAACAACCCAATCCAAACATGGGCAGAAGACCTAAATAGACATTTCTCCAAAGAAGATATACAGATTGCCATCAAACACATGAAAGGGTGCTCAACATCACTAATCATTAGAGAAACGCCAATCAAAACTACAATGAAGTTTCACCTCACACTAGTCAGAATGGCCATCATCAAAAAATCTACAAACAATAAATGCTGGAGAGGGTGTGGAGAAAAGGGAACCCTCTTGCACTGTTGGTAGGAGTGTAATTGATACAGCCACTATGGTGAATAGTATGGAGGTTCCTTAAAAAACTAAAAATAGAAATGCCATATGACCCAGCAATCCCACTACTGGGCATATACCCTGAGAAAACCATAATTCAAAAAGAGTCATGTACCACAATGTTCATTGTAGCTCTATTTACAACAGCCAGGACATGGAAACAACCTAAGTGTCCATTGACAGATGAATGGATAAAGAAGATGTGGCACATATATACAATGGAATATTACTCAGCCATAAAAAGAAACGAAACTGAGTTATTTGTAGCAGGGTGGATCGACCTAGAGTCTGTCATACAGAGTGAAGTAAGTCAGAAAGAGAAAAACATAACTGTATGCTAACACATATATATGGAATGTAAAAAAAAAAAAAGGTTCTGAAGAACCTAGGGGCGGGACAGGAATAAAGATGCAGACTAGAGAATGGACTTGAGGACATGGGGAGGGGGAAGGGTAAGCTGGGATGAAGTGAGAGAGTGGCATGTACATATATACTCTACCGAATGTAAAATAGATAGCTAGTGGGAAGCAGCCGCATAGCACAGGGAGATCAGTCGGTGCTTTGTGAGCACCTACAGGTGAGGGATAGGGAGGGTGGGAGGGAGGGAGACGCAAGAGCGAGGGGATATGGGGATATATGTATATGTATAGCTGATTCAGTTTGTTATAAAACAGAAACTAACATACCATTGTAAAGCAATTATACCCCAATAAAGATGTTAAAAAAAAAAAAGAAGTTATGTGAATGTAAAATGTAATACTTGTATTTTACTCACTGTGCACTTAATTATGTTCTATAATTTTATGCCCTTATTTCATTCTATACTTTTTATGTGCCTGTAAATCTTGTCTTCCTGGCTGTGTTCTAACTCTTGAGGCTGGGTCTGCTTATGAAGTTTTTCCTCTCCCACATGTAGCACTGACCCCAGAGCTGAGGTTCAAGTTCTATAAAGTTCTCATCCAGCTACATTTTTGCAAATGGTTTTTTATAAAATGTAAAGGAAAAGGACAGCATAAAATACAGTAAGGGAGTAGGAAAAGGGGGAAATTGCAGCTTTTTATTAATTCCTCCAACAAGGGCCAACATTTATCTTAAAGCACTTAGTTTTCATTATTGTAATATGGAACTTTTCCTAACAGTGACTTAAAATAAATATGAGAACCCAAAATCATAGAATCATGGTGTTTTTGAGAAGTGCCACTTAGAGCGAAAATGTCTTATGAAAACAAGTACTCTTTACTTGCTTTGCCCTCATAAATCAGGAAGCGGTATTCCAAGCCGATGTAGGAAAACAGTGAAAAACTGTTTCTTAAGATCACAAAACTCTATATTGCTATACTCAGAAGTCTAAGAAGGCTCCTCCCTAAGTGAAGACTATGACACTGTATTATATCAAAAATGCGTGCTTTTATGAAAGCACTTTATACATACAATAATAGTACGAAAACTGATGGTAAAATAAAGCTGGTCCAAATTGTGCCAGAAAGAGTAAAATCAATAATTATTCACTGAACACCTAAACTAAAAACTGTGGGGAATCGAACGAGTTAAGGTGCTCAAGAAGTTAGCGTCTGCTTGGGCAACCAAGACAAACAAATACATGTAAACTTCTTGAGCAAAATGAGTTAAAGGATATGTTGAAACAACCCAAGAGCTGGCGGAGAGGCATGTAGGGCTAATTGAACAAGGCACGGCCACTTGTTCAAGAGGGGAAAAGATTGCTGAGGGTGTAGATGATGAGGGAGAACTTTCTAGAGCGAAATTGAAGACTTGATCCCAACTGCCATCCACAGCCACCCTTGTGGAACAGGACTGGCACGGTCTGTCTAAGCCAGGAGAAGCCCCTGCCAGGAGGAGCTAAAGGGTTACTCAGCAGGTTGAGTTCATTATGAACTCAACCCTTAGCTGGACCCAGGACATAATAGGGCAATTAAAGGTTTCCAAGATTCTGATGACTTCTGTTGTTTACAAACTGGAAAAGAATTATATACTTTATAGTCTGTGGATGCCACTCTGGCACCCATGGAGGATCCACACAATTCCCTCCCTTTTTAAATATAGTAGTTGTGTATTTAGGATTTGGGGTTAGACACATGTTAAAATATGACACAAGCCTTTCCTGAGGGATAGCTCAGAACACCCAGTTATAATTATGCAAACACTGAAAAATGTCACAAAGGAAGTGAGAGGTTTACATATTCAAATGAACACTAGCATTACCAATGGTAAGCAAATATAATTTAAACCTATTCTAAGAAAAAGTTCAAGATTTACTCCAATCGTTTCTGCCAGATTTTGCTCTCACTTTGTACTAGACTTTTTAAAGAGTACAAATGTCTTAAAGAAAGATTTGTGTTTTATATTATCCAGGAAGATGATTTTCTATTAATAATTGTCCCCTGGTGACATCTGGAGGCTTGACAAGAATAATGAGGACACTGGGACTAGTGATTAAGCATTATTTTGTTGATTTTTCCCTTTATCCTCCTTTGATCAAGCTTTCAGGGACTTCCTGAAGTTAACAACTACAGCAGCCCACCAAAGAGGAAATGATTTGGAAAAATAAACCCAATGCTAGGGAGGATAATTTGCAGTTAAATACAATAAGTATGTGTCTAAAACTACTCTGAACCATACTTTAAAAAATATTAATAGCTTGACAAACTAATGAACTAACAATTTGTTAGCCTTGGAGTAAACATAGAGCCTTTCAATTTTCTTTTTTAATTTAGTTGTTTACTTTGGAGATGCAGAGTAAAACCACAGATGAACAAGAAACATTATCCCTTTGAAGGTTTAAGCAAACACTTTCTGTGTCTGCCTAATGTGAGTCCATACTGCAAGAATCGACCAGGTGCTCTGGGCAATGGGTCTTGTATTCACAAAGAAGATGCCCTAGAAAACTGTCAGAAAGATGTTCCTCTAATTGAACACACAGGTGTACAACACCTCTGCCCTTTAATTTAAAATCTAGGAAGATGAGTTGACCATACACTCATTATGAATCAAAGGTGGGACATGTGTTAAAAGGCTGGAAATTATCTGAGCCTATTAAACATATACTCTGATCAGATTATACCTATTTCAAAAATTTGAAAAGCTACTATGTATTATGAATAGATATTGTCTATTTTTATGAAGAGGTCAGCGCTTCTAAGGGGAAATCAGAAGAAAGATTTCAGCCCAATAAAAGGAAGAACTTTTCAATTAAAATAGAATTGATCTCATAAATTGGTAAATTCCTCCATGCCTCCCTCTATAGGTTTAAACAAAACGCACGCTTCTCAGGAAATACCAGAGTGGTGATGAAAGGTTACAACAGAGGTGCTAAGGATCTGAAATTCTAAGCATGAAAAAATATTATATTCCAAGTCTCATTAAGTCTTGTGAATACAATCTAAAACTTTCAATTCAAGTGAAGTTGCTAGAACTCACAGAAATGGAGATAATTTAATACAGGACTATGGGAGAGTAGAAGTCTTACAGGAAATTGACTGGAAATACTTATGCCAGTTCCTTGATTTGAAATGTC
Organism: Eubalaena glacialis; assembly: GCF_028564815.1. Lineage (NCBI taxonomy): Eukaryota > Metazoa > Chordata > Mammalia > Artiodactyla > Balaenidae > Eubalaena > Eubalaena glacialis. The sequence continues at coordinate 147,264,643 of NC_083720.1, read as the reverse complement.
TTTAATCAAATAGAAATTACTGAATATGAGCATGATCATACTTACTGGCTGGTTTATTTCAAAAAAGCACATTATTCTGTCATTCTTTTGAAATCTAAAATTACCCTGCCCCTTGAATGAATAAAATATTTTATTTAGACATAATAGTGAGGGAAGCTGTAGGCTTGCCTTTGGTTTAAAAAGCAAAATAAAATATTCTGCTTTTGCCAGTTACAAAATATGGAAAATTGTAAGCAGTACTGTTTGTTGCACTAATCGTAAGACTTAGTGCTTCTATTTTTCCCCTTCTCTGCACACTGCTTAGACTTGTTGCTTTCCTTTGCTAAATATAGCTGGCTTCCTGCTATTTTCACAGCCAACTGGAGAATTTCATTAGGAAGGTGGAAAGCTAACACTGTCACTCCGATGATTAAAGTGGTCAGCTGATATATCTCCTTGCTCCAGTGGAAAACTTTACAACAATTAGAGGTGCTGAGAGACAGAATGGAGTTTTCACTAAAATAGCCATTTAGTGTAATAAGCAAAAGGCAAAAGGTGACAGCCTTCTTGTCACTGTTTTCCTTTGGCAGGCAGGTGTTAAAAGCTCCTGTTGGTTGAGAGTACAAAGGGGGATAGTCTTCTCTTCTTGCTCAAACCTGGCCTCAAGGGTGATTTCATGCCTGTAGCCTTATAAAATATGATTAGCGATCACTCTTCCCTGATTCGAGGCAGTTCGGTGAATCTCTCCCCCACCGATCAACCCTGTAAGTTGTTTTTTGTTTTAAACATCTTTATTGGAGTATAATTGCTTTACAATGGTGTGTTAGTTTCTGCTTTATAACATAGTGAATCAGCTATACATATACATATATCCCCATATCTCCTCCCTCTTGCGTCTCCCTCCCACCCTCCCTATCCCACCCCTCTAGGTGGTCACAAAGTCTGTCATACAGAGTGAAGTAAGTCAGAAGGAGAAAAACAATACCGTACTCTAACACATATATATGGAATCTAAAAAAAAGGTTATGAAGAACCCTGTAAGTTTTCAGTGCCTTCTCGTTGCCTGCAGAATAAAGGCCACACCCCCAAACCAGGTTTCAAGCTCCAGATATATCCTTCTAAGCGTACCTGCACGAACCCGTCAGCCAATCAAAGCAGTCTGCTCACCTTCTCCAAGCATATAATTATATCTTTGTCATCTCTGTCTGAAATGCCAGTCACATTTGTCCTGTCTATCCCAATGCACAAAAGTCAAGCTTAAATCTCCGCATCTCATCTCCGATCATTCTCCAGCTAGAACTCACTGGTCCCCCTATCACTTACATAATATCATGCCCTAACCCAGTGCTCTGACCTCTGTCCAACTGACATGAATCATCAATCCAAAGAGCTAAAGCTCCTAATCATTGTCGATTGTCATTGGTTAATTATGCTCAGCATTAAAAATGAGACTGTCCCTCATGATTTAACAATTGCCAACCATGAGATTCTGCATGTGCAATAAATGTCCTTAACAGAAATACTGAGCTTCCATCAAATTCCTTTTCCCCATCTTATCTAAAGCTGTAAATTACTTATTAGATTTTGTTTTTATTAAAAAATAATACATTTTCATATTTTAAAAATTGTAGGATAGTATACAGTTCATAGTAATAGAATTCCACTTCCTGCCAGGCCACAAACACTGAGTTCACAGACTGTAAACTCTCCATATCAGTACGTAGAGATTTACTTAATACTTTGTAAAAATGTCATAGTAGTTCATCTACTATGATGTAAAACTATTTAATCAGTCTTCTGCTAAGGAAATTGAGGGATTTTCCCCTCATTTTTTTATTATAAATAGTACTTTAATGAACAGTTTGTTCATATATCCTTGGAAATTTATGGAAATTATCTATGGGATAAATTTCCTAGAAGTGGACTTTCTAGTTCATAGGTTTTTCTGCATATTTAATTTTGAGAGATCTTGCCAAATCATACTTAAAAAATACCAACTAACTCCCTAACCAATAACCTATAAATTGTTTTGGTGCTTACTAGCTGAATTGATTAATTCATGAATTTTTCTTATGACTTAAATTTATAAATGTACCACATTGTTAAGAAGAAATACATTACTTTGATTCTTGTATTTCAGGAACACATGACCTTAATTCTAAACCCATGTAGTTGTGTCAAGGAACTTGTTGATAAAAGTCTACAAACTTATGGTTACCAAAGGGGAAAGGGGAGGGGAGGGATAAATTAGGAGTTTGGGATTAACATATATACATGACTATATATAAAATAGATAACCAACAAGGACCTACTGTGTAGCACAGGGAACTATATTCAATATTTTATAATAACTTATAATGGAAAAGGTTCTGAAAAAAAATAGATATATCTGTATGTATAACTGAATCACTTTGCTGTACACCTGAAACTAACACAGCATTGTAAATCAGCTAAACTTCAGTAAAAATTAATCAATTAAAAAAAATTTTTTAAGTCTATGAACATTAATTCTAAGTTATACTCAAAGATTTGTGAAAAACTGAGATTTCTTTAGTTACTAAAAAAATATGAATAGGTCCTTGATTCTTGTTGGGAGAGGGAAGAGCAGGACGTAAGTCATTCAATTGCTAAAGGGAGATTAAAAGTCAATGAAATAATATCATCATTCTGCACCCCTAATGAATTAATAGATCTAGACAATGGTCATCAATACTTGTTAACCTTACAAAAAGGGAGACAGCCAGGTAACGTGTGCCTCTTGATGAAAGTACTTGTAGAGGTATATAGTGAAATATTTATAAATGAAATGACATGATGCCTGGGATATGCCTCAAAATATGCTGGGTGGGAACAGAAGTATAGAAGAAACAAGACTGGCTAAAAGTTGTTAATTGCTGAAGCTGATTGAGAGGTACATGGAAGTTTGCTTTACTGCCCTCTGTATTTCTATAGGTTTGAAATTTTCCACAAGCATTTGAAAACAGAAAAGGTTTGCATTAAGATGTTTTGGAATATTCCTTCCTAACTACTAGGCTACATTTAAAGAGGATGGTTTTAGGAAATTTGAATGTTCCTACATGATGGCCACAAGCTCACTAAATGCCCAGAGGCTCCCTTCCAAGCCCTCTGCCTGTGATTTTAGGCAAGAGCAAGAACAGGAGCCAGACGGTATGGAAAACATACCACGTTGGTTCATAAGCCAAATGAAAACTGTAATTTAAGGAAAGGAACCAACTGTCCTCTTCAGCTTTCAAAATGGTTTTGAACTCAGAAAGGAGCATGCATAGCGCTCCAGCACAAACATGTAATCTTTGGCCCAGACAAATGGATGCTTTTGAGGACAATGACAATGTAGAATTTGTCATTTCCTTCACGTGGAATTTCTTCGGTTACACCGTCTCACCACATCCTTCCTTAGGGGTCCTCTTTTTCCTCTTCTACTTTATGCATTCTCCTCCCCCTTCAAACTTGTACCAAAGGAAGGAAAACATACTATTTTCTTTGCCCAGCTATACAACATGTCACTGTAAGAAATCACCTTTCAATTCATAATACATTGGATTACTTCTGACGAGTCTTGTGTATTAATCAAATCTTTACTGCAGTCAAAGCCCAGACTGACTAGTTTATCAGAAGGCTGAAAACAGCACCTCTCTGCAAGGTTACCAGAGCATTCCATTGTTTCTTGTTTGTTTTTTAATTGAAACCCAACATAGAGTGACCTTCAAATGTGCCTTTAATTTCCATTCAGTCATCATATTACTCCTTCAACTTCTCCATTTCATTAATTATATGGAGGGGTCATTAAGGAATCTTGGAGATAGAGCCCAGAAAGTGTGTTCTAAATCTCTGAAAACTAACAAGATATTCCAAAGATAGGCATGGGGTAAGGGAATGAAACCAGGAGTGGTACATGCTGGTCTAATGAAAGAATCTTCCCACAAAGTGACTTAAAGTCTCTACTTTCTTTCATGCATATTAATACATACTTTTGTCTATTGGTGGGTGGGGTGAGAATATTATTTTAATCTTAATGCAAAAATTTTTAAATTATACTTTACTTAGTTATCTATATTATTATGTATATCACCACCTGCCTGCTCCTCTAAATAACAAATCTATCAGTCTATTCCCCTGTTCAGGAACGTATTACCTGGGAAAGTTGGAATATGCACTAACATTAAAAGTCCTCAGAAATTCAGCAGTAAAGGAAACTGCTTAGCACAGTTTTCCTAAACTTATCCACCCTTTTACTTGTGAGATTTATTCAAATCATAAAAACACATTTCAGACTGTGAATCTCCATCTCAGTCACTTTAGGAATACTTTGGATTAAGGAAAAACTGATTGAAAGGGACAGCACAGATGAGTAAGTTATAACTTTGAACATTTTCATGGGACTTTTATTTTAGAAAACAATACGTGGCATGTTCTCTTCTGGGAAGATGGCACAGCCATACTTTTCCATACTCTTCCCACTAAGGACAACTAGGACAGCTAAAAACTTTGGGCATTATATATAAGACAAACATAAGAAGACTGAAAGGCAGACAGGCTGGGGACCTTGGGACCTGAGAAACAACACAGTGCTAAGTGCCCTTGTTTTGTTTTGTTTATTTTTGTCTCATACATACCAGACTTGGAGCTGAAGAAGCCAGCAACTTAGAAAGGCCAGTGGGAACAGACTACAAGCCCCAACAAAAGCCCTCTCTCTCTAACCAAAGAATGAAGAAAGGGGCAGTCTAGCAAAACAAAAAACGTTTAGACAACAACCACTCTACTCCAACTGAACACCACGGAAAAACTGATGCCCCACTCCTTCCCACACCAGCAAAGACTGAGTAGGAACCCTAGGCTTCCACCCTTAAGAGGCTGTTACAAGGCACACTGATCCCAGGGTGGCATCAGAGAAGGTCAAGTAGGGAGCCAGGGCTTTCATCTGCATTGGCCTATAAAGATCCCCTACACACCCCTTCGCATGGCATCAATGGGGACTCTGTGGGGCATCTGGATTTCTGCCTCCACCCAGCAGTAATGAAGCACTCCTCCTTCACCAGAGGAAGCCTAGTGGAGAGTCAAGACTTTGACCACTGCCCAGCAGTAATGAGGCCAGCACCCATGGTATCACTGGAGACCACATGGGAAACCAGAACTGCCCAGTGGTAAAGAGGAGCCCCAACACCTTTCAGTGTGTGTGTGTGTATATATATATATATTCCAATGGAAGCCACATGGGGAACCTGGATGCCTACCTCTACCTGGCAGTAATGGGCAGAAGTTTCCTGTACTGGAAAAAAAAGCAAGTTAACAGTCCAAAAAAGCCAATTAAAACAGAAGGTTTGAAAAAGACCTAATCACATAGAATAATCTGCAAATGTCCAATTTTCAATTAAAAAATCATTCATTATACCAAGAAACAGGAAGATCTCAAACTGAATGGAAAAAGACAATCAATAGATACTAACACCAAGATGACAGAGACATTAGAATTATCTGACAGAGATTTTAAAGCAGCCATAATAAAAATGTTTCAAGGACAAATTACCAACACAATTGAAACAAATGAAAAAAAAAAATAGAAAACCTCAGTAAAGAAATAAAAAAAGAACCAAATAAATTTTAGAACTGCAAAGTACAATAACCCAGATGAAAACCTCAGTGAATCGGTTCAAAAATAGAACAGAGAAGACAAGAGAAAAGAATCAGTGAACTGGAAGATGGAACAATATAAATTACTCATTTTGAACAACAGAGAGAAAATGGAAAAATAAATAAACAGAGCCTCAGGGAACAGTGGAACTATACCAAAAGAACTAACATTTGTATCATCAGTGTCCCAGAAGGAGAGGAGAAAAAAACAAACTTTAAAAGTACTTGTAGGGACTTCCCTGATGTCCAGTGGTTAAGACTCTGTGCTTCCAATGCAGGGGGTGTGGGTTCGATCCCTGGTTGGGGAACTGGGATTCCACATGCCGCGTGGCATGGCCAAAAAAAAAAAAAAAAAAAAGAAGTACTTGCAAATATAATGGTTGAAAAATTCCCAAACTTGGCAAAATACATAAACCTACAGATTCAAGAAGCTGAATCCATGCCAAGGTATATCATAATTAAACTTTCGGAAACTATAGACAAAGAGAAAACCTTGAAAGCAGCCAGAGAGAAAAGACACTTTTTCTTTATATATGAGAAAAACAACTCTAATGACAGATAATTTCTCATCAGAATTCATAGGGCCAAAAGAAAGTGGAATGTGAGCTTACAATGATCTCAAAGTAAAAAGTTTATTTTTCACAAATCAATTAACACCGCTTAACAAATTAAATAATAAAAACCATATGGTTGGGCTTCCCAGGTGGTGCAGTGGTTAAGAATCTGCCTGCCGATGCAGGGGACACGGGTTCGAGCCCTGGTCTGGGAAGATCTCACATGCCACGGAGCAACTAAGCCCGTGAGCCACAACTACTGAGCCTGCGTGTCTGGAGCCTGTGCTCCACAAAGGGAGAGGCCGCAACAGTGAGAGGCCCACACACCGCGATGAAGAGTGGCCCCCGCTTGCCGCAACTGGAGAAAGCCCTCGCACAGATACGAAGACCCAACACAGCCAAAAATAAATAAATAAATAAATAAATTTATTAAAAAAAACACCATATGGTCCTCTCAATAGATGTAGAAAAAGCTTTTGACAAAATTCAACATCCATTTAAGATAAAAACTCTCAATAAAGTGGGTAAAGAGGGAACATACCTCAACATGATAAAGGTCACATATGGGAAGCCCAGAGCTAACATCATACTCAAAGGAGAAAGGCTGAAAGCATTTCCTATAAAAACAAGAATAAGACAAGGTTGCCCACCCTCACTGCTTTTATTCAACGTAATATTGGAAGTCTTAGCCACAAAAATCAGGCATAAAAAAGAAATAAAAGAATCCAAATTGGAAAGGAAGAAGTAAGACTGCCACTGTTTACAGATGGCATGATACTATATATAGAAAATCCTAAAGATGCCACCAAAAAACGAGAATTCATCAATGAATTCAATAAAGTTACAGAATAAAAAATTAATATACAGAATCTGTCGCATTTCTATATCCTAATAACAAAACTGTCAGAAAGAGAAATTAAGAAAACAATCTCATTTACAGTTGCATCAAAAAGAATAAAATACCTAAGAATAAATCTAACCAAGGAGGTAAAAGACTTGTACTCGGAAAACCACAATATTGATGAAAGAAACTGAAGACAACACAAACAAATAAAGAGACGTACTGGCCTTATGGATTGGAAGAATTAATATGGTTAAAATGACCATACTAACCAAGGCAATCTACAGATTCATTGCAATCTCTATCAAAATTCCAGTGGCATTTTTCACAGAACGAGAACAAATACTTCTAAAATTTGTATGGAAACACAAAAGACCCAGGATAGCCAAAGCAATCTTGAAAAGAAAAGAACAAAATTGTAGATGAAGATTTCAAACTATACTACAAAGCTACAGTAATAAAAAAACAGTATGGTACTGGCACAAAAACAGACATATAGATCAATGGAACAGAATACAAAGCCCAGGAATAGCCCACACTTATACAGTCAACTGATCTACAACAAAGGAGGCAAGAGTATACAATGGGGAAAAGACAACCTCTTCAATAAATGGTATTGGGAAAACTGGACAGTTACATGCAAAACACTCACTTTCTTACAGCATATACAAAAATATACTTGAAATGGATTAAAGACTTAAATATAAGACCTGAAACAATAAAGGTCCTAGAAGACAACATAGGCAGTAGATTCTTTGACATTTGTCCTAGAAATATTTTTTTGGATGTGTCTTAGGCAAGGAAAACAAAAGCAAAAATAAACAACTGGGACTACATCAAACTAAAAAGTTTTTGCACAGTGAAGGAAACCATCAAAAAAACAAAAGGGCAGCCTACTGAATGGGAGAAGATATTTGCAAATGACATGTCTGATAAGATGTTAATATCCAAAAATATATAAAGAACTCATACAATTCAACATTTAAAAAAAATTACAAAATGGGCAGAGGACCTGAATAGACATTTTTCCAAAGAAGACATACAGGTGACCAACATACACATGAAAAGATGCTCAACATCACTAATTATCAGGGAAATGAAAATAAAAACCACAGTGAAATATCACCTCACACCTGTCAAAATGGCTATTATCAAAAAGACAACAAGTAACAAGTGTTGGTGATGATGCGGAGAAAAGGCAATGCTTGTGCACTGTTGGTGGGAACATAAATTGGTACAGCCACTATGGAAAACAGTATGAAGGCTCCTCAAAAAATTAAAAATAGAACTACCAATTCCTCCCCTGCATATTTTTCTGAAGAAAACAAAAATACTAATTTAGAAAGATATATTCACCCTATGTTCATTGCAGCATTATTTACAATAGCCAAGATATGGAAGCAAAGTGTCTATCGATAGATGAATGGATAAAGAAGATGTGATATATATGTATATCACATATATATCATATATATATATATATGAATATTACTCAGCCATAAAAAGAATGAAATCTTGCCATTTGTGACATGGATGGACCTACAGGGTATTATGCTGAGTGATATAAGTCAGACATAAAAAGACAAATGCTGTATGATTATATTTTTATGTGGAATCTTAAAAACAAAACAAATGAACAAACATAGCAAAACAGAGCAGACTCATATATAAAGAGAAAAAAATGGTGGTTGCCAGAGGGAAGCGGGGTTGGGGGATAGATGAAATAAGTGAGGGAGATTAAGAGGCACAAACTTTTAGTTACAAAATAAATGAGTCATGGGGATGAAATATACAGCATGGGGAATATAGTCAATTATCTTGTAATATCTTTGTATACTGACAAGTGGTAACCAGATATATCATGGTGATGATCATTTTGTCATGTATAGAAATATTAAATCACTATGTTGGGCACATGGAACTAACATAGTGTTGTAGGTCAATTATACTTCAATTAAAAATATATATAGTCACTGGTAGAAAATGAATCAAAATACCAATGATGGTTATATCTGGGGGCTGGGGATTATGGGTGATTATAAATTTTTACTTCATGCTTTTATGTATTTCTAGTTGTCTGCAATGAATGTGTATTGTTTGTAAAATTAAAAAGAAAACAAAAATTTCAAAAAATAAAATGTATAACATGATAAATGGAGATAACTTTAAATGAAAAAATAAAACTTGTAAAAGGGGAAAATTTTTTTAATTTTTAAAAAAAGTCATAAGAAGCTGAATTTAAAGATAACTTTGAGACTTAGTAATCAGAAACCAAAATTTATTCTATGTTAATACTAAGAAAAAAAAATAAATGAATTTTAATTCAAGGAATTTGTTTCCCTATCAAATAGAACACAAAATATAGCAATTTCATAAGACCTGGTTTTTCCATGTTCCTTGGGAAAGAGTTAAAATATAACCATGAATTCTTAATCTATTAAATAATACATTCCACTGATATTAACTTCTATTACTAGGAGCATGTTCAAGAACCTAAAAGTTAATATTTATATTAGTAGAATATTTCTTAAACTAAATATAGAAGGCTGACTAGGTGAGAGTAGGCAATTTGGGTAGGAATTTAAGATGGAAAATTATGAATAATAATCAAATTTGCATTTTAAATAGAAACACATTAGGTCCTTATAGAATACTAGTTTATTACTTAAAAAAAGAATACATTTATTAAATACATTTACTAAATTTACTAAAAGGTTCCTGTGTGTCACTCATTGTGCTAGGATCTAGAGGCAACCCATGAATCATTAAATGGATTGTTTTCTAAGACTATATTTATAAAACTGTCTATGAGTTGTGTCATTATATACATATGTTTTATATAATGTGTGTGCGATGTGTTATATCTATCTATTGATCAGTAGATAGATACAGATATATATATGAAACACATCACATACACATAAACACTTAAGTAAAATATATTTTTATATTGATAAATAAACATATATACTTAAGAAATCCCAGGAAAGCTGAAGTAGTTTTATAAATATACTTTATATATGTGTATATAAATAAATATATATGTATATATACGTGTATATACGTATACACGTACAATTCTGGAAAAGGAATAAGAAATACTCCATATCACACTTATACAAATTTTAGTGAACTAAATAAGAAGGGAAAAGGCTTATTTTTGAAAAAAACCTGGATATAGTCATTAGAGAAAAAGAAAAACTAACATTTTGCAGAAGTTTCATTCCATTTAACACTCACAACCACCCATGAGATAATCATTATACTTATTTTACCAATGAGGAAAATGAGACTCAAAGAAAGTAAGGGATTGACTTAAGGTCACAAAGTTAGCAGGTATCAGCGCTGTAATTAGATCTCAGGTCTTTTCATCTCCAAGCCTCTGCTTTCTCCATCACACTAAATTGTATTACACAGGTAAATAAGAATGTTTTAAATGTGTAAAGGTATCTGCATATGTCGTTATGGAATCTTCAAAATGATCCTATGAGTTCAGAAGGGTAGACATCATTCTCTACTTTACACTTAATGGAAATGAAGTGGCAAAAAGATAATGACTTGCCCAAGGTCAACTGACAAATCAGGGCTGAAGTTAGGGCCAGGAGCCAAATTCCCAGTATCCTGAGCTGGAGCTGTGTTTCACAACATCATCCTGCCTCTGGTGTCCCTTTAAAATAGCAAGGTCATTGCAGGCCTAGGAGTTGTTGGAGGAAAATCCTCACCAGCCTCAGGAAGTGGCATTGGGCTGGGAGGAGGGGGTGACACAGCGGTGACTCAGAGCTGACTGCAGCCCAGGAGGGCAGGGAAACCCACCCTTCAGGTGAGGCAATAAGCCACATCCTTGACTATTTCTGTGAATATGTAGAGGAGGTCCCCTAGTACCTTCTCAGGAATTTCTCTTTAAACTAAACTTGTCACTTTGGGTTGAAGAAAAATACTTTTCCGAGAATTTTAACTAGATACCTTTTCTTGACTTCTTGACCTGCAAGTGTTTCTCAGCCCTGCACACTTTTACATGACTCTCTGTACCCTGGAAGAGGCAATCCTTTCAGGATATTGACACTATTCACAGTAGTAGAAGTCAGGTAACAAGAATAATAACATAAGAAAGATAAAATGAAGGACGTGAACAGAGAAGGAGCTAATGTTTCAGGGTTTAGTCTATGCCACGCATTACGCCAAGTTCTTTACATGGATAAACTCATTTAATACTCACAACACACTGTGAGGTAGGTGCCATTTTCATTACACAGAGAGGCTGTGCAATTTGCTTAAAGTCACACAGCTTGCAAGTGATAAAACGAAGATTTGAAGCCAGGAGACTCAAAAATCTTAACTCTTCTGGATATGACATCATTTAATCACCCACCTGTTATATTCTTATTGAGAGAGTGAACAATTAGTGACCCCTATCAGCTGAAACTACTAGTAGTATTACTAATACTAGTAATCATAGTCAACATTGTTTGAGTACTTGTTGTGTGCTAAGTACTGGGTTAAGGCCTTATACCTATTATTTAATCCTTGCAGCAATTCTTTGAGGCAGGTATTATTATTACAGTCAATGAGCAAACAAGAAAATTGAGATAAAGAGAAATTAAGTAATGTGCGCAAGGTTACACAGTAAACAACTGGCTTGAATCCAAGAAGTAAAACTACAGTACTATCCATTTTTTTAATTGTTTTTTAAGGAGAATCTGTGGTCAGTTAACAGAACCAAGCTTATCCATTCAAGAATCATTCACCCATTTGTTTTAGACTATTGTGTTCTAACCAGCTAAGTGAACTAGCTCTTGACGAATCCTGAAGACATATCTAACAGCAATCATTTGTGAAACATTTCAACAGGAAAATGTCAGCGTTCCACATGCAACTGAGATCCAAGACCTCTACAAGGTATCCACTGACAGCAAGTGTTGCACATCTCCCCCTCCGTGCCTCATATTCCACACCGTAATTTGCTCTTTACTTAAAAATACTAGAAAGTTATCACCCCAACTCACAACCAAAATAAAATAACCTGGATATTTCGTAATGTATTACAACTAAAGCATTAACTTTGCCTAAAAAAAAAACAAAGAAAAACAGACTTGCCATTATGTTTGGGTATTGAGATTCTCAGAGCTAGGACCTCAATATTCCTATACTTGTAAAGAAAGCCGGAGAAATGTTTAATTGTACCCGTAGTTTCTGATTGCTCTGGGCAGCGAGAGACTTTCTCTTTGGGGAAAGACTGGATTTGGCACAAAACGTAATGGGTCTTCCGGTTGTGCAAAAGTGAATGCCCAGCCTTCAGCTGGAGGGAGGGGTGCGGGGATGAGGGGCCAAACAGCTCTAAGTCCCCATGTGGAAAGCAGTCTTCAGGCGGGCTCTGAGCTCAGCAATGACCGTCGTGAGCAGGCAGATGTTAACTTGAGGGCAGGCATGCGCAGTCTGTTTCCCTTGGGAGTGGGCAACTGGAACGTGAGAACAGAGGCATAGCCATCTGGAATGGCACCTGGCTTGCCACCAGCAAGCAGGTGGGACCTAGAAATAAACGACTTTCTGTGAAGGTGTGAGGCTGACAGATGGTACAAATACCTTGAACTTGCATCTGTTGATCTAACGTAGAGTTTCACGGTTTTCTTTCTTCTCTGCATTGTAATTTCCCTCTGTAATTCATGAGCCTTTTCAAGAGTTTTTCTAAATGCAACTATCTGGTGATTGTTACGCTTTGGGGAAGTAAGGAAGGGGCTCACATCCACGTTTGGGGAAAATCTATAAGGGGACGAGAGGAGAAGACTGCAAAGTCAGTTATCAGATGGTAAGAGGTGACCTAAGGGAAATGGTCAACAACAGTCAAAACAGACAGAGTAAGAGAAAAAGAATCTGATAAAATGACTGGATTCCTGTGGTCATGTCTGATGGGAGCAGGAACCATTTGAGTTTTAAACAGGAGAGTCCTGAAGCCACCTTGGATAGGTTTACTTTTTTTTTTTTAATCTTGAAAGATGCCGAATTATTTTTATGGTGAACAAATAGTCACTAATGGCTCTACTATATACACATAGTTGCCTTGGGGAAAACAGGGTAGAATATACTAGTAAAAGCATATGGTATAGGGTTAGAAAGCCAGGGTTCAAATCCCAGTTCTGTCCTTTATTTAGTCTCTCAGAACCTCAGTTTCGACATCAGCATAATATGGACAATCATACCAAGCTTTATATGGTTTTTGAGATGAAATCAAGTAATATATATTGTGACAGAGAATATTTTTTAAATGAAAAATGAAAAAATCTAAACAACAGGTCCAAAATAAGTGTTTTAAAAAGGAAGGGTTAGCTGAGGGAGTTCGTACAATCATTCATTCAGTGCTATGGCAAGTCCATTAACATGATATTTACCATATATCAGCAAAAGCAATACCGGAAAATGTCCATTTTCTTTAACACTGACTGTCCAGTGCAGTCGTTCATTTTTTCAAAATGTGTATTCTGTAGCCTATGGATACTTCCTAGTAGATATTAGGAAATAAAGAACGGTCCTCCCCTAAATAAGGAACAGTCAAGTGTTCCTTTGTTCTTGGTCTACCGACGCAAGAGGAAGAACTGTTCTCTTTTAGAAAAAAAAAGATAGCTTCTCTTCCAAGGCGTTAAGGAAAAAAGGGAACATACGTTGGCTGTGAATCTTACTTTGGTGAAGCACACCTGCTTAGACATCTAAGTCTTAATTTTTCACACTCATCTCCTTATCTGAGCTCTCCAACACCACCTACTCACACAAAAGAAAACTATCTATCTTCCACTGATATAATTTTGAAAAAAAAAAACTTTAGATCACTCATCCAAAAAAATTAAGAAACAAAGGGTTTTTTTTAGGGAATTAATCATCACAAGCCATCACTTCATTTTGGATACATCTTAAAGTGTACAGAGTGGCAAAAACTGTCTTCTCATCTAGGAACTGAACTGTGTGCAAAGGGAAAATAACGTAGGAACAGCGGCATGTCCCCTCTCATGCTCGTTTTTTAAAACTGTTGGTAAGATCTTGCCTGGCCTAAACTCTTTCCAAAGGAGACAGTAAGCTGCCCACAAACAGAGAACTAACAATTTAAAATTCCTGCCTCCTTTTTCCTCCTTCAAGCTTAAGAATTGACCAGTATTAATTTCAGTGCTCTCCCTGGTTATTAAATCACAAACCACACTGGCTGATGAGAAACAAAGAAAGAAAAGAGCCATTATTCCAGGCAAACCGAACAGTCCCACAAATAGCTCCAGAAAAGTCAGCTACATTATGATGTTCACTCCTTTCATGAGTCAGAAGAGAAAGGTTCTAACTATCCAACTATGCGAGTTTGGGGTGGCAATTAATTAGACAAGTAAACAGAGTGTACTTGAAGGAGATAAAAGGTCAGCAGAGAAAGTATAGTCGGGTAAGTAAAGATATGCCAACTTTTCCTCTTCCACTGAGGATGCAATACAGAGCCCAGAGAGCCTGGGATCAGATGGGGCTCCAGGCTTGTCTCCTACCCCACGTTACTGCACCCCGCAGGCCACCACACTGCACGGTTCTGCCCTGCCTTGCTGTCACCATGTCTTTCTTTCTGCCTCTCCCTCCGCCCTCATCCCATCTGCTCTCTGTGTCCTCTCCTTCCTCCTCCCAGAAACCCCCCACTCCCTCTCCAATTGTCCCCAAACATTTTATACTTCTATTGCATCACTTAGCCTCATTCTTCTTTCTGAGCATTGTCTGGGGGCATCCCCAAGCCTTCCTCTGCCTGTCACATGTAACTGCACATTTGTCTCCTCATCTCATCTTTCCTACTCCTGCCTTATTCTTTATTTTGAAAGAATATGACATATGGGGGACAGGGAAGGGAATCTTCCTTACTAATAAAAGAACATACATTAGAAAAAAATTAAAATATATGATACCTGTTTCATGTTCAAAGCACACCTAGTAAATGTCTTATTCTCTCAACAGAGTCCAAATCAGAAAAAAATGTAGGTAATTTATTAGTATTTCTATTATTTTCTGATGTGGAGTATTCGTAAAAGTTTCTGGGTTTTGCCCTCAAAGCTAAATTTGAATGTCAGTTTTGCCACTTGTTCATTTCTTGACCTTGGATATGTGACAATCTCTCTGAACTACAATGAAATAAGAATAAAATTTATTATTTCTTAGAACAATAGTAACAATTGGGTACCTACAATAAAGTTTGTGTGAAGATTTAATGAGATGATGAATTTAAATTTCTTAGCCCTGTGCCTGGTCCATGGTAAGTTAGGATGTGTTAGCTATTGTGAGCCAAGCATTGGACTAAGGATTTAATGTGTGTTATTGTATTTAATCCAGACAATAGCCCTGGGACTTGGGCATTACTATTCCCCCATTTTAATCAGTGAGGTAATATGTTTAAAAAGGTTAAGTAATTTACTGAGGATGGATTGTTAATACATAATGAAAGGGAAAGTTGACAACAAGCCTGTTTAACTTGCCATCTGTGAAATGGGGATAATACTGTAATTCCTACCCTACGGCATTGTTGTCAGGATTAAATTAGCTAATGGAGCATATAGTAGTCATTCACTACATTTTCATTTTCCTTTCCTTTCTGCCTTTATGTAACCCCTGTCTTTTGCATTCCATCCCATTAAATAAAAAATTATTGTTATTCCTTGGTATTGCTACCTCCAAAAATCTCCAACTTTTGCCAAGGAATTTTTTTGAGTAGAACTATTCACATTCTCATATAGCGCATGTTAATATATAACTACCACATTGCCATATTCCCAAAACAAACCAAGGTAAATATAAACCTCCAAGTTTATCATTACCTGATGACCATAATAGATATTCAGATGGTAAACCAAGTAGCAATTTACTTGATTACTCAGATTCAACACACATCTACAAAAAAATAGTAATTCACAGATAAGAATATATAATCGAGATTTATTCTTTAGAATTATTTTTAAAGGGCTCATTTTTCCTTTTTAACCATTCTAAAATCAATACATTTTAAACTTTACCCAACCCCCAGGCAATTCCCAGGCTCTTGTTTAAATTCTTTTCTCCTGAAGTATCCTTCTGTTCTGAGGTCAGTCCTACTCCCTATTCGTAAGTCTGCGGTGGTTTCCTGCTACCTATTAATTGCAAAATCTTTAGTCTGATCTTACTCAAAATGGATTTTTCTGCCTTAATCTCACTCCCTGTTGTGTGTATCCCACCCTGCACCAAACTGTTCCCTAAAAATGCCCACTCACTCTCTTTGCTCACGATATTCCCTTTATCTACAATGTCTTCCCTCCCCAACACAACCTATCTTGGTATTTTCCAAATGTTCTCCATAAACATTTCGCACATTTTCATTAACTCTATTCCTTAATACTTTATAGCTTTTGTTGCTATTTTGAATTATATCTTTTTTCTAATACATTTTCAAATAGATCACTGCTGGGTAAAGGAATATTATTGATTTTTATGTGTTGGTCTTGCCTCTAGCAAGTGTGTCAAACTCTTTAATAAGTCACTTGCCAGTTTTCTATAGAGTATACATTATTTTTATAATAAATTTTAAAAAATATTTATTTATTTATTTGGCTGCACAGGACCTTAGTTGCAGCACGTGGGATCTTAGTTGCCACATGCGGGATCTAGTTCCCTGACCAGGGATTGAACCCATGCCCCCTGCATTGGGAGCACAGTCTCTTACTTTTTTTTTTTAAATCAGGTGTTTTGTTTTGTTTTTAAATTTTATTTATTTTTGACTGCATTGGGTCTTCGTTGCTGCGCGCCGGCTTTCTCTAGCTGAAGAGAGCGGGGGCTACTCTGCGTTGCGGTGCGAGGCCTTCTCATTCCAGTGGCTCCTCTTGTTGCAGAGCATGGGCTCTAGGTGGGCGGGCTTCAGTAGTTGTGGCATGTGGGCTCAGTAGTTGTGGCGCGCAGGCTCAGTAGTTGTGGCACACGGGCTTAGTTGCTCCGCGGCATGTGGGATCTTCCCAGACCAGGGATCGAACCCATGTCCCCTGCATTGGCAGGTGGATTCTTAACCACTGCACCACCAGGGAAGTCCCTATAATAAAATTTTTTTTCAAAAAAATAATAGTAGCAAGCACTTGTGTACTGCTAATACATACAGGAGCAGTTCTAAATTCTTCATATAGGTAAACATTTAATCTTACTGAAGTGCATTTTTATTTTTAACCCTGGTTCACAGATGAAGAAAGGGATGTATTCAAAAAAAAAAAAGAAAAGAAAGAAAGAATTTGCAAGAAGTCCCCAAGCAAGGAAGTAAAAGGATTGCAATTCAAGGCCAGTTAGTTTAGCTCAAGTGTCCATTTTCTTAACTTTAGGGTATATTGTCTGCTCTTATGAAGAAGGGCCATGGAGTTAGAGAGACCTGGGTTTAGGTCCTGCGTCTTCTCATTTGGGAAAGTCACTACCTCTCCATGATTCAGTTTACTCATCAGGAACATGAAGTGAACAATAGCTACTTACAGAGTTTTTCTAAAGACTCAGTGAGAAAGTATGTGATAGCATCTTGTACAGTGTACTATAGAAATAGGGCTACAGGGACTTCCCTCGTGGTCCAGGGATTAAAACTCCACCCTTCCACTGAGGGGGCATGGGTTCGATCCCTGGTCAGGAAACTAAGACCCTGCACGGCACAGCCAAAATAAATAAATAAATAAAATCAGAATCTTTAAGAAAAAAAAAAAGAAATAGTTGCTACAGATGCCATCATTCCCTTTTCTCTCCAAAGATTCTTGTTCACTTTTTCTGTTGAAATCCTACCATCTCTCTCTGAACTCCCAAGAAGTCTGCGTTTTTCTCTTAGTAGTTATCACGTACTTTCTTGCCAGCCAACTGTTGGGCACCAGTCTGATCTTCTCTGCTAGACTATATCCTCCTTGGGGACAGGAACTACACCTCATTTATCTCGGGCTCCCGACAACAACAGTGCCTTGTCTTACACATAGAATTTGCTCAGCAAGTACTTGAATCTGAAAGAATTTTCAAAATCACTGGTTGTAAAAAATATAAATGTATCTGAGTCTGGCTTGTACCAGCTTGTTCATCTCAGAAACATGTTTCCATATAGGTAATCCTGCAAGAAAATCAGCTTGCTTTCCATTTACACATTGTAGGCATTCATATGGGCTAATTACTACAAACCCTTTGTATGTTTTACATACAAATTACCTATGTTCAATATCCTGTAATAAACCATAATGGAAAAGAATATGAAAAAGACTATATATATATAACTGAATCACTTTGCTGTAGATACAAATTACCAATTAGCTTCCAGGTTTAAAAAAAAAAAATAGTCCCTGGTTATTTTAATCACAGTGACCTGACTCGTTTTTCATTCACAGGAGACAGTGGTTGGTGGAGGGAAATAAAAACAGGGAAGCTATGTTGAAATCACCGTCCGAGGAAGAGAAGCCATCTCTGAGTGGGACCGCCAACCCTGCATCACACCCAGGGAGGCTGATTCACTTCCTCTCCTCCCCACCGTCACCTCGGAAGACTTCTCTCCTTTCTCCACCTCTCACTGAATCCCACCACCCTTGCCACCGATTCAATGAATCACGGGAAGAAAATCTAAAGTAAGAGAAGAAATATGGTTTTTTTTTTCTTTTTTTCTTTCTTTTTTCCTGTCCAGGCCTTGTGATATGTGGGATCTTAGTTCCCTGACCAGGGATGGAACCCGCACCCCCTGCAGTAGAAGTGCGGAGTGTTAACCACTGGACCGCCAGGGAAATCCCTGCTTTCTTATTTTAACTAGAGAAAAATAAAAGGAAACCCTCCATTGGAAAGTGTCTACAATTATTAGAAGAATTGACTGAACTATGCAATAATCTTTTAAAAAATCTTCTTATTGAGTTATAACATATGTACCATAAAGTTCACAAATGGTAAGTATGCAACTCAATGAATTTTTACGTATATACGTAGGTTCATACGTATGTGTGTGTGTGTGCATGTGTGTAAAAAACGTGTAATCCCACCCAGATAAAAAGATAAAATATTTCCAACAGGCCGGAAGACTCATGCCCCTTCCCAGTCAATAAATACCATTTGCCCTCACGGAGGTAACTATTCCGACTTCTCTCACCACAGGTTTGTTTTCCCTATTCTTGAACTTCCTGCCGCTGGAATCCAGGATATGCTCTTTTTTTTTTTTTTTTTTTTTTTTTTTAGGATATGCTCTTTTGTGTCTGGCTTCTATCCCTCAGCCTTTGTCTGTCTGTGAGATTCATTCATATCAGTGTGTATAACAGCAGTTTGTTCTTTTCTATTGCTATTTATTATTCCACTCTATGGATTTCACTAATAAAGCTGCTAGTTTTTCATTTATTTATGTTTATGAAGTATAGTTGACTTACAGTGTTGTGTTAGTTTCAGGTGTACAGCAAAGTGAATCACATATATATATCTCCACTCTTTTTTCTTTTTTTAGATTCTTTTCCCATATAGGCCATTACAGAGTATTGAGTAGAGTTCCCTGGCCTACACAGCAGGTTCTTATTAGTTATCTATTTTACATATAGTAGTGTGTATATGTCCATCCTAATCTCCCAATTTATCCCTCCCCTGCCATCCCCTGGTAACCATAAGTGTGTTTTCTACATCCGTGACTCTACCTCTGTTTTGTAAATGAGTTCATCTGTACCCTTTTTTTTAAGAGTCCACATATAAGCAATATCACATGATATTTGTCTTTCTGTGTCTGACTCACTGCACTCAGTATGACTGAATAAAGCTGCTATTATGAATGAAGTACCATAAACATTCTTGTACATCTTTTGGTGGATATACAAAAACTATGCAATAGCCTTTTACCTAATCTCCTACTTCTGCTTCCCCACCATCCCAGGAATCTCCCCAAGTCCGCCCGGGCCCTGGCCCCCCACAGAGCTCTCAGTGGATCCTCACAGTATATACAGTTTGTTACAACTGCGAACCAGGCTTTCTAGGCGCTCCATGATTTGGCCACGTCCTACCTCTTCAGGCTTACTTCCTGTATAATTTCAAGATTTATTACCCTCCCACAGTCTCCAGTCAAAACACATAACTTACTTTTCACCACACATGCCCCAAACTTTTATTTATGAACATACCAATTCCTCCCTATTCAGAAAGTATTTTCTCACCACTTATAAATTAAGAATAAATATTTGAATTTTTTAAAAATTGTTTGCCTCAGATTAAAGTCATCTTCCTGATATGACGTTATGGAGAGGTTATAAAAAGTGACAAATAACTTAAATGGAATTTTCCATTCAGTTTGGAGGAAGCTAGGAGCGTGCACCTCCGACAATTTTGCAGTCAAGTTAAGGCTAAGGGTTTTGGGGAATACCGGTTCTGCCACTTCCTGGCTATGTGCGCTTGGGTAAGATATTCAACTTTTCTAAGCCTTAGTTTTCTCATCTGAAAGCTAGAAGTAAAAACTTTCCTCATAGGGTTCTTTTGAAGAATAAGTGAAATGTTGCATATAAACTACTTAAAAATAGTGACAGGCACAAAGAAAGCACAAAATAAATAGTATTTGTCATTATTAATAAAGAAGCTGTGCATCATAGAGGCTAAGAGTAACGCCTTGGGAACCAGATTGCCTGGGTTCAAATCCCCACCCCACCACTTACTAGCTATAAGACTTGCACACATTGCTAACAAACTGTGGCAGTCTCCTGCTCTGTAAAAAGGTAATTATAGTAGTACCTTCTTCAGAGGGCTATTGGAAGGATTCAAAGAATTAACATATGGAAAGCACTGTATCTGGCACACGGTAAATGGTACATAAGTCTCAGCCACTTATAGTGCTATTATTATATATCAACACTACCATGACTAATATCATTTACAGAACACTATCATTCTTTTTTTTTAATATTTATTTATTTTGGCTGCACCGGGTCTTAGTTGCGGAACGCGGGATCTTTGTTGCAGCAGGAGGGATCTTTAGTTGAGGCATGCGGACTTCTTAGTTGCAGCATGCACGCTCTTAGTTGTGGCACGCATGCGGGATCTAGTTCCCCAACCAGGGACCAAACCCGGGCCCCCTGCATTGGGAGCGCAGAGTCTTACCCACTGGACCACCAGGAAAGTCCCCCGAGAACACTATCATTCTTGATAGACAAGCAAAAGACTAAAGGAGGTTAAGCTAGGGATATTTTTGAGAAGCATTATTCCAAATGAGAGAAAATTCTGTAGAGACAGAATAGTGGACTCCAAAGTAACGACGGTTTAAATGGAGTATGGCCAATGAAACATGCCAACGGTACCATCAGAGAATCCACACGACAAAGCTACCAGTGAATTCATGATTTGAAATGGGCATCTTTGAGAGTGCTTGGTTCTCACGACCAGCAGAGCTGCCCACCGGGCAACAGGCAGAAGGTGATGCCGAGTAATTCACACCAATGCCATCTGTGCGTCTCGAGACCCATCATCAACTTCATCTTTACAGCTTGATTATCTCAGGAAAGCGGCCAACACTAGCTTCTAAACCGTTCCAGAGCAAGCCATACTTTCTGAAGACTAGAGTTCAGTGTCTATGGTGGAAATAATGATTCCTTATTTTATTCCAATTTCATTGGTAAATAAATTGAGAGAAGAGCAAGTTACGTAAGCTGCCTAGGACCAAATAGTTTGGTAGGAACAAAGGACAGAAATTCACAAACTGGACTCCAAAGCCTATGCAATTCCAACATGAAAAGCAAACTTTAAACTTTTTCTGTTGGTGAGGATTTCTTACTAGTAACTTTCAACAGAAAGTTGGAAAAATAAGTTCAGATAAGAAATTCCTCCATTTTAGAGTCAATGAAATAAAAGGAGCAGCGACCTCAGGGGCTATTCTTTCTGTGAACTTCTCTGGGGTATAGCTTGCTGGCTAAAAAGAAATGGAGAGTGGAGGAGGGGTACAGGAGCAAACTTGACCCTGCCTTCCATGGAAACCTAATTTTCTGATAAAAAGAAACAGATGGACATCTCAGGGTTGAACAATGGAGGTATTGGCAGTAACTGAAATCTCTAGGTGATGCCTAGGTAGTTTTAGGGTCCTATTGCCACATCTGTGCCCTTAGAATCTTTCCAGGTTCCATTACTCCCCCTGTGTCCCCTACTTTACAAAAATCTTCACTTCTACTGAATCATATTTTGTTAACATACTCAAAAACTCTGAGTTGTTTAAGTTGGTAAAGAGAAAAGATTTGAAACGTCTCATTTAAAAAAAAAGATGACACCAGTATTCTACTTTAGGGTTGGAAACTTTCTCAATAAGCCCTGCTGTGACTTACAAATGTTAAAATGAAAACTTCCTTTTTAAATGTCTAAGGCACTCTATTTATAACTTCCAATCATTAACTGAAGCATTAATCTGCTTAGTGGATTCTGTGTTAAATATTGGATAGAGGGACTTCCCTGGTGGCGCAGTGGTTAAGAATCCGCCTGCCAATGCAGGGGACATGGGTTCGAGCCCTGGTCTGGGAGGATCCCACATGCCACGGAGCAACTAAGCCTGTGCGCCACAACTAGTGAGCCTGCGCTCTAGAGCCTGTGAGCCACAACTACTGAGCCCGTGAGCCACAACTACTGAAGCCTGCGCTCTAGAGCCCGCGAGCCACAACTACTGAAGCCTGCGCTCTAGAGTCTGTGCTCCGCAACAAGAGAAGCCACCGCAGTGAGAAACCCGCGCACCACAAGGAAGAGTAGCCCCCACTCGCCGCAACTAGAGAAAGCCTGCACGCAGCAACGAAGACTCAGTGCAGCCAAAAATTAATTAATTAATTAATAAAAAAAGAATGACAATTTCAGGCTAAATTAAAATCCCTCTCCCAAATTTCCATTTTCTGTATACATATAGGCAACACCTGTCGTATTATTTTCTATTACCAACTTCCATTTTCAAGTGCTCTCTTCCCAACGATGTGAGTTCAGTGAAGTTAAAGTGCAACAATGGTGCTTCTTTATTGAATCCCCATAACACCGGCTCTATGCACATTGCACATAATAAATATTGGTGGAATAGATTTATAAATCCAAATGGCATACTTATGTCCTCCAATGGAAACCCTAATGTTTTTCATTCTATTTTTATGACTGTTGCTGTGCTTCATATTTCAACTTATTGTTCTGAAGAACAGATTATACTGAAATGCTTGAATTTATCAAGGAAGGTAGTTAAGTACATAAACCTAAAACCATCCTTGTTTTTGGTTAACATATCAAACCTTGTGAGTATGTAACTAGGTCATATGTAGTATGGAAAATACTTCAACTTCTTTCTGCAAAGATATTTTTTTCCGCTGAGGAAAGAAAACGTGTGGTCTAATTTCAAAACAGGGAAGTCGAAATTTGCTAGAATGGGGCTAGACTTATTGCAAAATGTTCACTACCTATTCAGATGGCTCTGCTGTAGAGATGACCGGGAAGTGTAGATTCTGAGCTATAAATATCCTCAGAGAACCATGAAGCATATGTTTTTAATTTGTGCTTGGTGGCTTATCCATCAGACAGGAAAACA
Organism: Eubalaena glacialis; assembly: GCF_028564815.1. Taxonomy (NCBI): domain Eukaryota; kingdom Metazoa; phylum Chordata; class Mammalia; order Artiodactyla; family Balaenidae; genus Eubalaena; species Eubalaena glacialis. The sequence goes on along the minus strand of NC_083720.1, from coordinate 147,241,107 downwards.
TCCCTGGTTTTAAGAGTTTGAACTGATGCCACAGAGTAAGTTCCCATTTCCGAGTGTTTGTTGTCATTTTGGTTAGTGAACTCCACCTACCAAAACAAAAATGAACACAATGCTTCAGAGGCTGCCCTTTCAGCCGTGGGTTTTAAAATCTAAAGAAAGAGAAAAGGGAGCAAACCTTTTTGCCTGCTCTGCCATACAGATGTGTTTTTAACCAATGATTCAGAAAACATTGTCAACACTTCATATATGCAGACTGTGCCATCTTCATACAGCTCTTTAATTCTGGAGTTAATGCAACCTTAGTTTCATTGCCTCCTTGGCCCATCATGGTTACTGTCGTATTCTAGATCTGCCTGTTTTGTATTTAACTTCGCACAGCACCCATTAATCTGATTAATGCGCCATTTGATCACTTTTATGAGTAATGTCTTAACAGCTTAAGAGGGTATAACTGTGGTTGGATCTAAAAGCTAGGCAGCAGTTGCCACTTAATGTAAGAAAAACTGGGTCAAATTATGGGAGGTCAACCAGGCAGATTGGCAAAGCCTCTCTCAGTCCTTTTGTTCTTCAATTCTTCCCCATTTATGTGTTCCCACATTTACATTGTGTAAGTTCTAAATGATGCAAGAACCAAAATCTTCTATAGGATTTCAGAGAACATAATTATTAATGTGAGCCAGGGCAGAGAGAATCTTGGGAGAGTTGGGACTTGATTTGAACCATAAAGAATGGAGTGGTCTGGGAAGGTAAAAGGAAATTGAAAGACGTGCTTTAGATGTAAAAGCAAAGAGCAAGAAATGAACTTGTATCAGATAAACAGTGAGAGGCAGGGCTGAAGAGATGAGTGCTTGATTGTTCAGGTTCCTGAGAACCTAATCTCTGAAAGCTCTTTTGTTCCCTATTTTAACCTCTTGATTCTTGCTGGAGGACCCCATACGCTTTTCACTAGGGCAAGAAACAACTCTCAGTGGCCTGCATGAGAAAGTAAAACAGCAGCGCATTTAGGTTTCCTAGATAGCTACTAGCCAATGTACATTTTGGAAATGTTTTAGTGCCTTAGCACCTTGTCCAGTCTTTCAGGCGAGAGAGAGAGAGAAGGAGGAAGGGAGGGAGGAGGGAAGAACAGAAGAGGAAGGAAGGAAGGCAGGAAGGGAGGAAGGAAGGAAGGAAGGGTGAGAGGTAGGGAGGAAGGAAGGAAGGAAGGAAAGATGGCCACATTTGCATAATTAGTGATGCCTGTCAACCTTTATTTCAGATATGAAAGATAATAGCACAGAAATTAGGAGACATGACTATAGAGTCATATAAATGATTCTTTCCTAAATGCAGCATAATGTACAACATCAAATATGTTTTTGGTTAAGATGTTACAAAAAACCCGAACGAACTTTTTGGCCAACCCAATAGTTTTGTCCCCTTCAAGGTAGTCCCATTGAAAGGCTATGAGACTATTCAAAGATGCTTCCATTTGCCAAGTCATTTTTAGATTCTTTCTTTTTGAATTGTTCTGGGAGCCTGTGGCACAGTCTTTAGATGAGCTTCTTCCCCAGAGGCAAACCCTCCATCCTTATCTCCTGCTATCTGCAGCTACATCTTGCGTGCTGACCCCTCCCTGCCTAAACTGGTGCATCTCCTTTTGCTCTGCTCCTGTTTTATCTATTAGTTCCATCCTGTCCCAGCAACCAGACAATGCAGGATAGGGGCAAAGGATACATGGCTTAAATCTGGGGAGATAAGCTAAATCATGGCACAAGAAGAAGGCAATGCAGCGCAATAGAGAGAGGTCGGAGACATAGCAGAACTAAAAGGAGTAATCAAAACAACAACCACAATCAAAAAATACTTTTGTAATGGATGGTTAGCTAGAATACTGTGGGAAATGAATAGAACATATGACACAACACAGGGAAAGTAGCACAGACACTAAAACCTGTGGTGGGAGATATTAGAATTATAAACTAAACATGTTAAAAAAAGATTGATAAGCTTGAAAAGATACAGGTACCCCAATGTTCACTGCAGCACTATTTACAATAGCCAAGACATGGAAGCAACCTAAATGTCCATTGATAGATGAATGGATAAAGAAGATGTGGTACATATATACAATGGAATATTACTCAGCCATAAAAAAGAATGAAATAATGCCATTTGCAGCAACATAGGTGGACCTAGAGATTAGCATACTAAGTGAAGTAAGTCAGAAAAAGAAAGACAAATACCATACAATATCACTGATATGTGGAATCTAAAATATGATACAAAAGAACTTGTTTACAAAACAGAAATAGACTCATAGACATAGAAAACAAACTTAGGGTTACCAAAGGGGATAGCAGGGGTGGAGGGAGATAAATTAGGAGGTTGGGATTAACATATACACACTACTATATATAAAATAGATAAACAACAAGGACCTACTGTATAGCACAGTGAACTACATTCAATATCTTGTAATCTATAATGGAAAAGAATCTGAAAAAGTATATACATATATGTATGTATCACTGAATCACTTTGCTGTACACTTGAAACTAACACAACAGTGTAAATTAACTATGCTTCAAAAAAAATATTGATAAGGGAGTATTCAGATTCTCTCTCTTCCCCACCCCTCAAAAATTGCCAACTGATTCCTGATTTATCAGTCCAATTTCTATTCACTTTCTCTGAAGTAGTCTATCTCTGCCAAACTCTTTTCTAGCCTTTTGGAACGCAGAATTGGTGAACAGACAGAATACTACAGAACCCAGGAGCCAAGAGGAAGGGAAAGGCTTAGCAAGAGAGGGGGAACTGGGGTTGCCAAATGAGAATCTGGAGTGTGAAACAGAATGAAATGTGGAGGAATAAGGGTCCCAGAAAGAGTCCAAAAAGACCATAAGTTCTGTGCACTTTAGTGCTTTTCGAGATACTCAATTAATAAATTGAACACTTTTTTAAACATGTTTGAGTGAGAACTGGGCTTCTTGAACAGAACATGACTCTGAGAATCCACCACGTGTGATGGCATCAATAAGGTGACATATCCAGATACAACCGCTACATTGCCTGAGGCCTGTAAGTTATGAGCTACCCACGTGTGCTTTCTCACAGGGCAGGAAGGCAAGCAGTGTTGTAGCTGCCCTGGCATGGACATGGGCACTCTGTCCATTACCAAGGCTAAGAGAGCAGACTGCTGACCACCAATAGGCACAAACGACACCCTATGCCCTGGCTGCTTTGAAGTCCATGGAAGTCCCCAGGGCAGGACCTAGGACAAGAAATTACAGCATCAAGTCACCTCCTCCTCTTCCTTGGTGAGTTCAGTCAACCTCAATGGGGGAAAGTTCCATTCACACACACGCCTGCTTTACTAAGGTTCTCATCACACTCATCCCAAAGCACTTCTGCTCATAAAGGAAAGGAAGGGAATTTGCTTCTTGTACCCAGTAGGCCTGGAGGTGGTGGACACCTTTACACTTTTCACCCAGGCACATTTGTTTAATTATAATCCTGGGCTGTCACATCATCTGTCATGACCAAGAGGTAGAACTATAAAGTACTAAGAGTATTTTTTCACTAATCAAAATATAAGGGGAAGTAAGTGTGTTATTTCCAGAAGGTCACCATGGGTGATTTTATGTTAAATTCAAACATGCTGACCTTGTTCCAACTGTTTCCAAAATAATTTTTGGAAGTAACATTCAGAGTTATTTTATGAGCACACAAGGAAGTGTCATTTTATACTTACACCTCATTAATTGTATTTGGCTGCAATGACCTTCAGTCGTTTTCAATATCATATTCATCCCCAGAGCATGGAAACTTGCCATCAAAGAGTATATTCAAAGAATGACATATATATGGAATCTTAAAAAAAAAAAAAAAGGTTCTGAAGAACCTAGGGGCAGGACAGTAATAAAGACACAGACGTAGAGAATGGACTTGAGGACACGGGGAGGGGGAAGGCTAAGCTGGAACAAAGTGAGAGAGTAGCATGGACATATATACACTACCAAATGTAAAATAGATAGCTAGTGGGAAGCAGCCGCATAGCACAGGGAGACCAGCTAAGTGCTTTGTGACCACCTAGAGGGGTGGGATAAGGAGGGTGGGAGGGAGGAGATATGGGGATATATGTATATGTATAGCTGATTCACTTTGTTATAAAGCAGAAACTAGCACACCATTGTAAAGCAATTATACTCCAATAAAGATGTTTAAAAAAATAATAAATAAAATTTAAAAAGAATGAGAAACAGTTCAGAGGTCAAGTGAAAGGGAAAGCTCAATCCCATTTTAAGTACTGTTAACCTAATTTAAATGACTGAATCATCCTCCTTGAAAACTGATTCTAAAGGGGAAAATACTAATTTTATAAGTCTATATTTTGGGGAGGGAGGAGACTTTTTTAATACATTTTTGTTGAGATATAATTCACACACCATAAAATTCCTTAAAAGTGTACAATTTTTAGTATATTCACAGAGTTGTACAACCATCAGCACTATCTAATTTTAGAACATTTTCATCACCCTAAAAAGAAGCCCCGTCCCCCTAGCAATAATTCCCCATTTCCCCTCCCTCCTGCCCTCGTAACCACTAAGATGCTTTCTGTCTCTATGGATTTTCCTTATCTGGACATTTTAGTTAAATATAACCATAAAATATGTGGGCCTCTGTTATCCTAAAATCACAGTCTCCGGTGGAAAATGTTGACACCAGCTTTATTCTTTCAATGACAAGAAGAAACAGTCTCCACAGTAAGTTTTTATATAGAAATGTAAGTAATATAGCATTCTGCAATGAGACAGAAATTTTTATTCCTGGATGTCCCTGACATTTAAGAATAGTCATCAAGTAATCAGTGTAAAATAGTTATTGAGAGGTTTGGCTTTAAAGAAAAAACTTATATAAAGAGCTCTTTATTCAGTGTTAAAGCACGTCAGTGACAGAACTGCATGTACATTTCCTGATTCTCAAATTGAAATGTATTCTGTACACGTTCCTTAAATACGACAAAGAACCTATTGATCCACAAAAGATTTGTTTAAAATTACTTTTGTTTACAATTATTTTCCATCATATCTATCTCCCTTGTGGTGACATTTACAAGATAGTGGGCCAGGAGAGTGAATCAGGATGGGAACACAATGTTCAGAAAATAAAATAAAAAGGCTAATATCATTAATAATTAAAATTCTAGTGGAGGGATCACATCACAGGCTCGAAACCTCATTCTGAGAAAATAAAAATATCTTAATTTCCAAAGAGTAAAAGAGAACTTTTAAATATGACTCAATGTTAGTTTCTAAAAGGAATTAGAGTTAAAATGCTGCCCATATATTATGGTGGAATGACAAGGAAATTGTCATTTGATTCTTCCTTCCTCTTACCCCCATCGTGCTCCTTGCCTCCGTTCCTTCCTCCCACAATCATTGGCTACCTAGTACATTCATTGGCACTGGGATTCAGCCAGGAATAGGTCACCTGGAACAAATCAGAGATGGTCCTTGATCTCCTGGCACCTTCAACATTTCAGGGAAGACATATTAATCAAGTGTGAAGCGTACAATGAAAAGGAAAAGAAATGGATTTTTCACTCAAATGACAAAAGTAATCTTAGTTTAAGTGATTATTAAGATTGTCAGTCTCTGCACCTTACATTAAAAATATCCCATCTCTTCTTCTGACAATTTTGTTAAATAATTGGACTTATTGAACCACTCCACTTTGCACTGTGTAAATCACTTTTTTTTTTAAGCAGGAAGTTTTAAGGACTTTTAAAAGTCAATCTAAAAGTTCTACAACTGGGCTTCCCTGGTGGCGCAGTGGTTAAGAATCCGCCTGCCAATGCAGGGGACACGGGCTCGAGCCCTGGTCCGGGAAGATCCCACATGCTGTGGAGCAACTAAGCCTGTGCACTACAGCTACTGAGCCTGTGCTCTAAGAGAGCCCACAAGCCACAACTACTGAGCCCACGCACCGCATCACTGAAGCCCTTGCGCTCTAGAGCCCGTGCTCCGCAACAAGAGAAGCCACCAGAATGAGAAGCCTGCACACCGCAAAGAAGACCCAACACAGCCAAAAATAATAAATTAATTAAATAAATAATAAAAATTCTACAACTATAATTTTCCTTCATTGTTCATAAAGGAGAGAGAGTTCTAAAGACATTAAATACAAACTCTTAGGTCAAATTTTTTTAAATGTTTGTGGAAATTTTCATCACTTTGAAAAGAATCTGACAACAGTGGAAAATTAATAAAGGAACATTAGTACAGCACAGAACTAGATTTTTTTCTTAGCAAGACCTATGCCTTTATACCAAAGTGACATTAGCACCTAGTTATGATGAGAAAGGTATAGTAAGGCATTGGGAAATGTGAGGTCAGCTGTACTATGAGGAAGAATAATGGTAAAGAGTTGAGTTCAACAAATATTTATCAAGTGCAGCTGTGTGTAGTTACTATACCATGCAGTAGGATGCAAAGTTGACTATGACATGGGCCTACCTTTAAGGAGTCTATCTCCCTAAAAGAAGAAATAAGATAAATATTAAGATATCTATTACACAAGATACTTTTGGAAAACAGAGGAGACAAAGATTGATTTCAGTGGAGAAAAAGAGAAAATAAAGTAGAACTTTTAAATAGAAGTGCATTTCCAACAGTCAAAAACAGAATAATGGTGATTAAAATGGCTGTTTTAAATATTTCATGGTGTTTTTAATATGTGATGTAATACTGTAACTGAGATTTTTTTAAACTGAGATCTTAATCTTTCATGTCTTGAGAAGTACCCAAATGATTAAAATTTTGAATTGAACCAAGCACTCATGTCCTAAAAGCATTTTCATTTCCCTGTAATTCTCAAGAGGGTAAAGAAAATGACAATGGACAAAGCAAGGCTTCTATGGCAAGGTGATTTTCACTCTAGCTCAAGAACCAGAAGGTAAATATGGTAGTATTTAAATTTATATAAGTAATTATTAATCAGAAATCCCATCTATACCTAATGAACTAAAGAGATAAAGACAGATCAGAATACCTCTTTAAAACAAAAACTAGAGTTGGCTATCAATTGAAACATCTTCAAACACACACTAGCATACACCCTCATATGTATAAAAGTTGTACACAAAGTTGTCTTTAACAATATTAAACAAAAAATGGAGATAATGGACAACTTCGGTTTGGAGTTAGCCTATATAACTAGAGCCTCACCATTTCCCTACTAGCGCAAGGTCAGAAAGAGCTTTACACATAACTCCATGTTGGCACAATTAATGGATTTCATTGTTAAAGATTGTTATATTTTTAAAAAATCAACTTTTAAATCTTATACTTATTTTCTTCATTTACATTTGGTTAGTTTCACCTTCATTTCATTAGCTTTTTAAACAATAATTTATTTCAGTAATTTTTATCTGCCGATATAGAGTGAGAGCAGTGGTAACCAGGCTGAAAGGTAGGTGGCCACTTGATTGGAGAAGCTACGGAAGAATTCTGAGCAGCAAGGCAGCATGATCAGAGCTTAAGGAGTGGCATGAGGACAAACAAGAGAGCAGCAAGGTAAGAGGTGCAGAGACCAAATGAAGTAGGTCAACTGAGACTTTTATCCGAACCACAGCCAGTAAAACACTGGATGGTGATGCTCAAGAAATGGCTGGACATACTGAGAGAGAAAAGACCATGCATGAAGGCAAGTCTGCATTACTGACCATCTTGTCTTTGGTCCATTTCTACTGCCTTCACTGCCCCCATGTCCCAAAGACAACTTTTTTTTTCAAAGCTTTTTAAAAATTCTTCATTGAACTGTCCTCTTCAATTTTTACTTGTATATAGCACTAGCTCCTCGAATCCAACATGTCTAGAAGCTAACCCATCATTCCCACCCACAGCCTATACACACACTATTCCTCCTGGATTCCCCATCTCACTTATGACAGCTCTGTCTTCCATAGCACTCAAACGAAAATTTCAACCTTTCCTCGTTGGTCATCAAGTCCAGTATAATCCACCCTCTAAGAATCCCTAGAAACTGCCCCTGCTTTCCATCCCCACTGGCAATCAAGACTCTTGCCTTTTCTTGCCTGGACGATATGATCATTCTAAATGGATTTGCCTGCTTCTTTGGATCTTCTTCCTCCTCTCAATAATCCACTTTCCATCCTGCTACCAAAAAGACTTTTCTTAAATGCAAAAATGACCTCATTACGGCCCTGCTTTACATCACTGAATACATTTTCATTTGTCTTCCAGATGGAAGAAAAACTCCTTAATGTGAGTTACAAGGTCGTTTGGGTTCCAGGCCCTGCCCACCCCTGAAGCTTCCTCTCCCACTGTGTTCCCATGCATGCTTTGCGGCCAAACTGCCAGGCTGGAGCCTTGTAATATCCTGAACAGCCCTTGTTCTCTAACAGCCTTTGCTATACTGTTCCCTTGCTTAGAATGCCCTTCTCTGGGTTCCCCACTATATTAAGTCTCCTGTTGCTGCTGTAACAAATTATCACAAATTTAGTGGTTTAAAGCAACCCTAATTTTTTCTCTTAGGATCTGGAGACCAAAAGCTGAAATCGGTTTCACTGGGCTAAAATCAAGGTGTCAGCAGGGCTGGTTCCTTCTGGAAGCTCCGGGGAAGAATCCATTTCCTTTCCTTTTCTGGCTTCCGAAGCCCACGAACAGTCCTTGGCTGGTGGCCTCTTCCTTGCACATTACTCCAGCCTCTTGTGTCCATCTCCTCATCTGTTGTCAAATCTCCCTCTACCTCCCTTTCATAAGGACATTTAGTATTACATTTAGGAACCACCTGGATCATCCAGGATACTCGTTCCATCTCAAGATCTTTAATTTAATCCCATCTGCAAAATCCCTTTTGCCATATAAGGTAACATTCACAGGTTCCAATGATTAGGACCTGATAACTTGGGGACCATGAGTCAGCCTATAACACCTACGTTTTTCTACCTCAGCCTTTCTAGACATAGCTTACGTATTTTCTCTCCTCTGGGAAATTTCATCATTCTAACCCCCATTAATACGTCCACTTACCCCCAAATGGGTACCTCACTAAGGTGACCAGCTGTCCGGGTCTGGCTGGGATGAAGGGGTTTCCCAGTCAAAACCAGGACTGGGCTTTCAGTGCTACAACCAGAAAACTACCAGTCAAACCAGGATGAGTCAGTAACCCTAAGCCCTCACTTTTCTTCCCACATCACACTCTACTTAGCACTCATCACACTGGATTATAATTCATAATTCTCAGTTCTCTCTCATTCTCTTTTGCTAGACTATGGGCAGGAATATGCTTCTTTCCTGCAGATCCTCAGGCCTCGGTTTCTGGCACACAGCAGATAAGTGAATGAATGTTAATGGAATTTGTGGCGCAGTCCTGCAATAGCCGCCACTCTAGGCAAAATGGAAATTTTTATCCTGTGACTAGAACAAAAACAAAACAGGACAGGACACTAAACACCCATATGGTGTGCTGTGTTCTCCTGGATATGTTTTCTTCTCTCATCTGCACTTGTAAATTTCAGTTAAACTAGACACAGTTCTTTGCAAGAATCCAAATATTCACGGTGCTTTACAGAAAACCCTGTCTTCCAATAAACACAGGCTTTATTTACAGCTGATTGCTTTGCTACTTTCTGGTCTTGCCTGTTTCTTGAATGCCCCTTGCCATAAACAAAACAGATTGAAAAGAGATTTTCTGGAGGTCTTATGACATTTCTTTATTCTCTTATGAGCTGATAAAATTGACCCATTCTAGGAATTTACATCCTCAGTTGTCAGCTGGAGCACCAGACCTGTGACTCACCGTGATATCACTTCTCATTACCTCCCGCCGACTTTGTTTACCTCTACTTAAGTGTCCTTGGGAAAGGTGCCCTGCATCTTCGCCAGACTTAATGGAAATGTAATTGAGGTAAATATTAAAAAGCAAGATTCAGATAAAGACATCATTTAGCCACAGCCATTAATTCTACAGTCCCTGTTGAGAAAAAAGTCATTTCTATTGCTGAGTAGTAAATATATTTATATCCTGATACCAACTATGACTACAACCATATGAATGGCAACCCTGGACAGAATAAGGAAATGGGACAAGAAAGAATTAAATACACTTTTTCTGTTGCCCATATTTTTAAAACAGAGAGAGAGAAAGTAGAAACTCAAAACCTGTTTGCGTTACACACATGCAAACACAGAAGCTGTGTAAGATGAGACATTCTTGATGAACGAGAAAATGAAACTTGGAACTTTTAAATGAAGATCGACTGTATTTTGTCAATATATACCTAGATCTATAGTGATAAGCTCTGCCTTTTATATGGAATTGAATCACATCAACAAAAGTGAAGAATTCAGTATAAATCAGAGGGAAATATTTGGAAGACACTCCCACCCCAAATATAACACTGTAGTTAAAAGTATATATTTTAGTTTGGAAAATTATCTTAAACTCTACTTAAGGTTTATAAATCTTTTTTTTAGTGTACGATAAGGGAAGAAAGCTTTTAATGATTCTCCTCAAGAATATTATAGTTAAGTGAATTAATCTGAATTCTTCCCTGAACAGTGATAATCCATAAGGAATTATGACAGACCAGTGACTGAGCTACCCAAATGCAGCCACTGAAGCCCTGATTTGAATCCTGGTTGCACAGTTCTTTAAGCTCACCTATTATTTGCCTACAAGCTATAATTTCACCTCTACACACACTGAAGAGTCATCTATCAAAGGACTACTCACTGGTTTTTACTACCTAGTGAGCTGCAAGGCTGAATTTTAAAACCAGCTATATACGGAAAACCAGGTGTTTTTTTTTCAGCTGTTTGTGTTGTTAATATATGAGGATATTAAGCTATTCAAAAGGAAAAGGAAATGTCCCCTCTCTTTTTCCACAGAGTCTGGCTTTCTGGTTACCCTGCTCCATCAGATTAAAATTGAAAATTGAGATTAGTGAAGCTGGTTTAGATAATCTCTTTTATCTAACCATGAAATAAATTGGAAGGCTCAACTAAAGACATGTTAAATGTTAACTTCTACCAGGAATTGAGGCTGAAAGTTTCACCAGCAGAACAGGGAAGTTATATTGTACGAACCCACAGTCACTGCCCTCTATTGTGTTTACAGAATACGGGGTAGCGTTAGTAATCTAAAATGGCTAAAAGTCCACAAATAATTTCTTTCTTTGTCTTCATAGTATTTTGTGGGGTTTTTTGTTTGGTTTTTGTTTATTTCTGACTCTCTAACTAGGTGGAGATTTACTGCTCTGAGTCCTTAATATCTTATCTTAGAGCTTTAGAATTTTAGAGTTGGAAGAGATCATCTAAGGCAGTGGCTCCCAGATTTTTCAATTACATTAACGAGTAAGAATTTCCCAAATCTGGTAACTGATTTAAAGTTGCCAACTTTGTATTTTGCCTTGGTACATTAAAACATAAGACAGAACAAGCAACTACCAACTATCAGCAGTATCACTGCATAAAAGAAAGACTATTTCCACTCCGAAAGAGAGTGGAAGGCTCTCTACTCCCGGGGGGAGGGGGCAGCAGAGAGAAAAATATAGTTGAACACATTCGGTTATCTAAAAAACGTACCGACTTGTTTTTTCTTTTTATCACAGACTGGGTAGAGCTCTGTCCAAAATGAACACTGATCCACAGACTGTAATTTGACAACCACTGATCTAATTCCATCTCCTAACCTTCAGCTGAAGAAATTAAAACTCGGGGTCTCTTAGCCAAGTTCTCTGTATTAGTCATAGTTATCCAGAAAAACATAACATATATATATATATAGAGAGAGAGAGAGAGAGAGAGAGATTTATTTTAAGGAATTGGCTCGTGTGATTGCAGGGAATGGCAAGTCCAAAATCTGTAGGGCAGGCCATCAGATTTGAGTCAAAATGTCCAAAACTCAGGTAGAATTTCTATGGTGCAGTCTTGAAGCAGAATTCCTACTTCTTCAGGAAACCTCAGCCTTTGTTCTTAAGGCCTTCAACTGATTAGATGAGGTTCACCCACATTATAGAGAGTAATCTGCTTTATGTTTTTTTCATTGTGGAAAACTATACATAACATAAAATTTACCATCTTAACCATTTTTATGTGTACTGTTCAGTGGTGTTAAGAACATTCACATTCTTTTACACCCATTACCACTACCCATCTCCAGAACTTCTTCATCCTCCCAGACAATCTGCTTTACTTAAAGTCAACTGATTATAAATGTTAATCACATCTTAAAAAAAATACCTTTGCAGCAACATCTAGACTTGTGTTTGACCAACAACTGGGCACCATAGTCTAGCAAAGTTGATACAAAAATGTACTCATCACGGTCACAGAGTTGATTAGTTTTGGGTGGCTAGGTCTCCTGACTTCCTTTAGTATGTATTTTATCCAACTTCTTCACCCAACCCCACTCCATTTAGGCTAATGCTACTTCTTTTCTATACCATTTAAAGTCATTTAGAGAATTAAATGGGATGGTTTATATTTTTTAAACCTGATAATACCAAGTATATTATAAGACTATAAAAATTAAGATTTTATTCTAGATCTGTAATGATTACAAGCTATAATTATAGTGCCATAGTTTTGTACATTTCCATATTCAAAAGAAAAGTAACAATTTCAGGCAATGAACTAATTTATCAAAATAACAGATGATTCAAAACTCAACATTTTAAAATATTTTATCATAAAGTTACTTTATTTTTTATGTTACAGTTATTTTAAAAGCATTATGCAAAATCATATGGACATACTTATCTCAAAAAAGCAAATATATATATAAAAATATCTATGTCTGGCTAAAATATATAAAGACACTTCCAAAATAACAATGGTTATATCTGATAGTAACATTATGCATACTTTTTCCTTTTTGAATTCTCCTACAGTTTTTAGTCTTTTTAACAATGTTCATGTATTCACTTTTTAAAATCATAAAAATCAACTACACTTTTAAACCCAAAGAATAAAAATAAGTCCAACATTATATTTGTGTCAGTATGCTATGCCAACACGCTCTTAAATTTTTTCTAAATAACACAGATGTATCCATTCAAGTAAGCTGACATTTTCATTTTGATTTCATCTTGGTTGACTGCTTTTTTTAAAATTTTTAATTTATTTTTGGCTGCTTTGGGTCTTCGCTGCTGCGCATGGGCTTTCTCTAGTTGCAGCGAGCAGGGGCTACTCTTCGTTGCGGTGTGCAGGTTTCTCATTGAGGTGGCGTCTCTTGTTGCAGGGCATGGGCTCTAGGCATGCGGGCTTCAGTAGTTGCAGCACGTGGGCCCTGGAGTGTGCAGGCTTCAGTAGTTGCGGCACGCGGGCTCAGTAGTTGTGGTGCATGGGCTTAGCTGCTCCACGGCATGTGGGATCTTCCCGGACCAGGGATCGAACCCGTGTCCCCTGCATTGGCAGGCGGATTCTTAACCACTGTGCCACCAGGGAAGACCCTGGTTGACTGGTTTGATGAAAGTCCAAATCACATGCCAGTGAGTAAACTCACTGACCCACATCACCCTGTTCTGAAAAAAAATATTTTTAACTGTGTAACTGTGTTTCATAAACATTGAGGAACAATAACTTTGGGAAGGAGGGAGCAACATTCCTCGACCAACATTTGTGTAAAATGCATGTGCCAGAAATTCTAATAACAAAAAAAGGAACCTGATGTCAAACATTTCAGCCAATTACACTCTGTACTCTAGAAAGTCTTCCACTGGGAGGAGACCATCAATTTGATTGAATGTGTATTTTATGTTTTTACAATGCAATGTAGGCAGATTATAAAATAATAAAAGTGTACGCAACTGTGTGAGTTTTTAATATTTAAATATGAATAAGTATCAAGCCCATTTTTAAGTTAATGGAACTTAGAAGTCAGATAGAAAATCATGCATTTTATTTCACTTCCCCTGAGTTAGTCTTAAAAAGAAAATGAAAAGCCCAAACAACTAAAGAATTTATAGGAAAGAAAAATGGAATCAATAGTTGTCAAATTCTGTCCTGACTTCATCTCATATTAAAGAGCAACAGATGCCTGGCCCTGTTAATAGAACTTTGGATCACAGTAATGAACAGCTTATATGAGGATTAAATGGGTTGTTTGTTTGTTTGTTTTTTCTTTTTAGTATTATTCATTTTAAAGTTTATCACAAAAATCATAAAAAGATAGAAAAGGGCATGAGAATAGAGAGGAAGAATACAATATAGTAACAGCTGGAATTATTTGCTTTGCAAGTTTCAAAAGTCAACCCAAATTGGCTTAAGGAAAAGGAGAATTCATCGGTTCATGTAACTGAAAAATCAAGGGGAGTGCTGGCTTCAGTTGTAGCTGGATTCAGGAACCCATATGATGTCATGAAGACCTGGTCTCTCTCCATCTCCTGAACCTGCTCTCTTCCATTTTAAATTCTGTTACTCAGAAGCTCTCATTTGAAAACAACAGAAACTAACTATGGCTAGTTTAAGCAGAAATTTTAATGAAAGTATTTTCGATAGCTCACAGCATCATCAGAAAGACTTGAGAACAGGATTTCGAAACTTGTAGCCAGAAACACACCCCAACAGGGAATAACTGCAAGTTCTTCACAGAGCATTTGTCCACATACATCCGACTGGAAGGAGGAGAGAAAGATGACCAACCATCTTTTAAATGGCAAAAGACCTTTCACATCTCCCTCACTAGCAGTTACCTAGAACCTTATTAAATATCACCAGTGACGGGTATCACTCTCTGTAGAATCTACAGTATGTAGGCAAAAGAATGGATTCTAGAGCCAGACTGCCCTGGTTCAAATCCCAGCTATTCTACTCAAGCAATTATCTGACCCTGACCAAATTATTTAATATCCTGTGCTTTGGTCCCTTCATTTGTAAAATGGAGATAATAGTAATATATAGCCAGTGGAGAGCCATGCCCACATTTCCAAGCAGCTTCTACGGTCTAGGGCTACTCACAGATCTGCTGTCTATAGACAAAAGTGCTTTGCTAACCTGGTTGACTCACTCCCCTCTCTCACGCCATGTGATGCCAAGGAGAAGCCACAAAGCCTCCCCAAGCCTCTTACACAAATCTATTAGTCATAATACAATTGTGCTTGAAAGACGACTTAGACCAATGAACTTTTATTGTCCGTCTCCACATTTGGCTGTAGCAATTTTTACTTTTTTCTAAACTGTTCTCATCATGTTAAATATTGAAACTGTGGCAGCAAAGTTGATTACATTCATATGTGCTATGAGATGTACGTTGCTGTCCCCTACCCCAAAATCATGGTCAAGCACGTGGAGTGGGGAATGCATTGTTCTAGGCGGTTGGTATGCATCAGTGAACAAACAGAAAAAGATTCCGGCTCTCCTGGGGCATGTATTCCAGCAAGGAAGTAAGGATGATATGAACAGATTTCAGAAAGCTCTTTAAAATACCATGAATTAATGCTATGAACTGAGTAAGCAGAATCCAACCTAGCTAGGACATGGAATCCAATATACTCAATAATTTATGTCTGATTCTCCAAACTTATTAAGCTATTCTTGGGGTAGGAAATTATTGTGAGTTATTGCCACTTAAGGAGTTGCTGAGATTGCTCACAAATAACTAAAAGAATCAGTCTTTCCAGTTTATCTAACTACCCATTGCTCACTGAAATTCTGCAAAGGAAAACATCACTCTGGATGCCTACTTAATAACTACTTAATAGGCTCCCCTCCCTCACATATTCTGATTAATGTGCAGCCCACATTAATAAGTTCTGCTTTACTCCTCTTGATTTTGATTGATTGTCTAAAGCTAAACAAGAAAAATAAAGTATAGGCATTTCCTGAATGATAGGAGTTTTCAGTGGACAAATTGGTTACGATAGGTCCACATTTTTAAGAGTGCATTTGGTTATACACAATTGTGATCAGAAGTAAGTATCACTCAAAAGCAAAGGAAGTTGCTTTTCATATGACAGGAAATACTTTGTTTTATATGTATAGGGTTGAAACAGCCTTCTAAAAAGGTAGTTAAACTGGTTAAGTGGAAGATTCTTGACTCCTGAATACCTTGATTGGATGAGTTTGGCTATCCAAGTTTGATAGCAAGGTCTAGAGAGAGATGAATTGTTCTGTATAATAAAGAAAGACCAATGTTTATTTGTAGGGCTCTGAAAGAGAGGACATGAGAATCAAAGAAGAGAGGTAGAAGAGGAGCAACTGAGATGAAGAAATCTCTTGTAATGGGATAGCCAGAGGGGACTTGTTTTTTTAAACTCCTTTTTTTATTATGTCTTTCACAGCATATGTGAAATATAAATGTAACATTCAATGAATTACCACAGGGACTTCCCTGGTGGTGCAGTGGCTAAGAATCCGCCTGCCATTGCAGGGGACACGGGTTCGAGCCCTGGTCTGGGAAGATCCCACATGCTGCGGAGCAACTAAGCCCATGCGCCACAACTACTGAGCCTGCACTCTAGAGCCCGCGAGCCACAACTACTGAGCCCTCGTGCCACAACTACTGAAGCCCGTGTGCCTACAGCCCGTGCTCTGCAACAAGAGAAGCCACCACAATGAGAAGCCCGTGCACCACAACAAAGAGTAGCTCCCGCTCACCGCAACTAGAGAATGCCCACATGCAACAACGAAGACCCAATGCAGCCCAAAATAAATAAATAAATAAATAATTTTTAAAAAAAATTTTAAATGAATTTTCACAAAATAAATTCCCATATAGCCACCACCTGAATCAAGAAATAAAATATTATGAAACTAAGACATTGGATTTTTTGAAAAAATCAAAAAAAATGACACTCTTAGGGAGACTAACTAAAATAAAAATAAAGACTCAACAAAAATCAGAAAGAAAAAAGATAAAAGGATAAAAGATAAAATAAATCCTTTTATTTACAAAAATAAAAAGGACTATAAGTGTCTACTATGAAAAATTATGTGCCAACAAATTGGATAACCTAGAATAAATGGATAAATTACTAGAATAATGAGGAAATAAAAAATTTAAACTGACCTATAACCAGTAAGAAGATTTAACCAGTAATGAAAACTCCTAAAAAAGAAAGGTCCAGGACCAATAGGCTTCAATTGTAGAATTCTACCAAATATTTAAAGAAGAATTAATACCAATCCTTCTTAAACTCTTCCAAAAAATTTAAGAGGAGGGAACACTTCCAAACTCATTCTATGAGGCCAGCATTATCCTGATACCAAAGCCAGACAGAGATATTACAAGATAAGAAAACTACAGACCAATATCTCTGATGAATATAGATGCAAAAATTCTCAACAAAATACTCAGTATACCATATTCAAATGTACCTTAAAAGGATTATACACCATGACTAAGTGGGTGCTATGCCTAGGATGCAAGGATGGCTCAACATACAAAAAATAATCAATGTAATACACTATATTAACAGAATGAAGGATAAAAATCACATGACCATCTCAATTGATGCAAAAAATAGCATTTGACAAAATTCAACATGGTTTCATGATAAAAACATTCAACAAACTAGGAGTAAAAGGAAATTACCTCAAATAATGATAGCCAATATGATAAGCCCACAACAAACATTATACTCAATGGTGAAAAACTGAGCTTTTCCTCTAAGATCAGGAACTAGGCAAGGATGCCCACTATCACCGCTTTTATTCAACATAGTATTGGAAGTCCTTGCCAAAGTAGTTAGGCAAGAAAAAAAGATTAAAGGCATACAAACTGGAAAGGAAAAAGTAAAAATACTTCTGTTCAGAGATGACATAATCTTGTTTGTAGGAAACCCCAAAGATTCTACACACAAAAAAAGCTGTTATACTAATAAACAAATTCAGCATATCTGTAGGATAAAAACATTAACACAAAAATTAATTGTGTTTCACTACAGTCTAAAAAGTAAATTAATAAGACAACCCCATTTATAATAGCATCAAAAAAAGCTATTTAGGAATAAACTTTACCAAGAAGGTGAAAGTCGTGTATACTGAAAACTACGATACATTGCTGAAAGAAATTAAAGAAGCTACAAATCAATGGAAAGACACTCCATGTTCATGGATCAGAAGACTTAATGTTGTTAAATGTTCCTACTATTCAAAGTAATTTACAGATTCAATACAATCCCTACCAAAATGCCAATGGCTTTCTTTGCAGAAATAGGAAAAAACCTAAAATTCATATGGAATCTCAAAGAACCCTAGTCCCAAGAAAGGACAAAGCTAGAGGCCTTGCATTTTTCAAAACATATTACAAAGTTTCAATGAACAAAACTGTATGGTGCTGGCAGAAAAACAGACACATAGACCAATGGAACAGAACAGAGAGCCCAGGCATGATATATTTGAAAGCTGTTAGAGAATAAATCCTAAGAGTTCTCATCACAAGGGAAAAAAACATTTTTTCCTTTTTTTTTTTAGTATCTATATAAGATGATGGATGTTAACTAAATTTATTCTGGTAATCATTTCATAATATATGTAAGTAAAGTAATTATGCTGTACACCTTAAACTTATACAATGCTAAGTGTCAATTATATCTCAATAAAACCAGAAGAAAAAAATAATAGAGAGCTCAGAAACAAACTTTCACACATACATTCAAATGACATTCAACAAGGGTGCCAAGACTACAACACGAGGAAAGGATAATCTCTTCACCAAATGGTGTTGGCAAACTGGATAGCCACATGCAGAAAATGGTGTTGGATCTTTACCATACACTGTATACAAAAATCAATTCAAAATGGGATAAAGACTTGAAACTATAGAAATCCTAGGAGAAAACATAGGAGAAAAACTTGATGGCACTGGTCTTTGCAATGATTTCTTGGTTATGACACAGAGGCACAGGCAACAAAAGTAACATAGACAAATGGGACTACATCAAACTAAAAAGCTTCTTCACAGAAAAGGAAACAGTCAACAGAGTGAAAAGGCAACCTACAGAATGGGAGAAAATATTTGAAAACCATTTATCTGATAAGGGATATCTCAACAACAACAAAACTACATAACCTGATTTTAAAATGTGCAAAGGACTTGAATAGATATTTCTCCAAAGAAGACATACAAGTGGCCAGCAAGCATATGAAAAGATGCTCACCAACACTAGTCAGCAGGGAAAGGCAAATCAAACCACAGTGATATCACCTCACACCTGTTAGGATGGCCACTATCAAGAAAATCAGAAAATAACAAAGGCTGATGAGGTTGAGGAAAAAAATAGAACCCATGTGCACTGTTTTGAGAAAAAATTATTTGGTCACCCTTGTCATAAGTATGCTTATCTTCAATTGTGGCAGATAATGCCAAACTTTTTCCCAAAGTGATTGTACCAATTTATATTCCCATCTATTTGGGGACTCGGTAATCATCCTCTTGGTCTACTTGTCAATTCTTGCACCAATAACATACTTAATTTTTGTCACTTAGCAATACGTCTTTCTGTCTAATAAAGCAAATCCTTTCACCTCATTTTTGCTCATGAGTGTGTATTCTGTGTCTTAGCATTTCCATTTGCATCTTACATTCACCTTTTACCAAAAAACTCTTGGAAACAATAATAACGTGGCTAATAACAGCAATTGCAAGTATGTTTAATTTCATGAGTTTATAATGATACTCACTGGTTATCTAAGCAGGGCGTGAGAGCACCAACTGATCATTTTGAAAGCTATTAAATAAAGGGAAAGAATCAAGCATTTAACCTCCCTTTTCTATGTGAACTGTATCTCAAAGTAACCAAAGAGTTTATGAAAGTTTTTTATGGAAGTGTTGCAGCTAATCAACGAAGGAAGTGTTAAAGAATTACAATATCACCATTTTGTAACCCCTAAAGAATAAGTGATCTTCGATGGCGTCTAACATCACAGAAAGGACACATGTCAGCGTGGTGGCTCTTCGGACACCATCACCTACGCAGTGTTCTTGTGAAAGGTGAAACCGGAATCTGATCAAGATTATATCAATTTATAGGAAACATAGGAGGAGAACTGTTAAAAGACACCACAGATTCAGCTGGCAAATTCCAGGTTGTTACCGTTCTACTGCACCAGTTTCTCCCACAAAGAAGCTGTGAGGGCGGAGGAGGCAGAGGCAAAATAGATAGAAGGAGAATTTACGTATCAAAAGGTACTTGAGACAGAGCTGTTGGGAAAGAATTCTCCGTAGGTGTTTCTGAATGTCTTGTGAGCAGAGGTAGGAACCGTCTTTTGGTTCTAGACTATTTTTCAAGGATGGTTTTAGAGTGAACAGATTTGGAAGACTGAGATAGTGTCTCCCTCCAGAGTGGGGCACGGGTTTGCTTTCTGGCCACTATAGTAACAATGATGTCTCCCTCCAGGTTTACGGCTGTCAGGTCTGCTTAAAGCTTATTATAATATTTTGGCGTTTCCTAAGCTTGGAGTTCTTCGTCTGTGACACAAACCCACTATGTACAGTGTCCCTCTGGCCACTCCAGAGGGAGAGAGAGAGAGAGAGGGAGGGACAAAGAGAGAGAGAAGTATTTCATATGCAAATTGAAGTGGTTTGTTATCTGGAACTTTACGTGATCCCTTTCTCCTCCATTTTGGTAGTAGAGTCTACTATACCCACTGAATGTTGTGGTTGCGTAAGAAGGAAAGAAGTCTAAATTGGCAAAAGGATTAAATATCACATCTGGGTCGTTATGGTGCGGAGCGTCGACTCAGAGAAAATTGACAACCTAAAAGTTGGGAGTTCTGCTTTCTTCAGCGGACGTGCTGAGGACAGCAAGCCTGGGAGGCAGCATCTCAAGTAACCCTGGGAAAATTGCTCCCAGGAGGCGAGGGGGGAGCTACGATATATAGGAGTTTTGCAACAAAGGGCGGGTAGTAGAAACAAAAGATTACTGTTAATGAAAGAAAACTAGGTATCTCAAGTTAAGGAATTTAGCGCTTTTCTGCAAGATGCAAGAATCTGGGCTCAGTGAAGTCATTCCTTTGATACGCGCCTCAGCTCTCTGGGGCCAGTATCCCAGGTTTTCAAATCCTGAGTTTGCTCAGGGCTCACCTTGGGGCGTGGCTGCAGTCTGATGGCTGCTAGATGGCAGGTATTCTTTGTTTCCTTCCTGAGTTCTCTCAGGGCTCACCAGCTCACTGTCGGAGGTGGCTGCAATCGCCCATGACTGTGACATCCTTTGTTTACTGATACAGCAGGCAATATTTTACTTCTCAAGAGCTTGAGAACACAGGAGCCCAGGAAACGGAAGAGGCCCTGAGAATTCGCAGAAATCTTGGGGAGAGCTTTGGACACCCTCGGGGTAGTCTTTCTTAAAATACTGAACACCATGCGGACCTCTGGATGGCAACTGGGTTCAAATACAAAGAACCATACAAGTGACATGCTATTCAGTTCCACACCTGTTCTTTATTCATGCATTTTTAAATTCCTTTATTTAAAGTTTGTGGTAATTTTAAACTGCTGCAAACACAATTATAAGAGCAAGGCAAAGCTAGAGGTAACAGAGGAAACTGAGAGGCTGCTTCTTAACTTAGATCGATGAAAAGGTAACGAAGATGCTTCTAAGTCTGGTTTCTGTTTCTGTCTGTTTTGATAAGCCAACTTATTTAGCATGCAATAATAAAGTCTTATAGTTTGGAAAACACTTTATTATTAAAATTCCTGTGGGAAAAAAATAACTTTATTCTTGCTATCCTTACACATTCTAGTCCCAAGTCCCTTTTTCTCATTGAAACATCTGCATTATTCAATTTTTTTAACCCCTGGAGTCTTCTTAGAAATGTAACTCATATTACAGAACAGACTACAAACTACAACTGTGCAGACTGAACTGGAGGTAGACAACTGACCGTCAGGCTCCTTTAGAAATTGTCTGGATCTGGGCAGAAGACATCGTAATAGACTTACGAATGTTTCAACACTTCTACCAGAATAGTCAGGCTGTCAGAAATAATCTGTGGTTTGACCAGAGAAATAAAAATTTGGCAGACACATACTTGGAAAAAAAAAAAAGACTTTCACAAAATTGAATAAACCACACATATGAACAAAATTTAGAAGATGCCAATACAAACGTACTCACTCTCCCTTCTCTAAACACAAAATATTTTTTTAATATTTATCTTTGCAATGAAACTGTTCTGCCAACGCGATGTCTATCACTAAAGATTTAATTCCGTGTTTACCCACTGTGTTCCAGGAAATGCATGTTCTATGAGACGCTAACAGGATTCTCATAAAAGTATTTTCTATGCTAATCAGTTTAGGTAGCTGTACATCCGCCTCCTGGAAATTCACAATGTACATATTAAAGGCTCTGGGAATTCCTACAGTAAAGAGATGTGCTTAACTCAGTATTTAACAAAGTTATTTTGGCCACTAAATCATGGAACACTTCTAACATCTTACTGAATTGTTTCTGGGGAGAAATGGTAATTTAATATCCAGTAAAACAATTCATTTCCAAACCCAAAATGGGCTAAGAAGATAAGAGACCCAGAATTATTTTTTCCAGGAGTTTTGAATCAGACATTAGTTGATGGTGTACCCACTACACCCTCTCTCATGGCATTCTCTCTTCCACGGCATTTTTTTTAATCAATATTTTTTTCTATTGAAGTATAGTTGATTTACAATGTTGTGTTAATTTCTGCTGTACAGTAAAGTGATTCAGTTAAACATATATATATATATATACATTCTTTATTTTTATGTTCTTTTCCCTTATGGTTTATCATAAGATACTGAATATAGTTCCCTGTGCTCTACAGTAGGACCCTGTTGTTTCTCCATTCTATATATCAAAGCTTACATCTGCTGACCCCAGCCTCCCACTCCATCCCTCCCGCAACAGTCCCCTCCTCCTCAGCTACCACCAGTCTGTTCTCTATGTCCATGATTTTGTTTCTGTTTCATAGATAGGTTCATTTGTGTCTTATTTTAGATTCCACATAGAAGTGATATCATGTGGTATCTGTCTTTCCCTTTCTAACTTACTTCACTTAGTATGATCATCTCTAGTTGCATCTGTGTTGTTGCAAATGGCATTATTTTGTTCTTTTTATATGGCTGAGTAATCCACGGCATTTTCGTGTTCAGTCAATCAGATGGGTAATGGACCCTGGCGTATGGATATCAGAAGTCACAGGTGCTGATTCTTCCAGTAATAACTGTGAATCCTTGAGGAATTTTAAACCTCTGAACTTCTGTTACTTTATCAATAGAACAGAGTTAATCCCTGCTTTGTTATTCAACATCCACAAACGTTAAAAGCCAGTTCTCAGGAAATTTACATTCTAGAAAGGAGTGAGAGGGAGAGCGAGAGATTTTATAAATATAAAAATAAATAAGAAAATATCAGTGAGTGATAAGTTCTATAAGAAGAGTTAACATAGGATGATGTGATAATGTCTGGACAAACTACTTTTGATTGAATGGTTAAGGAAAGACCCTCTGAGGAGATGACATTTAAACTGAAATTTGAATTACAGGCAGGCGGATATTTGGGATGAGGCTCTCAGGAGAAAGAGCGGTGAAGGGTCTTAAAGTGGACAGTGCAGTGGGGGTGAGGTAGAGTGATACGAGATCAGCTTGGAGAAGGAGGCAGAAACCAGATCAAGGTTGGCTTTATAAGCCGTGCTATTTTTTCAAGTACAGTGAAAAGCCACTGGAATGTTCCAAAGACGGAAGTGACAAGATCTATTCAATCTATGTCATAGAGTGGTTATAAAGATTAAATGAAGTATTGTGCATGAATCAGTCAGGGTTCCAACAGGACAGACTGAGACTGGGTAATCTGAGGAGAATTGTTAAAAGAGACCATTTGCCAAGAGTAGGTTTTAAGGAACAAACCAGAAATAGTTCAGTACCTGTGGGCTATTAACAAGGGAGCCCAAAGCCTCAGAGGACTGGCTATCCAAACCCAGAGAAGGTAGTTACATGGAGAATGTCACCTGAAAAGAGCCTTAACCTTTAGGAAAGGGATACAGACAACCTGCAGCATCACAGAGGGAAGAAGCCACCACGTCACGCTACCTTGCATCCCACTGGCCCAACCCACTCAGGAGTCCAAAGCAAAGAAGCCCACTGATGAAGATCCACACAGAGAATGAGGAGTAAGGATGGAGAAGCAAAAGAAAGTACCCAGCACTCTCCACTCCTCTTGCCTCTCAGCAGCCACTCCTGTCCTTTGCCTAAGTGAAAAGCTTGTGTCCCGGTCAGCTACCATCCCTTCCAGGTCAATTCAGTCACATAACCACTTGCAACCTAAAATGGTAACCACAAACAATGCCCTTCATAAAAGCAGTGGGAGGAAACATGGGGAAAAGAAACAATTATTACAAGGCAAAGGTGTTACAATCTCTGCTTCTGTAACTGGTCGCTAAGCCTAAATTTTTAACATAGTGACTTTCTTCCAAAATCCCCATTCCATGTTTTCCTTATTTTCTTAAAGCACGTTGCTTGAATGGGTTCTTAACCTGATCACTTGAGTCAAAACTTTAGTCCTATGGGAGCTGGGTCCTTTGGTGGTCCTGTCTTTATTGTGTTGCCACAGTTTTCTATTGCCAAGGGCCACGGGGTAATAGAGTCCTAAGTAGCTAAGAGTCCCACTTGGGTTCCAGAAATAGTTCTCCTCACCCTACGTTGTATAGCAGTAACTCAGTTTCCCCTTGATAAATAGGATCATCACGCCAAATAGTACAATAACCTCTTCTCTGTCTATTGCTTCAGTAGCCTAAAATGACCAGCGGGCAGGCTCATTTCTAATTCAGTGGAACTATTATTGAATTCCTTAATGGACGCATTTCTCCCTCCAGCACTGTAAACCCATTGCGACCAAGCTTGCAGGGATGGGAAGAAAAAATTCCCCAAATGATATATTTGGTATAATAATTGGAAAGTCCATTCTCACTTCCAGCTCCTGGATACATGGATACATGGAAGATGGTACCTTATTTTGGCCTTGGTTGAAGATGTACACGGAATCTTGTACACAGCATCCTGTCCTTACAGGATTTTACTCCTGATGGTGCCAAAAGTGAGCCTTCAGATGCCATCCCACAATTCCAGGAGAATGACATGAACACCATGAATGGTATCATATTGAGAGCCCAGCAATGGCCTTTGC
The DNA here is from genome assembly GCF_028564815.1 of Eubalaena glacialis. Classification (NCBI taxonomy): domain Eukaryota; kingdom Metazoa; phylum Chordata; class Mammalia; order Artiodactyla; family Balaenidae; genus Eubalaena; species Eubalaena glacialis. The sequence goes on along the minus strand of NC_083720.1, from coordinate 147,215,999 downwards.
TACAGGCAGATTGGACACAGTGTTGGTGTTGAACGAATTGGTCTTGATGTGAGGGTACCCCTGTTGGTTAGCCCACACACAGCCTCCATTCCTGCCACCATACCTACTTCATATACTTCCATTGACCAATCATATGAAAGGTTAGGGAAAGAGGCTGACTGACATCCCTAGGAGAGATCATCTTATCCACTTAATTATCAAAAGCACACATTCACCACCAGGATACCCTTGAACGGACATTTACATGGAACACAAATATTCTCCCATCTTTGCTATGCTAAAAGGCCCATCCACATACCTCTCCCTGAGACCTTATCACTAGTTTTCCTATATTTTTCTTTCCAGAGCCTTAACCGCTGGTCTACCCAGTTTATGTAAATCCATACTGCAGCCTATCTCACCTTCCATATTAAGTGGACAACCAGAGGACTGCCCAAAGTTCTGCCCACTGAGACTATTTTCTTTCATCACTGTCTTTCAGTGCCACCCCTAAGTGAGGCTGTATGTGGCAACTATCCATTTCTGTTTGATGCCCACATACTATCCATTCACAAACCAAGCTCATCCTTTTTCTTCTCCCTTCGGCTGGTCATAAAGAATTCCCCCATTAGATGGTAGGTATAGTCTGAGGGAATGGCAGGAAAGCAGTTAAGTGCAGCATCCACGGGAGTGTAAGCCATTCACTCATGCCATTTATTTGTGCCTTCTGACTTCCTTTGGCCCTGTCTCACACAGACCATTTTCTTTTTTTATTGGAATGGTCCGCACGTGTCTACATTTACGGTGCAACAGTTTAGATAACACCCCGTTCATAATGAGCATTTTGGGTCACATATTCAAAGATCAGGTGTTCAGTCTTTACCATGCCCAGTAGCAAGTTAAAAGATGTTTTGCAAGTGGAGAATAGTTGTCAGAAGCGGTCAAGCTTTCCAACACCTAAGGGTCTGCACCTGTGAGCTTGAAAGACGCTCTATACATCTCTGTCCAAATCAAACGCTGAACACCGTCAGGTCTAACAGGTCACAAGTGTGAGCAGCACAGACTTGCCGAAGAACCTTCCTTGCTTTTCTCACTCCAAGCTCTGCTCATGACTGGCAGCGTTACACGTTGTCCAACAAATGTGAAGACTAGCATCTCCTTATGTGGCATATGCAGCCTCCCAGTTCCAGAGAGGTTCACAAAATGTTGTGCTTGTTCTCTGCAGTGGGCCAAGCAAAGCACAGAAACTTATATCTCAGTTTAGAAGGGATGTCCCAATACAGCCAAGATGACTGGATATCTAGAAACTCCGCCTATGTGACAGGTCCTTGAAATCAGCAGGGCTTTTCACTCTCCCTCTGACACATGTCTGTCTTATGAAGGCATGTAGGTGCTTGGTATTTCCTGCTCACTAGGTCCAATAAGCATAATTTCATCAACCTGATGCACTAGCATAATGCACTATAAAGCATCAAGATGATCAAGTTCCCCCTGAACCGCATTATAAGAGGAAGGAAGTGGGTTGACATAGATCAGATAGCCCTTAGGCAAGTGACTATTCTGCTATCCCTGCTACTAGAAAGCAAACTACACCTTATGAATTTAGCTGATAAAAATGCCAAAAAAGCACGTACTAGGTCAATAGCTATACACCAGGCAGGGGGCTATGTTTATTTCCTGCTCCAGTGAAGATACCTCGTTCAGAACTGCAACTGCAATTGCATTACCGTCTTATTACATCTGTGATAATCTACAGCCATAGATAAATGGTAAAATATAAAACAAAATCTTAATGAATTTCCCCCACTGCTAAATGGACTCACTAGCAAAAGAATGAAAAGGTTATTTCCTCAAATAGATATAATACCTGGCCTCTCTTTTATGAATGCTGGGATCTCTTGCCCCGGGAGGTGTTAATACATTGTGGAGTTCAAGCGTAGAGAAGGAAGAAAGTAAATTGCCCAATTAGTGGTTGGTGGGGACCTTGGGCTTTGAAGTGAAAGGGAGGTCTGATCTCACTCCAGGAGACAGCTGGATTCCTCGAGTTGAAAAGGATGGTTAAGTGGCGGTTTCCATAAGAAGCAGAATTCTGTATTCTATCCAGGGCAGCACCCTTGGAAACTGCCAGACCTCTGAATGGAGTGGAAGCATGGATCTGGAATTAAGTCACTCATCACCTTCACGTCATGCAGTGAAGGTGCTGATGGCCAAGTTCGGCACAGGGGAGCCAGTGGAGTTTCCCATCTGAGAATGATGATAAGAGCTCAGGCCAGTAGCACCTCCGTGGTGACTATGACGGACCCAAACCAGAGGCCAGGTCTTGTGTAATCCCAAGAGACATGAAAAAAAAAGGTCCATGAAAAATGATTGGATTTGGATGTCCCATTATTCCGTCAACCTGCAGCTGAGACAGATTGTACTTAATCGGTAAGAGTCTTAAAGGTATTTTGTTCTGGAGTCTGTATTTATAAAGCACGTTGATGCCTTGATATAAAAATACTCAGAAAGCAGACGCCTAACCATATTTCAACGATGTGTGCAAACCCTTGGATAATGCAGAAGTGAGCTTATAACAGAGGGACCACCCTTTGTTTCCCTCTCTGTAAGTCTGTCACTCTTGCTTTCATGCTGCTTTCTCTCAAGTCTTTTCATAATAGTCTTAACAGTCATGTCAACATACCACTTTTTAGACATTGTTTAAGAGGCACTACTATTGGAAGACTGTATTCAGAGGAGAAGTTGCCCTGCTCCTCACATCCCTCGGACAGAAAGTCAATAAAATCTTATTTTAACAAGAACTAAAACTAAAATATTTCATATAATATTTTCACAAGGAATATTTTTAAAATCACCCTTGCTATAAAAATAGTGCAGCTCACTCCATCAGGTCTTAATTAAAGGCAGACTTCTCCACACACTTTGAGAAGTAATTTGCCGAAGGTCTGCAGCTTTCTACATTTTTCTAGCTCCAGCACAAAGAAAGCATTCTCTGCTTGCCTCTTCCCAGTTGCATAATGGCTAAAAAACTAGTAAGAGAATTTTTTTCAGCCCGAAGTTGGAAACTGTGTTTTATTGAATTTTAAAAACACCCAAGCATTACATTTTTTTGACAAAGTCAACGGTTCCTCTCTAGTTATCAAAACAAATGGCACCTTATTTAATTCAATAGATGTTACACTTGAAATCTACATGCCTGTTCACACTCTCTTCTTAGGGTTTGAAATTATGCAAATCCCTATAGAATTTTTCTTGTTCCGGAAAAATGAATACTGAAGCATACAAAAAACTGCAGAATCACCCCCAAAATAATTCTATATGAAGTATTTTTTTAATTCTACTGCAAGATACTCACGGGACTCCAAGAACATTTAAATCATGGCCGTAAACAATTCAAGAACCATGGCCTTCCACAAAGAAAAAAATAAAGAAAAATCGGCATCAATGTCATTACATTATACGTGCTGGGATGCTCAGAGGTTTAAAGGGAAAAGAGAAGACTCAAAATGCCCCCTAAAAGCTTCTGTAAGCACATTTTTATAATTTAAGCCCATTTGTTCTCACTTTTCTACTTGTGGCCTAATAATGATGTAACAGGATCTGGATACATCATTCATCAAAATAACAGGTAAATGTTTTTTCATCAACATGACCTCACACACGTATAGCAGGAGCTCACCACTTTCTGAGTCTATGAGCATCAAAATTTTTTAATTTAACTATTACAATATTATACTCTGGTGTCTTCTATAGATCATGAGTGTTCAAAACACCTGGAAATGGTGTTCTCTAGGATGTTTTCCAGAAAAGCTAAAGGTCCAGTCCTGGATACCTCTAAGAGGAGTTTGCTTGTTAAGATGTACATTTATAGCTTTTGCAAGGAGTCAATAGTCCACGTTTTCTGGGACACCACGGCGTTAGGGCTGCAATAAGCAAGTCTAAGAAGATGATTTCTCCCAGGATCCATAGTCAGTGTTTTAAAGTTTTCTTTCTTTCCCTCAGCCAAAATTTGAGAAACTTTATATGCCCTTAAATATTGCAAATGAAAAAGTACCACTAAAAACAGCACAATGGGAAGCATCGGTAGAGGAGCTTTCGAATCTACTACCAATAAGGGAACTGAGTAAACAGAGATAAAATGTGACCAGTGAGAGCTCTTCTATGAGTGCTCTAATTAAATATCGTCCTAAATGAACCTTAAATTAGGGAAACATATTAGAATCAGCACCAGATGCATCACCCTTAGCTTGCTGATCAAGAAATGAGATCCTCAAAGTTTACATTGGTGCTAACAATATAAAATGTACCTTCAGTAGAGGGATAAAGGATACTTTCTTCTTTTCAGTGTTTATCCTCTCTGTAGCTCTCTTGTTGGCAAGTGCAATATGTTGCAGGTTTTTGGACGGTTGCTTTGCAAAGGAATAAGACTTCCGTGGTAATAGTGGTAGTTGATTAGTTTTTAGGGGGGTGTTCTGTTTTCTCCCCACGAATGGCAAAGTTGATTCAAGTTTGATGTAAGACCCTCAATAACCCCATATTAGTATTTTATGATTCAAATGAAAACACACAGACTTTACTTCTGAATCGATGATGTAATCCTCTGAAATTAAAAAAAAAAAATGCAGGGACTTCCCTGGTGGCGCAGTGGATAAGACTCCATGCTCCCAATGCAGGGAACCCAGGTTTGATCCCTGGTCAGGGAACTAGATCCCACATGCATGCCGCAGCTAAGGGTTCACATGCTGCAACTAAGGAGCCCGCCTGCCGCAACTAAATAAATAAATAAATATTTTTTAAAAAAACGCAAAGAGCAAAATTTCGGTTTCTAGTTTCAGGGCGACCGTATCCTGCTTTGGTGTCACTGATGAGCCCTCATCCCCCCAAAAGGGACTGAATAGACCCACAGTTCCTGCACCAAGAAATGCTAACTTACTCGCTCTCATTCCCCATCTCCAGGCACACCACTCTCATAATTTCTGATTCCTGTTGTTACATAAATGAGAAGTGTAATCAAACTCAACAGTGTGTCTCTGTGGTGGGGGGAAGGGACAGTGAGGTGGGAGTGCTTTTTCCTACCCGTCTGTCACCCACCTGAAAAGTCTGTTGGTTGATCGGTTGGATTGTTTGTTTTATTAGAAAAGACTTTAATAAAAGGAAGTCAAATAATGTTATGGGTTGGGTAAAGCTGGTCTGTATAGGCCATCTACTTGAGCCAGAACAGCATTCTTTTGAGAAAGAGCTGTTTCTTTCTTCAGAATCACATCTGTGTGGTTCTAACAACAGACACATATGATCCATCCTAGTTCCACACTGGCTAAGCAAGTCTGAACTAAATAAAAAGATGTCCACCTGTATGTGCCTCCCATCTAATAGAACTGATTTAATCAAGCTGAAAGCTGAAGGAAGTGCAAGTGAAACCAAACCCAGTACTCGAACAACGTCATGGAAAAGGTAGTGTCAGAAAATCTAGTAAAATAGATCAAAGACATCCTCTTTCTCTTCTCAAACTCACTACCATGGCCGTAAAAAAACCAAAGCTTGTAAATTCAGAGAGAGAAAATAGAAGAGGAAACAACGGTGGACCAAAGATGCCAACACACTGGAAGAAGGGCAGTAGAAGGAGTGGTGGTAACCGGAACGGCTGATGCAGGAGTGGCATCCCCAGGAGGAAGTGTGACACTCCTGACGAAGATGAGAGGGGCCCAGGAGCTGAAGCATTAGTTATTGGTGGTGGGATTAAGGTGTGAGGCTGACACCAGAAGACCAGCTGAAAGTCTGTATTGGAAGGACCAGGTAGTTTCCTCCACTTTGTTGACCAGGGCAAGCAGCCCTCCTTATCCCCTCCATCCACACTGCACTGCGTTGACCAAAGGTACATCCCCTGGAGGCATTCAATCAGAAAGGCTTCAGGTTTGGAAACGTTGGCTAGAATGAGTATGGAGAGACTTGGGGCTGAAAATGAGATTAAGTGAAGTCTGCATATTAAATTGTAGGACTTCATGGCCTTCTCCCCTTCCCTGGCCCTGATTTCAAATGCTGGGAGCCAGAAATATATCTACCATGTAGGCGAGTAAAGGACTCCTCTCTGGAGAAATTAACCAGCCATAAAGAAAAGAGCTAGAGTCATAGACACGAAGGAGTGCCCTAATCAAAAAGGCAGTTCAACCCCCAGTCAAGCTCCAGGAATAACAGCTGTTAGAAAACAAGCCCTGCCCAAAGACGGAGAATGTCCCATCAGAGAGGGAGTAAAAGAATGGTGAAGAGCTCAGACTCCGGAGACAACTACCTAGATTCAAATCCAAGCTTCCCATCTGCCTGTTGGCCTTGTGCTAATATTTAACGTCCCTGTGCCTCTGTTTCTTCATCTGTAAAATGGAGATAATAATGGTTCCTTCCTCATGGTTATTGTTGTTGAGATATGTATTCGTTAGCCACCCACAGACTGGGTGGCTTAAACCAGCGGTCCCCAGCCTTTCTGGCACCAGGGACAGGTTTCATGGAAGACAATATTTCCACGGGGACGGGGGGCGGGGGGAGGATGGCTCAGGCGGTGATGCGAGCGGTGGGAAGCGGCAGATGAAGCCTCACTCGCTCGCCCGCAGCTCACCTCCTGCTGCGCGGCCCGGTGCCGGCCCAGGCTTGGGGAGCCCTGGTTTAAACAACAGAATCATTGTTTCACAGTTCTGGAGAACGGAAGTCCAAGGTCAAGGTGTCAGCAGGGTTGATTCCCTCTGAGGCCTCTCTTCTTAGCTTGGAGATGGCCACCTTCTCTCTGTGTCCTCACATGGTCTTCCCTCTATCTGTGTCCATGTCCTAATCACCCCTTCTTATAGACTCCAGTCATACTGGATTAGGGGTCTACTCAAATGCCCTCATTTTAACTTAGTTACCTCTTCAAATACAGTCACACTCTATCATCCATATCACCCACGGAGCAAAGTATAATTACTCAAGTATTGGGACTGTTTTTAAGCTAGCTTTTCTCCTCAGAAGGGGGTGATTATTTAGTATATTTCTATTATATGAAGAGTTTGAAGCCTATATGCTAATTACTGCTGAATATTTTTAAATCTTCAAAAATTAATAACTGTTACACTGAAGGAGAATTTAAAATGCGAGTCTGAGCATGTCACCACCCTGCTCAACATCCATCCAAGGCTTTCCACACAGCTTATCACTTACATTTAGAAGCGGATGAGTCCTATATGTCCTCATCCACACAGCTTCATCCCCCAGTGGTATGCTGGAAATGTTCAGAAGAATTCTGCCACTTGTATTAGCAAATGTTTAAAGAAGTCGTTTGCAAACATGTATAAAAACATACTCATTGGGGCTTCCCTGGTGGCGCAGTGGTTGAGAATCTGCCTGCCAATGCAGGGGACACGGGTTCAAGCCCTGGTCTGGGAAGATCCCACATGCCGCGGAGCAACTAGGCCCGTGAGCCACAACTACTGAGCCTGCGCGTCTGGAACGTGTGCTCCGCAACAAGAGAGGCCACGATAGTGAGAGGCCCGCGCACCGCGATGAAGAGTGGCCCCCGCTCGCCGCAACTAGAGAAATCCCTCGCACGGAAATGAAGACCCAACACAGCCAAAAATAAAACAAATAATTAAAAAAAAAAAAAACATACTCACTGATAAATGTTTTGAGAAAGAAATGAATCATACTTCCTTGTTCTGTCAGACTTTTCTCATGGGGAGTTCTGTTAAAGAACCATGCCAGTGAAAAGAGAATTGAACTAATATGTCTAGTCCAGTCTACTCTTACCTTTAGGATAATACGTACAAGAAGAACTACTCTCAGGAAAACATTTTGTTCAGAAAGTACCCTCTCCTCTTATCCAAACTGCCTGAGATATAGAAATCATCACGTGGATTTTAACACGTTATCCATCTCTACTAGTTCTTTAAAAATGTCAGTGTAAGCAATGAATCACTGTAGCACTTGATACCTAGAATTTCTGAAACAAACCCTCACTTGAATGGAACATCCCAGCCCTGTGGAGTGGGAACGTCTTTAAGACTTGGGGTTACTTGGTAAAAGAAAAATCAGGACATATCCTTGTTCATGTATTACTTTCAGTGTCTGGGTAATGAGAGCAGTACCTAGGGTAATATTTATGTGAAAGCACAATCAGAGGTAATATTTACATGGGTACCATGTTGTGGGATGATCCATAGGAGATACGTCATCTCATTGGCAGAGGTCTCCCTAATCCTCATCCAAGCAGAATTCATTGAATCCTCATTTGTTTACACTGTGTCATTATTTTACCTCTTAAGCTGCATAGTAATCAATTCAAATCCTTGCCATGCCACTTACCGTTGTGCAACCATGGGAAAGTTACTTAGCATTTCTGTGCCTCTATTTTTCCCATCTGTACAATGGGAATAATAATATACTTCTCTCATAGGGTTGTTAGGAGAATTTAAGCATTCAATAAAAATTAACTACTGATTATGTTTGCATCTCTCTTTCCCACCATGATGACTTAGGGGAAAAAAAGGAATTCAGAAGAACCAAATAACACTCACCAAGCATTTACCTTAGATACCTATAACACAATCATTTCTTATAGAAAGGTAGGTCCAAAAATTCCAGTTCTGGCGACATTTTAACTGGGCCCTAATGATGCACTCTTAGAAATGCATAAAGGACAATATCAGCATAATCAAAGGTTTTGTTCTTAAACCCCCCCTTCAACCTGTCTGTGTTTATTTCCTTTGGACCCTAACCATTATGTTTTATTCTCTCGCCTCTCCTACTGGGCCTTTCATCTTGATTCACCTTTTGAACTACCTCTTAGTTCATGAAGGTTGCATTTCTTTCCCAGAACTTTCACTAGCTTGTGGCTTCCTGGAATAGTGTCTCATTATTTACTGTCCTTTGGTACTGACCCAGGATGCTTTCCCTTCAGGGCTTCCCACTGCTGTGCCCCTCCTCCTGCTGTGTAGGGCCCTGACTGGCATGACTCTCTTCTCTCCCTGCCAAAACCAGGAGGCGACAGCCACGATTGCCAATATGTAAACTAATGGGAACCAGCATGGGAAAGTAAAATGCAAAATTAATAAGAATAATCTTAGCGGATTATGCTTTAGAGATAATTCCCCCAAATACTCCTTTTAATTTTTAAAAAAGGGGCAAGAGGAACATAAACTTGGATAGACCTTACAGTATCCAAATATTGAAGACAAGACTAAGAGTGTTGAGAATTCCAGACTCTTGTGAATCTGCTGTTCTTGTGCAGCGTAAAGAGCAGAGACAGCAGGACCTGGCGGACGCAGATTACATTCAGGTTCTGTCGCTAAACAGCACAAGACTGAGACTTTGACCTATTAGCTCTCATCTGCATAATATGTTTAATAATATCTACCTCACAGGAATGTTGTAAAGATTAAAGACAATATAGATCAATTGGCCAATAAAGATTTCTTGAGAGATGAGTGCTGAGAGTGCCCTTGAATGGACGAGGAAGTCTCGCCACTTCCCTGGTGGTCCCGTGGCTAAGACTCCAGGCTCCCAATGCAGGGGGCCCGGGTTCGGTCCCTGGTCAGGGAACTAGATCCCACATGCCAAAACTAAAGATCCTGCATGCTGCAACGAAGATCCTGCATGTGGTAACGAAGATCCCACGTGCCACAACTAAGACCCGATGCAGCCAAATAAATAAATAAATATTTTAGAAAAGAAAAGGAAGTCTCTAAAAGAGTGGAATTGAAGGAGGAGCTGCCAGGAGAGACTGGGGATGGGGAGCTATGGTGACTCAGGTATTACTTTGGCTTATGGATGGTGGGTAACAGTTATGCAACGGATAACCTTCTGTTTAAAAAAATTCCTGAGACCTATGTATTAGCAGCTGACAAGGTATTTCCTTTTCTCTCTGAGTTAATTTTTACAACTTCTTTTTATAACATAAGTGAATAAATTCAAGAGAAAATATATGAGCTGGAAGAAGGAAAAACCAAGCGTCTCAGCCAACTCTGTCCCATCCAGTGGTCCCGAGCGAACTTTGGGACAAGGAGAATAAATCATGTTTGTCCCTCATATGTACAAAAACTGATGGAGTCCTGCCATGGAACCTATTTGTACTGGATGAGAAACTATACTATTAAAACTTTCACCTGAGCTAGAAAAAATGAAGTCTGAATATAGATATCATTTTGCTTCAAACATACAGAGAGGTTTTTAATGGAAAACAAAGTTGCTCTGCTTTAGAAAAGGGACTGAAACTTGGGGATTGGAAACTGCCAATGGAACAGAAAAGAAAGGACTTGGGAAACAGTATGGACTTAATTGTGTCCCCCTCCCTCCAAATTTATATGCTGAAGCCTTAAACCCTCAGAATGTGACTGCATTTGAAGACAGATCTTTAAAGAGATAATTAAGTTAAAATGAAGCTGTTAGGGTAGACATTAATCTGTTCTGACTGGTGTCCGTATAAGAAGAGGAGACTAAGACACAGAAGAGACACCAGGGATGCATGTACAGAGGAAAGGCCATGCTAGGACACAGGGAGAAGATGGCCATTTGCAAGCCAAGGAGAGAGGCCTCAAGAGAACTCAAACCTGCCAGCACCTTGATCTTGGACTTCCAGACTCCAGAACTGAGAGATAATAAATTCCTGTTGGATAAGCTCCGTAGTCTGTGGTATTTTGTTACTGCAACCTGAGCAAACTAATATGAGAGAATATAGGGAAAGGACAGGAGAGGGAGGGTGTGGCTATGACGAGACGTGAAGGCAGCAAGCCAAAGGAGAGATAGCCAGTAAGAAATGGTGGATGGATGACCAATGGAGGCCATGGTAGAAAAATGATGACTCGTTAAATTTTAACTTTTGGCTTGTAGTCGGTAATAACGTAATTCCACTGTACAACTTCAAAGCTTCAGTGTGGTCCGCTAAATACAAATATGCCTTGTGTTATTGATATTTTGGTCAATGAAGGAATGGGGGCAGAGTTCAGAATGGAGAAAAGTGATTTAGAAAAAGGATTGCGGTTTCAAGAATCAAGAGAGAGGTAAAAACTAAAAACTGAGCAGATCCAGATATCAGAGCAAGAGGAGACAATGGAGATTTGATGACATCCAAACAGCTGCTCCTGGAGTTGCTGGCATAACCAGACAGTACTGAATGCATGCCCTGTGAGAAGGTAGGTTTCCACCCTTAAGGGCCCAGAGGGATTGTGGAGTGTCTTGAAAGTGAATCTTAAGTAGATATGAAAAAAGGAAAATGTCTAATAGGTAGTTACCATTTGGCGTATTACTTTACACAGAATCTCACATTAACCCAAGACAGTTACACAGACCCACTGAGACTGAGCTCAGATTCCTTCTGAAAGGTTCCAATGAAGTAAATAGTCAACATTGTGCCACTATAACATCGGCAGAAAACAGGCGCTTAGGTGATGCGTGTTGCATCTCTGCTCCTAAATTTAATCGCAAGTAACCCTGATTAGACTAGCATCTCAACACTCATCTTTGTCTTGATAGATTGCCACATAATCGATAATAAATATCCTGGTACATAACCAAGAATAAATATCCTAGTACATTGATGTGAAAGATAGTGAAACGAATGAAAATGGACTGGAAAGATTCTTGCACATTCTAAATGTTTCAGTACCTCTAAAGCACACACAATTAGATAACTGTCTTGTCTAACATGCAAAACATAGTACTGTGGAACAGACTACTTATTTTTACACTTTCTTTCTCCAGCCAGCTAAAGAAGGATTTCTACATAACAGGAATAGAATTTTCCACCTAATGACCAGGGGTTTTTTTTGGTTTTTTTTTTTGGCCGTGCCAGGCTGCATGTGGGATATTAGTTCCCCCGACCAGGGATTGAACCCGTGCCCCCTGCATTGGAAACGTGGAGTCTTAACCACTGGACTGCCAGGGAAGTCCCTAGTGACCAGTTTCAGAAGAAGAAAATTTTTATTATTGAGTTTTGCCTTTAGTAATTACTATCCTAAACAACCGACTTTGGGGGGCTCGAGTACTGCTCTTGTTACAATTGTAGTCTTTGTCAGTTTCAGTTAGGTTTTCCAGTGTAATTCCTAACTTGTAAGATTGGGATTTGGATTGCACAATTTTTGTCAGGTCAGCAAAATGTACACATATGTTGTGGTGAAGGTTTCATCTTCCTAAGGCTACGCTTATGGGCAGGAAAAAAACAAAGTTCGCCAACAAATAAACTGTCATTATCGCTTGGTCATAGTAGAATTTCCTAGACTTCTGTTTTACTACTTAAACAAGAAGTTAAAGAGACAAGAGCTTTCTTCACAAACTTCACATAGTTGAAAAAAATATTGCATAAATTAGAATCAAAAATAACTTGCTTGATACCTTCTTGCTTAGCTCCAAGCAAATTCCTTTACAAAAGAGTGTGCTATCCATGATTTTCTAAAACGACAGCCAAATTTGAAGATAAGGATTATGATAATTAACACTATGAACACAATCCACTATTTTAATACATTTATCATGACACGATGTTATATTGTATATTTATTCGTTAAGTTTGTAGTAGTTAGCCTCGACATTAGAGTTCAAACTCTTTGAAGGCCCGGCTTTGCACGGTTCACTGCAGTTTTGTTAACGGAATGAATGAATTCCCGATAGTTACTAGTATATGTTTATGTATCACATTTCTTTTGTTCTAGAAAAATAATTAAATTAATTGCCCCATAAAATTAAGATACAAAATAAAATATTTCTCTCACTTCATGACTGTAAACTTTAACAGAATTAATCAAAAGATATGTCGTGACCACTTAGGGTAGTACATTACTCACTTACTGCTTTTCTCTCTAGTTTTGGTTTTCCATGATTTTCAAATACAAAGGCAAAAAATAGAAGACATAGTAATAAAGATGCTTGGCAAGATCATATTTCCCTCAAGATGATGAGATAACACAAGGATACATTTTTCAAAAATAAGTGATTATCTTGTCTTGAACTTTGAGTATATTTTTAAATGGAAATGCATTCATAAACTTCCATATACCTTATGAACAAAACCAAAGTTTAAGTAGAAATATCTTTAATTGACAATTATCTTTTTATGTTTCAGGCTTTCTAGTAATTAAGAAATCATTTCTGTATTATCTGCATCGGACAGAGCACGCTAAATAATATGGATAAATCTACTGTGTCTAGTCAAGCAATACATTCCAGAAAAAAATGATTTTTAAAAACCATTTTGACCAATTAAATTAGATGTAGTAGTCAGGCTCTCTTCTTCTTTTCTTTTTTTGGGGGGTCAGGGGATGTTGCTATGGCCAATGGTTTGGCTAGATGATCAGGGACTTGGAAGAAACATGATTGGGAAATTGGGGACAAAGAAATTCGGAGAAGAGGTATGTGGATAGATTTACCAGAATAGCCAAAGATCACGAAGGTGTTTGTGTCCTACGTGAATGCTCACCTAAGGGTGACGTCAGCAGAGGAGGATTCTAATAATCAATAGGATAGGATAACTTGTTGTGTGGACACCAGTCAGCCTCTTTCCCCAGCCATCACTGTAGTCGCCCAGTGGGCTCGTGAGCGAAGCGGCCACGGTGGCGGGGCTGGAGGTTATGCATGGGCTCAGCAACACGGGCAGCCCTTCGACAAGGCCCACCTGAGTGGCCGCAGCCACTCAGCAGACACCAGCACTGAGCTCCCTTATGGTGCCATTCCCCCCGGGGTGACCAGCCAGCTACCTGGTGTCTGGTTGATCACACTGGAGCATCTCCATCACGGAAGGGGCGGTGGTTCGTCCTTGCTAGAATAGACACTTATTCCTGATATGGATTTGCCTTCCCTAAGGCTCTCTTCTGCTATGAACATTCACTGAGCTCCAGTCAGACTGGCCTACAGCCTCATACTGGCCTCATACACACCCCAGGTCTTGTCTTTTCTTGGCGCCTTTGTGCATGGTGTTCTGTCTCTCTGGACCATTCTTTTCTCTGCTTTTATAGCCAATTCCTGCTCATTCTTTAGATCCCAGCTTATATATCATCTCCTCAAAGAGGCCTTTCTTGACCACACCATCAAAATAACTTATTTGATAGTACCACATCTTTTCATTTAGATTCATTTTTTGTATTATTTTTTCCCTTTTCTCCCACTCTCATCCAACTGAGAGGGAAAAGAGATATCAATTACCATAAAAAAGAGCCAATTTAAAGCTCTATGGTATGTGAGGACATCGTGAAAAGTTGCCATCTATGATCCAGGAAGTGGCCTTCACCAGACACCAAATCTGCTGGTGCCTTGATCTTGGACTAACCAGCTTCTAGGACTGTGAAAAATAACTGTTTGCTGTTTATAAGTAAAAAAATAAAATAAAATAAAACTCAAAAAAAAAAAAAAAGCTCTATGGTAGTTTAGAGGAGAGCAATATTACCACTTTGAGGATGACCTAGAAAAATTGTGCAGGAGCCATGCTGTTCCTTGCACATAGCGGGAGAGATGGCATTCCTTCTTGTCCAGGTGTCTCATGCAACCAGTGTGAACATCCAGGACGAAGGGAATAGCTGTCCCATTTGAGTCCAGCTTCCTCTCCTCTATTGTGATATTGCTGCCTATTTGTCAAACCTCACTGCCTTCACTATGTTCACTTTTCTTTCTTCTGTTCACAAACTAGTGATTGAAAAGAAGTTGTGATTAATCACATTTACCTTAGCTGCTCTGAGGCTTCATCCTTCTGAGTGTTTGCAAAATGGCACAGAGTCTCATCGTAGGAGGGGGTCCAGGAGCAGTGGTGTGGTAGCAATTCCACAGGCTATGTAAATAAAACCAGGAGAAAGACAGTGAGCTGGGCTTTGGAGCTCCCCGACCCATCTCCCCTCTAGCCCAGGCACATAATGACTGTTCACCCTCACTGCTCTTACTTACAAACATGTGCTCTCATTTCTAGACTATAAATGTTGTTCTGCCGTCATCTTTAATAAATCTTCTGGGCTACCACTGCACACTTGAGAAGGTGAGAGCATTAAACTAGTCAAAAGCCATAGGTGTTTCCAAATTCTAAGGAGGAGGGATTGGGGTCAAAACATTTGCATCAACATGGATGGACTTCAAGGGTATTATGCTGAGTGAAATAAGTCAAGCAGAGAAAGACAAACACTGTATGATATCACTTATATGTGGAATCTAAACAATACACCCAACTAGTGAGTAAAACAAAAAAGAAGCAGACTCACAGAGAACAAACTAGTGGTTACCAGTGGGGAGAGGAAAGGGGGAGAGGAACAATAAATGGGTAAGGGATTCAAAAAAGGGGGTTATTACGGGATTATAGGAAATCATGTGCATGAAACTTTAAAAATTGTAAAGCACTATAGAGTTTTAAAATAAATAGATAAAAATTTTTTAAAAAACATTGATGGTTGAGGTAAGTGAGGCTGTTGTTGGTAAAATAAAACAGAAAGTGGGAAAAAATGGCCTCCCTGCTACCTAAAGTGCCACAGGTAGGTAGACCAATGGGTTCACTGTGAAGAAGTACTGCTCAACGCTTATGAGCTCAAAATCACAGATATACTGGGTGGGCCAAAAGGTGCCTTCAGTTTTTAAGTAAAAATAAAAGACACATTTTTCATTTTCACCAAGAGCTTTATTGAACAACGTATTCACCCTCTTGTTCCACTATCTTCTGCCATTTTTCAGGCAACTCATAATTCCATCTTCCCAAAACTTTTTATCTGTTTGAGCAAAGAACTGTTCCAGGTACCTTTTACAGTCTTCCAGGGAATTGAAATTTTTTCCATTAAGAGAATTTTGTAAAGACCAAAATCAATGGAAATCCGAAGGTGCAATGCCTGGTGAATACGGTGGATGAATCAGAACTTCCCAGCCAGGCTGTAACAGTTTTTGTCTGGTCATCAAAGAAACATGCAGTCTTGCAGTATCCCGATGGAAGATTATGCGTTTTCCATTGACTAATTCCGGACGCTTTTCGTCGACTGGTACATTCAGTTGGTCTAATTGGGAGCAGTACTTGTTGGAATTAATTGTTTGGTTTTCCAGAAGCTCATAATAGAGTCCTCCCCTTCCAATCCCACCATCTACACAATATCACCTTCTTTGGATGAAGACCAGCCTTTGGTGGTTGGTGGTGGTTCATTTCGCTTGCCCCACGATCTCTTCTGTTCCACATTATTGTACAGTATCCACTTTTTATCATCTGTCACAATTTGTTTTAA
Organism: Eubalaena glacialis; assembly: GCF_028564815.1. Lineage (NCBI taxonomy): Eukaryota > Metazoa > Chordata > Mammalia > Artiodactyla > Balaenidae > Eubalaena > Eubalaena glacialis. The sequence goes on along the minus strand of NC_083720.1, from coordinate 147,199,836 downwards.
AAATGGAATTTTTCGTAACGTTTAAGTAGAGAATCGCATGCAGAAATATGGTCAAGAAGGTTTTTTTCGCTTAACTTATGTGGAACCCAAACATCAAAGCAAGTAACATAACCAAGCTGGTGCAAATGATTTTCAACACTTGATTTGGATATTTTGAGTATGTTGGCTATCTGCCACATGGTATAACGTTGATTGTTCTCAATTAATGTCTCGATTTGATTGCTATCAACTTCAACTGGTCTACCCGACCATGGAGCATCGTCCAGCGAGAAATCTCCAGCACGAAACTTCATAAAACACTTTTGACACGTTCCATCAGTCAGAACACCTTCTCCACACACTGCACAAATCTTTTTTTGCATTTCAGTTGTGTTTTTACCTTCTTGAAATAATAAAGCATAATATGCCGAAAATGTTGCTTTTTTTTTTTTTTTTAACATCTTTATTGGAGTATAATTGCTTTACAATGGTGTGTTAGTTTCTGCTTTATAACAAAGTGAATCAGTTATACATATACATATGTTCCCATATCTCTTCCCTCTTCCGTCTCCCTCCCTCCCACCCTCCCTATCCCACCCCTCTAGGTGGTCACAAAGCACCAAGCTGATCTCCCTGTGCTATGCGGCTGCTTCCCACTAGCTATCTATTTTACATTTAGTAGTGTATATATGTCCATGCCACTCTCTCACCCTGTCACATCTTACCCTTCCCCCTCCCCAAATCCTCAAGTCCATTCTCTAGTAGGTCTGTGTCTTTATTCCCGTCTTGCCACTAGGTTCTTCATGACCTTTTTTTTTTCCTTAGATTCCATATATATGTGTTAGCATACTGTATTTATTTTTCTCTTTCTGACTTACTTCACTCTGTATGACAGACTCTAACTCCATCCACCTCACTACAAATACCTCCATTTCGTTTCTTTTTATGGCTGAGTAATATTCCATTGTATATATGTGCCACATCTTCTTTATCCATTCATCCGATGATGGGCACTTAGGTTGCTTCCATGTCCTGGCTATTGTAAATAGAGCTGCAATGAACATTTTGGTAGAAAATGTTGCTTTTTTTCTTCCATCTTCAATATTAAAATGGCTACACAAAAATTCACCAATTTTGATGTCTTTTTTAAAATGCACACTGGTATGACAGCTGTCACATGCAATCTAACAAAATTGTTTTGAATGAAGTTAAAGACAACTAAGTGCTACTAGAGCCATCTTACGGAAAAAAAATGAATGAAGTTTTTGGCCAACCCAATACTTCCTATCTTTTCCTAGCAGATTCATAGGGCCATCCCACAATGGCTTGTAAACTTGTTTCAGTCAGATGAGTTGGGAACATCAGCTTATTTGAGCCACCAAGTATTAATTTTGTTCTAGAGGGGAAATTTATGATCGTAAATTTCCTGAAAGCATGTGCATGGTTATTTACACTTTCCTAAACCTGAATGCGTTTACAAACAGTGACATTTAGCTATTTTCAATTAAGTCTTTCATTTCCAGAGTTCTCATATGGGAAATCCTACATGGACCCGATCCACCATTAAAGTCACTGTAGCAGGACTTGGTCAGAACCTGCTACAAAACTGGTGTTTCAGCAATGATAGTGATGGAATGCATGTCCACTCAAAATACAGCTGGCAGCCTTTATTGCTGGGTTGATATTTGTTAATATGAAGATTGGGACCTACACCCATCTCAAGGAAGGAAGAGAGAGGGAGAAAGGGAAGAAGAGAAGGAGGGAAAGAGAAAGTTTCTATCAATTGTTTTCTATCTAAACACTTTTTTAAAGTTTCATTTACACTTCTCATGGAAAAGGTGATGTTGCCCAATTAAGACATGTGCTATTTCCCTAAACAGTTCATAATTTTCCATCTGTAAAAAAATGTCATTTGACTTAAGTAAGCTAAAATTCTCAAGAAACAGAGGGAACCTCAGCTGAATGTTAATCACAGTTTCAGACCTACTATTTCCCAATATACTGTCCAGCTAAATGTGGTGACTTTATTTTGCTGCAAATTCCCCAACCCCAGTTATTCTGCTTTCTCTGCTACTATAACATACAGTCACTTTTCTCTTTAATATGTATGTGCAGAATGCTCCTGAAGAAAGAAATGTCATTTTGCAATGTTTTAAATGTTTTTCTATTGCTGCCTATTCGTCAAATCTCCCAACTGTCCATATAGTATTTTTTTTGTCTCCTTTGGCTTGTAAGATAGAAATTATAAACCAGCATGGTTTCCTACATTTAATATGGTATATAACTTTATGCATTTATCTAAAGAGTATTTTCCATACGTTGAATTTAACAGAGCTCTAAAATCACGGGTATCATTTCTGAGCGATAATAGTATTTAACTTTTATTGAGTGTTTACTGAATTCCAGGTGCTGGTCTAAGTTGTATATGTATGCGCATGTTTACTCCTCACTAAAGCGTTCTGAAGGAGTGCTGTTTCTGTCCCTATTTTACAAAGGAAGCCCAGACAGGTTAACTAACTTGCTCAAGATGCCTCAGTTAGGAAGTGACCAAAGCAGCCTAACAGCAAAACCCTTGGCTCTTGAGGATAACGGTACACTGTAGAGCAATAACGCCTTGGGACATTTAAGAAAGGTGTTCATATTTGATTCCAGAAAGCAGTGAGCCCATCTGTGGCTTACATAAATTCTACTTCTAGGTTTGACTTGCCTAACAGGTCAGCTAATAAGGCGCTTAGCTCACAAGATGGAAGGTAGATTTTCTGGAGTAAGGAGCTTTACACCTACACAAACCAAGGCAATATGCTGGCCCCTCACCTCCATCGAGTTTGTGCCACTGTTGCCTATTTGTCAAGCTCACTGCTTTCACTGTGACAGATTTGTCCTTTCCTTTGCTGGCAAACAAAGAGTTCACTGAGAGGTGGTGATTATTAATATTTACAATGTCTATAGCAAACATCATTTCCTATATGCCCATGGCTTATGATTTCATGCAAATATCTGAAATGTGTTAACGAACTACAGCGTTATGAGTAACATTTCTGAGAAAATAGATTTTTTAATCCCCCTTTAATCAAAGCTATTGCCTTTCTCTCCGAGAGGATAGTTACATTATCTGATTCCATGTCATCTGCCTGTTGTCTTCCCCTTATCTCTAAACTCCTTTTTTTTCCCTATTTCATTCTGCCTTTCTTTATTCTCTTTTCCTGTACAGATTAATTTTAAGAATTATTGACCTAGAAATGATGGCCTCTCCCCTCCACTAAAAAAAAAAAAAAAAAAAAGGGAAATTGTCTGTGTTCCTGGAGAAGATAACAGAAAACTTGGTTTGAGGCAAAGGGCAAGTTCATGCTCTACTAGCCAAACATCCTTAGGAATCGTCTGCTCTGGAAGACCCCAAGCAGCCTCTGATCTTTGAAACAGAGAAAGCGTTAGTGCTAAAGGAACAGTTGCTCATTTGTTCATTTGAAACACCCTGAAGATGATGTCAAGGAGAAAGAAACATGGATCTTTGATTTTCTGATATTCTCCTAAAACTTTCCATGTTCCCTGTATCGAGCAAGGTCTATGCAGAAAACCAGAAACCAGTACATATAACAGGAAGATTTTAACACAGGGAATTGATACCATGGAAGATGGAAGATCTGAGATGCCATATAGGCTCCATGAAGCAACACCATCAGGGGCCACTGCCCTCCCAAAACCAGAGGAGAGAATGGGAATGGTACGAGAGCCCAGGGCCTGGGGCCACCAGGGGAAGGCTGAGGCCAGGAGGAAGGCACAGGCACTGTCAGAGATGCTGCCTGACGCAGAGAGAGAGAAGGAGAAATCCCAGGCTGCTCCCTTCTTCCTGCCTGCCTATCTCTTGTCAGCGCCATCTATTGACTGAAACGAGCCAAAGGCGGGATGAGTGGAGGCTTGGGAACGCAGCCCACGGGGCCATTCCCTCTGATCCAGAGCTGAGCCCAGCGGATGAGAAGACTGGAGCTGACAGCAATCAGGCCCTGGATGGCACACTCCCGTTCTCTCCTCCACTTTTCTGCGGCTACACGTAGTCATCTTTTCCCCACCAGAGAGCTGTTATTCAATCTAAAAGAGTGGAACTTTAGAACTCATACGGTAATTGGTCGGTCATCCAATTATGTTACATCATCGAGATAAACTTCAAGGAATAATGTGTTTAAAACAGCAAAAAAAAAAAAAAAAAAATCTACTAAATCAATGTACAAAGGATCTTGACACAAAGCTCCGTCTCTGGGACATTTATTGAAATTTAGTTGCAGATTATTTCCTTATTGAGTTTTGCTTTTCTGTTTTCCTGGAATATAGTCATAAAGTCAAATTTGGCTAACTTATGCCAGTAAATCACATTCTGAAAAATTACATTACTTCTTTATACGTCCACAGAGAGATTTCAGTGACTATTTCAGAAGAGTAGAAAAGATGATGAAGACTCAAAGAAAATAATGCAATGTTTGAACTCTTTAAAACTTTTTTAATTTCTCAATTTTCAGAAAAATATTCTAGTCTTAAGCATTCATTATAGCTTATAGTTTTAAAAACCTTAAGGTATGTTAAAAACAACCCCAAAACACTAAATTCAAATTTAACTGGACTTCCTATATTTTCATTTGCTAAATCAGGTAACTCTATCATAGGATTAAATACAGATTTCTGTTTTATCATGGTTTTAAAAATGGCTTAATTACCAGACATACTGAGTAGAGATGGCCACCCAGTAAGATTAGCCAGGAATCAACAGACAAACTAATATCTATCATTCTTATAAATAATTTTAATAAGTTTTCTGAACTTATTTAGTTTAGTGTTTATTTTAAACAATTTAGTTTAGAAATAAATCAATAATCCAATAAATAAATAGGAAAAAAAAAACTGTGACATTTAGGAAAACTATGTTTTGAGTCCTGATCCTACGATTAAGTGAATATATGCCATTGGAAAGCCATTTATCCTCCATAACTTTATAAAATAATCCTAGCTCCTTTTTCTTGGAAGAAAACAAAGACCTAGATTAAACTATGAAAGCTCCTTTACACGCATTCCTCTCTCACTCCCTTCCATAGAAGTAATCACTGCTATAGTATGAATATTTTTGCCCTCTCAAAATTCATATGTTGAAACTTAATCCCCAGTATGTAGGTGTTAGGAGATAGGGTCTTTGGGAGGTGCTTAGGTCATAAGGGTGGATCACTCATGAATGGTACTGGAGACCCGAGAAAGCTCCCTCGCCCCTTCTGCTATGTAAAGACACAGCACAAAGATGGCCATCTATGAACAAGGAAGTGGGCTCTCACCAGACATCTAATGTGCAGGTGCCTTGTCTTGGACTTCCCAGCCTCCAGAACTATGAGAAATAAATGTTTGTTGTTTATATGCCACCCAGTCTATGGTATTCTGTTATAGCACCTTGAACAGACAAAGACACTAATCATTGATCTGTATCATTCCCACCATTTTGTATGCATTTATAGACATACATGTATTTATGGACATGTCATTTTTTTATTTAGAAAAATGAAATCATATTTCACACATTATACTGAGACTTTCATTTTCATTTAAGTCTTGAATGTCTAAAATTATTTATTTAATTTTACTATAGATAATACACACAGTTGTGGCAAGCAGACTCTAAAACAGCCTCTCTATGATCCCCAACTCCTGGTACTCATGCCCTCGAGTAATTCCCTACCCTTGAGTGTGGGATGGTCTAACGACTTGTATTAACAAACAGAAAAAGGCAGAGGTAATTGGATGTCCCACAGAAGTGTAGGATGTAAAATTCTGACTTGCGTTTTACTAGCAGACTCCTCCCATTGCCTTCTCAGTTTGCATGCTTTGACGAAGCAAGCTGTCATGCTGGAGAGGAACAAAGGCCTCCAGCCAATGAACAACTAGGAACTGAGGCTCTCTGTCCAACAGTCCTCAAGGAGCTGAATCCTGACAACAATCATGTAAGCCTGGAAGTAGATCCTTCCACAATCCAGTCTTCAGATGAGACCCTAGCCTTGGCCAACACTTCAGTTACAGCTTTGTGAAGACTCTGACACAAGGGACCCAGCAAAGCCACGCCTGGTTACCTGACCTACAGAAACTCTGAGATAATAAATGTGTGTTATTTTAAGTTTCTAAATTTGTGGTAATAGTGCTACACAGTAATAGGTAACTAATGCACACATGATACAAAATTTAAAAGCTATAAAAGTTATTTCTGTGAAAATTTAAGTCTCCTTCCCATCCTTGTCTCTAGCCAATCAGATCCCCTTCCCAGAGGCAAACACCATTACAAGCATCAATTCATATCATCAATCTGAAAGCACTTTAAATGTTTAAAAGACATTAATAAAGGTAGTACGATCATTATTCATACCAAAATTCCAAGATTTACAAAAGATACTAAGATTTTGAGTTAGCAGAAGATGAGAACAACAGGTATCATTACATAATTATCTCACAAGGGACTATATGGAAAAGGCAGGAAAAGTGGCAGGTGTCAGATGAGCACATGTAAGAAGGGTTATTTACACGTGGCAGAGCTATTGCTCATAAGCAGAAAGAGTTCGAAAGATCATTAAACACATCCTTAATACAATTGATTCAGTGTCCTATGCTGACTGTAAAGCAAGGCATTATCAGGATGAGTGAAAACAAACTAGAAAGCATTGTACTGCATGGTTCAAAGCCAGGTCCCTGTATCTGACACCACACATGGAATACCGTTCATCAGACCACAAAATGGCTTGATGTAGCTAGAAATGACAGTGTTGGAACTAGGGTGAGAGACTGACTTACATGCTTGAGTTAAAGAATAGATTAAAAAAGGAAAGAGCTTTCATCTGGAACAGGAGTGAGCCCTTTTCTGTAAAGGGCCAGATGGTAAATATTTTAAGCTTTGCAAACCAGATGGTCTCTTTCCCAGACACTCAACTCTGCTGTCGTAGCACTAAAGCAGCCATAGACACTACATAAATAAGTGGGCGTGGCCATGTTCCAATAAGACGTTATTTACAAAAGTAAGTAGTGGATTTGACCCAAGAGCTTGTTGACCCCTGATCTAGAAGGGTAAAACAAAGGATGAGTACAGCTGAAGTCTTTCAATTTGGCACCTGATTAAAAAACTTAGATACCAAGAAAAAAATCTCCTAGCTCATGACAATTCCCGTGCTGCTTTCTGAATACACTGATTTGACTATCATTGAAGATATCTTTATTTATTTATTTTTATCTTTTTATCCAAGTATAGTTGATTTACAATGTTGTGTAGTTTCTGGTGTACAGCAAAGTGAGTCAGTTATATCTATAGTTATATATTCTTTTTCAGATTCTTTTCTTTTATAGGTTATTACAAGATATTGAATATAGTTCCCTGTGCTATACAGTAGGTCCTTGTTGTTTATCTATTTTTATATAGTCATGTGTCTCTGTTAATCCCAAATACCTTATTTATCCCTCCCCACTCTTCCCCTTTGGTAACCATACGTTTCTTTTCTATGTCTGTGAATCTATTTCTGTTTTGTAAATAAGTTCATTTGTATCATTTTTTAGATTCCACATATAAGTGACATCACATGATATTTGTCTTTGACAAATACCTCACTTAGTATGATAATCTCTAGGTCCATCCATGTTGCTGCAAATGGCATTATTTCACTCTTTCTTATGGCTGAGTAATATCGCATTATATATATATATATATATATATATACACACACACACACACACACACACACACAATGTATATATGTGGTATATATATATTTACCACAGAAGATATCTTTTTTTATTTGAACCAAAACTGCTGCCATTTTAACTGATTTTCTGCCCATCTAGAACCTGAGTTGTCTTAGAACTAAAAGAGAACCACACGTTAAGAACTGCCCCTCTTTTTCTCAATGCCCTGTCTTCTTACCATTCCTCTTCCAGCTGCTTGGGAGATTCTAGGACTAGAACAATAGTACTAGATTGGGAAATGCTATCTTTAATAGAGGTCTCCTCTTTATCTTTTGGGATTCCTACTACCTGTTTTTTTTTTCAAAGATACTTTTTTATTAGCCAAACAAGTACCTACAATCCATATTTTTAAACTCTATTGACTGAAATTAGTGTTTTTAAGCATTTGATACTAAAATTATGTTACTTCAAGGCAACTAAATTTAATATTTATAAGTCCATGTCTAGTCCATATAACTAGACATTTTCTATTTTTGTGCTAAAGTTACTCAAACACTTATAAGTTTTATTAATTTCGTAGCATTCTTTTCCCAGATCGTTGAAATATTTATTGTGTATTTTTATGTTTCATGGATTTTTGTTATAAAAAACTCCAGTCCTTCGTGTGAGAGAAAGAGCTACACACAGATAGCCATATGTTCACACGTAGCTCGTACAGTAGAATCAAATTTAACTGATTTTATTTCCCGGTCCTAGTTCTCCTGCCCACATGGTTAGCACTCAGGATAGAAGACAGGACCACAGGAATTAAATGAATTGCCCAATTTTATGAAACTACTATGAAGGCAAAATATATTTTAGGAAAATAGACTTCCTGTGTGTATGATTCTTATCCTTCTTCTTAAAAAGAAGTTAAATGTTTTCATTAATTTACATCCCCAAACTTTCAAAGATTATGAGATTTAAATGAAAGTGTGTCACTTTCATCTTTCTAAATGCAGAATGCCATCATCTCTAAAATATAAACTGGATTCTTCAGTGACCAAGCTTGATGAAGCAATGTTTGAAATCTTTCTAGAGGTTAAGACACCACAATTTCACTTGTGTCTGAACCAACTCCACATAAACAAAGTAAAGTGAAACCCCAGCCTGAGACGCTCCGGCACTGTCTAAAAGTGGGAAAAGGCCACCTTCCCAATCCCAGCCTCCACTTCCTCCCAACCGAGACGAGTGGGCGTTCCAGCTCTGCTGCGATGCCATACACGGCCTCTTTCACTGCCTCACTAAGAACTCTGGCTCACCCCTGGCCAAGCTATGATCCACAGACCAAAAGACCACTACGGTTTGGAGAATATCAGTGAACTATACAAGGAAGTGTCAAAACTCCAGCTCCCAAACACACACAGTTTCTAACTTAACCTGCCGTTTCCTCTAATTATGGTCATCTCCATAGCGGGAACCATGGTGAAATGTTTTAAAACTCTTCAAGTTTCCTAGAATTCACCACTTACACAATATTTGATCTGGTAAAAGGCAACTAAGACTAAAATTAATCTGTAAACACATTTCTAGCAGGGAACTGAAGTCATCCAAAACCTTCAGAGAACACGACTTCAAGTTCTCAAATATAACTAGGTAAATTGATCTTAACTTCATCTCTACTTGCCCGTCTGCCCCTTGGTGAACACAAGGCCAGAAAACAAAAGGTACCCAAAAGACAGGTGGTCTAATTAAGAAATAAAAGCAAATGATGCCGTGTGAACAATCAGAAGTTGCAAGATCAATTTATTATTTATTGGGAGATAACTGTAGCCTCTCTCTTCTCACAGGCAAACTAACGTAACAACATTTAATGGAGCTTGCAGTATAATCAAGAAAGAACTCAGTTTCCCTGGTTTCCAACATTGGACTCTATCCACTAAAACCTGTATCAAGACTAATTCTCTTCTGGTAAAAGTGGGAAAAACAAAAACAGACGATCAAGAGAAACCTGGTATCCTAATCACTTAAGATATCTACTGGTACTACACACCGTCACCTTTTAGAATTGAGTGATGTACTTATTGTATAAAATAATCAACTCCGATTTTAATATATGAGAATTTCACAAGGACTAATTCAGTGCTTTAGAAATGGGGAATCAAAAATGAATAGAAATTTATATAGATAGGAATTATAATATAGAAATCATATATGTGTGTGTGTGTGTGTGTGTGTGTGTGTGTGTGTTATGGCACCACAATTTAAATCCAGTCTCATGTGTCTAGTGATCTGGCACACAGATACTAACATTCAAAAACTATGGATTGAACATTATTATGTGTACAAGTTTACATTAATTAAGGTAACACCTGCTATTATAACAGATAACAGTGATATAAGGCAATAGAAGCATGTTTCTGGTTCATACACTATCCAATACCAGGGCTCCCAGTCAGCAGGTAGTTCAAGCTACCTCCTCCTTGAATTTCTGCCCTCCAAAAATGCTTCAGAGTCCTCTCCATTCAGTCAAATGGTGAAGAAGAGGACTATGGAGGAGACACACTTAGTTTTTAGGCACTTCAGCCTAGATGTGAAACATATCACTTTATTTCACATTCCATTGGCAAGAGCTAGTCACATGGCCACACCCAGGTGCAAGAAAGGCTGGGAAATGTAGTTTCATTTGGGCAGCTGATTCCCAGCAACTACTCTGAAGAATATGAATCTTCTGTGCACAGCCAGCGGTACCTACCACAATTATTATGGTAGATACTATAAGTACCAAATGTAGTAAGACATAAGGCTAACCATGAAATACGCCTTTGTCTAGATTTTTTGTAGCTGTTAAGATATGATGAGCAATTCACTCAAAATTTAGCTAATCAAGACAACTAATATTTAAGGTCATTATATGTATTAAGTGTGAAGCTAATGATATTAACCCACAGTCAGCAATCATGTATTTTGAATCGGTGATTCATAACGGTGTGAGATTAGGAGAGATGTATTAACATTCTCTCACATTGTGTCATGACCATACCATGACACTAGCTGGGTAGCATATGTGGAAAAATAAAGTTTTACATTTTTATTAGATTTGAACCTACTAGAGACAAGATTATTCAATCTCTTTTGTTTGTTTGTTTGTTTTGTTTTGTTTGATTTTTATTTTATATTGGAGTACATTTAACAATGTTGTGTTAGTTTCAGGTGTACAGCAAAGTGATTCAGTTATATGTATACATATATCTGTTGTTCTTGAAATTCTTTTCCCCCTTTAGATTGTTACATAATACTGAGCAGAGTTTCCTGTGCTTGCAAAGATTGAATATAATCCTGTATATAGAAGTGACTGCAAGTAGATGGCTTCTATTATAATTAACTGAAAAATTAAGATCATAATACTGAATTCATAGATTGTTAAGCATATTAGACATCATATATACTTTCAAATCTAGTACATTATAGGTGTTCCATGAAAACATATATAATTCCCATTCTTATTGTTATTATTTTGAATAGCTCTCCTTTTAATGAGCAAAGGCAGAAGTTCTGGGCTTACTCTTTGTTACCATAGAAAAGGTAAATTACAAGGAAGTATTTCTTGTGGAAAAAAACAAGCAGTAGAAATTTGTTAAGCATGAAATGGGTGAAAAGAGGAGAGAAATTGGTCACCAACTTTGATTCTTGAATAATTTCATCACGTACAAAGTGAAATTAATTGGTTGTTTAAACCAATCTCATCCACAGATGCTTGGAAATGAAGACGAGTGAGTGTGGGAAAGGGAAGTCTAAAAACACCTCCAGATTATGGAGAAGCCTGATGTTCCTGATCTGTTTGGCAACGAAACTGCCTCCTAAAACCACAGGCGGCATTTTCCAGGAAAGAAACAAGCCAACCTTTTCAGTTACTTTGTCCTTGATCTCCTATTCTTGGTGTAACAGAATCTGAAAGAAATTCATGTGACCCATATTGAGAAAATGCTTCTAGAAAACCCATTTTTGGGGAGGTAAGAATATAAAATTCTCAGAACATCAAAGATTGACTTACTAGAATCATACGTTGGGAGTGATTTCCCTCCTTTTTTTAAAAAAAAAGGTTTTATTTTTATTAATATTATTATAAAAAGTACATTAATTTTTTTATCCATGATTTAAAATATAGCAAAACACACATGATAGCTTACTCAAAAACATGTTGAAGACTCTTCAGCTTTTCACATTACAGATTTTTTGTGTTCAAATCTTCCCTTTCTGGTTTTTAACCTGAACTTCTCTTACAATCTTGATGCCATCTCTATTTCTACAAACTGTTTGCTCTTCCTGTTGTAATATCAATATTTCATTACTCATGGATTTCAAAAAAACATAAAATCGCAGACCTTTAGAGCTGAAACTGACATTAAAAATCATCTCAATTAACTTTATCAAGAAACCTGAGACCCAGACAAGTTAAAGGGCTTGGCCAAAACCCCTTAGAGCAGGAAAGAAGGCCCTGGCTCTTCAAATCCTGCAATAGCATTTTTAAATGTGTATATAAATTGTTCTGAGAACCCAGCAATTGCTGCAGCTCCCTGGAGCTGATAGTGAATGCAAGTGTTAGCTGCAGTCCCCATAGGTTTAAGCATTATTAGAGCAGCGCTCCTTCATTCACTTGTTGCCCAGACATTTAGTGAGTCCTAGTAGGAAACTGTGGATGCGAACGTGAATTAAGACCCAGGCGCTACTCGAGGGACTTGACTTATTAGTGTTAGGAAACAAGCGTGGTCGGGCAATGAAGTATCATAGGGGCTGTGCTAGATCGTGCACAGCATGCCTTAGGTGTACAAAGGTGGGAGTGGTTATTTCTATTTAGGTCAAAAAAGGCTTGATAGGGGATGCCTTTATGCTTGATGTGAACTAAGTCTGGAACGATGTGAAAGTATTTCACAGGCTGGTGTGAATGGGACTGGAGGGATATTCTTGACATGGGGGCCACGTGCTGTGACAGAAGGCACGGGGACTTGAGAGTGCGTGGCACACCGGGGAGCGCCAGGGGGCTCTGTGTGCTTGTCCCGTGGTGTACAAGGAGGGGAGCTGGTGGCAGAGAAGGCTGGAGAGACAGAGGATGCTGGATCTCAGAGGACCTCATGTCCTATAAAAAAAATAGCATTCACCTGGCCAGCCTTCTTTGGTTGCAGGAATCACGCCTGAAGTTCTCAGGCCTAATCCATTCTGCCTGATAGCAACTTCTTATACAACCCAGAGGATAAGTTCAATTGGGGGTTTTATGAAAGCAACAGAAAATAATCATCATAAATTATTCAACTTACATAAGAATTATACACATTTATTATAGATTTAAATTTTTTCATTAACTGCATAAATATTTGTTGGCACGTAAATTGACGAGGGATAAGAATGTCTTAGACCTGACATCTATTGCGGAATTCGAGGATTAAATAAGAAGTCAAACTTTAGTCACTGATTATTTTAAATAATGTCTTTTTAAAACGTAAATGTTATGCCATGGAATAGGGACATTCATGTGAGGTATTCCTTAATTGGAATTGGCAAAACAAACAAAAACTCGTAGCCAAGTGTGGCTAGAAAAATACCTGATGTAACTAGTTCCTCTGTTGTCCAGTTTTTGTCCCCTTTCTTCCGATTTTCTTCTGTTTTGTACAGAAATGGTCACTTTTTCATATCAACCTCATAATGAATTCTCTACCAAAAATTACTCCAACATCGGATTTTAAATAAGAATTCTCATAAACTGATTTCAAAGAATGATTTTCTCCCCTCAAATACATTCTGCAAAATGCCTGTCACTGGCTGCTTAGTGCGGCAACCAGTGACCAGAACTTACAAGGGTCTGCAGCTGCTAGACTTCCTATTTCTACATCTCTTCAGCTTTCCACCTGCCCCTCTCTGGGTCCTCTCTGACGGCAGGCTCCTGGATTGTTGCCCATGTTGCTGCAGGTGTAGAGTCCCATGCTGCTTTGATTGCTGTTGGATGGGAAGAAACACTTCTTGTTTGATGCCAATTCCAGAACACCCATCCCTTCAACACCAGTGTAGACACAGGGTCTCCACCCTATGCCTTCTCTGTCCACATCCCACTGAATTTACTGTTTAACCACGCCCCCTTCACTCCATTGGCTGCACAAGTTGTAAATTTCTTAGTTGATCTTCATGAATAAATGGGTTCCAGGAGGGTAAGAAGGGTGTCATTTTAAGAAAAAAATTAATAATTTAAGTCCACTTTAAAGAATCTATCATTTAAAGAATGTTAGAATGGCCTCAAAGTTAGTGATGATAATTTAACAAAGAAATACTGCTAGATTCTTGAGTACTGGCAAATAATAGCTATCAATATATGATATATGGACTCAAGCATAGTGCCCATGCATTATATTGATAAGCAAGAACTATATGCTCAGAATTAGCTGCTATGGATGGAGAGTTGAGTGGTTAATCATTAACAATTTATTGAAGAATTATTTACTCTATAACAATTCTATGGGTCTAAAATGAAACTGTTTTCTTTTGTTTTAAGTGATGTTAATGTTTCTGATAGTAAGACCATTTTTAAGACCATTTTTTAAATTTTGTTGACTAATTTATTGAGTAATGGGATAAAAAGTTTTATGGCGTGTCTGTTTTGTATTTCTGAAATGTTCTACTTTCATGTCTGAACTTAAAAAAAAAAAAACCTTCTTATCTTCAACCCTTGTTTCCCTCCCTCTAATAAATAATTCCCTGCTTCCCTAGTCTATATATGATGAAATGATGAGTGGTAGGCTTCTTACTAGATATAATTCCCAACTTCTCTATGACAGATTGGCAATGGTACCAAGATCAGCTTTTTTATCTGAACCTTGACTTAAGGGAAAAAATAATTATTTACAGAGCCGAAAGAGTCGAAATAGTTTATTATACTTAGTAAAATAGATATATCCAAATAAACTAGAAGTCAGTATAATAAAGTCCACCAAAACAGTTGGACACTTAAATTTTCCTATTATATGAGAATTTTCATGTAATTCGAGAAAAAAATATGTTCTTTGTGTTTCCACATATCCTCTTATAGTGTCTATATTTTATGATCACAACCCACTCTTCATTCCAGTTTAACAACTAAACTTTTTCCTTTCCACATACAAGATTTAGAAGGAATTTGATCATGTTGACCTTTTGATTTTAACAACCCAGGATTAACCTAATCGAGAATGGAAATAATGTGGAAATGCTACAGATCAAGCCTCTCTGATTCAAATCATTTAACACATTAATTCTGACAGCTGGAAAATCTTACTCAGAAAAAAATGTCAGCAGCATGTTTAATGACGAAAAGCAAGAAGCATGGGCCTCTCCAAAAATCACAAAGACGCACTATCCATCTCATACTTTACAGAACTGCCTCTATCACAACTCATTTCATCCTCTCATCTCTGAAGCATCCCAGACACGTTCTTTAACCATGAATTCACAAGCCTTTACTCTGAGTGAGCCTCGGAATCAGGAACCTCCTGCGCAAGCGTGGGAAACGGGGGAGGAGCCCATGGCGTTCACCTGGGTTTGCTGAAGACAACAAAGCAGAAAAGAATGCTTTGCTTCTCTTGGCCTCTGTGTTCCCTGTTAATGTGTAGCGGCTCACTGTTGGGAAATACTTCCTCACCTGACGTTCCAAGAAGTGGAGGACCTCACAGTTGTTTTATGGCTCAGTCATTAAACGCATGAACGTTCCATCCTGCCGGAATCACTGACGGAACCGGACTGTGGTCTGAAATCCTTCTCAGAAACGCTGCCACCATGTGGCACGTTGGCGCTATGACCAGAAGAGCCCTATAGGTCATGTGGTTCATCTCAAGATGGCTGGGCTCCAGCAGAATCTATTCCTATAACGTCCTAAGTTCCTATTAAATCACTCCCGCGGGCAAAGAGTAAACCATAGTGTAATCCTGTGGAAATCTTGGGGTTTTTTTAGAATATGTGAACTTCCCTCCGCTACACTGACAATCTGACAACTTAAGTGGGTTATGTGTTTAAAGGGAAAAAAAGTTTTTAAGAGCAGAAATAAGAAATCTGTTTTTGCAACGTTATAACCCGTGTGCTTTGTATTTTATAGAGATAGCTGACATCTGAATTATTAAAATGTGTGCTTAGAACCCACAAATCAACAATATCAATTCATTTGAAACACATACAATTTAAAAGAGATACGTTTCCTCCCACCAAGTGTCTACAAACCTATGGATTAGTTACGTTAACACTGCAAAAAATTATTCAACCGTATTTATATTAAAAGTAATACTTGGGGGCTTCCCTGGTGGCACAGTGGTTAAGAATCCGCCTGCCAATGCAGGGGACACGGGTTCGAGCCCTGGTCCAGGAAGATCCCACATGCTGTGGAGTAACTAAGCCTGTGCACCACGACTACTGAGCCTGCGCTCTAGAGCCCGTGAGCCACAACTACTGAGCCTGTGTGCTGCAACTCCTGAAGCCCGCGCACCTAGAGTCCGTGCTCCACAACAAGAGATGCCACCGCAATAAGAAGCCCGCGCACCACAAGGAAGAGTAGCCCCCATCGCCACTAGAGAAAGCCCATGTGCAGCAACAAAGACCCAACGCAGCCAAAAATAAATAAGCTTATTTTTTAAAAAAAGCAATACTTGGTAAATAGGAGTTGACACCTTAGATACAACCAATAATAAATAGGAACATTTAACTTTAATCTCACTTTACACATGATTCTTACAATGGAGGTGTGAGATAAATTAATAGTGCAATTTCCATTTCACAACTGAGAAAGGTAGATGAAGAGGTTAAGTAATCTCAAAACAATATTAAATATTTAAAGTGGACTCAGAGCTCTGCAACCCCTAATTTCTGTTCCAATATTCAACCTTCAACTGTAATTTTTTTTCATTCAAACACCTTTTGAATACCCTGTAAAGTTTTTTTTTTAATATAGAATTATCTTTTTAATTTTCTTATTAAGTAACCAACTTTATATATCCTGGGAGAAAAATTAGAAAAAGACAATTCAGAAATCTAATCCAGCCCTTCAGAGGTGTGCGAATTATCCTGTCGATGTACACAGTTTAAAAATCTTACATCTGATCTCATTCCAATAACCTATTCCATTTAAAGGTATTACAAATCATGACTACCTGCTCCTCCTAAAAATCTTAATAATAGTTAACACACACACACTGGTTAAAATAGGCAGGGTATTTGCATATATGTGCCATGTATTTTTAGTTTTACACATACTAATTCACTTAAACCTCTCAAAACGCCCACGAACTGTGCATTTGACAGATGAAAACAGGTATAGATAGGCTAAGTGATTTGCCCAAGGTCTCACAGCTAATCAGTGGCAGAGTGGAACTCAAAGCCACACTCTGGCTCCTGAAGCAGCACTTTCCAGCAGTAACCCTGCTCTCGGTCAGAAGCTGCTTTACTTCTGCCGCATTGAGAATAAATTACCTCTCTTCTATTTTATATAGCAATTAGCAGATTCATCACTTCCAAACAATTCAAACAGGGCGACAAAAATCCACGTCCTTGAAAGGTCAATGTAAATCCAATTTAATGAGCGTGAACGTGGATTTTAATGTTACTAATGCCATTTGTTTAAATGACAGGCTGCTACACACTTGAAATCACAAAACAGAGCTTCAGTAAAAATGGAGGAAGGGTTTTTGAATTCTTTGTATATATCTGAACAATAGCCTGGTAGCTCTTAAATAAGTATAACTGTGAGGCAAATTTGGTTGCATATATTACCTTCATCTGTTATTTAAACCAAAAGAAACAAAAATCCATTCTATTTAATTTTATTTAAGACTGATTTAGATTATATTTTTATTCTAATTCAGAAATTATAGAGTCTTTGTAAGAACTAGTCATTTCCCTCCCTCCCTTTTTGTGGGACGCCCTCGATGCCCTTCCAGGATGCTGACAGCCAATCCTATAAACGAAAAAGCTAGTTAATGATATTGTGCATAAGTAATGTTTTAACTGCAGAGTAGTTTGTGTGTGTGTGTGTATGTGTGTGTGCATGTGTTTGCTTTGTAACCACAAAACCAGAGGGGGAAGTGTAGGAGCAAGTGGGTTGAGCAGTGGCAAAAAACCTCATGACACATCTCTCCGCCCCCTGTGTTGGTGGAGAACGTCTGGAGCAGCCTTTAAATTCTGAGAGGTCCTGGTTGTCAGCAGCAGGGAGAGGAGGCGGCCAGAGTGCAGCACTGAGCACAGACAGCATCAGCACCGCCTGGGACCGGGCTCTTCTCCGCCGCCGCAGACCAAGGTAAGGCTGCAGTTTGCTGCTTGCTTGCTGTCCTATGTATGCACTGTTTCATTTCATGGGGAAGGTCAAGCTGTAAGGAAAAGAGTTTAACAGTAAAAGGTGTTCATCAGACTTAAATGGTCCTAGTCTTCGGAATAAGCATGCCAGATCCAGGGCAGATCTCCTGCAGGAAAGGCGGCCGGCTATTTTGAAAGACAGTCGAATACAAAACTTAAAAATATTTCCACGCCATCCTCAAAAGAACTGAAACTACTTCCTGCCAGCAGAAAAAAAAGGAAATGTCTATGCGCCTTTGGAATGATTCTATCTACATCATTTTAAATGGATAGATGATTGTGGAGACATTTAAAAGGAAAATGATTTTTAGTGCTAATGTAAACAAATGATAATGCTAATTATTTAATGATTTGACTTATCCTGTTTTCAAAGAACAAAACCTTTCTGAATATTTTCACCTCTGTATTTAGCTGTTAAAATTTATCCAAAATACCTGTATGACACTATTTAGACTTACAAATAGGAAAGTTGTTGACTGTTTTCAGTGTTTTTCTTTTTCGTTTCAAATTTCTAGAATACCTTACTTAAATTACTAACTTTAGAGATAGCTTCATTTCACCTAAGTAACACCTTTTAAATAATTTAAGTTGAAAACCACATTTGAAATGCATGCTGGAAAATGGAGAAAGCAAGTTTCTTTCACAGTTTTATTTTCTCTCTTTCACTTTGTGTTTTTCTTCTCTGAAAAATAAATATTCCCATTCCAGCTTATTATTTGAACTTAATTACTGTTGATCTGTTTTTAGGTTTAGATGGCTGGTGACATGAGGTAGCAATGGCATAATCTCTGAAACTCTAAATTTTAAAGTTGATAAATATAGACTTGTAAAATTCCTCTCTCCTTGCCTAATAGGAAGAGATGGAGAATAGAGGAGGTGGCATTACAAATACTAACTCAAAAGATCATAATATTAAGAAGAAAAATTTTCTCTAAGAAGTAGAGAGTATTTCTACAGAAAATATATATTTATTTGTGACAATTTTGTAATGTGGTACCCTAAAAAAGCATCACTGTTTTAACCTAGGAAAAGATCAAATATTTCTTACAAAATATTTTGCAGGAACATTCATTACGATGAGAATTGC
This sequence comes from Eubalaena glacialis, assembly GCF_028564815.1. Lineage (NCBI taxonomy): Eukaryota > Metazoa > Chordata > Mammalia > Artiodactyla > Balaenidae > Eubalaena > Eubalaena glacialis. Next base: position 147,180,746 of record NC_083720.1, on the reverse strand, counting down.
AGTGATTTGCTTCTGCCTCTTGGGCATCGCCTCCGCCCTTCCAGTGAGTACAGCTGAATCTTAAAGAAAATTCCTCAAAATAAATGAATTGTGTGTTTCAAGGTGCTAGGAACACATTCACACTGTAATCTTTCTTCACCTTTTCTGTTTCAAAGGTTAAACACACTGATTCTGGCAGCTCTGAGGAAAAGCAGGTGAGCATCTTTTAGGTTTATCATATAGTTAAATTATTTTTGCAACTGCTGCAAGATGTGCTACAAACGTATGGCAATTTTACTTATTTTCATAGTCAAACAAAATAACTTATAAGTATTTATTGAGTGCCTGCTGTGGTTCTAGGCCAGTACCAAGCACAGAATTGCTTTTAATTAATATAGTCTCTTAAAACCAAACTAGATTTTTTAATATAATAAAATGGTGCTCTAGGCCTATCATTTATGTAAAATGAGTTCTATGAAGTTGTGTGACTTTTTGTTTCCATGAGTCAACATACTGTCCTAGAAGTAAAAAATTCCATCTTTTGCTTTACTTAGCGGCAAGCTAAGTTTAAAATTCACCTCACATATTGGAGAGTTGGCATAACCATAATATTCACAATATCTCCTAAGATATTTGCTAAGAAGCCCATTATAAGAAGAAAGTCTGTTTATGCTGTTTGTATCTATTGTGCTTATCAGATGACTTTAGGTCACATTTTTCTAGCCAAACATAAGACCAAATCAAATTCTTTATTATAATTATTCAACCAGCACAATAGATGTACCTGCCCCTCCACAGGGTGAAAGCATGCCAGCCAAACAACAAACGGGCATTGTCCCAAGGAGCTTGGACAAAAAGGCACACAGAGTTCAATTCCAGATAAACAGAATAAAGGCCAACATAGAGCTGCCTGGGGTCACTGCAGTTAGATTGCTTAATGAAGATGTTAGGAGAAGTATTGCTGCGTGTGTTTGGGTGTGCAAGTGGGTATAAGTAAGTGTGTCTGTTTTCCAAGTGATTTAAGAACACAAGTATTGAATCACAACAATAAGCCAGAAAATTAACATTTCCAGAGAAAATAGTGATCACACTTTTTGAGGCAACAATTAGTGCCTTTTTAATAGAATAAAATATGGCACATGAAGCCACGGCAGTATAAGTGGTTAAATGTTATTTAGGAGATAAGTGAAGAGCTCAACCTTCTAGAATCCTAGAAATCTAGAGCTAGTAGGAAAAATGGAAAGTCTGTAAAGAGACACCCCTGAAGATGAACACCGGTTATCTAGGAGTGATATGATTACTGGGTAGATTTTAGTTTGTTTTTCTTATCTATTTGTTCTTCATATTACTTTTTAAAAATTATAAATTTATCCTATAAATACAGATAAAGCCTGTATTACAGGTATCATCAGAATAAATATGTATGTTAAATGTAATCAATCATAACATTTATCTGTAAAATATTTACATAAATATATATATTTTAAAGAAAAAAAAAGGGAAACTTTGAACTCATCTAGACCAGTAGTTTTCACATTTTTTAGTCAAGGAACCCATTCTTTCAGCAAAAACTGTCATAGAAGGCCAATATGAAGCTGCTCTGGTTAGAGCCAACCATGGGGAAACCCAAAGTGCTACCGACTGGTTTCCTTCTTGCTTTTCCCCTCCTTTGTGGCTGTGAAGGAATTCTTGGAACCCCCAGGGTAACTTTTCTCCATGACAGAGATGTGAAGTGATTGCCCTGGGCTGTACAGCCCACCAGATGACACTTAATTCAGAGCAATTTCCACTCCTCTGCACTAGCATATTACTATCATTTTCCAGACAAATGACTTGGCTAAGTGAAAGGCCATTCCATTCATGTCTTTGGCACCTTAAAGCAACAGAACTTTTATGCAATGGTGTTGATATTATATTTCTGCACTGCCCACTAAGGTAGCCACTAGACACATGTGACTATTGAACACTCGAAATGTAGCTAGTGCAACCAAGGAACTAAATTTTTTTTAATTAACTTAAATTTGAATAGCCACATGTTTTATGGCTAGAGAATGGCATACTGGACAGCACAGCCTTAGAGAATTTCTCCTTGTTCCACAGAGACAGGAAACAAGGAAGATCAACACAAATTAAGGGCACCTCTGCTTTAGTTGTGTTTCATCTGAGAGGAATTTCCGCTAACACACATAGAACAGAAAAGCACAGTGTATCATCAATGTGAACAGCCACTGGATTTGAACCCTGGCTCTGCCACTTACTATCTCTTAACTTCATTGTGGCTGAGTTTCTCCTGATCTGTAAAATGGGAGTAATAATAATGATACCTATCCCAGGATTAAATGAATTAGTATTTGTAAATTACTTTGAAAGTGTGCCTGCCTCACAATAAGTGCTATGTAAGGGTTTGTTAAATGACTCTACCAGAAAGAATAAATTATGAAAGATACAGCTAAGGCTCTAGTTGACTGAATAATGCATGTTATGCTTATCCATCAAGACTAGGGAAGGATAGTTGTTTTTTCAGCTTATTTATTCAGTTGTTTTCTCAACTTAGAGATCCCTGTTTCTTTTTCTTAATAATGACAAATATGCAACTCTTTTTTGTAGCTTTACAACAAACACCCAGATGCTATAGCCACATGGCTAAAGCCTGACCCATCTCAGAAGCAGACTTTCCTAGCACCACAGGTATTTTTAATTTTAATTAATTCTAAATATTAAAATTCTCACAATTAAAGAACAACCACCACAAAAAAATAGCCACCAAGCAGGCCATTTGGGCTTGTTAAATGGATCTTTCCTGCCTGTTGGTAAACGTGAACTTAGGACACCAATTGATCTGTCATGTTGTCTTCCCGCTTAAGCCATCCACCAATGAGGCTAAAAAATAAGACCTGCTTTGTATGGAAAAGGCTAACTTTTGAATTAAAAAGTTAAGAGAGTATGATGTACACTGATTTGTACCCTTCCTTCTTCAGAATACTGTGTCCTCTGAGGAAACTGCTGACAACAAGCAAGAGGTGAGGTTCCACTTTGAATCCAAGGTCCACCATGTCTGAAGCAACTCTTTCTCCTAGTGACATTGCCTGGGTTCAATTCTGGCAAAATTCCATTACAAAATTCTCCAGTAAATGCCCTGTCTATCCACTGGCCTGAAATTCCAGGGGCGCATCACATCCCTACCCAAAGCCTTGAACTTTCTGCAGACCTGATTATACTGGGCCAACAGTATGGTGGGTTCTAGGTCAGGGATGGTGGAAGTAGAGTCTTTACTGAGTGGAGTGGAGGTGCGGGTATGGGAGAAATATTATGGGATGGGCTCCTGGTAGCCCGATTCATATTTGTCTCATTTCTCTGAGTGACTCTGCCACCACCATCCAAGGGAACAATAGGAACTAGGAACTTTCTCCTCAAAACCTGCATCTTGAGACCCACCCTCCCTTCCTAACATGAGCTCAGCCAACCATAAAAAAAAAAAAAAAAATGTCCTGTCTAAAACTTGCTCACAAAAAACACAAGTATTTACTAAATGTCAGAAATACCAGGTTTCAAATAAGTTTAGTGTGGCAGGAAATGTTTACTAATGTCTGTTGTTTGAAATACTAAGCCTCTTGCAATTTATTTAAGATATTTTGTTGCTGTCATCTAATATCTGGTACGCATCTAATTAATGCCTACCAAAGCCAAGACTTTGACTCCAGGAACGTTTCCGTTGCTAACATAATGGTTTATTTAATAACTATTCTTTTTATTGGAATTATTAATATATTTGCTAAGCAAAGGGATAACTTAAATTTGTTTTCCTTAAGATTCTATTTGAAGATGCTAAGAATTTCTAATAAGGAAAGTTAGATAAATGACCCAATATATTTGCAATCAGAAGTGTGCTAGACATTAACTGGTTAATTGAGCTGCAATTTATACACATGGATAACAAAGTTGCCTTTTGATTATCCAGGCTAATAGGGAGGAGTTTTAGGTTTGGGGGTAAGCATTAATACATGTGCTCTGATCTCCTGAGAATTGTCATAGAAAAAAACAATCTCACAATTATGTATCTGTATTTACTGCATTATTGAATTTGGTAAATTAAATAGCGTCTAAAATGAACAAGGAAAAACATGTTATCGATATAAATTTATAACTCATACGTTTGGCTTGAAAATAATGTTTACGAAAAAGCAAGAAAAATGCCTCAGAATAGGATTCCATTTATCCTTGTGTTAAAAGGGAAATTGGAAGATGCTCACTTTAGCTCTTAAAAGCCATTGAGTGCTTTGTTGTGAATACAAAGATTCCGAAACTGGGACTTCCCTGGCGGTCTGGTGGTTAAGACTTCGCCTTCCAAGGCAGGGGGTACGGGTTCGATCCCTGGTCAGGGAGCTGGGGTCCCACGTGCCTCACGGCCAAAACACCAAAACATAAAACAGAAGCAATATTGTAACAAATTCAATAAAGACTTAAAAAAAAAAAAAAGATTCTGAAACTAAATAAAGATAGTAAAAGACTAAGGCACCGTAAAGGCTAAAGGAAAATAAAAATCCTTACACCAATTTTTCCGGCCATCTTGATTTTTAGACCCTCCCGAGTAAGTCCAATGAAAGCCCTGAGCACACAGACACTGTGGATGACGAAGAGGATGGAGACAGCCAGGACACTGACGCAAATGACTCCAATGACGCTGACCATTCCGACGAGTCTTACCATTCTGATGAATCTGATGAAGTGGTCACTGATTTTCCCACTGACGTTCCAGCAACCTCCGTTTTCACTCCACCTGTCCCGACCGGAGACACATACGACGGCCGAGGTGATAGTGTGGCTTATGGACTGAGGTCGAAATCTAAGAAGTTCCGCAGATCTGAAGTCCAGGTAAATCCTTGAACAAGACACATGAGATGGTTATGAGTAGAGCCCAATTCTAGGGAACATGGGTCTGCATGCTCATTTGTTCATTCATTCAGCAAGTATTATTACTTTATGATCATTGAATACAAAACCTTTTCCCACTTGGTGGTTTTTGTATTAAAGTCCACATAATTTCTCCCTAATTTTGTCTCTCAATCACAATGCTATTTTTCCAAATCCTGGTTATAAAGCACTTATTCTATTTGCTTTTTTATTTATTTATTTTTAAAATTTATTTATTTTATTTATTTATTTTTGGCTGTGTCAGGTCTTTGTTGCTGCACATAGGCTTTCTCTAGTTGCGGCGAGTGGGAGCTACTCTTCGTTGCAGTGCGCAGGCTTCTCATTGCAGTGGCTTCTCTTGTTGCGGAGCACGGGCTCTAGGCACGTGGGCTTCAGTAGTTGTGGCGCAGGGGCTCAGTAGTTGTGGCTCGCGGGCTCTAGAGTGCAGGCTCAGTAGTTGTGGCGCATGGGCTTAGTTGCTCCACGGCATGTGGGATCTTCCTTGCCCAGGACTCGAACCTGTGTCCCCTGCACTGGCAGGCAGACTCTTCATCACTGCGCCTCCAGGGAAGCCCTCTATTCGCTTTTTTAAATTAAAAAAGGATCTGGATTTAGCACATAGCCCTGCCATGTACTAGTCCCTTTGCTTTTAACTTTCGATTCATTTTCCCTTTATGTAAAACAGATAATGAGACCTTCCTCATGGGTTTCCTCTCATACAAAATTGATGTACCTATTAAACTAAAGGAGATGACGTAATGAAAGGACTTGGTTTGAAAAAAAGTAACATGCTAGTATTATTTTTTTGGTTCAGCCAAATTTAGACATTTTTAGAGAACACGTTGGGCTGAAAGTTAGAAAGCAGAAGAAAATTACAGTGTTCCCATCTCTGGCTGTTTATTGAATTCTTCTCCCGTTTGTGCTGTGATTCAGTATCCAGATGCCACAGAGGAGGACGTCACGTCACACGTGGAGAGCGAGGAGGTGGGTGATGCACCCAAGGCCATCCTGGTTGCCCAGCGCCTCCACAGGGCTTCTGACTGGGACAGCCGTGGGAAGGACAGTCAGGAGACGAGTCAGCCGGACGACCGCAGTATGGAAACCCACAGCCGCGAGCATTCCAAAGAATTCAAGCTGAAGGCCGAGGATGAGAGCAATGAGCGTTCCGACGTGATTGAGAGTCAGGATAATTCCAAAGTCAGCCATGAGTTCCACAGCCAAGAATTCCGCAGCCGGGAAGACAAGCTAGTCCCAGACCTTAAGAGTGAAGAAAACAAACCCCTGAAATTTCGCGTTTCTCATGAATTGGATAGTGCCTCTTCTGAGGTCAATTAAAAGGAGAAAAATACAGTTTCCTACTTTGCTTTTAGTAAAAAGAAAAAATACATTATAGCAGAGTGGGACAGAATATGAAATGCTTATTTCTCTGCTTAGTTGGTGAATGTATATGTGTGTGGATCTGGAAACAGATCATGGTTTTGATCATTAGTTTAGTGTGTGACTTCATGGTAACACCCTTGTAAACTAAAAGCTTCAGGGTTTAGCCTATGTTCTTTCCATCTAAGAAATGCAAACCATCACTGCATTTTAATGTTTGCTACCCTTTTATGAAAAGAAGTTTATGTAGAAGCAAAAAAAAACTTTTACACACTTAGAGAATATAAAATTTCATGTCACTATGATCTTTTGTTTTTTAAATTAGTTTATATTTTGTTGTGATTATTTTTGTTGGTGTGAATAAATCTTATATCTCGAATGTAATGAGAGTTTGGTGATGTCAATTGCATTTCTTATTTGATTCCCTACAGTTGCCTAGCAATTAATATATGTAATCATTTTAATTAATGTGCTGGACTTAGTAGACAGCAATCTAAGACCTTCTGGATCAAACATACAGCCCCTGGCTGAGCTAAAGTTCCCAGTCAAGGAAACAGGAGTCAAGTGGAGGTTGATATTCAGCCAGAACTCCTTCAACTATGCAGGGCTCTGTAGGCCACTTCCACTGAGTGAGAGCAAACTTTTTCTAATTTTCACAAAGCTGATGTAAAAGCTAATGAAAGCTTAGATGCAATCACAAATCAATTTTATTTTTTACCATTCTCCATTAATTTTCTCGGTGAATTTATGCTTTCTTGCCCTTGGATTACAACTTGGTAAGTCCCATAGCTATTCTGATCACTTGTAGATAATAAACAAATAGTCCCTTTGTACTGTTAAAAACCTAAAAGCTAATAATCAAAATTTTCAACTTCATTCAAAACTAAAAGTTCTGGAAACCTGAAGTGGAGCAAGTGCCTTATTTCTATGCCTTGCTCCTCTGCTCTTCTTAAAACTAGAGATCTCATTGGAAATCTAAAAATTCTCTATTAAACAACTCTTGGGACAAAAGGGGAAAATTTTTAATTGCAGAATTTCTAGAAAATAGTTCTATTGAAAACATAAACTCAGTAGAGTACAGTTAAACCAGTGATCACAGAAAATCCATAGCCTTAAATTCTTGCAGCAACAATAAAAGAATGAAAATAAGGATATTGAGCTGCCATCTTAAAAATTAGAAAAGAGCAACAAAGTAAAGCAAAAGAAAGCACAGGGAAGGAAATAATAAAGTTAAAAGTAATAGGGAACAGAAAAAATAGTAGAAATTAATAAATCAAAATGCTGGTTCTTTGTTAAAAAAAAAAAAATCAGCACCACAGATAAATCACCAGCTAACCCAATAAAGGAAGAAGGGTAGAAAGCACAAATTAGAAATAAAAACAAGGAGATAACCAAGGACATGAGGAAGTTTTACAAATCAGAAGCAACTTATAATATTTTGCACAACTCAGTACAAGTTAAACAGAAAACCTAGATGAAATAGATTATTTCCTAGGAAAATAAAATTTACCAAAATTAACTTTGCTAATCATAGAAAACACAAATAGACAAACTTCTATAGTGGAAATAGAAAAAGTTATCAAAGAACTAACTATAAAAACTAGACCCAAATGATTTTACAGTGGAATTTTATCAAAACTTCAAAGACCAGATAACCCTAATACCATTTAAATTGTAGCAGAAAAAGAAAACTCTCAAATGATCTTTATGAAACAAGTATTACTTTGACACTCAAACCTGGTAATGATTGCAAACACACACACACACACACACACACACACACATATAAATCAGTCTCACTCATAAGTAGCAGTTGAAAAATTCTAAATAAACAGAATCTAAAATCAAGTTTAAAGAAGGCATCATAATCAAGGGCGATTTATACCCAAACAATGATGCTTCAATATTGGTAAATTCATTCCTATAATTCACCATATAGTTAGATCTAGGGAGAAAGATGTCATATGATTAGACTTATAGATGATAAAAAAGAATTTGTATCAGTCAGGTATTCCTGTGAAAATAATGAGTAACAAACACCCTCAATATCTAAGTAGCTTAGGACATCAAACATTTTTCTTTTTCTCCTTCAACAGTCTGTGGGTTTGCAGGGGTGGTTGTACTTCAGGCTGCAGGATGGATTCAGGTCTGCTCCATACGTCTCTCTATCTAGGATCAACTATCCAGGGCCTGTCTGTCTTTCTGATGGTAGAGGCAGGAACAGAAGACAGGTGAGCAGAAACATATGATGCTTTGGGCTTAGAACTGACACACTGTCACTTTTGATCAAATCCCATTGTTCAAAGCAAGTCATACACGTAGAAAACAAACTTATGGTTACCAAAGGGGAAAGGGGGGGAGGGCTAAATTAGGAATTTTGGATTAGCAGATACACACTATATAATAGATAAACAACAAGGACTTACTCTATAGTACAGGGAACTATATTCAATATCTTGTAATAACCCATAATGGAAAAGAATCTGAAAAAGAACATATACATATATATGTATATAACTGAATCATCTTGCCGTACACCTGCAACATTGTAAATCAACTATACTTCAGTTAAAAAAATTAAAGACAAAGCAAGTCATATGATCAAACCCAATATCAATGTGCAGGTTAAGTACAGTCCCCACACAGTGAATCATGAACGAGGAAGGGAAAAAAGAATCGTGAACAAATAATAAAGTGTAATACAGCCCTTGACAAATTTCAACACTCATTCATAATTTCATAAAAATAAAATAAAAATTAAGGGACACTTCCTTGACATGATGAAATATTTTATATCTCAGCCCCAAACCTGCACCATACCTAATGAAGAAACATTACAGGCATTCCCATTAAGATCAAGGACGAAGCAAGTAGGTCCTCTCTCTCCACTACTATATAACATAGGTTTGGAGATATAAGTTAATAATAATAAACATTTAGATGCATAAGAATTGAGAAATAATTAATTTATATCTTTATGTAGATTATATAATACAACACCTAGAAAACAGAGAATCAGTACTAAAAATAAAACTAACCAGTTCTGAAATATAGCATGGTATAAAATTTAGCTAAGAACATATACAGAAAAAGTACTAACAGTGACCATTCAAAAGGCATAATGTCATTTAATATAGAAACAAACAAAATAAAAGATAAAATACTTAACAGGAAATGTGCCAAAACTGTTTTGGAAAACTGTGAAACACTCCTACAGGACAAAAAAGAGGCCTTAAACAAATAGAAAGACATTGTTTGTTCTCATATAGGAAAATTCAACATCATAAAGATGTCAATTCTCCCTCAATAATATATAAATGCAATGTGATTCTAAATAAAATAAAAGTAAATTTTTCCCCCTGGAGCGATGCAAGCTAATTCTACAGTTCATATGGAAAAATAAACATACAACAATATGAAGGAAAATCCTGAAAAATAAAAGCAATAAGGGAGGATTAGCCCTAACAAATATTCAATCAGACTATAAAGCCTCTCTGATAAAAACACTGTGGTACCAGCAAATAGAGTGAACCAAAAAGCAAGTCCTCATTAGACACCAAATCTACTGATACTTTGATCTTGGACTTTCCAGCCTCCAGAACTGTTAGAACGAAATGGTGTTTATAAGGCACCCAGTCTGTAGTAGCCCAGACAGACTAAGACACCACCATCCTGTTGTCATCATTAGTCAAGTGCACTGGGCTTCCAACGTACTTGCTTTTGTTGGCACTTCATCACAATCAGCCATAGGTGATAGCTTTATTAATTGTGTTGTGGCGTGCCATCAAACACAAGCATCCCATTTCCCATCGGCAAGTGGCTCAGCACTGTACTCAGATCCAAGGGCATGACCAAGATAATCCTGAAATTGCATTTTTGAATGGTGGTTCCATTAAAGACCATCCTCTGCACTGTATCAGTCAAGGTTCAGTGAGAAGACAAGAAACACACCAGTAATTTAAACAGAGAAAATTTAACATAAAGAATTATTAACTAGAAACAGGGGGTTAACCACAGGAGATTAAAAAAAAAAACCTTAACAATACCATAGGATTGAGAGTACTCAAATAAGGAACGATTTGGAGAGAGGGGCCCTCTCCCCCAAACTGAGATCAGACTTCATTAAAGAGTCTAGGGGATGACAGAGCAGTTTGCGGTCCATAGCTGGTGGGCTGAAGTCGCCAAACAGGGCACTTCCCACCGGAGTGCCAGTAAACGGAGGCTGGCAAGCAGGAAACTTGATGGTCCACGACTGAGCAGGAAACCGCCTGCCAGGATGCCAGCAAAACCAGCTGGAGAGTGAGCTGTACTGGACGTTCTGCAAGCATGTCACAGCAGCTGTACTGCAGGAGCAAAAAGAGAGGACGCACACCAGCACAAGCAGCCAGTCCCCTGCAGTGTCCTTCCAGTGCCCTCTGCTGACAAAGCCTGCCATTGTGCCAGCTGGCAAAGGAAACATGCTTACAGGATCCAACTCCAGTATTACAAAGTGGGACAGAGGCACTGGACTCTGAGAAGGACAGCAGTAAACTGAGAGCTATCGCAGGCTCTTTGAGGAAAAGGCTTATTCGTGGTCTTGGGCAAAATGAGTTAAAAATTAAGCCTGGGAAGCCTCTTTAATAATAGAAAGCAAGAAAGCATTCAAAGACAAAATGGAATCATATACATGGGACCAAAGAGCAGACTTGAAGGGAACTTCCACTGGCCAAAACTGGAGTAATTTGAGAGTAAAAAGAATAATGGTAGTAATAGATAATAACAAACTGGATTTCTTAATTCCATTAGTATATAGTGATACTATAAGAGAGAGCATAAAAGAAAGATCTTCTTTGCAGATGAATGCCAATTTATAATAAATGTAGGAGAAATAATAAAATTACAAAATCATTTTGCAACCCACAGTGTAGTATTGATTCAGGAAATGATCCCTAATGAATGTTAAAATCATTGCACAGAAGGTTATGGGGAACAGGATATTCACCTGGTCTCAGAACACCACTCAACTAATTACTTATTCCAAAGCAAGAAGATGCTTTTCACTAAAGAGATTTAGTAGTCACCCTCTTCATCCAGTAATCAAACAGCTTCACTAATGGGACTATTAGATATGTACCTTCTAATGTGACACAATAAGAAGACGCACCATCACCTATGAAATGCTTTTGTAAAAAATGTTTAACCGATTCAAATCAGAAGAAAACAAACAAATCTAGAAATTGAGCTACTCTGTAATGCAACAGACTTCAACTTTCTGAAAAGTAGGGTTGCCAGATAAAATACAGGACACTCGCTTAAATTTGAATTTCAGACGGACAGCAAATCATCTTCTAGTGTAAGCATGGGGCATACGATACTAAAAGATGATTCATTGTTTGTCTGACCTTCAAATTAACTGAGCATCCCAAGCGTATTTTTCTTTTCTAAATCTTTCAGTACTACAAAAGCAGTCAATGTGATGAGAGAAAAAGGAGGGAGTAGGTGAGGGAGGATACTAGATTAAAAGCTTAAACAGGTATAACCAAGGGCAAAACAGGAAGTTTGATTGACTCCTGGATTAAAAAAGAAATAAAACTACACAACACATTTGAGGAACAATTATGGTAATTTGAATATACACAGTACATTAGATGATATTATGGAATTATTAATAGTTTTCTTAGGTGTGATCATTGCATTATGTTTATGAAAGTGGATCAGGCTTTATTCTTAAGAGATGTACAATGAAGTATTTACAGATACATCTAGCAACACCTCTCAAAGCAATCTTGAGAAAGAAAAGCAAAGCTGGAGGCATCACTTCCTGATTTCAAACTATTTTATGGTACTGGCATAAAAAGACACATAGACCAATGGAACGGAACTGGGAGCTGAGAAATAAATACATGGTCAACAAATCTTTGACAAGGGCACCAAGAATACTCAATAGGGAAAGGATAATCTCTTCAGAAAACGATGCTGGGAAAACTGGATGTCCACATGCAAAAGAATGAAATTAGACCCTTATCTTATACCATACACAAAAATTAACTCAAAATGCATCATATAGTGCATTACACAGTGTTGGCGGAAATGTAAACTGGCACAGTCTTTATGAAAAACAGTATGGAGGTTCCTAAAAAATTAAAAATAGAACTGCCGTATGAGCCAACAATCCCACTTCTGGATATATATCGAAACGAAATGGGATCAGTATATCTCAAAGAGATATCTGCACTCTCATGTTCATTGCATCATTATTCACAATAGCCAAGATATGGAAACTACATAAGTCCATCAACAGATGAATGGATAAAGAAAACGTGGTGTGTGTGTGCACATATATATATATATATATATATATATATATATATATATATACACACACAATGGAATATTATTCAGTCATTAAAAAACAAGGCAATCCTGCTGTTTGCAATGATATGGATGAACCCAGAGGACATTTTGCTAAGTGAAATAAATCAGACACAGAAAGACAAATACTGTATGATCTCACCTATACGTGGAATCTAAAAAATTCAAACTCATAGAACCAGTCATTTCTGGCTGGGGTGTGGTGGAAGTGAGAAGATGTTGGTCAAGGGTACAAACTTTCAGTAATAAGGTGAATAAGTTCTGGAAATCTAATGTACAGCATGGTGATTATAGTTAATAATACTGCATTTACTTGATATTTGCTAAGAGAGTAGGTCTTAAGTGTTCTCACCATGATACACACACCTACATAGTTACACAAGGTAATTATGTGAGGTAATGGATGTGTTAATTAACTTGATTATGATAATAATTTCACAATAAATATGTATATTAAATCACCATATTGTACAACTTTTTTTAAAAATCGCATCATACAACCCAATTATGTACAATTTTTATTTGTAAATCATATTGTAATAATGCTGGAAAAAATAAATGTAAATAGATGAAGCCCCTCTGTTCAAAGACAGATTCAAATGATAAAAATAATAACAATAATAATAAATAATAATAATAAATCCTACAACGTTTTTGTTTCTCTTTGTTTTATGTGTTTCCCTTATAAACAGATAAAAATTTTTTTAAAGAATTGCAATAGTACTGTCAAAGAAGTAGAATTAAATAGCATGCAATGTAGCTATGAGTCTATTCTATACTGTTAAAGGTCCAATAAAGATATAACTATTATGAACCATTACATGCCAAATAACAGGGCGACAAAATGTTACGTAGCAAAAAATGTTACAATCACAGTAATTGATGAAAACATAATAATAGGAAAACCTAGATGACCTTGGGTATGATGATGACTTTTTAGATAAGATACCAAAGGTGTGATCCATGAAAGAAAGAATTTGTAAGCTGGACTTCATTAAAATTTAAAAGTTCTGCTCTGCAAATGACAATGTCAAAAGAATGAGAAGACAAGCTACAGACCGGGAGAAAATATTTTAAAAGACACATTTGATAAAAGACTGTTATCCAAAACATAAAAGGAATTCTTAAAACTCAACAATAGGAAGATAAACAACACGGTTAAAAAATGGACCAAAGATTTTTTGATGATGGCCATTCTGACTGGTGTGAGATGATATCTCATTGTAGTTTTGATTTGCATTTCTCTAATGATTAATGATGTTGAGCATTCTTTCATGTGTTTGTTGGCAATCTGTATATCTTCTTTGGAGAAATGTCTATTTAGGTCTTCTGCCCATTTTTGGATTGGGTTGTTTGTTTTTTTGTTATTGAGCTGCATGAGCTGCTTGTAAATCTTGGAGATTAATCCTTTGTCAGTTGCTTCATTTGCAAATATTTTCTCCCATACTGAGAGTTGTCTTTTGGTCTTGTTTATGGTTTCCTTTGCTGTGCAAAAGCTTTTAAGTTTCCTTAGGTCCCATTTGTTTATTTTTGTTTTTATTTCCATTTCTCTAGGAGGATACAGCCACTATGGAGAACAGTATGGAGGTTCCTTAAAAAACTAAAAATAGAACTACCATATGACCCAGCAATCCCACTACTGGGCATATACCCTGAGAAAACCATAAGTCAAAAAGAGTCATGTACCACAATGTTCATTGCAGCTCTATTTACAATAGCCAGGACATGGAAGCAACCTAAGTGTCCATCGACAGATGAATGGATAAAGAAGATGTGGCACATATATACAATGGAATATTACTCAGCCATAAAAAGAAACGAAATTGAGATATTTGTAGTGAGGTGGATGGACCTAGAGTCTGTCATACAGAGTGAAGTAAGTCAGAAAGAGAAAAACAAATACCGTATGCTAACACATATATATGGAATCTAAAAAACAAAACAAACAAACAAAAATGGTCATGAAGAACCTAGGGGCAAGACGGGAATAAAGACACAGACCTACTAGAGAATGGACTTCAGGATACAGGGAGGGGGAAGGGTAAGCTGTGACAAAGTGAGAGAGTGGCATGGACATATATACACTACCAAACGTAAAATAGCTAGCTAGTGGGAAGCAGCTGCATAGCACAGGGAGATCAGCTCGGTGCTTTGTGACCACCTAGAGGGGTGGGATAGGGAGGGTGGGAGGGAGGGAGACGCAAGAGGGAAGAGAGATGGGAACATATGTATATGTATAACTGATTCACTTTGTTATAAAGCAGAAACTAACACACCATTGTAAAGCAATTATACTCCAATAAAGATGTTAAAAAAAAAAAAATGGACCAAAGACCTTAACATACACCTTACCAAATAAGCATATGAAAAACCTCCACATCATATGTCATCAGGGAAATGTAAATTAGAACAGTGAGATAACACTACACACCTATTAGAATGGCCAAAATCCAGTACACGGACGACATCAAATGCTGGCAAGGATCACTGCTGTTGGTGATGCAAAACGGTACAGCCACTTTGGAAGACAGTTTGGTAGTTTCTTACAAAACTAAACATACTCTTACCACAGGATACAGCAACTTACCCAAAAGAGCTGAAAAAATAACCACACAAAAACCTGCACATGGATGTTTATAGCAACTTTATTCATTATTGCCAAAACTTGGAAGCAACCAAGGTATCAGTGGGTGAATGGCTAAATAAACTGTTGTATATCCAGACAACAGAATTTTATGCAGCACTGAAAAGGAATGAGTTCTCAGGCCATGAAAAGACATGGAGAAAACTTTAAAGCATACTACTAAGTGAAAGAAGCCACTCTGAAAAGGCTACATACTGTATGACTCCACTAGATGACATTCTGGAAAAAGTAAAACTATGCAGACAGTAAAAAGATCTGTGGTTGCTGGGAGCTAGGGGGTGAGGGAGGGATGAATAAGCGCAGCTCAGAGAATTTTTACCGCAGAGAAACTATTCCGTATACACTATAATAATGGATATGTGTCATTATACACTTGTCCAAAACCATAGAATGTACAACGCCAAAAGTGAACGCTAATATAAACTATAGATTTTAAGTGGTAATATTGTGTCAATGTAGGCTCATCAATTGTAATAAATGTACCACTCTGATCTGGATGCTGATAGTAGGGGAAGCTATGCATATGTGGAGGCAAGGGTTATCTGGCAAATCTTTGTATTTTCTTCTCAACTTTGTTGTGAAACTAAAACTGATCTAAAGCAAAGTCTTTAAATAAGGGGGAAAGAATATAATAACGTGAAAAATTTTAACATATCACTTAGATTCACTTAGGAAATAGATGACATACTCAACAGACTATTTTGACCAAAAGTTATACAGAGCAAACAAGCTTTTATTCTAGGCTAATTCAGCCTCACTACTGAGGCATTACCATTCTGAGGTTTCTACTCAACTCCCCATGTATTGCAAGGTTTCTCTGCTTTGGATGTTTGAAGAATTTAAAAAATTCCCCCTCTATTAGAGCATCAAGAATTTTTCCACCTGTTCCTTTCTGGTAATTCTTCCTCTTGCCTCAGGCAGATTCTTCAAATGCTTTGAAGACTCAAGGGCAAAACCCTGGAGATCTCTGGAGCTCTTTCTCTGTGTGGCTCTCTCCTCTCTGGTACTCTGTGAATTCCATCCACCTTGGCTTCCCCAAATTCTCAACTTACTCTGTCTTCTCAACTAAGGGAGACTGCACAGCAGCCTGAAATCGCTCTCTAGGGAATTACTGGAGAAACCATAGGACTCATGTCGTTTGTTTATCTTCTTTCAAGGATTACTATTCATCACTGCCCGTTGTCCAATGTTTGAAACCATTCATCATAAATTTTGACTAGTTTCTTATTTATTTAAGGTAAGTGGGTAAATATGTTTCTGTTGCTCCATCAGGGCCAGGAACAGAAATCCTTTAAAAATAATTTTAACTTTAAAAAAAAGAATGAAAAAGATCAAATAAAATATATAACCATGCGGAAATGAAAAGTGAGCTGGCATAATTCATGAAAGGAATTAAGGATTTAAAATAAATAATTAGGGAAATGAAAGCCACGTTTAAAACTACAAAAATATGAAAAGTACAGTAACATGGGGGACATGATTTGTAAAAATCCTATTAAAAACAAAACCAGAAAATGACAGAAACCATTAGAAAGAGGATAATGCAGAAATTAAACAGTAGCTCCAACATATGCATTATTGGTATTCTTGGATTAAGGGAACAAAACAAATGA
The DNA here is from genome assembly GCF_028564815.1 of Eubalaena glacialis. Classification (NCBI taxonomy): domain Eukaryota; kingdom Metazoa; phylum Chordata; class Mammalia; order Artiodactyla; family Balaenidae; genus Eubalaena; species Eubalaena glacialis. The sequence goes on along the minus strand of NC_083720.1, from coordinate 147,163,871 downwards.
AACAGAATATTTCAAAATTATAAAAGTAGAAAGCTTATCTAAAATAAATGAAAATTTTAATTTACTGATTAAACCTGTGCAGTATTTCCCAGAAAAACAATTATGCAGAATGATCAACCCAAATTTGTACTCTTTAAAAAACTCACTAAACAGGTAACTTTTGGACAGAAAAATCAAGTCACCTGCTAGGGCTGAGAGAAAAAAAATGTGGGTTTAATCAGACCTCCTACTTCTCCATAGCAACATTTAATGGCAGAGGAAGGTGGAGAAATGTTTCCAGAATGCTGAAAACAAGAAAAACAAGATTGAGCCAAAAATATTGTGCCCAGCCCATTTGTTTTATGTTTATGGCAACAGAAAGGCATTCTCAATTTTGTACATATTCTGGGAACAATGAGGCTTTAATGCGTCCGCCTTAAAAAAACAAAAAAAACCAACAAAAAAAGAACTGCTTGATAAAAAATCTATCCCAAAAAACTAAACCGAGAGAAGGAACTCAAGGAAAGGGAACTCATATTTAAAAAGTACTGGTAATGAGTACTGAATACACTTAAATGTATAAAATAAATATTATCTTTAGTATTTTAGGGAAAAAATGAAAGTTTATAGACTTCGGCTACATAAAAGTTATTGTTAATTTTAAAAAGTGTTTGTTGGTGGAGAGTATACATTTGCTAATGTCCTTATCGTTCAGAAGAAGAGTCAAAGGCTACTGAAAAAAAATTGATGAATTAATAAAATAATTGCTTGATTCATTTAAAGAATTGATGATTGACATTAAAATTTACATTTGTAAGTAATTTCAAAATATCATTCAGACAGAAACCCAACATAGCTCACTAATGCTCTATGATCAACTGATGAGCCACAGCCCTTTATGGGTCATACCAAAGTAGGGACCGGAACCAGAGAGTCATTCAATACAATTAAACCATTAAAATTTACAAATTTAAAAGCTCTTATATAGCCTGTGAGGAAGAGCGAGGGAAGCTACTGTAACCAAAGCAGGAAGGTATTACTAAAAGGTTAAGCACATAAATCAAAGGAACAGAACAGATCATCTAGAAATAAACACTCATATACGCTCAATTGATTCTCAATAATGGTGCAAAGGTGATTCGGTAGAGAAAGGATAGTCTTTTCAACTAATAGTGCTGCAACAATTGGATATCCATATGCAAAAAAAAAAAAACACCACCAACCTCTATTCATACCTCACACCATCAACAAAAATTATCTTTAAATGGATTATGTGCTGAAATGTAAAACCTGAAATTATAAGACTTCTAGAAGAAAATATAGGAGAAAATGTTCATGGCCTTAAGTGAAGCAAAGATTTCTTACATATGATACCAAATGTACAATCCATAGAAAAAAATTCACAAATTGGACATTATCAAAATTATGAACTTATGCTATTAAAAAATACTGTAAGAATGAAAAGACATCTTTAAAAGGTCCTTTGGAATAGTATTTATAGTAAAGATGTCAAAGACACTAAGAAAGAAAAGTATGGTTCGGCATCCCCCCAAATCTCTAATCTCCTAACACTTGCAGAATGGGTTAGCCTACTAGCCACCCTATATGCCCTATTTAGCCCACTTAGCTCAGACGAGAGGGCCCAACTGTGTGTTCATATAGCATCTTATGCATATCATTAACACAACTCTTACCAGTCTGTATGATCCGCTTCTATTCAAATCTATTAGTTAGTACTATTCCAATTGCAAGAGACAGAAACCCAAACTTAAAATATATTAATCAAAAGAGAAATTCTTGGCTATCGAAGTCCAGGGTTAGATCTAACTTCAATTAGTGCTGGTTTCAGGGGCTCAGATGATGTCATCAGAACCTGGTCATTCTCCATCTCCTAGGACCCACCTAGGAGCTAGACTCCAAAACAATAACAACAAAAACAACAACAATAAAAACCTTCCCAGTTGAATGTCATACAGCACTCACTGGGTAATTGCTTTATCTGTGTATAGCTTGTACTTGCAAGCTAATTATAAGGGCCTTGAAGGCAAAGACAACTTCTTTTGCACCCTAATCATATCTAAGATTATGCTAGATGGTTATGAAGCAGACATTCTGTAAAGTCTGGTAGATCTGGGAAAGCTGTAAGCATCATGCGTGTTGGCATCAAAAGGCTTTGGAAAAAATTCTGACATCCTTTTGGAAATCTGGGCTAGTGAAAGTAGAGTTGTATTCAAAATTTTTGAACAATTACACCCAAATGGTAATAATGAATAAGTTTGAGTTGGTAAAGAGAAAAGCCTCACACAATATTCCAAAGAGCTCTATTCTTGGCCCTATATTATTCAAAATTCTTTTGAATGTGGATAAAGACATATATCTGCATCTGACAAAACTAGAATATGGCAAATTATAAAAATGTATTTTACAATGCTCTTGGATAGCATGGCCACCCAAACATTATCACTAATTCAATTTTGGTATTCTTCCAGTCTTCACATTATACATATTTTCATGCATATATATTGTTGGCTTCCATTATTCCCCTAGCATAAACATTTTGGCTGCCAACTTGTCTAGACTTACATCCTTACAACTCCAAATCTGGTGGGAAGAAAAGCTTTTCTTTTCCAAGAATTCAAAAAAAAAAAACAAAATTCTGTTCTGATTTCCATTGGATAGAACCAGCTCCCATGCCTGTTCTTAAATACCATTCACAGGTGTCAAGAGGACATGATACTCAAAATTGTTGGCCAAGCCTGAGATCCACACCCACCACTTGGGAGCTTAGCAGTGGTGTCAGCCACATCTGAGGCACTCAGGGACTCAGAACAGAGAGGGTTGTTTCCCGAGAAAATTTGGTTACCGTTATAATAAGAAAGGGAAATGGCTGCTGGGCTGCTAAACTACAAACTAAATGAGGCAGGGTCTCTGTTCTCCAGGAGCTTCCAGCCCTACTCAGGAAGACTATGTCAACAGACATTTTCAATATAAGGTGGTAAATGTTGTGATAAAGGTTTGCAAGGTAGAAGGCAAGTAAATTCAAGCAGGGGGATATTTAAAACGGATAACCAACAAAGACCTATTGTATGGCACAGGGAACTCTGTTCAATATTATGTAACAACCTAAATGGGAAAGGAATTTGAAAAAGAATAGATACATGTATATGTATAACCGAATCACTTTGCTGTATACCTGAAACTAACACAACATTGTTAATCAACTATACTCCAATGTAAAATAAAAAGTTTTAAAAAAAAAGAAAAAAATATTCAAGCAGGGAGGCCAGGTTTGTGGCTAAGGAAGTTTCCAAAAGGAAATGATGCCTGAGTCTAGAAAGATTCATAAGTCTTTTCAATGTAGAAGACAGCTTGGGAGTGATGTAAAGATGTTTCCAGGCACCCTTTTTTGTTTTTGTTTTTTATTGAGGTATTGTTAATTTACAATATTATATTAATTTCTGGTGTAAGTGGCATTGTTGACTTATAAGACTTGATCCCCTTGAAGGTTGGAGTCATGTCTTATCTTTGCCTCGCCAGAATTCCACATGGTACCTGGCGTCTAGTGGATATTCTATACGTGTTTGATGAATTTATTAATATTCCCTCATTATGTCTTCAACGAAAATTCTGCAGGAATTTGTAAAGTTGGTATTTAACCATATTATTCAGAGAAGAAAACTGAGAGAGATCAGATCATCAAAAATCACAGTGCCAACCAACGATGGCTCCAAGGTTACCCCCACAGAGGCAGGGACATATCCAAACCAAACGCCAGACATTTAGAGGAATACCACAAATCCCAGCCTTGCATTATTAGAGCAGTGAAGTGAGAAATAAAGTAAACATTTTAGTATGGTTGGCAGTTCTTATAAAGCCCCAAACACCAAATTTTCTTCTGATTTCAGATGTCAAGTGATTAAAAACTTATTTTACAATGTTCTTGAATAAACAAGGCTGAGAAAAAAATTGAGAGAGAAACGTGTTTGTTTGGGTGGGTTGCTAAGCAACACCACACATGCCAGAGGCTCCTTTTGGATTTCCGTTTGAAGGTGGAATCTGTGGGACCAATGGGTACTTCAGCTTGCGTCTGCTTCATCAGTTCAAATTGGAAAATAAAAGCAAAACAGGAAACAAACAGTTTAAATTAACAGTTTACTATTAAATTAGGCTAGACTGTTTTTAAAGTTGCCTTTTAAATGACTTCTCTGAGTGTCCTCAGTGGCACTAACACTAATAGGTGAGGTTTTATAAGTGTGTCCCCAGAAGAATCGACCACACAGATGAAACAAAACCACATAGTATCCAAGCTATATTATCTACCCCACACAGTATTTCAGGCCCTATAGATTACTGAAATTTGTAATATGGCAATAGGATGTAGCAACCAGATGAAGAAAAATATGAGTTTGTGTATCTCACTTATTTAATAAGGGATAACTTCTTATGAGAAATAGAGTTTTACGATGGGTACTAAAGGAAGGAATTCTGTGGGAAGGGAGAGAAATTTACAACCTCAGGGCCTGCTTGAGCAAAAGCTAGGAGCTCTGAAGGGGCAAAAAAAAGTCAAGGTAAAAGCAGGAAAGAGAATATTGGTAAGCCAGAAAGAATGAATAAATATTTGAGCAGGAAATATATTGGACAGCTGGGGAAGGGTTTACGAAGACTAAGACTGAAATTAGTAGAGAAACTCCTACAATGTAGGATTTAAAGACGCTGTGGATCAAATACTATCCAAGTCATATTACACAAATATTGCTGTGCATTTTAAAAAAGCATATTTCTTTCAATGATTTGTGATTTGAGTTTCAGGTAAGCACACATCTAAATCTGAACTATGTATGTGCAGACACATTTTCAATCAATCTGCATTCTTTGAGGGACGGGGTATAGTCTTAGAATATTTCAGATTTTGTTTTAAATAATTGACACTACAGAAAGGGGGCATGTTATTATCATTAATTACAGAATAAAGTCTGTACTCCTAACCATGCATCTGAGGCCTTCCATGATCTGGCCTGCCTACCTGTGCTTCCCACGCCAGCCGAGGCATGGGCAGTCTCTCCTCTCAACCCCTCCCATGCTGAAAACCTTCACTACTGACTTGACACTAAATTATGTTCTCTCATCTATTGTTATTTACACTCAGTGTGTGTATCTCTCCCTTGAGATTATAACTCCCTGAAGGATGTGTCCAAATAGTATTTTGTTTTGTATATTCTGACTAAAATAATAATGTTATTTACTATGCATAGTAAATGCACAGAATTTGAACTGAATACATAGATAGCACTTGAATTAATTTGTTTATTATTCCTTGATATTATTGTTTTTCCATTCAGTCTCCTCTTTATGTCTCTGGACTCTAGGCCTGCTACCAGAAAACAGGAAGAACAAACAAGAAATGAATAAGCAGAAATCTATTGTCTTCTAAACCTTGAACTCTGAAAAATCAAAATATCCTTGGGAGACAAATATCGCAAAACTAAAAACAGCATTTTGAGCAGGGAATGTAATAGCTTCAAGTGGGCATAAGCTATTCCAAGGGCCCTTGGAGCCCAGAGGAGAAGTGGTGGTATGCAAAAGTTAAAAAGACCTCTACATGAAGAATTAGGAACCCCTGTCATAGCCAGTGGTCTAGCTGTGTGCCTTAAAATGACTGTACCTGACTAGATTCATTCATTTCCCCAACCAATCCGCGGGGAATGCAAGCTCTTTAATGGCGGGGCTTTTCACTAGTGTCATTGCTTGCACTCTGTCCTGGCGTTGTGCCTGGCTCCTACTAGGTGCTCAATAAACATTTGTTATGGAATCCTCTGTCTTGGTCATGGAGTGTCCATCCTCAAGAAGCTCATAGTCTGGTTAGGACAAAGACTTCCAAATATGCAATTATAATAGATGAAAATACTTATCCTAAGTAAGCTATAAGAGCTCATAATGCTAACACTTGAGCATTTACCACGTGCCAGGCAGTGTTCCACATGCCTTACATGTATTAATTCACCTAATCTTCACAACAACCCTGTGAGGTGAACACTATTATTATTTCCATTTTCCGGCACAACGAGGTAAAGCCACTTGCCCAAGGTCACACAGCTAGGAAGTGGCAGAGCAGGAACTGAACCAGGGTTCAGAAGTAGCACAGTGTAGGCACAAGACAAAGAGTTAGTCTGACTCAAAGACCACTGAAGTTTCTTCTAGGCCTGGGATTGCAGAAGATGGCACCACTGGTGACAATGAAGCCCTAGGAATACGAGGGAAATGTTTCATGAAACCCCATCCATTTGGAACATATTGGTGTTTCTCAAACTTAGGATGCTCCAGAATCCTCAGAGAAGATTCAGAATTTCAGGCCTGAAATCCTGCAGTTTCTGAATCCATCAGGTTGGAGTGGGGACGTGGAATGTTTATTTTTAACAAGTGCCACACTGATGTTGAGAATCATGTTTTAAAAATACTAAACTTGGGGCTTCCCTGCTGGCGCAGTGGTTGACAATCTGCCTGCCAATGCAGGGGACACGGGTTTGAGCCCTGGTCTGGGAAGATCCCACATGCCGCGGAGCAACTAGGCCCGTGAGCCACAACTACTGAGCCTGCGCGTCTGGAGCCTGTGCTCCGCAACAAGAGAGGCCGCGATAGTGAGAGGCCCGCGCACCGCGATGAAGAGTGGCCCCCGCTTGCCGCAACTAGAGAAAGCCCTCGCACAGAAACGAAGACCCGGCACAGCCATAAATATATAAATAATTAATTAATTAAAAAAATAAAAAAAATAGAATACTAAACTAGACCTATTCTCCAGAACACTTTGGCTGAGATTCTGCTCTTTTTTTTCAGGCCTGGCTCTCCTCTGGCCAGGTGTCTGTTGGGAATCCTTTGAAGATGCAATCTGGCAGTGCTCTGTTGGGGGCACCGGCATCTGTAGAGGCTCCTCAGACGGCAGGCATCGCAGCCCTTACCCAGGACAGTTATTTCCGGTTTATTTGTCTGTCTCCTCTTGAGGGCAGGGGCTGTGTCATACCGTGCTCTACATGCCAGCTCCTAATTCAGTGTGCAGGAAATGTCTTCTGAAGGAGACCTGATGGTTTGCATGAGCCCTGCCCTTGAGAAGCTCATAGTTAAGTGAAGGACACAGATACCTGAATAGATAAACTACAGGATTAGGTGGTAGGTGGCCGTGATTACCTAAATACGAGCAGCATGCTATGAGGGCACAGGGAAGCAGCAAAGGGCGCTGCACAGGTGGGAAACCATGCTAGCAAAGCAGATTGGGAGCTGTAATGGGCTGAATTGTGTCCCCCTCAGAAATTCACATGTTGAAGTCTAACACCACCCCTCCAACCAGAGTACCTCAGAATGTGACTGTATTTGGAGACTGGGTCTTTTAAAAGGTAATTCAGTTAAAATGCGATCATTAGAGTGGGCCCTAATCCAATCTGAGGGTGTCCTCAGACGAAGAGGAAACTGAGGCATAGACACATACAGAGGGACGACCATGTGAAGACACAGGGAGAAGATGGCCACCTACAAGCCAAGGAGGGAGACCTCAGAAGAAACCAACCCTGCCAACACCTTGATCTTAGACTTCCAGCCTCTAGAACTGTGAGAAAATAAACATCTGCCGTTCGAGACAACCCAGTCTGTGGTACTTTGTTACGACAGCCCTAGCAAAAAAAATATAGGAGCAGTTTATGAAAATTTACCAAGCCAAACTACAGAAATTAAATTTTACCCTTTAAGCTGTCAGAAGCCTCCACGGGTGTCTGAGCATCAGTGTGACACGAGCAGGTTTGGTTCCGAACACAATTTGGAAACAGCGGGTACCCAGAAGTGAAGAATGATGGTGGAGTTGACAGGTCCATTGTTCCAAGGCAGAATAAAACAAGCCATAAGGGCCCTTGACTGAATCATTGACGAGGGGAATGAAGAACAGAGGTCCTAATCAGAGAGACCTTTGTGGGGCAAAAGTAACACAATTTGGGGGAAATGAGGCGTTGGAGGTGAAGAGCAGACAGCTGAGCTTATCATGAAGAAGTGTACTTTGGGGAGTGAGGATGCCTCAGATCTCAACTGGGGATACAGGAGGTGAAGCAGGCTTAAAAGCAGAAGGGAAAAGATCATAAACTTCCCTTGGGATGGGTGAAGTTCGAGACAACTGCAGAGCGTCGAGCTGCATGTGCTCTGGAGAGCGGGAATAAAGCTTGGACCTGGAGCCTGCGGCGGGATTCCGTGACTCACCGACGGTGAGGCGGTGGGAAGGGGACGGTCGAGCTCTGCGGAGCATCAGCGGTCCAAGAGCCCCGCGGCCGAATCCTCGGGGTCCCCGCAACGCGTGGACAGAGGAGCCAACCAGAGAGTCAGGAAACCCTCCAAAAAGCAGCAGGATTGGGGCGGGGGGTGAGCGCGCCAAAGGCCAAGGAAGTCAGCGCTAGGACTCTGTTGGGAGTTTGCTGGTAGTTTTCAGACGGAGGAAAGATTTTTGCCCCTGCTGCAGACCGGCTCGGGCTGGGTCTCGCTTGCTCACGCCGTCGCATAAAGGGGTTTCCCTCTCTCCTTGCACCGCGGTCAACCGAGGCAGAAGTGGCTGGCGGCTAGCAGGGACCCAAGCACTCTCTCGGGGTCGCGCACGCAGTGCCAGCTCCGGAAGCCCTTCCACCCGAACGGAATGGGGGCGCCCGGGCTCCGGCTGCACTCGGGACACGGGCCCAGGCGCCGCTCGCCCAGCGCGCCAGCCGCGGGGGCGGCTGCCTCGCGCCTCCCCCTGCAGCGCGCCGCGGCCGCTGGGCGAGGCGAGGCGAGGCGGGGGGAGGCGGGCCGAGGGGGCGGGCGAGGGACGCGGGACTCTGGGGAGCTCGGGGGCGGAGAGCAGGAGGCGGCGGGCCCCGGGAAGAAAGGAACATGGCTCCTGCGGCGGACAGCGCCGAGCGCGGCACGGGGCGACGGCGCGCCGGGCGCCAGTGACCGCGATGGTGAACTCGAGCCGCGTGCAGCCGCAGCAGCCCGGGGACGCGAAGCGGACGCCGGCGCCCCGAGCGGCGGGCCCGGGCCGGCTGATGGCGGGCGGGCGGGCCGCGGGCGCCGGCCTCGCCGGCCCGGGCGGCCTCCGCGAGCAGAGGGGCCTGGAGATCGAGATGGAGCGCATCCGGCAGGCGGCCGCGCGGGACCCCCCGGCCGGAGCCTCGGCCTCCCCATCTCCTCCGCTCTCGTCGTGCTCGCGGCAGGCGTGGAGCCGCGACAACCCGGGCTTCGAGGCCGAGGAAGAGGAGGAGGAAGAGGAGGTGGAGGGAGAAGAAGGGGGAATGGTGGTGGAGATGGACGTAGAGTGGCGCCCGGGCAGCCGGAGGTCGGTCGCCTCCTCGGCCGTGAGCTCTGTGGGCGCCCGGGGCCGGGGGCTGGGGGGCTACCACGGCGCGGGCCCTCCGAACGGGAGGCGGCGCCAGCGAGAGGACCAGGGCCCGCCGAGCCCCAGCCCGGCCGGCGGCGGCGGCGGCGGGGACCCGCTGCATCGCCACCTCCCCCTGGACGGGCAGCTGCCCCGAGTGGCCTGGGCCGAGAGGCTGGTTCGCGGGCTGCGAGGTAAGAGCGCGACCCTCGGCGGCTGATGCACAAACCAGAAGTGCGGCCGCCGCCGGAGCCATCGCCCGCGGAGGGCAGCTCTCCGGGGCTCCCGCTCGCGTTCCCATTGCGTCCCCGCCTCCCTAGGAAGCGTCTTCCGCACCTCTGCTAATTCCGTTCTATTTCCGGTACCCAGCACGGAATTCCACTGCTCCCTTGTTGGTGCAAATTTATTGGCTACCTCCTTCTTGTAAAAGATGTGTCAGCTTATGTTTACCTTTGGAAATAAGTGAAAGCCGTATTAGAGCGAAGGGGTACATCTGGAGATTTTTTTTTTTTCCTTGTAGGGAAAAAAATATTCTAAGGCAACTAATGGTGGTTGCAACTGCATATTTGCGAATTTCACTAAATAAAAACGAAACTTCTGTGCTAGTACCCATGGTCTTTCACTGTCCTGGATGCCCTATTGCCCCTTATCCCTTCCCGGAAAGGGTACGCAGTACAGTGTCCTAGTTGTGGAGGGAGTGTCATTGGATAGTCATTGATGTTGTTTTGGCGGTGTCTGGTTGTTTGGGGGAGAGGGAGCTGTTAAGAACACCACGAATAGAATAAAATGTCTAGGAAAACAGTTATTCGGCCATTTCTAAGTCTAGGTATTTTTCTAAAACAGTTGCAAAGTAAATGCTAATGTTGTTTAAAAAACTTGAAAGTATGTTTTTAAATAACTAAGTTAATGTTCTTTGAAATTCCAATGAGACAGTGAGGTCATCAGATACCAGCTGTGTGGAAATGTGTCAGAGTTCGGTGCACCCAGCTCTCCAAAAGGCAGGAAAGGAATTTTCAAAATTGCCAGTGCCTATTAAGAGGACACAAATTTTCCAAGAGCAAATGGGATCCTATTTTTGCAAAGTTTTGTCAGAGGCATCTTTGGAAAAGAGTTGCATTGGCTCTTGCCATCCAAGTGACTTTAACCTCTACTTTTAAGAGTTTTCCATTCTCAGTTGTTTTGAAAATTTCCCTTCCCTTCTCTTCCTGTCAGTTTTGAAAATCTTGCACAAAAAGCTATCCAGGTGTTTTTACAGCAACGTGATTAACACCAAGTCAGGCCTATACCCGAACCCCAGTTCTACCACATATTGGCTACATGACCTCGAGCAAATTGCCTAACCTCTCTGATCCCCAGTTTTTGAAATTTTTTTTTTTTAAAGGGATAATCATAATGCTTAGTTCTTGACTTGGGAGGATTAAATGAGGTGAAACGTAAAATGTGTAGCAAGTCTCTGCCATGTTGTGAGTGCTTCATAGATAGAAATTAAATCATAGATTCTAAAAGTGTACATTTTGGTACTCTTACACAGTGATTATGCTAGTTAATTTGATTCAGAGCATGGTGGGGACCAAAAGATCCTTTCTGAATAACCTGTGTGAGTAGATGAGTAAAAAAGTCTCATACTTTTTTAAGGTTGTTAAATTGTTTTAATTGTGCTTTTTAAAGTATTCACTGAAATGAGAGGAGTTTCTTATAAGTTAATAAATAATGGAAAGTCATGATCCTGTTAACTCAGCTTAAGTATTTGATAACACTTAATGTTCTTTGAATAAACTCAATAATGGAATATAATGAAATGAAATATATGAGTGTATGTATAAGTTTATCTCTTTTAAAGAAAAGTTTCAGAAAATTTACAATGAATAAGGTAACGGTAAAACTTCTAGTCAAACCTTATCAATGGTCTAATTAGTAGGAGAAGAGAATCATGAAAATCTTTTTTACAGAAAAATTTAGAATAAATTTTATTTTATTTCTTTTATGAAGAAATACAATTGATATTCTTGTCACTTATTAAGTAACATTTGTTAAATAATTAGTGACTATACTAGGTGCTACCAAAAAAACCCAAAAAAACTAAAATAGCACATCACCATTTTCCTAGGGACAGAAGCCCAGAAAAGTGAAATGAATAACCATGAATGAGTTGTGATTTTTTTTTTTCCCCTCTTGGGATACCGATGACAAAAATCTTATATACGTTGTATAAGTAGTGCCCAGGGTCAGAAGAGAGAGTGACTTGGAATTTCTAAAGGTAGGAGCAATTACTCAAATTTGAAGTGGTCAGGAGCTTCCAGGGAAAGACAAAGGTCTCTAACCTTTGTGACTTTATGTAACTCACTCAGACTTCCCGGGCTCTGTTCCTCATTTATAAAATGGAAGAGTTGAACCTAATCTTCAAGGTCCCTTCTAGCTTCAGCGTACCCTGTGTTGTTGTTAAATGACATGAATCTGAGCTGGACAGCAAATGGTCATTTCTCTCCTTGGACGCTAAATAGATCTATCCTCTTGGCCGGGAGTAAGATAGCAACGAAGAAATGTTTGAGGCCTGATTATGGGAAGCATTGTGTCTAACTAAGGAATTAAGAATTTACCCCTAAATATTAGGAAGCAGTTGGAAAATTTTGAGCAGGGGCAGAGCACATTGAAAGGGAATCTGTGTCAAGCAGTGTGCTGGGCAGCAGAGCTTGAAGGAGACAGGGAAGCAGGAGGACCAGGTAGGAGGCAGCCAGCGAAGGGGTGATGAAGGCCTGCACCAAAAGAAGCAAAGGATGGCTGAAAGATTGAAAGACTGCTCCAAAACTAAAAGGTATCCCCAACCCAATGATCTTGTTTAGTTTTTGCTTAGCAGACGCTTCTTCATGCAGAGAGAAAATTTGAGACTCTACATGGGTTATCATATTTTCTGAATTTCCAAAGTTGAATGTGTTTTATGGATGCATCAGTTTACTAAAGTCACTCTCTGTTTGTTATTTCAGACATATATGCTTGGTTGGTTTTTTGTTTGTTTTCCTGGAGAAATCGTAAAGGACTAGCTGTATCGGTCAGGGTGGGCTAAGCTGCTGTAACAAATAGATACCTCCTCTGCTATTCACTGTATTGTACCGTCACTGTCCATATCCAGAACTTCTTTATCATCCCAAATAGAAGGCCTACCCATTAAACAATAACTCCCAGTTCCGCTCCTCTTCCCCGCACCCCCGGCCTCTCTTCCGCTTTCTGACTCTATGCATTTTCCTATACTGGGTACCTCATATTAGTGGAATCACGCAGTATTTGTCCTTTCATATCTGGCTTATTTCACTTAGTATAATGTTTTCGAGGTTTATCCATGTTGTAACATGTATCTGAACTTCATTCATTTTTGATGACTGAATAGTATTCCCTTGTATGTATATACCACATTTTGTTTACCCATTCATCAGTTGATGAACACTGGGGTTGTTTCTACCTTTTGGCTATTATGACTTTCCCTTTATTTTTAATCCACCCTCACTCCATAATTGCTTCCTTTTCCCTTTTTATTTGCACTATAATTGTGAACAAATGAGATTTTGTATTTTCATTGCATGAGGATTTTTTTTGAGGGAGGGTTGCTACTCTGAGGGGTGTGATAAGGCCATGCTAGTAACAGAATTTGTGCAGTCAACAGACATTTATTGAGCATCTCCCTTGTGGTAGGTACTAGGGATACAGAGATGAATAATACAAGATCCCAACTCCCAAAGAGTTTAGAGTTTAGTAGGGGGGTGAGAAGTGTAAGTAAATCATTGCAATGCCAGGTCCCAGGTGTGGGAGGGACCCAAAGAAGAGAGGACCAGCTCTACCTGGGGAGGTTAGAAGAAGTGAATCTTGAGTTATGTTTTGAAGGATTCAGGGGGGAGTTGGAGGAGGGAAAAATAGAGAAGTAAGACCAAGCAAGCCTGTAGCTCATTGGTACTTTTTCCTGTAGGCAGAGTCAGTGAGGGCTTCAAGCAGGGGGCTGATATGATATCATGCCAATCTGAAGATGATTCTAGCAAGAACGTAGAGAATGGGGTGAGGTGGATAGCGCCAAATGCTGGGAGAATAGGTCAGAATAAAGTGACAAAGGTGATAAAGTGATAAAGCGTCAGTTGCACTGAGGATTGTGAGTGCAACTGAGGATTGTGAGCTGGGATGGAAGAACGCTCGATGAAAGAGAGAAACCATCAGAATTGTGGACCAACTCCATGTGAGCGTTATGGAAAGGGCCTATTCTAGGATGAAACCCATGTTTCTGGGTTGGTACCATTAACCCACACAGGGCAAATAGGTTTCTAGAGAAAGGCAAAAAAAGAGAAATCTCAGTTTGGGGCATGTGAGTGTGAGTTGTCTGTGGAATATGCAGGTAGATCTGGCCATTAGCTGTGGCACATACCTGTCTGCGTCTCAGGAGGGGGCTGCCTAAGAAATTTGAGATTCAAGCGTCAGTATCATAAGGTAGCAACTGACTATTCTGTAGAAAACGGACCAATAGTAAAAAGTCACTTCCCTTTCTGAAGGTGTCCCTGCAATTCAAATCACCATGAAGAAGGATTGTATTTATCTTCCTAAGCAAGGCCCACATGTGTCTAAGCACAAAAACAGGATTCTTTTATGATGTGAGTGCAATGAGAATTTGGTCAGGCTATCCACAATGACTTCAAAGTCCATATGGATTTGGGTCTCCATGCCATTCTCAAATCTGGACCAACTAGGCGTCAGAAGTAGGACATTTCAGATTTGGACCTGTTTCTGAAGCCATAAAAGGGCCCCTTCCCGCCACTGTATTGCTGTACACATAATATTTCTAATTCCCAGAACAACCCCACAGAGAGGTACTCTTACCTCATTTCCACATTAGGAAGTGGAGGCTCATGGAGTTAGGTCTCACAGCTCCTAAGGGGCTGACCCTTCATTTGAACACAGCTTGGATTCCAGACCTCCACACTGCACCTTGTCACGATCAGTGAGTCATCGTGGGTTAGTGTATTTCAGATGGGAAGGGTTAATGTGAGGCAAAAGAGCCACACTGAATTGTTTTTACCATAGAACTGAGATATTAACAGGTGAAATGATACAGTCGCTGGAATTAGCTTCAAAGTAATTGACCAGTGGGTGAGGGTTTCCGTGAATCAAGGTTGGTGTTGGGTTGATAACTGTTGAAGCTGGGTGAGGGATACATGGGAGTTCATTATATCGTTCTCTCTTTGTGATTTTTTTTTATATATTGCAAAATAAAAAGAGTTTGGAAGCATTTGGATAAAAGAGTTGCAAAATGGCATTTTTTTCCAAAGTCAGTTATTTATGTTAGAGACCTTTTTGGTGTTTTGGATGACCCATCTCAGAGTTCTCCCATATGCATATTAATAAGTAACAGTTATTGTTGAGGTGATGTGCTCTGACTTTGGGCTCTGGCGTTGACTAAGCACCTTCTTACACAGGAAGGAAATTGCATATTGTCCCGTGTCCCCTCATATCATGTTCTCCTAACAGATGGAGACACGTTACGTACTGAACGTGAGTACCTGGAGGTACTCCCTCCGCAGCTGGGATGATGGCGGGAAAAGACAACAGTTGTTTTTGAAGAATGCTCCCATTTTGGACGTGAACGCTGCCCTTCACCATTCTTATTCTGTCATCCCTGATGATAACTAAACATGGGAAGTAGTTGGCTACAGGACAGCTGTTTTTTCCATTTGTGGATGCAGCATTTCTCACCCATCAGGATGTGAAGGGATCCCTGTATCCTAAGACTGACCCTACTACATACACACCCAGTGGGGAAACTGGATGACATTTGTAAAGCAATAAGTATTTGAGGAGGTAGCTAGAGAAATTTAGAAAAAAGTAAATGCATAGAAATATACTCACATACAATATAAATAAAAGGGCTTGTTTCTTTTCATTTGAAATGTTTCATTCAAGGGCTAGAATTAAATTGCCATAGACCATTGCAAATTTAGCCTGAAGAAAATTTGATAGGAGTTTGGTGTTTTCTGTTTCTAGGTCAAGCAAAACCATTTGCAACTATTAAGAACCATGACTTTTCCTTAGTGCATAATTGTTTATAAACCATGGGAAAGAGTGAAATCACTGACCAAGTGAGACAAGGCAGCAGTCTCTCCGGATGGTCAAGGGACTAGCAATTTCCACTTATGTGTATATTTTAGGCCTGGCCTCCAAAAGAAATACGCCCAGAGAAATGGTGTGGTTTTGTCCAGGGCTACTGAGCCTAATATTTGGCTGCCTCTGTGTTATTCTGAGCTGCAAATTTCCATGTCATCTAAGTTCGTAATAATTCTTTACTATGATGGAGTTTCAGCGAGCAAACATTCTGCTTGGTGCATTTCTTCTGAGTGAGTAATCCCCTGACAACCACCAGGTGCTGGCAGAAGCAAACCTGGTCATAAGTCATGCTCCCCTTTCGGCGTGGTGAAACCTAGGACGCGTAACCCAGTGTCTTTGAGGGCAGATGCTGATTTTTCCTAAAGGAAATTTGGGAGAAAAGAAGAAAAGGAAATGAAATACCCCAATTTAGGAGTAGAACTAATGTATGATTATAAGACTTAAAAAGTACATAAACACTAGCAATGAAGTCATTTCTTCCAAGTGCAAGACCATATACCATTTTCCCCTTGTTCTCTGTGTGGCTGGATTGTGGCATCAGTGGCTCTGTGAGTTTCTGTGATGGAAGGGGTTAAAGTCTGTGGGATAGAAGTGTGAGGCAATTTGCCATTAACAGCTGACCTAATCTAACAGAAAGAATTGAGAGGTTTGTCTTTTTTGGAAAACACTAAGGCTCTTCCAAGTAACCAGCAATGTGACTTGACCACACTGTTCAATAGCGGGGGTTTGGACGGCCACCATGTCTGTCTGCTGGCTGCGTCCACAACTGTGGGATCTCTCTCCAGCCAGCTCACCACGGCTTATGTCATCTTCGCTCAGCCGGCCCAACGCTTTTTCCAGCTGCTGAAATATGGAGCACAGTTGCTGCTTTTACCCTTTCTCTAAAGAGAGAGAGAAGGCGGATGAGTTTGTTGCTTTTAATTGAAAAATCATACGTTAATTGGCATTTAAAAAAAACTGTTCAGCTAAGCATGTTTAGTGTAATCAGTCAGCACTGAATTTCTTAAAAGGCAAAAATGGGTACAGAGCAGAGATTTTACACCAGTGTGTTAGAAGCTTGATAGATGTTTCCATAATGAAATGGTGCTCCAACCAGGACCTCTTTTCATCAGGGGTGACCTAAAAAGTATCGTCTGCAATGTTACATCATGTACTAACGAGGATAATTAATTTAGTAACACGGTAATTCCTCCCGCATATAGGAAGGACTGATGTGCATGCATAATTATTAAACCTAAATTTCCTCTTCTCTTTCTTAATTTTTACTAAGATATTTTCTAATGAGGTTGGGAGTTTAGACAATGATCAGATCATTGCCTTGTGTTTTGCACATCTGGGGGGATAGTAGAGGCTGATGTATTCCTAAATTAAAGGTACTCCTGCTAAAACCATTTCTCGGTTGCCTTTAGAGCATGCTAAAAAAAATACAGGAGAATCTCCCTTAAAGGTATACTGTTTTTTATGTGTTTTTCCTTTTGCCATTCATGAGATTTTTTTAAAGTAAAATGACATCTTTTATTACTCTTTTAAAGGTCTCTGGGGAACAAGACTCATGGAGGAAAGCAGCACTGACCGAGAGAAATACCTTAAAAGCGTTTTACGGGAACTGGCCACATATCTCCTTTTTCTCATAGTCTTATGCATCTGTAAGTAGAACATTTTCTTCCACTAGAGGAAAAGTTTTGAAAATATTTGACCTGTCAAAATCATGATTAAGAGGAATTGTAGATGCACCAGTAACGGTTAATTCAGAAGTTCTCTTCTCTGTTATCAATTCCAATTTACAATTTGGTAAAGCTCTTTTCTCTCCTCTGGTAAACATTGATCAAAATTCGGCGTTGTTTGATTGGCCAGTTTGTTGTCAGTTGTGACCATTTTCACTATGAGATGCACAGGGCAACCTGCCCAGACACCAGGTAACCAAGTAAAAGGATTTTTGTGTTAGATTCTTAACAATAATTACAGCATCACTATTATTACATCAATTAATGTAAAGTGTACACAGGAATTATTTTCCAAGTTTAACTTTCAGAAAATACAAATAATGTCACCTAATATTGCTTTTATGGCTATTTATATTTAAAAGTCCCCTTTTTTTGGATTCGGATGTGTTGTGTGGATGCCTTCATTCTAACTAATCATTTCTTCCAAATCTTCAATAATCGTAGATTTTTACTCTGTAGGAAACTTACTGCAGACTCATCTCTTTCTGTTTTCTTCTTCCTTTCTTCTTTCAATACATTCCTGCATTGTCTGGGAGGGGAGGGATGCCTTAGCCAGAAACAAGTCTTAGAAACCGTTTGCCTCAAAGTCCAGAAGGTCACGGGCAATGGACTTATCCTCTGAATCAAAGGATATTGGATGATGGAGTTCTGTCGTGTCCTCTCTAAAGCCCTTTATGAGAACAGACAGGAAGCAGATTTATGACCACCAGGACCTCTTAGTGTATTCCTCAGGGAAAGGAGTTTGTTCTTACAGTGTACACTTGCAAATGCTTAAAAAGCAACATCAGCCTTGGAAAGAGTTCCCTTCTTTGTAAATGGAGAGAGTCATGATTTAATCAATACTTTAATAATGCCATTCTTATTACATTAAAATTGACCACCTTGAATTTAATTGACTAAGTGCTAAAAGCTTCCTTTAAAAATGTTTTTTGTTTACTAGATTTATAAGAAGATGTGTACGTTGAACATAAAAGATTAAGGAAACATTTAAGCTTTTGATATTTGTAATTTTAAGAAATTGAACATTGATTTATTTAATATCCCCACACTGGTTTTTACTAATACTAGTAAGCTCTTAATGAGCCTCAAACAGGGCATGACTTCTTCTCACATTTTCTGGGAATTTGACTATCCAAGTGGGAACTTAAGAAAAAGAAAAAAAAAGAAGTTATTTAAGCTAAAAAGTACATATGTATGAACAGCATTCGTTTTCTTGCTTTTTTCTTCCTAATTTTCTGAACTTTTCTGTTGTTTGTTTAGGAAGGAATCTCTCATTACTTTTAAAAGCATGTTATCTAAGAAATGGTGAAAACCTAGAAATGATCTATTCAGTACATTAAAAGTTATTAAGCAAGAGATGTAATATTTTTTAACTTTTATGTTCTAAGCTGTTAGAACTTAGAGTAAATGCTGAAGTCACGTTTGCTTCCAGCCTAGAAATGGTGCTTAAATATTAAACTTCAGTGGCCTTAAATTTTAACAGGTAGATTAGAATCATTATTATTACTAATTTTTTTCGAGCATGACACATACATTCATACATAGATTTTATGCAAAATATAAGTACTCCTGTAAGTCTAAAATTTCAGTGTTCCCCAAAATTGCCTGAACATCAGAATCACCAAGAGAATTTTTTTTATAATTACAGTTTGCCTGGATCTACTAAATCAAAGCCTTCCAGATATGGCCCAGAGAAGTGAATTTTCAGATGCACTGACAAGGTTTGGGAACTAGGCCAGATAAATAAACTGAATAGCTAGAGTTTTAGGAAACAAGCTTGTCATATAACTAACTAGTGTTGTCTTGTTTATTTTAGAATTTTTATGCTTTTTGTTCTTTTTCACACTAATCACATTTTTTCTTCTTATATCAGCTACATTTTTTACATAGGCAAAGTTTTTTTTTCAAAATATTGTAGAATCTCTGGGTAAGAAGGAATCTTGGCAGTCATGGATCGAACCTCCACTGAATGCTAAAATTCCCCCCTGCAACATCCTTCCCAAAAGGTCAGTCATCCTGCCTCCAATTGAGCAAGAGTTCCAGGTTAAGGGACTGACTCCTTTGAAATAGTTCATTTTATTTTTCTATGGCTGTGTTAGAAAGTTCTTCCTTATGCAAATCAAAGTCTGTCCTCATCTAACTTCCCCTCTTAGTTCTACTCTCTAAGCCAACCTAATACCAGGGAGCTTTCCTATGTCTCTCTTCCAGTTTAACCCATCAGAAGTTTGGAGACAGACGTTCAATCTCCTCCAAGTCTTCTCTAGGTTAAACCTTTCCAGTTCCCTTAGCTGTTGATCATGTGATCGGAGACATGCCTTTGAACAACCCACCTGATAGAAACTCCCTCCAGTTTATCAGAGTCCCCCCCTTTTTTTTTTAAAGGGGGCACATTTATTGTCACTGTTCCAAATGTACCAAAAAAATTAGAAAATAACCCCCAACTCAATTCTCCTCACCTCCACAACATTCTCCCCAACACAAATAATTTTTCCCAAAACCACAAACATAAACTGGTTCTGATATTCTCATAAACAGTGCACCTAAGCTGCGTCTTTATTCCCGTCTTGCCCCTAGGTTCTTCATGACCATTTTTGTTTGTTTGTTTTGTTTTTTAGATTCCATATATATGTGTTAGCATACAGTATTTGTTTTTCTCTTTCTGACTTACTTCACTCTGTATGACAGACTCTAGGTCCATCCACCTCACTACAAATAACTCAAGTTTCATTTCCTTTTATGGCTGAGTAATATTCCATTGTATATATGTGCCACATCTTCTTTACCCATTCATCTGTCGATGGACACTTAGGTTGCTTCCATGTCCTGGCTATTGTAAATAGAGCTGCAGTGAGCATTGTGGTACATGACTCTTTTTGAATTATGGTTTTCTCAGGGTATATGCCCAGTAGTGGGATTGCTGGGTCGTATGGTAGTTCTATTTGTAGTTTTTTAAGGAACCTCCATACTGTTCTCCATAGTGGCTGTATCAATTTACATTCCCACCAACAGTGCAAGAGGGTTCCCTTTTCTCCACACCCTCTCCAGCATTTATTGTTTGTGGATTTTTTGATGATAGCCATTCTGACTGGTGTGAGATGATATCTCATTGTAGTTTTGTTTTGCATTTCTCTAATGATTAATGATGTTGAGCGTTCTTTCATGTGTTTGTTGGCAATCTGTATATCTTTGGAGAAATGTCTGTTTAGGTCTTCTGCCCATTTTTGGATTGGGTTGTTTGTTTTTTTGATATTGAGCTGCATGAGCTGCTTGTAAATTTTGGAGATTAATCCTTTGTCAGTTGCTTCATTGGCAAATATTTTCTCCCATTCTGAGGGTTGTCTTTTCGTCTTGTTTATGGTTTCCTTTGCTGTGCAAAAGCTTTTAAGTTTCATTAGGTCCCATTTGTTTATTTTTGTTTTTATTTCCATTTCCATTTCACTAGGAGGTGGGTCAAAAAGGATCTTCCTGTGATTTATGTCATAGAGTGTTCTGCCTATGTTTTCCTCTAAGAGTTTGATGGTGTCTGGCCTTACATTTAGGTCTTTAATCCATTTTGAGTTTATTTTTGTGTATGGTGTTAGGGAGTGTTCTCATTTCATTCTTTTACATGTAGCTGTCCAGTTTTCCCAGCAATACTTGCTGAAGGGGCTGTGTTTTCTCCATTGTATATTCTCGCCTCCTTTATCAAAGATAAGGTGACCATATGTGAGTGGGTTTATCTGTGGGCTTTCTATCCTGTTCCATTGATCTATATTTCTGTTTTGGTGCCAGTACCATACTGTCTTGATTACTGTAGCTTTGTAGCATACTCTGAAGTCAGGGAGCCTGATTCCTCCAGCTCCGTTTTTCTTTCTCAAGATTGCTTCGGCTTCTCGGGGTCTTCTGTGTATCAGAGTCCCTTTGAATGTGCAGCGGGAGCCTCATCATGAAAGAGTGGAGCAGTGGGGCCATGAGCATCCTCATCCAGATACTACACTGTGGTCCATGCATTCTACCATTGCCTGACCCTTCATATACATCATTCCTTAGTCTCTCCACCAAAAGCTTATAAAGCACTGTGTTCCCCAGCTAGTATTTGAGTACATTTTCCTGGGACATAATGCAGGCCTTCCCTTTCAGCTCTGTTCAATTTCAACTCATGGTGATCTCCTCATCATTCCAATCTAGTGAAATTATCTTGCATCTAGATTCATCCACCTCATATATCAGCTATCCCTCTCAGCTTCATAGCGTCAGCAGAGTTGATACCATCCAGGTCCTTATCCTAGTAAATCAATAAATCAAAAAGGATTGATCTAAGAACATCAGCCCATTTAGTCAAAGGTCTTTGGGTGGAGTTTACTGAATTATATTATCATCTAGCTCAGACTATTCGTGAAATAGGATAAGAAGGATTTTTTTCAAATGCCTGTCTGAATAGCTCCACCGTTCTTCTGACCTGTTAGCTAATCTATCAGCTGCTGACCAAGTTAAAAAGGATAAGCAGGCATGATTTACCTCTAGGAAAGCCTTGCTGGCTCCTAGTGATTGAGTCCTTTCCCCATCGTTCAAAAACCATCTTTTTAATTACCAGTTTTAAAATCTTCTCAGCAATGTCAACGTCAAATGACTGATAATATCAAACTCATTGCTTTGTGGGTAAATGAGATAAATACTTATCCCTGTGCCTTGGATATTAGAAACACTTTATATGAAGTAGATAGGGTTCTGGAAGGCAGCCTGACATAGTAGGAAAAGTATAGATTTTTTGGCATCACAGAGATCTGAGTTCAAATCCCAGTTCTACCACTTACACACTAGGTCAACTCAAGCAAGTTAGTTAACCTTTCTGAGCCTTTGTCTTCTCCTCTGTAAAATACTTATTTTGAAAGATTCTTTGGGGATTAGGAATCATACACGAAATGGTCCTAGGATGCTGTCTGTCATATAATAGTAATAAGAGCAAATTTGTCCCGACGATCGTTGACAATGTCTGAATTCTCTCATCAGTAGGTTCTAAGAACTATAGGTTCAAATTGTTTGGACATTCATTTGGAGCAGCTAGGTGCCCATCGAGAGCTTATTTTCTGGACTTCCCTGGTGGCACAGTGGTTAAGAATCCGCCTGCCAATGCAAGGGACACGGGTTCGAGCCCTGGTCCAGGAAGATCCCACATGCCACAGAGCAACTAAGTCTGTGCGCCACAACTACTGAGCCTGCGCTCTAGAGCCCGCGAGCCACAACTACTGAAGCCCGCGCGCCTAGAGCCCGTGCTCCGCAACGAAGAGTAGCCCCCGCTCGCCACAACTAGAGAAAGCCTGCGCGCAGCAACGAAGACCCAACGCAGCCAAAAATAAATAAAAGCTTATTTTCCATCTTATCAGTGTTGGTTCTCGTCCCTATGGCTTTAAAATCAGTCTCCTTCACCAAGAGGACAGGAAAACCATGGAAACTAAGTAATCCCACTTTCCCTGTAATTTAGAATTTATTCTTACTTAAAACCTAAGGTTGCTATGAATTTATCATTAAAGTACTTACTTATATATGGGTTACTGCTATAAATAGTAATGGTATTTCTCTGTGTGAGTTAGATGCTGAAGTTAAAGAAAGGAATAAATCGTATTATAGAAGATCTTTGTGAAAGACAAAGGAAAGTCTTTGGTGAATCTATGACAAAAATATAGTTGCCGGGGCTTCCCTGGTGGCGCAGTGGTTGGGAGTCTGCCTGCCAATGCGGGGGACACGGGTTCGAGCCCTGGTCTGGGAGGATCCCACATGCCGCGGAGCAGCTAGGCCCGTGAGCCACAACTACTGAGCCTGCGCGTCTGGAGCCTGTGCTCCACAACGGGAGAGGCCGCGACAGTGAGAGGCCCGCGCACCGCGATGAAGAGTGGCCCCCACTCGCCGCAACTGGAGAAAGCCCTCGCACGGAAACGAACACCCAACACAGCCAAAAAAAAAAAAAAAAAAAAAAAAAAAAATATATATATATATATATATAAGTTGCCACTTCTTTTTTTCTGCTGTCTCTACTCATTCTATAAAATTGCTCAGATCTTCTATGCTTACACATAATAATAGAAGTCACACACAAAAAGTTCAGTCAACATCATAGAAATGTAATATTTCTATGTGTCAAAGAAATAGACAAAATTAAAAGGCAGAAAACAATTGTAAAGCATACTTACAAGAAGTACGACAAAAAATTAATATTTTAACACATTTGGAACCCACAAATCACTGAGAAAAACACTAAGACTTCAGTAAATATTTTACAGAATAGAAAGTATAACACATTTCACAGAGTAGAAAATACAGTCGATTAGTGTGGGAAAGTCTTTAACCTTAAACTCACTAGTATCCAAAGAAGTTATGAAAATGGAGAAAAAAACAACATAATCATAATGCAGCATGGTATGTCCTAGGACAGGAAGAGCTCTTTTAAGAAGAAACCTATGAATCTCCATTTCTTTATCTCTGGAAGGAGACTTTGCCTTGTATTCTAAAAAGAGAAATGAATAGTATCAAATCCACACTTTGTACACCTTAAACTGACACCATGTTGTATGTCAATCATATGTCAATAAAAAAGAAATTAATATTTTATTTTACCTGTAAAAATCTTGCAAGGATGATAGCGTAGAGATAGTTTTCTGAATTTGTAAGGGAATCCATGCAGGTTAATTGTTGATAACCAGGTCAGTGAAGTCAAAGGCAGTGGGTTAATCATCACACTGGGGGAGCTACTTCCTTTTCTGGTGACAGACATTCATCTCCCCACAGAGCTTCCCCCACAAACACGTGCAGTCTTAAGTTCACAGGCTACAGTCCGTGGGAAGAACTGCTAAAGACCAGCTATGGCTGGAAAGCTGTCTGTCCTTTTCAGTACTGGACAAAACCTACAATAACAAGAAAGGTAGATTCACATATAAATATTACTTTACACATGGCCTTTACTCCACGTGCATAGCTTTCTCTTTATTTCTTCGTGGTAACTTCTATGTAAAGATTACATGCTCTTCTCTCTTGTTTTAGAACAAAAATTACACTACTTAATACAGGCAGGCATTCACAAAAGCACTTGTGTTGACAACCTCTATCCCTCAAAGATTTCCATCACAACTTGTTACTTACCTTTGAATTTTTTTTTTTTTAATTATTAGCACCTTTAATTATTATTAATTTATTTATTTATTTTTGGCTGTGTTGGGTCTTCGTTTCTGTGCGAGGGCTTTCTCCAGTTGCGGCAAGCGGGGCCACTCTTCATCGCGGTGCGCGGGCCTCTCACTATCGCGGCCTCTCTTGTTGCGGAGCACAGGCTCCAGACGCGCAGGCTCAGTATTTGTGGCTCACGGGCCTAGTTGCTCCGCGGCATGTGGGATCTTCCCAGACTAGGGCTCGAACCCGTGTCCCCTGCATTGGCAGGCAGATTCTCAACCACTGCGCCACCAGGGAAGCCCAGCTTTGAATTTTAACCAAAACTGCATTAAAATATTTGGGAGTGTTAATAACTTTAATTCACCTCTCTGGTTTATTCTGCAGCCTCACTCTGCCTGCTGAAAGGCCCTCACCCAGGTCACCAGGGACGTCTTAATTGCCAAATTTTATGGGCTCCTTTTAGCCTTTCTCTCTGAGACATTTGGCATTCTGCAAACTCCCCTCTTTGGCTTCTGTGACTCCCTCTCTTCCTGTATTCCTCCTTACTCTATTCACTTTCTTCATTTTTTTCTTTCTGAAATGTGTTTAGACAGAGGATTCTCTGTGACTGGGTCTTTGGCTTTCTCTTCAAGGGATCTTTCCTGCAGCTTCAACTGGTCCTGTACGCTGGTGCTCCCAAGTCCCTCTCGACCTCTCATGGACCACAAATCTTGTGCCAACTTTTACTGGACCTCTCCACCGGTGCATCTCAGGGGCATCCTTAACATTTCTCAACCTGGACTCATCCTGTCCATCCAAACATGCTTTGCTCACGTTCTCTGTCTGGGTTACTGTTAACGTCACCCCCGTGAATGCCTCTCCCCAAACCTGAGCATCATCCTAGATGCTTTCTCTCACTCTTCTCGTGGGATCATTGCACGTACTTCTTCCTCTGTAGTGCCTCTCAAATCTGTCTTCTTTCGTAGATTGCTGTTGTCCCTCTTTTTAACCTTTATTATCTCTCTCCTGGATTATTCATTTATTGATTCAATGGACTGTTGCGTAATTTAATTAAGAACATATATAGCCCTGGCCTTACATGTGGTAAGTGATGAGAAAGAAGACAGCTGGGGAAGAGGATTCCCCGAAGAGAAGGCCTCTCTGAGGCCTGAAGCAAGAATGGGAGCCAGTCAGTTGAAGAGGGGACTGTGTGGGTGAATGTTCTGAGGCAGGAAAGAGCTCAGAACATTCCAGAAGCTGAGTGAAGATAGTGATTAGAGAGAGTGCTATCAGATAAGGTCAGGGGTCAGACCCTACAGGTCCGGTAGGCTTTGGTAAGGGGAAGCCAGGGTTTTAAGTAGGGGGTGGTAAGGTTTATTTAAATTTTAAGATGGTGGCTCTGAATGCCATTGGAGCACAGGGTGGATGGGACCCAATGTCTGGACGTTAGGACTCCCAGGCACTGGCTCCGGACTGCTGTCTCTGAAACCAGATTAAATCAGGTCACTCTTTTCATCGGACATGCTATAATCACCTCACCTTCGAGATAAAGTTTGAAATCTTTACATGATAGACTAGTCTTTCACTGTATGATCTTTGCTTGCTTCTTCCGACCTGTGAATATCTGGTACTTCCACCACATCAAACTACTTACGAGTCTCAAAAAGGCCTCGGACTATGCTGTCCCTTTCCTGTCAGTCTGTTTAGTTCCTCCTCATCCTTCAAGGTCAGCTCAAGAGCCAGATCTACGGAAAGGCCTTTATCAGCCAGCCCCCTCCCATAGTGGGTGCCCCTCACGCTGGATTGTCAGACACGTTCACGCACTTGTCTCCCTCAGTGCAGGGGCAGGGGAGGGGGGCAGCGAGGGTTGCTGGCAGGCACATCTCAGAGGTGGCACATAGACGTTCTCCCTAAATGTCGGCGACTTGGCCCATTTTCATTTTCTCTCGTGTTCACTCGTACTTCTTTTCGTTCACAAACAGAACTTTTCCTAATATGACAACTGAAGCAATGCAAACCTAAACTTTCTTTGGTTTCTGAGTAGCACTTTGTCTTGATATCGCACTTTTTAGTTTGTAGAATCCCTGCAGATACCTGTTCCTATTTTATCTCCACCGTGTCCCTGTGAGGATACTGTACAACACAGAGCTTGCAGAGAAGTCAGGGTTCCTGTTCAATGTGATGGCGTCACTGTGGCAGATGACCTAGAATACCGGGACCGAGGCACCTTGGTCCTACTGTCTCTACATCTGGTATATTTATATTTGTGCTGCGGTTTTGATTTCCTCTTTGGCTGGCCCAAGAGTTACTAACAGAAAAATATTTTTAATTTCTAAATGGTTCAGTTTTATCTATCTTGGTTCATCCTTTTAAAATAATTTTCTGCATTTGTGGTTTAAAAACTATTGTTTGGTTAGTTTTGGGGGCTTTTTTGGGAGGGGTTGTTTGTTTCAAAGGTTTTTGTTTGTTTTGTTTTTTTGGCTTTAAACAGCAAAAATTTATTCTCTCACAGTTCTGGAGGATAGAAGTCTGAAATCAAGGTGCCTGCAGGGCCATGCTCCCTCTGAAACCTGTAGGGCATCCTTCCTAGCCTCTTCCTCACTTGTGGTAGTTTACCTGCACTCTTTGGTATCCTTGGCCTGTAGCGGTATCATTCCAATCCTCTATCTTCACTGGGCATTCTCCCTGTGTCCCTCTTTCTTCACATGGCCATCTCCTTATAAGGACACCTGCCTGGTGGATTTTTAATTTTAGGGATTTACTGGTGTTGTCTTTGTGGCCCAGAATATGATTAATTTTCTTACATCTTCCATGGATATTTGGAAAAGAATGTGAGTGATCTCTTTTGATACAGTATAAAGTTTGATATATATATAATACATTAAGTCATATGTTCTATATAAAACCCCTAATATCCCGAGATCATTTTTATCTTCTTTCTCTGTCAAAGATTGAGAGGTATAAATTTGTTTCCAACTGCTATTGTGGTTTTGGTAATTCTCCTATTACTAGAAGACATTGCTTTATATATCTTGATATTGTTATTCAATACATAAAAGTTCATTATAGTTCTATCATTGTGTAAAGCATCATTTATCAATAAAAGATAATCTTTTTCTTTAACTCAGTACTCACCTTATAATCTCCTTTGTCAGATGATTGCAATACCACTTAACACCTTTTGTATATCTAATATATATTTTCTCATTCCTTTATTTTTAACTTCATTTTGAATGGGTCTCATAAAAATTCTAAAGATACATTTTTAAATTTTTTAACCAATATTTAAGACTTTGTCATCTAGTAAGTTTAAGCTCTTTACGTTTCATGCCCTTGTCAAATTTCTGCCATCTTATGTTTTCCTCTCTTTTACACTTGTTATTTTTCATTTCTCTTTTTCTTTTTGTTACATTGGAAATTTTTTCTTTGTTTTTTATTCCACTGGTTTGGAGTTTATACAGTGCAATCCCCTTTATATTGTTTTTAGTATTTAAGCCTGTATTTTTTCAACCATATTAAGAATAAAATGGTGTCTACAGCCTATTTTTAAATGAGACCATGTTTTAAGACAGCTGTAGTTAGTTTACATGCTGATTAGTTGGTGATGCTGTGATAATGTTTTTTTATTCTGGCTTATTTCATAGAAAATCGAATCTGAGAGTTAAGACAAGGACTAAATAGCAGAAAAAAAAATATGCACATAGGATATATGTGTCCTTTACCTTATATTTTTAAAAATTTTCCTCTCCTTTCTGATCCTCGTTTATGGTTATTTCATGCTGTAACTTTTTTCTTTACAATTCAGTTCATTTAAAGAGTATGTTACCTTCCAAGTGGGCTTTCCCCATCAGGGACTGAAAGGAGAAACGATATAATAGTCTTACATTTCTATTGCATTTAACAGTATGCAAAATGTGTGTTCACATACATTTCACCCAGTGAACTACACAAAAGCCTTAGATGTTATTATTCCCATTTTCTAGATAATGAAACTCAAGCTCAGAAAAATTAAATACTTGACCAAGATCCCAATATACCGAGACCCACAATTATGAACACAGAGGCTGACTTAAGGGTGAAGGAAATCTTAAACTCAAACCCACATCGTTTTGATTTCAAATCCCAGGGGGTCCTTTAGCTACAGCCTAGCTGGACTCGTGATGCAGCTGACCCCTGGAGTGTGTGGAGCTGTCACTTGAAGATATCCCTTGGACCAGCCCACTGCCCGGCACAAGGGAGGGACGGAGTTAACGTTAGCTGATTGAAGGTGTTAGAACCATCATCCCTGTCAACACTAGGTGGCATTGTTTCTCTGGATGTCCAGCAGGTGGCACTGCATAGCCAAGAGGATGTATCCCTTCCCTTGCAGTGAAGCTATTAAATTCCATACAGGTCCTGAGAATTTCAAAAGCAATCAATATTAAAAGTACAGGACAATAAAGGAGATGCATTTTAAAATCAGTGGCTAAAATACGTACATATTGCATATTTATAAATCGAAAAATTTAAATAATTTGTCATAATTCTTTTTCAACAACCAAAAAAACCCCACAGGTAAAAACATTTGAGAGTGATCTACATTAACTAGCCAATCCAGAGAAATTTCTAATTTCAAATTAATTCCAAAAATCAATATAGTAATCATTTAGTGGGCTTTGGGGAGCCTTCACGACTCCTCTTTAGCATGGTATCAGCTTTGGATCTGAAGCAGGCCTTTGCAGAACACACCGTACCTTGTCCGCCCCTCTGTGGGAGCTAGTAGGCAGTGCTCCCCCTGGGGACACCATGAGCTCCTCTTCTTGAGGACAGAGATCACATCTTGCTCATCTTCATGTCCCAACACCTTGTCCCATCAGTGGATTAAAAGTCCAAACCCTGAACTCCGGTCCAGTGCAGTTTTAAGAGGTGACAGGGCATGGAACACTTGAAGAGGAGTGTTCTTGTCCTAATTAGTGGGTCATAGGATGACAGGGGATGGAACCTAACTCTGAGGACTGGGAGAGGTCCCGTCCCCTCTAGATGCAGCACACGAGCCATGTGGTTGTGTGTGCTTATTGCTTCACTGACTGCTCGAGCTGGACCCGCAGACACACTTGTGTTTGGATCACTATTATCCACTCCTCTCTTTTAATCTTAATTCTCTATGATGCTTGGGTAGGGAAGGGGACCAGGTGAAGGAAAGATGTAATCCCCAAATCACTTAATATGAGGTTTTAAAATGCATTTTATGCTGCCTCAAGATTATTACAGAATCAGCTAAGTATTCATTGCTTGCTGGGTGTTGAGCACTGTGGTCAAAAGACCTGTAAAACCTCTGTGGTCAAAAGAAGCATAAAAGGAAGTATCTCCTTCCTCTTGAAGTGTTTTGTCATCTAATTGTAGGTATCAAAGCGTATGATACCAGCAATCATTAGAGTTCAGCATAAGACAGCACTCGTTAAAGTGCTGAAATTTTTAATAGATATGTTGTAGCGATCTGGTTAAGGAGGAAGAACCACCATTATTGGACATTTAAGCGTCAACCACTGTATTGGATAATTTTTAGTTTTTTTTTTTTTAAGAAATGCTGTTCTGCCTCTTCTTTCCCTTTATTTATTTATTTATTTTTAATTTTGGCTGTGCTGGGTCTTTGTTGCGGTGTGTGGGCTCTGCTTTGCGGCACGCGGGCTCTCTAGTTGTGGCGCACAGGTTCCGGAGCATGCGGGCTCAGTAGTTGCAGCGTGCGGGCTTCGTTGCCCCGCGGCATGTGGGATCTTCGTTCCCCGACCGGGGTTCGAACCTGCATCCCCTGCATTGGAAGGCGGATTCTTAACCACTGGAGCCACCAGGGAAGTCCCATTTAGTT
This sequence comes from Eubalaena glacialis, assembly GCF_028564815.1. Classification (NCBI taxonomy): domain Eukaryota; kingdom Metazoa; phylum Chordata; class Mammalia; order Artiodactyla; family Balaenidae; genus Eubalaena; species Eubalaena glacialis. Next base: position 147,133,699 of record NC_083720.1, on the reverse strand, counting down.
ATTTTTTCTTAAGCACCCCCCAAAACTCCCATGAGATAGCTCATTATTCCTTACAGAAGAGGCAACTAAAGCTTAGAAAGTCTGAGTAACTTGTACAGCTTGTACAGCAAGTGAGAGGCATGACCCAGACTCAAACCCTGATCTCCTGTGACCTGCTGAGCCCGTACATGATCTCCCCACCTTTCTCCAGGACCATTCAGAATGGGCTGTAAGATCAGCAAGTCTTCACGTCAGGGCTGTGGCTTGAGTTTCGAGTGTGCCACGCAAGAGCTGACAGGTGGGTGGGAGGCAGATGCGTCTGTTAGTCAGCATCCCAGAAGGAAAGAGATGGGAGACTCACAGCGGCAATTATGGGAGTTCAACGAAAGGACCCTTTACAGAGGTGTGGCGGCAGGGTTATAGGAGCCAAGGAGGGGACATGAGGCTCTTGGGGAAGGTTCCCACCTCCGGGCCTGGAGGGACAAGGTCAGGGAATGGCGTGGGGTGAACCTGGTGTGGCTGGGGGAGAAGAGAGGCCCCCAGCAGCGGTGGCCACCGTTAGAGGGTCCCCAGCAAACTGCACCCAGGCAGTGAGGGAGTGGGAGGAGGGGGAACAAACCCAACTCTCTGTCTCCTCGGGCCCCCAGATCTCCTGTTGGCTGAATGCACTGGAAACCAGAAGGCAGGGGAGTCCAGTCGGTCTGCAGGGGTCAGCCTCAGGGTACAGAGCAGGGCAGACGAGAACGGGGAGTTGTTGATGTGGGAACAAAACGAGAGTGGGCTGCCCACGCCGTCGTCGGGAGAGGGAGAGGCAGGCGTACAGCCGGAGGATGAGGAGCTGGCGTGGCGTCGGCTGGGGCGCAGGCTCTGCTATGGAGGGGCCTCCGGGAGGTGGTGGGAGGTGAAGGTGAAGGGCCCCGGGAGGTGGTGGGAGGCGAAGGTGAAGGGCCCCGGGAGGTGGGGGGAGGCGAAGGTGAAGGGCCCCGGGAGGTGGGGGGAGGCGAAGGTGAAGGGCCCCGGGAGGTGGGGGGAGGCGAAGGTGAAGGGCCCCGGGAGGTGGGGGGAGGCGAAGGTGAAGGGCCCCGGGAGGTGGGGGGAGGCGAATGTGAAGGGCCCCGGGAGGTGGGGGGAGGCGAATGTGAAGGGCCCCGGGAGGTGGGGGGAGGTGAAGGTGAAGCGCCCCGGGAGGTGGGGGGAGGTGAAGGTGAAGGGCCCCGGGAGGTGGGGGGAGGTGAAGGTGAAGGGCCCCGGGAGGTGGGGGGAGGTGAAGGTGAAGGGCTCCGGGAGGTGGGGGGAGGTGAAGGTGAAGGGCTCCGGGAGGTGGGGGGAGGTGAAGGTGAAGGGCGTCCGGGAGGTGGGGGGAGGTGAAGGTGAAGGGCGTCCGGGAGGTCCCAAGTGTCAAGGAGGGGGCACCTGATCTTCATCTGGTACTCAGTGGTAAGCCAGTTTTGTTTCATGTAAGCCAATGTTAATTCATTTCTTGTGTAAGCCAGAGAGCTGGGGAGGGATCCTGGAACAACGATGCTGGGGAGGGATCCTGGAACAACGATGCAGGGAAGGAAGGTGGGATGGCTCTCTGCCCCTCCGCCGGGATCGTGTGAGTGCGTGTGCAGGGTCCCTGGCAGAGTTCGTTTGGCTCTTTCTGTCTTCCAGTGACCTATGGGATGATGAGCTCCAGTGTGTACTACTATACCCGGATCATGTCCCAGCTCTTCCTGGACACCCCGGTGTCCAAAATGGAGAAAACTAACTTTAAAACTCTTTCTTCAATGGAAGACTTCTGGAAGGTATTTGCAAATGACCTCTTGTTATTGAAAATTGTTCATTTGGCTTCATAAATTCAGTTCAGGCCCACAAGGGCGGAATTTGATTGTTTTGTCTTGCTTCGTTTTTTGTTTTTGTCTGTTTGCTGGTGTTGGAATGTACCCCAGAACAGTGCCTGATACAAGGCAGGCACATTCCTTCAAAGATCTCTAATGTAAAATTCAACCCAGCCCTCCCCAAATTGTCACAAATTCCAACATTAGTATTAGAGGATAAGCAATGAGGGATACCATAGGAAAAATATTAAACTGATCTGGAAGATGTGTTCAGAATCTAAGAAAATGGGGAGGGAAATTGGAAAGGAAATGATTACTTCCTTCTGGGGAAATACTTTCTAAAATTCTTAGTAAACCCTGGGGTCAGAGCTATTGATTTTAAAGATAGAGGAACTGGATCACAAGAACCTAAACATACTAAATAATGCCTAAAAATACTTGACATCCAAAACCACACTTGTATAATATGAATCTTTTCCACTTCAAGGGGGCAAATCACTCCATCTCTATTGATTGTCTGATAAGGATAAGACACTGAGAAATGGCTGGGTCTGTCTTTCCTATAGGCAAACTAATGAGAGACTTTTCACATATACACAGTTCTGTGATAATGAATGCCATACTCTAAAAATGGAGGGGAGGAGGGGGGTGAGAAGTTAGAGAGTTCATTCACCCTATGACAAAATAATCCAGACAATTAAAAGATCCATCAGATAGCAGACTGGTTTTCAAAACTATCATCTTTTCCTCTCCAGTGATTGTGAACCATGATTATGTGGGATGCTGTTTTAATAAGGGAAAGTGGAATTGATCATGGTTATGGATTCATTGCAAACTGCACCCTCTCCCCAGCCTTTAGTCCTAGAGTAAAAATCAGAGTCGCCATGTATGAAGTGCCCATTCTGTGCCAGGTGTAGCCACCATGCAAAAGATAGATATTACAGACGCTCGAGGCCTCACAGCTAGCAAGGAAATGACGCAGCAAGACTGAAGCAATATCCAGTCTCTCTGACAGCAAAACCCACCCTTGTCACTCTACCCTGTTCACGGAGTTGCCAAACTGTTGGTCACACAAACATTCCAGGAAGGAGCAAGGCGGCCTCTGAGCTTAGAGTTTTTCAAAAATGTTGCCTTTGCTTTCAGTTTGCAGAAGGCGCCTTGTTGGATGGGCTCTACTGGAAGATGCAACCCAGCAACAGAACTGAAGGCGACGACCGAAGCTTCATCTATTACGAGAACCTACTCTTAGGGGTACCACGTATACGGCAACTCAGAGTCAGAAATGGATCCTGTTCCATCCCCCTGGACTTGAGAGACGAGATTAAAGAATGCTATGATGTCTACTCTGTCAGCAGTGAAGACAGGGCTCCATTCGGTCCGAGAAATGGAACCGCGTAAGTGTCTGTGGCTCAGGGCCCTGGGCTGTCACGGACATTCATTCATTTGTTCTCTAACCCCTTCGCCAAGGGGAAGATGCCTTCAATGCTTGTATTTAAGGCCGTGGCCAAACTTTGGTTTCTCAAGTTTTCTTTACTTTTTACCCCCTTTCAGCTTCTGCATACTTATTTTTCAGAAGGCTAAATTGCTGACCATATCCCCACAGGAAAGAAGCTACCTTCACCTTCAGAGGTTTCTTTTAAGATGGCTGGATCCTATTTTTATAAATCCAGTAACGTGGTTCACTAGGTTGTTACTAGGAAGTTTTTTGGTACAGAAATTCTTTTTTATTAGCTCTTAGAAATAAATTTGTGTTCACACTACAATTACTTAAAGTGTATCATAAGCTCGTGAGGCAGTTATTCTGTCTGGTGTAAAGCCTGTCCTTCTCAAATGTGTGTTTTTGATTTTGAGTACGTGTCTGTGTTGTGCGTATTTGCAGGGATTTGGGGTACTCTTTGTTAACCATACTTAAAACATCCTGTGTATTAAGGGAGCACAGTCCTTATTTCTAGAATTATTATAAAAAGTGAGAAGAGTTCTGAGGTTGTCCCAAGGTGGACATCTTGGGGCATGGGCCCTGGGTGAGTCACTGTGGATAGAATTGTCTTCTGAGTTTCACTAAACTAATTCTTTCAGTTCATCTAGATCCCTTTCTTGAGAACTGAGACACCAGAATCCAGATTAGTTAATACACAATGAGGACGAACACCTTTTCCATAACCAGATTCTTTGTCTATCGTCCAGTACACACCCTCTTTAGTACCTGGACCCATAAGGAACAAGCTTACTAAACATCCGAAGATTTAGCGTAAAAAGACTGAATCTCAAAAGACATTTTTTCCAGGTTGTAATAGTGATTTTGCTCACTAATGCTCCTTTTTCCAGTTCCTGCAAAGCATAAGCTTGCACTTTATGAACTATGGTACCTTGTCTAATATTTTATCTCATGCCATTGGTAAGAGAGATTCATGCAGCCTCTATACCATGCTAGATGCTAAGAAGTGAATTCATGCATTATCTCATCTACTTTTCACAGAACTACTCTGAAATAGGTATCAGCTCCATTTTATAGATGAAAAAACAACACCGCTAGTAAATGGAACCAGCTTGACTCCAAAACCCATGTTTCTTTTATGACGCCACATTGCTTCTTCCATATTAATTATGTTGCTAGGGTGGCTGCTTGCTGCCCTCAGCTCCCCATCAGAATTCAAGCTTATTGAGGGCAGGGACTCTGTTTTGTTCACTGCTGTATTTCCAAAGCTTTGAACAGTGCCTGGAACATCCAAGATGCTTATAAGTGATTTTCACTACAGGGTGGGCTACTGAAGGGATCCTTCTTGGGTGTATTTAAACCATCCCTGGTCCTGCCAGAGTCTGAGTTACTCCCATTTCTCCTTCCGTTCAACTCCAAACTTCTTGAAAGAATAGTTTTCACTTGCCAGTGATTCACTTTTCCTTACCAGTGATTCACCCCTTAAAGCTTAAGCCCTTGCTTTTGACATCTCTCTTGGAAGCTACCAGTGGGTTTGTTCAGTTTGCTGATTCACTGATCGATTTCCTGCCTTCATGCTGATCAGCCCCTCTGCAGGATTCGGCCGTGTTGAAGGCTTGTTCTTTTGACTTTGGTGAGTGACACTGAAATTGGATTCTCTTAATTCTGCACCCCCCTTCTTATCTCTTATTGCCAGGTTCTATATTCAGGCCTCTGTGTTTTCTTTCTTTATACTCTTTCCCTTGACATTCAGATGGCTCCCACTCTCATCTCTATTTGATGATTCATCGTTTCTTCAACAGATACACTGCGTGTTAACATGTGCCAGGCATGTTCCCAGTGAGGTCTCCCTTTTCTAGAAATGCTCTTGGTGTTGGTTGGAGTGACAAAGCAGCAGTAAACAAAACAGAAGTAAATCCCCTGTCTTGGCAGAGCGTACGTTCTAGTGATAGAAGATGAGTGTGTGTGCCACCTGTATGTCCCACCAACTCCGATGACTCAACATGTCCCAAACCGAACTCATCGCTTTTTCTCTTTTATTTATTTATTTATTTATTTTTGGCCATGCCACGCAGCATGCGGGATCTTAGTTCCCCAACCAGGGATCGAACCCGTGCCCCCTGCATTGGGAGCGTGGAGTCTTTTTTTTTTGCTGTCACAGGTCTTAGTTGCAGCACGCGGGATCTTCGTTGCCACATGCGGGATCTTTAGTTGCGGCATGCGAACTCTTAGTTGAGGCATGTGGGATCTAGTTCCTTGACCAGGGATCGAACCCGGGGCCCCTGCATTGGGAGCGCAGAGTCTTAGCCACGGGACCACCAGGGAAGTCCCGGAACTCATCACTTTCTTGTCGGATCTGTTCTTCCTCCTGTTCATGGCACCACCATCTTTGCATTACCCAAAAAGAGACTCGAGTCTTTTTTCAGAAGTCCCCTCTCCCTTGCCCCCAAATTCCAAATCAGTGCCAGGCTCTGTTGACAGTCACCGCCGTGGCCCTGTCTCGGCCCTCCCTTGTCCTTCCCACCTCACTGCTCTACTTCAGGCCTCATCACCTCTCGGTTCTTGCAAGGACAGCTGACTCAGCCGTGTCGGGGTCCATGGGACCAGCCTCAGGTTCAGCGATTCTCTGGAAGGGCTCCCAGGATTCAGCATATAGTCATGGCTGAGCTTTACTACAGTGAAAGGAAATACGCAAAAGCAGCGAAAGGGACAGGCTCATGGGGCAAAGTCTGGAGGGAACCAGGTCCCAGGTTGTAAAGGTCCTCTCCCAGTGGAGCCACACAAGACGTGCGTCTTCCTCCAGTAACGAGTTGTGACAACATGTAGGAAGCATTGTCTGTCCGAGAAGCTCAGCAGAGACTTGGTGCCTCCCATGTGTTACTGGGTGCTGGTTACATAGGCAGGCTCTGCCCGGCACATCCCCAAATCTCAGACTCCCAGAAGGGAATCAGGCGTGCAGCACAAGCCACCTTGTTTGTACAGAAGCCTAGGCACTCTGAGCCACTCTTTCTGGTCAGAGGAAGTTTTACATCAGTGTAGGGAGCCGATTATCACCGAAATTCCAGATGCCAGCCGAGTCCAACCTGGACTCTTTAAGGAAAGGTGGTCTCAGACCCGCTGTGTTAACTCTTTCCCACATACGCGCTCTCTCTCTGTTCCTCACCACTCCAGGCTTCCCCACAGCCACCAGAGTAACCCCGTTCTGTGCCTCCAGAAACCTTCCTGCGGTGACCCCTTCATGCCTGCCCCTCACCATCTGACCAGAGTCTACCTTTCAGCCTTCTCTTCTTCATCATATGGGAGCCAAACCGAACTATTGGCGGATGCCTCATACTTCTCTGGCCCCGCCTGCCTAAGTCTGAATCCTGCTTACCTTTCACAGCCTAGGTTCAACGTGGCTTCTTCCAAAGCCTTCTCTGGTTCACCTTTCCCATCATCGGCGAACCTCCAAAGAAGGCTAGCTTCCCTCTGATTGGCCCGAGCAATTCTTTTTTGGTTATTATCACCTACCTTGTATTTTCAGTGTTTAATTACAACTTTTCTCTCCCCACTTATTATAAATTTGGGAGAGAAAGGATCTTAGTTCATCTTTCTGTCCTCATTAATACCAAAGAGGCATCTGGTTCCTGAGAGCCCTGTAAATGTTTGTGGATTAAACTCCCAAATGCTGTGTGGGGTCTTATTTAGTTGAGTTGCTGACGGTGGCACTTGATGAACTTGTACCTCTTCTGGCTGCAACTTTTGGGGGGCCTAGAGTCAGCTAGTCCCTAAGTAAGTCACCCTGAAAGGCAATCATATAAACTGAGGGCTAATAGCACAGGCCTCTGAAGGCAGACTGTCCTGGGGTGGGTTCCTGACTCTACCTTCAAAAGATCTGAGACTGAGTTGACCTCACTAAGCCTCAGGGCCCTTATTCCTAAAATGGGCATAATAGCTATATGTGAATGATGTAAGAAAACACAAAGCACCATGGCAAGCGCATTACCCAGCTTGATGAGACTTACAGTTATTTGTTACGTACTCTGTCTTACCAGGAACCAATTGTCTCTGTAATTGCCCCAAGTGTGCCACTGATTTTACCTGTTTGTTTTGTCTTTGAATTAGTTGGATCTACACAAGTGAAAAAGACTTGAATGGGAGTAGCCACTGGGGAATGATTGCAACTTATAGTGGAGCTGGCTATTACCTGGATTTGTCAAGAACAAGAGAGGAAACAGCCGCTCAGGTTGCTAACCTCAAGAAAAATGTCTGGCTGGACCGAGGAACCCGGGCAACTTTTATTGACTTTTCAGTGTACAATGCCAACATTAATCTGTTCTGTGTGATCAGGTGTGTATAAAGGGCACTCATGCCTCCCACTTCTGTGTATCTGTATATACATCCTAGTCTGGAGTTAGACCAGAAAATCATTGCCTGCAGTTGGCTAAATGAGAGTTTCAAGGATCAGAGCTGACAGCAAGGAGGGGTGAAAACCAAAAGCTTACTGGGATAGGGGTTTTTGGGGGAAGGGAGTTAGTTAGGATCCGGGGATGTTATGAGTTAGGAAGAACCTTAAGTCTGGTCCAAGTTCATCCCAAGGCTGGAACCTTCCCAGATAAAGCACCGTGTTTTGCTCACATCTCTCCTTTCCCATTACGAGGACGATCAGTGCTCCATGCTCTGCTACCGAGGCCCCCAGGCATCGTGTCTTGACTCATTTCCCTGAGTTTCCCCTTCTCAGATGATGCGCGTGCGATTAGAACGCAAGCACAGTAGTCAGGGCTATGCCTGTGTTCAGTAGGTGCCCCGGTACCTGCTCACACTCAAGAATTACCAAAGGCACATAAAGTTCCTTCCGCAGATTCTGTGATGTTGCCATCATGACCGTTCTGGCGACAGTGAGGAAACTGACAAAGATCCCACTGGCTTGTCTGGGACCTCTTGTTCATGCATTCATTCAGCAAACATTTATTGGACACTTAATATGTGCCAGGCACTGTTCAAGGCTCTTGGGATGCATCAGTGAACAGAATAAAGATCTCTGCCCTTGTGGAGCTCACATTTAACCAGGAGGAGATATTAGATGATAAACAATAAGCAAAGGAAACAAATTAATTAAATAGCATGTTAGAAGGTAATATGTGCTATAAAAAAGGCAGAACAAGGCAAGGGGGATCCAGAATTCACCCGCTTTAATCCTCCTGGTGAATATGGCAGCAACATCCAGACGTCGCTGACATGAATTACTTGCACATATATTTACCCACCAAATAAGAAGGCTAAATTCTCATAATAGCCTTATTTTGTGATTATTTTTGAGGCTAAACTCAACTGTGCTTTACATAGCCAATTGGATTCTCGCAGTCTTTATATCTAACAACTTTTGCAGAAAACAATATCACATTAAATCAAGTAATAGTTGTTACTAAAAATGAATGAAAATCTATTGCAATTATTGTTGAACTTCTCCTAATGATTCCAGTGAGCACAGAAAGAGGATACACGCAGGCAGGCAACTCTGATTGACATTTAAGGAAATATCTATTTATAGAAGGTATAAATGAGTATGTCTTCCACTTCCTCCCCATACTGTAAGAGTGAATATCGTCAAGGCAGTTGCTTCATTTCTCTACATTGTTGCCTCAATTTCTGGAGGGCTTGACGATGCAGCACCAGAACAGGCAGAGAGAGATGATTCAGCACACAGAGGCCACTTCCTGCCCTTGTGAGTTCACCCCGAGGCTGCCACAAGGCTCTTTGTTTCAGTATTGCTCTCGCGAGTTTGTGGTTCTCACCCCTCCGCTCCGGCGTATTGAATAGGAAGAAAACAGGAGGTTGATAGTGCCAGGGAAGGAAAATGTTTCACACTTCTTTGACCAATTCTGATTTGCTGTAGTCCTTGCCTATACTTGATTATTGCTCATGCTTGAGCCCTAGATACTTAGGTTCTAGGAGCGGCCACCTGTCCTGTCCATCCTGTAACGGGAGAGATGGTTACACCTCATCGCTGACTGGAGATCTTTTAAAAGTCTTCAAGTTAAGGATCTAGAGAGTCTGTTTCTAGCGTGAAGGGAAATTGTACCCTTAAGTGAATCGTTGAACCTTCTCAGTGTGACACCTACAAAGGGGAATTTGGCAAGAAGCATCTTCACTTCAGTTATTATAAAGCACTAAAGATCAGTGCCATCAGTGTGAGTGTAAAAGCATATGTCAGTGTTGCAGACAGTCAGACATTCACTGAGCACCAATTCACTATAACGCTCTGAGAAGTTCCGATCGCAAAACGGTCCCCGTAGGCAAATTATCTGATGCTGGTTAGGTGTCACCAAATGCATGAGTGAGAAACTCATTCCCTATCTTTATATGTATATGAAAGAGACGTCCTGCTTCTCAACCAGGCCATACATGTTTTGATTGATGACATATATTTCTTATGTTCTTCATTATCCAGTTGAAGGACTTGCATTTAATCAAAGTCCTATAAAGTCTTGTGTGTTGATTAACTTCTACATTTAAAAATAAGTGTATAGCATTTTGAGTGGTATCAATACCAGAAGAGTAAATGGGAGACTGAGGAGGAATAATCTCTTTGGTCTGGGAGGCCTTGGGAAGTCTTGTTGTTTTTGTGACACGGAATTCTACAAGGATGGAGTTACTGGCTGTGATAAAAACATTTTGCCACTAGTTTGGAGTGACTTGTGGTCTCCGTTTTATTACCTTCTAGAGCAGGGACAGAATAGATGATGTTTTTCCTGGCTGCATCCATGCGTTGTTGTTATTGTTGATGTTGTTAATTGTTTTAACTGTTCTTATTGCAACGCAGGTTATTGGTCGAATTCCCAGCAACAGGCGGTGTGATTCCATCTTGGCAGTTTCAGCCTGTAAAGCTGATCCGATATGTCACAACTTTCGATTTCTTCCTGGCAGCCTGTGAGATTATCTTTTGTTTCTTTATCCTTTACTATGTGGTGGAAGAGATATTGGAAATTCGCATTCACAAGCTGCACTATTTCAGGAGTTTCTGGAATTGTCTGGATGTTGTGATCATTGTGGTAGGTTTGAGAACACCACCAAATCCCCTGCTCTGTTATAAAAATGTGGTAGAGGCTTTGCTTCCCTCAGCATTGTGGGTCTTGATCTTCCTGAAGGAGAATCTAAAGGTTCTCCTCTATGATATCAACTTCACTGTTACTAACTTTCTCATTTTGCATGAGTGACCCTTCTGCCTATGGAAGTGGAGAGGCATTTACAAGAAGCTCTCACTTGGCCACACTAATAACAATAATGGGTTAGTGATTCGTGTTTGGCTTTGGCATGCCGTATGAGGTGTGGGGAGAAAACAATTTGCTTTATTCTGCTTTGGCTAATGATATTTTTCTTCAACTACAACAAAAATCAGTTTATATCTTTCTGCACATGTGTAACATTACGGCATAAAGAAACATCCAGGAAATTTTGGAGGTGGCAGAGAAAACCTCCCCGCAGCTTCAAATGTCCTGCAAATAGTCCACAGTGCACCAAATGTAAACGATGGCCATCAGCGTTTTCTGTAGGAGGTGCAGGAAACCGTAAGGCAGAGTTACGATTGAGTTAAGACTGTCACCCCTTGTGGAGCCCTTGCCTGCCCATGACTCTGTTACAAGTTCCAACACTTGTTCAAGACGGTTCCTCTTCAGCATCATCTTCATCACTTCCTTCCAGAGGCCTTAGTGTGAGACGTATTTTTGCAAGCTTTTCTCCCTTCAGCAGTAACACATAGTCTTCTGCTAGTCTGTTACACGTTAGAGCATGTAACAACATGCTTAACGGTAACATGCTTAAAAGTCCATCCTTGGGCTTCCCTGGTGGCGCAGTGGTTGAGAATCTGCCTGCCAATGCAGGGGACACGGGTTCGAGCCCTGGTCTGGGAAGATCCCACATACCGCGGAGCAACTGGGCCCGTGAGCCGCAATTACTGAGCCTGCGCGTCTGGAGCCTGTGCTCCGCAACAAGAGAGGCCGCGATAGTGAGAGGCCCGCGCACCGCGATGAAGAGTGGCCCCGCTTGCCACAACTAGAGAAAGCCCTCGCACAGAAACGAAGACCCAACACAGCCATAAATAAATAAAATAAATAAAAATTTAAAAAAAAAAAAGTGTTTAAAAAAAAAAAAAAAAAGTCCATCCTTTCCAACGACAGAGCTGCCCCTCTGAAATCTTAGTAAGTGATGCGTTATCCTGTTCGCATTCTCTCTTCTATTACCCTACTTCTTAACCAATATTGTTCCTCCCCAACCGAAAATTCATTTGGCTTTGTGAAGCATTTACATCAAGTCATTATCAAATCATCACTAGAGTTAGTTGGTAAAATATAGAAAGTATGTTACTTAATGTATTTTAATATGCTATTAAATATAGAAAAAATGTTATTCATATGTAAGTAAAAGGATACTTAAGACATAAACAAGCTATATGTGTGTATTGCGTGTCGATAATGATGCTAATAGGCGCAATAATAACAATAACTGCTAACACTTCAGAAGCTGTCTGTGCTAGGCACAATTCCAAGTGCTTTTCCTCTACGGCAGTTCATTTAGTCCTCACAATAACCCTCTTAGCCACTCTGCCACCGCCCTCACGCCACATACATGTGTACTTCAGAAATAACTTCTACATCAAATACACATTCCTATAGAATACAGCGTGGAACCCATCTGATGCCGATGCAGTTAGAAGTGCATCCCTTCTTTCACGATGGCTGTGTAACATCACAGAATTCCTGTAGCTAAACTCTTGATTCCCAAATTCTCAACATATTAATAATGAACAGAATTACAAAAGAATTTCCGTACTTAAGGAGGCAGGAAAGGCGATGATATGGGAAATAATTTTCCAAAATATTTCTGTACTGCACGATGGCAGAGTGCAGTTCATATACACTGAAAATCAGTCTAGAAAACAATTATTATTTGGAGCCCTAAGGATGCAAACTCTGCTTTTTTAGTTTACATGGATACATTTATGTTTCTGTCATTGAGAATAATGGTAAAAAAGTGGGTGTGATCTTATGCTAATTAATGTTTTCTTTTTTTTAACCAAATACCTTCAGTGTCAGCAAAGGACTAGTCAGCAGCCTTCAACTTCTTGATTATGTACACATATCAATGAAAACTTTGATGACACACCCCAGTGTATTTTTATTTATAAAGTGTGTGTGTGTAGTGGTGTAATAAGTACACTTGTAAAAACATACACAGCATAGAATTTGAAATATTTGGATAAAAATAAATACAAATAGAATTCTAACACTTTCTTATCACCTGCCTAGAAGTTTTAATGTTTTCATCTCACACCCCAGTGAATTGCCTCGTACCCACCTTGGAGACCACTGGGAAAATAGCTGATGACATCATGGAAATTGAGGCTAGTTTCTTGGCTCAGCAGCTGCAGAATTTTGCAAGTGTTTCTTTGAAAACTTGCTTCCCTGTGCTCTTATTTTTTTTAACTCTTAGTGCTGACAAGACAACAGTTCAGACAGTGTGCTTTTATGAGAATGAGGTACGGCTGCTGGCACCCTACTTCTCCTTTGAAACCTTCTCTAACCCTTTAGAAATAGGGCATGCTTTCCGTGAAGCTTATGTCAAAGAAAGAAAGTTCTTTTGTAGACAAGAGATGAGAATCTCAAAGAAAACTCAGAGCCACATAACGACCCAAATGCCCACCAAACCTCTTTCCTCTGTTCTTCTCTCTCATTCTCTATTTGGAAGGAAGAGTCTCAGGAAATTTAGTGTATTTCTATTGTTTAAATGACCACATATTCCATATTTTTATAAACATTTGCCCCGGACAGAGCAAAAATAAAGGGTACCTAGTGAGAGTTGTTAAAGGGTTATTTTTAGATTCAGTCAGTCAGCCCTTTTTTCTCAGTGAAGTCCATGCAGAAAAACACTTATCAGGGTATTCCAGAGAGCTCAAAGGAAGTATTCCTACCACCAGTGCAAAAATACTAGACTAAGTTTGGGAACCCTTCACGGGGAAGACAAGGAAGGTGGTGAGGTTGGCTTTTTCAGCTGTGGCTGGCAGACAGGCAGGTCCTGACTCTGATAATCACCGGGACAGCCATCTCAAGAAGGGCTGATGGAGTGGTCCTTGGCCATCATCCGTGAGAAGAGAGAGATGGACAGCAGAGGTCACGGCACCTGCCATAGCCCGCCTGCCGTGGATTCGGGGTCCATGTGGGGGCCCCGTGGTTATGGCTATAACCCCTAGCACTTTACACACATACACGTTAATCCAGTGGTGATGGGTACAAGGCAGGCCCAGCGTTCCCCTCGGATTTTTATAGGCCAGAACCAAAGCAGATGTGAAGAGTTGTATGGTCGTGAGTTAAAGGACAGAAGCAAGCAAGAGGGGAACCCTTGGCTCACATATTCCCACTGCGAGCCTTCTCGAGCCCTCTGTGCCCTTCGTTCCCGCCACCTAAGACCAAGCTCATTCTTTCCTGTCACGAGCGCTCCTTTGAGCATGTCTTCTTTCACCCTTCACCTATGTTGTGTGATGCCAGCTTCTTAGAAGGTTTTTGTACTATTTGTCTTTGTGTGTTTATCTGCTCTTGGACCAGAGTATAAGTTTCTCGAGGAGAAGGTTTGTACTTTTCACTTGTATTTGTTCCTCTTGATCCTTCGCACGGTGCTGTGGACACAGATATCCACCATGTGTTTGTTGAATAAAGGGAAGAATAGATGGCTAGAAAATGAAAAAAATGAAGCCCCGCAAATAAAAACAGAGAGCGAGGTGAGGCCTGAGAAAGCAGAAGGGTGGAAAGTGATTTAAATGAAGGTGGCAGAAAAGAACAGAAGGCGTTCCTGTTTGAGTTTCCTTTTGTGATAAAGTGACATCTCTCGGGTGTGTGCACACATGCGCTCACTGGATTTCTATTCCTAACTAAGGAGGTGCGAGCGATGTGTCGTTTCACTCTTTTACGGCAGTGCTCAACACTTTCCCTCCGTGTGAGTGACTTAATTTATGAATGCTGTTGGGTGAGTAGAATGGTGAGCCCTAGAACTGATACATTTGTGAAGGAAAATAAACTAGTCATTTTAAGGTAAGTTATATATTTCTAGAACACTGCAATAATATATAAATCTTTTGTCTTCCAGCTGTCAGTGGTAGCTGCAGGAATTAACATACACAGAACATCAAATGTGGAGGTGCTTCTACAGTTTCTAGAAGATCAAAATGCTTTCCCCAACTTTGAGAATCTGGCATACTGGCAAATACAGTTCAACAACATAGCTGCTGTCATAGTATTTTTTGTCTGGATTAAGGTAATTTATAAATGTCAGGTTCAGATTTTTAATACTGTTTTCGTCTTTTTATTAACGTGAGTCACACAAAATGTTGAAGGACTTGAATTCGTTTCTGTGGCCAAGTTTAAGCAGCCAGCCAAAAGCTGCTCCATGTTTACAAGTAAAGTCAGCTAGCAGGACTCACGTGACCGTTCATCTCACTGTTTGCCTGCTACCTGCACTCTTGGAAGACCTGTCTTTGGAGGTTTCATTTAACAAATGCATTAAGAGACCTTTGTGTGTCACCTGGGCCTGGGGCCCCTGGCTGTGCTAACCCAGAGACAGGTTCAAGTTTCACCTTAAGTGGGGTGACCAGGTGGAGGAAAAGGAACTAAGAGAAAGGAGGGGAAGGGTGGGGAAAGGGAAGGGAGAGATCCTGCGCTGGAAATGTTCTCTGGAAGGATTGCCTCCTTTCCAGGTGGAGGCCAGGGCAGCTTTACCTAGAATTGAGATTGGGACAGACAAGCTCCTCCGCGTAGCACCTTCACGACTCATTTCCTTCTTCTCCCAAGGCATCGTGTGCATTTCCTTGTGCGTGAAAGCTCAGGTCACTTCATATACAATGAGCCTCAATTCTGGAGATTCAGGAAATTTCATTGTTTTTGAGGGCAACTGCCAGCCTGTCACCACTTAAGTTCTATGATTGTGCCATCCAGATAGTAGCTATTAGCCACGAGTAACTATTTAGATGTTAAGTTAGATTAATTAAAATGACATGCAATTAAACATTCAGTTCCTCAGTCACTCTGGCCACATTTTAAGTGTTCAATGTCTATATGTGGCTAGTGGCTACTGTATTAGATAGTGGAAATACAGAGCATTTCCATCATCAGAGAAAATTCTGTTGAAGAGCACCATTCTAGAAGGTACTTTCCAACTGTTACTTATTTTCCTGAATTGTTATTCACATCTGGAAGGCCTGAGATTTATAAGAGGGCTTAGACCTCATCCCGTATCTCTCGTGCTATTTATTCAGTTACATGTTTGTTCAAGAGAAACCATCACTAACGTACCATACCTTTATCACAAAACAGAACAATAATCAAGATCTCATAGAAATACTACTAGGAATTGTGTTAAGTAATGTGATTACAACAACCGTCAGAAACATTTTGTTGTGACCAGAAGCGCTTTATAAGAGGTCTTTAAGTAAAATTCTAGAGATTTCCTTTCAGTGTGTGCCTCAGGGTGTTCGTCTTATTTAGTGCTTCGCCTGTAAATATCTTGCCCCCAAGACCTTGTGAACCATTAAGTTCTTTAAGACAGAGATTGGAACTCAACTTCTAACGGATCTCCCCACTTCCTTGCACCGAGACTCCTAGCTAGAGCCGTGCGGTTTGTCGTGCCCTCTGGGCTCGAGCTGCCGAAACTGGGCAGCATCCTCTGTGCCTTGTCTACAAAAATGTGCCATGTGGCTGTGCAGTCAGATAGAGCCCGGTTCAAATCCTCACTCCAAGCGCTGGCCAATGCCTGGCACGTAGTTGATGCACAATAAATGACTGTTAATATACAATAAGTATTTTCTGGAGGTTTTTGTTACTAGTGTTTTCTTTTTAAAGATTTTTTTTTTTTTTGATGTGGACCAATTTTAAAGTCTTTGTTGAATTTGTTACAATATTGCTTCTGTTTTATATTTTGTTTTTTTGGCCGCCAGGCATGTGGGATCTTAGCTCCCCGACCAGGGATCAAACCCACACCCCCTCTATTGGAAGGCGAAGTCTTAACCACTGGACCGCCAGGGAAGTCCCTTAACTAGTGTTTTTTTTATGTTAACTCTTTGTTTTTATTGAAGTACAGTTAATTTGCAATGTTGTGTTAGTTTCAGGTGTACAGCAAAGTGATTCAGTTACATACATATGTACATACATATATTCTTTTTCGGATTCTTTTCCATTATAGGTTATTACAAGATGTTGAGTATAGTTCCCTGTGCTACACAGTAGGTCCTTGTCATTTATCTAGCTAGTTTTCATTTGTGGGGTTTTTTCTCCTTTATTTTAATCTTTCTAGGGGAAAAATACCAATGGTCATTTTAATTATAATTAAACTTGTTTTCACTATAAATGAGAAAATATAAGTGGCTGGATTTGAAAAAAAGCAAGTCATTTTTGTCCTCTCTTTCTTTTTGTTGTAAAATATACATAAAAACGTTTTCCATTTTGACTACTTTTAAGTGTACAACTTAATGGCATTAAGTACCTTGACAGTGTTGTGCAACCATCACCACTGTGCATTTCCAGAACTTTTTCATCATCCCAGCTGCAACTTTTTTATCCATTCAACACTAACTCTCCATTTCCCCCTCCCTGCAGCTCCTGGTAACTTCTATTCTCCTTCTGTCTCTGTGAATTTCCCTACTCTAGGTACCGCACGTGAGTGGAATCATGCAATATTTGTCTTTTTGTGTCTGGCGTATTTCACTTAGCACAGCGCTTTCAAGTTTCATTCGTGTTGTAGCATGAATCAAAATTTCCTTCCTTTATAGGGCTGAATAATGATCCAGCATATGTATATACCACAGCTTATTTACTCATTCATCTTCGTATATCATCTCCCCTCTCTTCTACAGCTCTTCAAATTCATCAACTTCAACAGGACCATGAGTCAGCTCTCCACAACCATGTCTCGGTGTGCCAAAGACCTCTTTGGCTTTGCAATTATGTTCTTCATTATTTTCTTAGCATATGCTCAGTTGGCATACCTTGTCTTTGGCACTCAGGTTGATGACTTCAGTACTTTCCAAGAGTGTATGTAAGTATATATGAAATTAAGAAGAAAAATTGAATCATAGATAGTACTGCCTTCTCAAGGTTAAAGAAATCTTCATGGTGGCTGTTTAACTACCAAGTACTTAAAAGTAGTTGTTTAAAATGAGAATTAATTCTCTTTCCCAGAAACACTGACCCATCAATGCAAAGATGACGATACCTTCTGAAATGCTAATGTTTAAGACAGAGCCCGAAAGTAGTAGGATATAGAAGAACAGCTATAGTAAGCCAACTCTGTTCCAAAGACTGAGGTCTTCTTAGCACCAAATGCAGATGGTAGCATTTAAGAGACCTTGCCTATACTTTTATTCCTATTAAATAATGTTGCCATAAACTTCAAACTTCAGCCTATTTTCTAAGAAAAAAAGGGTATTTCTAATATTCTAGGAGAAGCTCAAACCAATACAGGAATTTTCAGTCTTTTTCCAAAGTTCTCAAATAGTATATGAAAAACCGTTTCAGACTTCCATGTCACTTAGCAAGGAGTTAGTTAGGAAAGAAGATGATCATGATAATAGAAGTTAATGGGGCTTTGTGCAAGAGGACCCCTAATTAATGTTGCTGTTTGATGAAAGTCAGGAATGGAAACAATTGTTCTGATTAAGACCCAGCATCTGGCAACATGCAGCAGTTCTCAACCCCACTTTAAGTGCATTGAAATAGTGCATCTTCATACATGTACAATTTTGACTATCCTTCAAAAACCTTTTTTTCTTATGAGATTTTAAATTTAGACTCAGGGTGACCATTGTGAAGGTTTAGAGTTATCATATTTTACCCAGATTATGTTTTAATTTCTTAGAGCCTATTGCTTTATAAGTCATCTAATAATATATTTTCTTTTTACCAAATGGAAATAACATATTTAGCATGAAAGCATATTATTTTGATTCCAGAAGGATTTAGTTGCTCATACAAGTAACAAGAGTTTTCCAAAGGGGTTGACAGTTTTCCATACTGATTAAAAAACAAAATGTCCAAAAGTATGAAATCATCTTTTAGGAAATGTTATGGCAAAAGAATGCTGGACATTCTTTGTTTTTGTATTGTGGTGTTGTGCTTTGTTTTGTTTTTATAGCTTCACTCAATTCCGTATCATTTTGGGTGATGTCAACTTCGCAGAGATTGAGGAAGCTAATCGAGTTTTGGGACCAATTTATTTCACTACATTTGTGTTCTTTATGTTCTTCATTCTTTTGGTATGTACACTTTTGTTTATACTGAGGTGGTTTAAACTTCATATATCACCATCATAAATCATCATCTCTTCTTTTCTCTCACACTTTATTGCCTATCAATTTTTTAAAGACTCAGGAAGTAGAAAAAACATAGATATTAGGAAACATATTTTATTTTACTTCCCATTCATTCACAGTTTTAAGTCTTCACCAAATATCTTTTCCATGATCTTTCATTTATATATGTACTCAATGCAAAAAAAAGTAGATCAAGTGCAAATTTATAGTTACCTAAAATAGTGCTTTGCCCTTTAAGAAGTAGAATATGCTTACATGCTTTTTTAAAACATGAATGTCAGCACTTTCATGGTCACTTGCTTGAGTGACTTTTCATTTCTCTCCTTCTTCTTTTCTTTTTAAAAAACAGAAACTGACAAAGCAAGCCAGATGCAGGGTGTCAGCAGTAACATTTGAATGAATTATTGCTTCTCAAGATCAAGATAGGCTGTTTTAACTTACTCATATTTAATATATCTAGAGGCTGCCTACAAAAAATATTCAAATTTTAATTTAAAACTAAATCTCACAATGAATGGAAATGGCTTTAAGTATTATTTTCAAAAATAATTCTTTTATTCTTTTGATTTGGTACAGATGCACATTTTTAACATTTTGGCCTTAAATTAATTAAGATTTTTTAAAAGGCATTTTTTTCTTCATCTTAACATTTATACATTTATTTGTCCACTCCACTAAGAAAGTACTAAATTAAGTTAGCTTAACCTAGGCATGGGTATTTTTCATTTAAACACTAACACTTAAGATTTTCCTTAAGAAAATAAAATCTTAACCATTTTAAGAAAAAAAACATTGTTTCCATTTTTAATCGATTTTCTAAAGATCCTTTGTATAAAGTTCATTAATTCAGTTGTAAGAGTTCCAGAGTTGGTCCAGGTATTTAGTGCTTAAGTATATGTATTTACTGATTGAGAATTAGATGTACTTTAATGGTACTGAAAGAGTCAGGAGTAGCATGCAAATCCATTTATATCTTGCTGTGTGCATGTATCATTATTAGTTTTAAACTTAAGCCTCTTAAAACTTTCTCTTTCCTGTTATATATTAAAGAAAAAATAGAGGGAAGAGTAAGCCTTTGTTACTGTCTAACACTGGTAGTACTTTGAATTCTGGAGCAGCTGAATCCCTGAATCTCTACTAAGAGAGTAAAAATCTCAGGCCACCTAAGTGTTCTTTGTACGTCAGTCTGCCAAGTGAGGGATGTGATGGTGGCAATTGGAAATGCTCAAATGTGGGCTTGTTTGAATGTTGTCCTCTAGTAGGCAGTGCACCTACATTATTCAGTCATTTTATCAGATCAATCACTAGAACATGAAAAGCTCTTAGTTTTTGTCTTTCTACTGAAATATTTGTTTGTACCACTGCACAAAAAGGAACTGTTCTCCCTGTACCCTCCAGAGAGAGGGGAGGCTACTGTCAGTACAGATTTTTTTTTTTTTTTTTTTTTTTTTAATTGCAAGCCAAGTGCAGGGCTGGCCACTGTTCTGAGATGACTGCTGGGTGTTAACGTATCGCCACCACTTGAAAAGCCACAGTGGTGTGAGGAGGCTCGGCTGAGTCAGGAAGCAAAAGCCCTGCCATCAACAGGGAAAGGCCTCCTATTGCAAAGTCCATCCCACAGTTAAGTGAAGCTCGTGAGACAGGACGGAGAGGAGGTGAACTTCCTCTCCCCACACCTTCGAGAGCCATTCTCAGTCACTTTCCATTTTTTGAAATCTCTTCAGAGGACACACACTTTAATCCATTTCAACTAAGACACTTGCAGGCATTAGCTAACCATCATTTGGAAACAGAAATGAAACATTAGATGCCTGTGTTGGATGGGCGAAGGTGGGAGATGGTCCACTGACTGCAACTGTCGGCCCTTAGAATCAAGCATTAAGCCAGGAACTTACGTGTATTTTCTATTCTGTTCTCATTTCTGCTACAGAATCTTAAACGGTATTCCTCCTTAATTCATAGAGATTTAGTAGCTCATTAAAATAATAGAGCTCTCATTTGTTCATTCATCAGTCATTCAGTAAATATTTACTGAGCCACTATATTCCAGGCAATGTGCTGGGTCCTGGGGATGCAAGTGGTAAGGAAAATAGATACCAACCCTCCCCTCATGAAGATTCCACAGACTTGTGCAGAGAACAGACGTAGTACACAACTGTACAGTCACAAACCATAGTTAACATGCTAAAAAGGAAAAACAATGGAAGAGCATGTTAAAGAAGGGCCTGATCAGTGGGTGTGGTGCTTTGAGAAAACCCGTTGGAAATAGGTGTTAGAAATACAACCCATTATAGTGGGGAAGGGACAAGTCAGGAAAATGAACTAACCACCACTGAATAATAATAATAGCTATAAATTATGTAGCACTTGCCATCCGTTAGGCCCTGTCCTAAAGTGCTTTACATAGATGAACTCATTCATCCTTACAACAAATCTGTAGGGGAGGTACTACTATTTCTCCCATTTTATAAATGTAAAAACAAACACATTTTCAAATTAGGAGTAGAAGAGTTACACAATATAGTCTTGCAGTGCCAAGACAGAAACCCAAGTTTGTTTGAGTCCAAAGTCTCTGTCTTTAGCACTAAGCTTTTCTTGACTCTCTTCCTACTAGGCCTACCATGTTTCTGTTTGCAGAGGTCTTTTTATCTCCTTGAAATATGTTCTGGAATCTCAACTATTATAACAATATTTGGAATAAGCATAGAATTCCACTTGTCTGTGTTGACTGTTGAAATTTGAGGAGCTATTTAGAGTTCTACACCTCTAATAATTTATGTCAGATGAAAAAATGTAGAGAACATAGATAAGCAAAAATAATAAAATAATCCCACCATTCATAGGTAAATACATTAATATTTTGTTCTATTTCATTATTGTCTCTTTTTGAAAAATATATCAGTGTATGGTTTTGTAAGTAAGACTATATATTGCATTTTCCCTTGCCATGACAATGGAAAAACTAATTTTCCCAAAGAATTTCATAGCAAAACTGTTAATTGATGACTTCATAAAATACTCAAATTGTTAAAAAAAAAAAAAAAAGACATGTCAAATTTTAGATTGATGTTAACAAAATATATTTAGGTTTCTTCTTTAATCTCTACCTTCCTTTGATTTACAAACAGAATATGTTTTTGGCCATCATCAATGATACTTACTCTGAAGTTAAATCTGATTTGGCCCAGCAGAAAGCTGAAATGGAACTCTCAGATCTTGTCAGAAAGGTATGACAAGCCCTAATTCTCAGAATCGTTTTATTTTCTATGTAAAATGAACATTGTTTCAGCCAGATTGCCAAATCAACACTGATCCATTGACACCACTTAAAGTGTCGATTGCTATGTTCCAGGAATAATTTAAATGTTCTCTACATTGGAGATAGAGATGGATATAATGCTAGCTTGAACTTAAATTCTGGGAATCCTTTAGTGCCCTAGAGTTAAATTCTCAATAATCTCTTTTGCCTCTTAAGAGCTGAGCTGCTGGGTTCATCCCCTTTATTTATTTTGATGTCTCCTCTAGTCGGCTCTCACTTTCAGATCCAGAGTTCAGAATAAATGGGAAGGGAAGATTATATAAAGACATTTTCCCTTCTTCTATCTTAATTACGCTTTAAAAAAAAAAAAAGGAAAGAAATTTTAGAGGCAAATATTTTGTTGTTCACTCTTTACCCTGACCTTCCAGGGAAGTTTGAAAATAGTCAAAGGAAAAAATCCTTGGAGCAAGGCCACGACCTAAGGGCCTGAGAACTTTCACTTACGCACCTTCTCAGGAAGTGTTTAATTGTTAAATGGGAGGGCAGAACAGGAAAGCTGGGCAGCTTTGTTCTTCTCGATGTGACTTCTATGCTTGATTTAAAATATAAAACTTAAGCAACAACAAATAACTACATCTGAAGTACACAGCTTGTTCCCTGTCATCATTCAGCTAGCATACAGTGGCTCCTTAACCATAATATTTTTCCGTTTGGTTCAAACCACGGGACAATGTTGTCTGTGAATCATGTTGAAACAGAGAACTTCCGCTTTGTAAAACAAAGTCCCTTGGACAGGACCTAACATTTGTGTTACCCTGAATTTTGCATAATAGTTGATTACATTCTAGCAAATCCCTAGGGGTAAAACAAGCAGTCCTCACTTTGTACTTTGGTTCTGATGTGCACAATATCAGTGATTTCAGTTAAGTAATACGAGCCTCTCAACATAGTTCAAATTTCAGTTATTACAGTGTACTGACTGTGAGTAATAGCATAAAGTACAAACTTCACTTTCAGTTATCACAGCACATTTCAGTTATTATAGTATATGAACTGTGAGTCATAGCACGAAGGACAAACTTCACTACTAGCTCTACAGATCATTCCATAAATAACAGATGTGCATCATAATCAGTGACTAATAGTGTCACTTCTTTCAAAGTCAAGGATGGTCACTGAGCATCTGCTATTCAGTTTACGTACAAAACTTGTAGTTGTGTTGTGTCCTTATCTCCCAGTGATAAAACCATGTGACATTTTACAAATAAGCAGAATTAAAAGAGAGAATAGGCCAGCAAAGAGGAGAAAGTATAGGAAAGAAACAAGAAATGATAACGCTGGAAGTGAAATTAAAAACAAACGTCATGGATTTACAGAAGAAATACGTAGCTGGCCATGGGAGTGTTGATACTGACACCATTCGAGAGCTAGACGGCAGCCAGAAGAACTCAGTGAAGGCAAATTTATCAACATAAATGAGGAAAGTGACTGATGAGTAGGATGAAGGTGTCTCAGAGGAGATCACACTGGAAACAAATTTCACATTAAAGGAACTCTTGGAGATATTTCACAACTTTGAAAGTGCAAGGGATAAAATGTTGGAAGCTGATACAGGTTAAGAAAGGATTATGATAACTCATCAAGACGTAGAAAAGATGCTCACTCTATATTGTAAGTTACACAACAACAAGAAGAATGCAAGCACTGTTCAAACTGCTCTGGATAAGTTTTTTAACAAAGAAGTAAAACGTTAATTTTCGATGTTTCTACTGTTTAAAATGTCAACATACTAAAATACTCATTTTACTATTTTTTAAATTTCAGTAAAATTTATAACCAACACCAAGGGAGTTTTTAATGTTTTGACAGAATTTTTAAAGGTCACAGAACAATCATAATTTTTCCTATTGATTATTTGCATCACTTCACACAGTTGCATGGTGGTTTGCACAGCCCCACGCTGCCATGCATAGCAAGGTCTGCCTGCAATGTATTAGTGAAAGATCCTCATCTCCATGTCACCGAAATTTTTTTACACACGTGACATATGTAAGGAAATTACCAACTATGAGATAATATAGAAAATAAAATTAATCCCTGACTCAGGTTTCTTAGTTTTCTTAAGAATTGTTGCACATTCCTACATATTCTGAGACAGATAGCTGTGGAACATAGTGATTTTCATTCCTGTAACCTAAACGTGAATACAAACCAAAAGGCCCCTAGTTATTGATTTACGGAAAGACCCTGACTCTTCCCATATAACTCTCCCACAAGAGCTTCACAGACAACTCAGGATGCATCCATCATTCATCCAACACATACTTGTTTTGTGGCCCACTTACATTAGGCACTGTTCTTGTCACTGGGTTTACAGTAGTTACGACTGTAATTGGAAGGCAGAGCAAATGCAAAAGGAGGATAAACTAAATCAAGTCTTTTCTTTTCAACAGGGCTACCATAAAGCCTTGGTCAAACTAAAACTGAAGAAAAATACCGTGGATGACATTTCAGAGAGTCTGCGACAAGGGGGAGGCAAGTTAAACTTTGATGAACTTCGACAAGATCTCAAAGGGTAAGTAAGAATCACAATTTCTGTGGCCCTGGGAAAGTCCTTATGTAAAGATAAATCCTTGGTGATAAGCTGACCCAAGTGCTCATGAAGACACTTCTTTTTCAGAGGTGGGTATCTTTCTGGAATGTATTGTAGGAGGAGGACTGGCCCTGACTCAGCAGTTTCTCCTTTCCTCCTGCACGTGGATGTCTCTGTGTTTGGGCTGGACCATGTACATGAATGAGTTCATCTGTAACCTGTCACTAATTTCAGGAAGGGCCATACTGATGCAGAGATTGAGGCAATATTCACAAAGTACGACCAGGATGGAGACCAAGAACTGACTGAACATGAGCACCAGCAGATGAGAGACGACCTGGAAAAAGAGAGGGTGGGTCTAGTTTAGGAGAACATGATTGGTTCATTACCTACCATGTTTCAAACACCTTACTAAGTAGTGGGTTACTGAGAGCATGTGCGTGTGTGTCTTCTCTCTTTCCTTCTCTCTCTCTCTCTCTCTCTCTCAATTGATGTAGTAGTACCCTGCTTACTCCAAAAAGGATGGGAGTTTGGGGGAGAATGGATACATGTATATATATGGCTGAGTTGCTTTGCTGTGCACCTGAAACTATCACAACATTGTTAATTGGCTATACTCCAATATAAAATAAAAAGTTTAAAAAAATATATATTAAAATGCAATGTTAGCATAAATATAAAAAAAAGAAGAGTGAAGCAAAACAAAACTGAGATATGAAACTGAATGTGAATGAAACTAAAAAAAAATGCATTCCACAAAAATACGTATGCTTAATAAGATAGAGCAACAAATTAATCCCTAAGCTTTCTAGTAAGCCACTTGAGGGGAAGCCTGAGTAGTTACATACTTCACAATGTCCATGAGAATGGGAAAAACAGATTTCTCAGGAGAGATAAAATTAATTAGTTGTTCTTTAAATTATCATTTATAATAAAATAAAACTAACAGCTGCCTTCCGTTTGAATACGTACTATGAAACTGTTAAAAATAAACTTACATGAGCTTTTATAATCAGAAAAAATAATTTAAAGCTTTAACTTTAAAAATAAATGGTTAAGGGCTTCCCTGGTGGCGCAGTGGTTGAGAATCTGCCTGCCAATGCAGGGGACACGGGTTCGAGCCCTGGTCTGGGAAGATCCCACATGCCGCGGAGCGACTGGGCCCGTGAGCCACAACCACTGAGCCTGCGCGTCTGGAGCCTGTGCTCCGCAACGAGAGAGGCCGCGACAGTGAGAGGCCCGCGCACCGCGATGAAGAGTGGCCCCTGCTCGCCGCAACTGGAGAAAGCCCTCGCACAGAAACGAAGACCCAACACAGCCAAAAAATAAATATAAATAAATAAATAAATTTATAAAAAAAATAATAATAATAAATGGTTAAGGGCTTCCCTGGTGGCGTAGTGGTTAAGAATCCGCCTGCCAATGCAGGGGACTCGGGTTCGAGCCCCGGTCCTGGAAGATCCCACATGCCGCGGAGCAACTAAGCCCGTGCGCCACAACTACTGAGCCTGTGCTCTAGAGCCCGCGAGCCACAACTACTGAGTCCGCATGCCACAACTACTGAAGCCTGCGCACCTAGAGCCCCTGCTCCACAACAAGAGAAGCCACCGCAATGAGAAGCCCACGTACCTCAACGGAGAGTAGCCCCCGCTCGCTGCAGCTAGAGAAAGCCCACGCACAGCAACAAAGACCCAATGCAAGCAAAAATAAATAAATAAAAATAAATACATTAATTAAATAAATAAATAAATGGTTAACCAAACCAAAAAAAAAAAAAAAATCCATGGTAATTGAGGTACAGAGAATACAAATAAATGTCACACAAAAAAGTTAGTTTCCTATGAGGAGACAGTACAGAACAGTGGTTTCTAAATGCTGCTCCACAGAACAGTGCCAACAGGTGAAAACTTCAGTCGTACTGAAATATGAACAAGAAGACAATGAGTAATATTTTCACATGGCTGTATTTAATAAAATTCTTATTCTAAGATTGTATCCTTACTTCGTAGCTATTACATGTGTTAACTTTTATGAAAAGATGACAATATATTTCTTCATTTACTTTTTTCTTTGCTTTGCTCTGTTTTTACTGTTCTTTCTTGTCCAAACAAAAAGTTAGCAGCTTCTTGCTGGTCATTAAAATCTATTTTGAAAATTTGCCAATCTAAAATTGAAAAGTATGAGAATCACAGTCTAACTCTGTGAGGTGTTAACCTCACAGAAATCCTGGGTAAATGGCACACACCCATTTCCCATTTGCCCAAGCCCTCAGTGAAGCTTCTGTGGAGTCTAGGGGTTCCTGCTCATCACTCAGTGATACCATGTTCTTCAGGAGGACCTGGACTTGGATCACAGCTCTTTACCACGCCCCATGAGCAGCCGAAGTTTCCCTCGAAGTCTGGATGACTCTGAGGAGGATGATGATGAAGACAGTGGGCATAGCTCCAGAAGGAGGGGAAGCATCTCCAGTGGGGTTTCTTATGAAGAGTTTCAAGTGTAAGTATAAAGGAATTGGCAGAATTTGAGCTGACAAGAATCAAAATGACACTAAGTAGTTCCTCCCACCTCTCTCAATTTGTCTTTTCCATTACTAATCATCAGTTCTTTTTTATAACTTTTATTGGTGTTTTTTCTTTTTATAAAAGTAATATGTTCAGTATAGGAAAATTAGCAAATAAAGAAAAACAAAAGAAAATATTAAAATCTCTCATATTCCCAGCAACCAAAAATGTCAGTTAACATTTTGGTGTTTGTGTCTCCATTTACATGTGTTTATTTTTTTATGTTTTTATGGCCTAGCATATGGTATATCCTGGAGAATGTTCCATGTGCATTTGAGGTATGTTCTGTTGTTGAGTGGAATGTTCTATAGATGTTTGTTAGGTCTACTTGGTTTTTAGTGTTATTCAGTTCTTTTATTTCCTTGTTGTTCTGCCTAGTTTTATCCACTTTTTGAAAGTGGGGTATTAAATTCCCCAACTGTTATTATTAAATTGTCGACTTCATTTCTGTGAGGTTTTACTTTGTATATTTTGAATTCTCTTGTTAGGTGCATACATGTTTATAATTGGTGTATCTTCCTAATTGATTGACCCTGTTTTCATTATAAAATGTCCTACTTTATCTCTAGTAAATTTTTTTGTTTTAAAGTCTTTTTTGTCTGACATTACTGTAGCAACTCCAACTTTCTTATGGTTGCTTTTTGCATGATATATCTTTTTCCATCCTTTTACTTTCAACCTGTTTGTATCTTTGAATCTAAAGTGTGTCTCCTTTACACAGCATATAGTTGGACCTGGTCTTTTTATCCAGTCTGACAATCTCTGCCTTTTAATTAGAATGTTTACTCCATTTATATTTAATGTTATTATTGCTATAGTTGGATTTAGTTTTGCCATTTTATTTTTTGTTTTCTATAGGTCTTTTTTGTTCCTCTTTTCCTTCTTTGCTGCTTTCTTTTACATAAAGTGAATATTTTCTGGTGTAACATTTTAATTCCTTTAATGATTTTTTTCACAATATTTTTTAGTTATTTTCTTAGTGGCTGCTCTAGGACTTAACATATACAAATCAACTTACCAGAATCTACTTCATATTTATACTAAGTTAATTAATCCAATGAGATATAGAAATATCATTTCTATATAACTATCAACTCCTCTCCCTTTTTGTGCCATTATTATACACATTTACCTATGTGTATTACAAACCCAACATTACATTCTTATAATTATCACTTTATATAATTTTATGTCTCTTAAAGGAGCTGAGACAAGAAACAAGAGATGAGTATATAGAGGTTGTTGTATTAACCTTCTTACTTACGATTCCTGGTTCTCTTCATTCGTTCCTGTGGATTCAAGTTACTATCTGATATCATTTCTGTATTCCAATGCAACTTTGCTCTTACCTACCTCATTTGTCCTGTTATTATCAAATATACTATTACATTTTTATATACTATAGACCCAATAATATAAGTATGTACATATTGTCTTCTACAATTGCTTTTTAAATCAGTTAAGAGAAAAAATAAGAAATATGCATTTATACTATCCTTTATAGTTAAATAATTACCGCTACCAGTGCTCTTTGTTTTTTTATGTGGATTCTAATTACTATCTGGAATCACTTGCTTTCAGCCTGAAGAACTTCTTTTAGTATCTTTTCTAAGGCAGGCCTGCTAGCATGAATTCTCTCAGTTTTTCTTTATCTGGGAATATTTTTATTTCACCTTCATTGCCTTCTGACCCCCATTGTTTCTAACGAGAAGACAGATGTTAGTCTTACTGAGGTTCCCTTGTATGTGACGAGTCATTTTTCTCTTGCTGCTTTCAAGATTTTTTTCTTCGTCTTTGTCTTTCAGTATTTTTACTATATATCTGAGTGTGGCTCTCTTTGCAGTTATCCTGCTTGGAGTTTATTAAACTTCTTGGATGCATAATATGTTCATCAAATATAGGAAGTTTTCAACCATTATGTCTTCAAATATTTTTCTGCTCCTCTCTCTCTCTCCTTTTCTTCTGGGACTCCCATTATGTGTAGTTGGGGTCTTAATGGTATCCCACGTTTTTCTTAGGCTCTGTTCATTTTCTTCATTCTTTTTTCTCTCTGTTCTTTAGATTGCATAGTTTCTGCCCATCTATCTTCAAGTTTGCTGGTTCTTTCTTCTGCTGCCTCATATCTAGTCTTGAGACCCTCTAGTGAATTTTTCATTGCATTTCTTATTCTTTTCAACTCCAGAATTTCTATTTGGTTCTTTTTAACAATCTCTCTCCCTTTATTGATATTCTCTATCTGATGAGGCAACACCATCATACTGTCCTTTATTTTTCTTTATGCATGATTTCATTTAGTTCTTTGAATATATTTAGAATAGCTACTTTGACTTCTTTGTCTACTGAGTCTATCTGTATCTGGGCCTTCTCAAAGGCAGTTTCTATTGCCTGCTTTTTATTCCTGTGTATGGGTCACATTTTCCTTTTTCTTTGTGTCTCGTAATTTTTTTTTTTTTGAAACCTGGAGATGTTAAATAATTTTATATATATATATAAATTCACCTTCCCCCCAGAGCTTGTTTTTGTTGTCATTTGTGTGTTTGTTTTTTAGTGAAGTCTATTTCCCCCACATTGTGAAGCCGCTGATGTCACTTCTCAGAGGTCACACCCTGACCATGCACACAGTCATCCTGGGAAGACAGAGGTTTTAGCAGGGCTTGCATTGTCTTTCCCTTGCATTGTCTTTTCCCTTTTCCTTTTTTCTCTGTTAAGCCTTCTGCCTCTGTTGATATTACATCTACCTCTTCAGTTCTGCTAATTGTTGGCTGATTGGTCTATTGTTTTCAATAATGTCTTGGGATACAAATTTCTTCACAGTGCGATCCAGTGAAATTCAGGTCCCTTTGCAGGGGTAGGTTTTGAAGCCAGTCTTTAGCTGTCTTCCTAGCTATCTCTTTCCCTGGTTCTCTCTGGTAAACTAGCCGATAAACAGTTTAATTTGATGATCTCATGAAGTGACCAGCCTCCTCTTAACTGCTTATCACCACAGTCTCCACTGTTTTCAAGAGCACTCTTAGGCTTGAATTTACCCACAGTTTGTTCCAAATTAAAGCAAGTTCAGTTGGGGAAGCTTTGGAGCTCTGTCCTATGGCCTGACTCTCCCTCTAGGCAAAACCTCTGTGCCACTGCTCCAGAGCTAGTGGCTGGCCCATCTCTCTCACAGTGACACCCCTGCTTCATGAATAAGGCACTGGGCTGGGATGGCAGCCTTTGGCGTTCTCAGCTCGCCTCTCCCAGCATGGAAAATCCACCCTGCAATTGGAAGTTGAGTGGAAGAAAAGAGCCTTCTACCTCTCATCCACTCTTGCCTGGATTAGAGCCTCTGCATTGTGGATTTGGAGGTGGAGGCATAGGGATGAGAACTACTGGCAGCCTGCCCCTCCCTGGGAGATAGTGTAGCCCTCCACTAGGAGCTGACGGGATAGGGGTGGGTGTTCTTTGCTGCACCCACCCCTAGTGGAGCTCTGTCACACTGATCTAGGGAGCAAGAGAGAAAGAGGGCAGATTGTGGCTCAAATATCACTCACTCTTATTCTTCTTACTGAAATTTAGTGGATTTTCTTTTTTTTGTAATATCTTTATTGGAGTATAATTGCTTTACAGTGTTGTGTTAGTTTCTGCTGTATAACAAAGTGAATCAGCGATATGTATACCTATATCCCCTCCCTCTTGCGTCTCCCTTCCATCCTCCCTATCCCACCCCTTTAGGTGGTCACAAAGCACCGAGATGATCCCCTGTGCTGTGCCGCTGCTTTAGTGGATTTTCTTAAATAAAAGCGTCTTCATTTGTTGTATGCCTTTAAGAAAATTTCCAGAAATTAAAAAAAAAGAATAATTCTCACAAGTTATGGTTGTTTCAATGGGGAGAGGGCCTCCAGGGCTCTCATGCCACCATTCCAGAAGTTTTGTCTCCTATTAAATGTTTTTAAAGTATTTATATAACATTTTGTTTATTCAAAATAATAGGAGCGTAAGTGAGCATACTATTTTCTAACTGCTTTATTTACATTATAGGTGACGTCATTCTATTTCATCATTAGAATGTGAACATCATTCTATTGCATTAAATATTGTCACAATATAATTTCTGGTGTCTTCTTATAATTCTATTGTATAGATGAAGAATAATATATTTAAGCCATCTTCTATTAATTATTAATGTAGCCATTTTTCAATGACCCACTATTAATAAGCAGAACCCTAGGGAATATCCTTGTAGCCAAAAATTACACATATACTTATGTCCTTTAAAACTTTTCAAAAAATGGAATATCTGAACGAAAGAATAGGCACACCTTTTTCTGATAGGCCTACTTCTGATGCAGTGTTGACTTGCAAAAAGGTTGTGCCAGTTAGCGTTCCCACCAGCAGTGTATGAGAGTTTATCTCTTAAGTTTGAGACTATTTAGAAAGTGTTTTAGATTATAATATTGTTTAAGAAAAAAAAAATCTTAGCATTTCCATTTGACA
Source organism: Eubalaena glacialis (assembly GCF_028564815.1). Taxonomy (NCBI): domain Eukaryota; kingdom Metazoa; phylum Chordata; class Mammalia; order Artiodactyla; family Balaenidae; genus Eubalaena; species Eubalaena glacialis. Next base: position 147,102,257 of record NC_083720.1, on the reverse strand, counting down.
AACCAACTGGGCCGAAAAGCCAACAACACAAGGTGGCTTTGCCCCTCTCAACTGCGTTTCCTGCAGCCTAGTGAGACGGGTGGACCGAATGGAGCACTCCATCGGCAGCATCGTGTCCAAGATTGATGCTGTGATAGTGAAGCTGGAGATCATGGAGCGGGCCAAACTGAAGAGAAGGGAGGTGCTGGGAAGGCTGCTGGATGGAGTGGCTGAGGTCAGTGGTCGTCTGAAACAGAAACACCCTGATTCTATAAAATATCAGGGTCATAGTTGGTAACCCTTAACCTGAGAGGATATTTTTCTCCGTACCTGCAGATCAGTGCAGATAAAATGATAACCCAGAGGTGTTACCTTCTTAACACTCCTCACACTGATGCTACTGCCTTCACTGGACTATAGAATTAAGCAAACAAAATTACTCCAGTGGTTCTCAGAATTGCTATTAAGGCTGGTGGTATTGCTCCAGCCTTACCTAAGTGCAGATTATTGGGTCCCCAAATTTCCTAAGGCAATTTCTAAGTACAAGAGGATGCACCACTCTGCCTCAACATCTTGGTTTCTCTTTCCTTTATTAGGATGAAAGGCTGGGTCGTGACAGTGAAATCCACAGGGAACAGATGGAACGACTAGTGCGGGAAGAGTTGGAACGCTGGGAATCCGATGATGCAGCTTCCCAAATAAGTCATGGTTTAGGCACACCTGTGGGACTAAATGGTCAGCCTCGCCCCAGGAGCTCCCGCCCTTCTTCCTCCCAGTCTACAGAAGGAATGGAAGGTGGAGGTGGAAACGGGAGTTCCAATATCCACGTGTAGGACACGTGCTAGTGTATGTGTTCTTAATAGGTGAGAAGGTGACTGTCCTGAGTTGCCGTGACAAGTACACTATTTATATGCCCTGACCACCATATGATGCTGGTCTTTGTGACCAATCGTTAATTCTTCTGCACTTTAATTTATTTTAGATAAACTTTGCCCATGGATCAAAGAAGATGTTTTTTCTTTTTCTCATATAAGAAATCCAGGTGTAAATATTGAGTACAGAAAAGAAAATCTTTGTAAAGTATATTGAGTGGTATGCCCACTTGGTACCATAACTGAGTCTCCTCAGTTGACAATGAAGTAGCCTTTTAAAGCTAAAAAAGAACTGTGAAAAGGCTTCTGAGTTTTTTATTTCCAATCACAAAAATCAGTATTGTCATTTTTGCCGAGTGTGTGAAGGGAAAATAGGGGCATTCCTTTCCACTCAGGCTTCGCTCATGGGCTTAATACATAGCTTTCTTTTAAGAAAGGAGCCTTTTATTTCAACTACCTTCCTGGGGTACACTTTTCTAAAAGATGAGCTGGAAAAGAACCCCAAACCATAGAATGTAGTCATTATGCTAGAATTTGTATGAATGGTTACGATAAACGTTGAACACTATGCTTTTTTGTTATTTTATCATATCTAATGCCTGGGGGACTAACCATTTCACTTAATTTTTACACTGTTTTCACTCTCATTTGAAATGAGCTGCATGAAACCACTAAAGATCAATTGTGGGTTAAAATGTCGTCTCTGACCATAACACAGTAGAATTGGAAGGAGCCAAATCACTAAATTTGATTTTTTTCTAATAATTAGTTTAGTATAAAGATTTATCCGTATAGTCTTTTTTCCCATGTGGCTCAACTTATTTGCAACTGAATTTAATGTTGTAACTAATCTAGGAAGATCAACTTACTAAATTTTTTAGGATGTACTGAACGTTTTAACTGAGCAAATATGTTCATTTTAAACAAAATATTAAGGAATTTTGAAATTCATATAAAATATTATAAAACTAAAAGGTTTGAGTTTTATACCATTTTAAGAACACAGAACTCAAATACTCTTGATCCTGCATTTCAAAACTAGAATTTATAACCCAAGTGGAGCTCAATTTAATGAAAAGGAGTTTTGGTTATTGAAAGTTCAACCATTATCAGAAGGTATAAGCTAAAGTTTGAGTTTGCAGCAGTTTTTTTTGTTTGTTTGTTTGTTTTTCATTAGGAGAGGGCCTCACCAAATTTATGGGGAAGAAACCTATTTCTCAACAAAAACTGAAAATCTTATTTTTCAAAACTGAGTAAGCTGACCTTTGAGAGCAAGAGAGAATGCAGTGCTGGTGAATAACTTTCACTTGGAGAATAGCAGAGAGGCCTGTTTCTAATACTGTAGTTTAAACTCACATAGTTGCTGATTTAACTGGTAGAATATGTCAGTCAAATCTTCAAAGAGAACATGAGCAAACCAGCCTTTCTTAGCTGGCTTCTACAGAAGTGATACAGATTGGGTTTCTTTAACAGTTATTTCCCATGGCTCATCTCCATCTTTGCTTTCTTTTGAATATGCTACACAAAGTTCTTTATTAGTAGGTACTAAAGTTTGCATTCCAGGGATATTGAGTGTACGTATTTATGTATGTGTACCATGTTGTTACATGTAAACAAACTTCAATTTGAAGTGCAGCCATTATGTGGTATCCATGTGTATTGACCATGTGCCATATATCAATTATGGTCACTAGAAAGTCTTTTTATGATACTTATTATCATACTGTTTTTCATTTCACCTGTAAAATTTTGCAGAGTTCTTTCTCTTTACTCATAAGTTACATATTTTTTTTCTTCTTTCGTCATGGAGAATTACCTCCTCATCCCTCCCCTATCATCTTCCCCTCTATATTGGTATCATTAAGAAGTTGTTACATATGCAAGTCTCTCAACAATCAAGAATTTCATTAATGTGTAATACTGAGCACTTTACTTCTTAATAAAGACTTAATAGCAGAGGTAAGAGTTGTCTGTTTCTTAAGTAGAAGCAGTTGGGTAATTTGTCTTGTATCATGAGACTAATAGTAAAGGCTTAGACTTTGAAAAAGGCATCCTTTTATGTTCAGAAACAACGATTGACACATCACTTCTTCTGCAGTATGTACCTTTAGTAAGTTATTCTGATGATTATATTAGTGTTTCCTTGTGTACAGCCACTGCATTGTACTTATGCATTCCTACAGTGAATGGTTGGCTCTAATACTTCTGCTGTTTCAAAATCTTCATACATGATTCCCGTTGACTTTTCATGAGTTCCTCAGTGGGTACGTAACAAGAGGTGGAATGCTGAGTCCCAGGTATATAAACATTTAATTTCACCCAGAACTGGCGGGTTGCCCTCCAGAATAACGGCAGCAGTCTACAGTTTCACTACATGCATCAAAGTACCAGTTCTACCCAGACCCTCAGCAGCATTGGTACCATCCAGCTTCCTAATCTTTGTAATGGAATGGTTTTGAAATAAGGTGTCATTTTATTTTGCATTTCTCTGATTCCTAATAAGGTTGAACATTGCCTTATATAGTTGTTCAATATTTGGGTTTCCTTTTTGTAAATTGCCTATTCAAATCTTTAAAATAGTACACTTTGATCTAATGGGAAACAGGTGTGTTTCTGTTCATTGTCTATTTTTCCACTGTGTCATAGTCTATTTTGTTGATTTGCATAAGTTCCTTGTGTGGTTTAAGTATTAATCCCTTATCAGTTTTGGACTCTGTTAATATCTCTCATCAGACTGGTAATTTTGTCAATGTTTCCTTGGTGTTCATGTATTAATAGTAATATCCATCAATATTTTTTTTTTTTTGCTGTATTGTTTTGGGGGTTTTAAAGAGACCTTTGTAAGGCCACAAACTTTTATTTATTAAATTTACAGTTTTACTTTCACACTGAATACATCTTAAGAGTAACTTTGCATAAGGTCCATAGGTATTTTTCTCCATATAATTGAGCCAGTTTTATCAGTACTCTCTCTTAAATAAGTCATTTTCTTTACTAGTTCATGGCATCACTGATATATTTCAGGTTCATGTATATATGTGTCTATTTTTGAATCCTTTAGCCTCTTACACCCATCTCTGAATGTTCCTGCACAATAATTTTTTATTATGACTTTGTAGTATGTCCTCCTTCATATGTGCTAAGGTCTTCATATGAGTTCTCCTCTTTGGCCCTCTTTTTATTGACTAGGCTATTTTTGTGTACTTTTTTCCATATAAATATCAGAACAAGTTTGATGGGTCCCGGGGCATGAGGGTAGGGGAGGAGGAAAGAGAGCAAAAAGTCCTGCTGAAATTTAATTGGAATTGCATTGAATTTATTGATTAGTTTGGGGAGAACTGACGTCTTTACAGTATCAGGAACATAACTCTTCATCTATTCAGAACTTCCTTAATGCCCTTTAAGTGTTTCTTTAAATTTCTTAAAGATTTTATGCATTCTTTAATATGGTTTTATTGCTACTATGAACAGTATCTTGTCTTCCATTATATTTTCTAGTTCATTATTGCTGACATAAAGGAAAATTACTACTTTTTTATAAATTAATCTTACATATATCATACTTGTTGAACTCCTATACTACCTCTAATGGATTCTGCATTGATTCTTTGGGTTTTCTATGTAGAAGACCAGCTCATTTGTAAATACGGACAGTACCATGTTAGAGACTAGCAATAATAGTAGACATGCTCGTCTTGTTTCTGGTCTTAGTGGGAATATGTTTTAGCTTGTGATCCTCTAAAAGAACACCAAGGCAAGGACTTGAGTTCAGGTGATACTAGGAAACTGGAGTAGGAAACAGTGAGCCAGGAAAGGAGGAAAAGCTCATATACAGGTGTGTCATTGCAGTTGCCTCTGTAGGCACAGAAGCCCAACTCCGCCTCTGAGAACGCTGCGGAATGCCTCCTGTAATTCCGTATCTGAAGAACATAAGCCTGGGGCATTTGTCCCCTGGCTGTGATCCCTGCTGGTTGAGGGGTGCTCCTGGGGTGTCAACACCCCTGCAGTGTCAGGCTACACTTGCACGCGGGCTGAGCTGTTTCCTTCAGCTTTGGAGAAGGCCCTAGCGCAGAAAAGTGAAGAGATTTGTGGTGCAGGCTGGAGGAGGGGTGCTGTCAACATGATCTGAGCTCACGTGGAGCCGTCCACCAGCCGCAAGCCAACAGAGGTGCAGAGGGGATATGACACGGCACCAGCACCATCTACCCCATTCGCCATGCAGATCCGCGCATGCCCACGTTAAGTGCACTCTGGACTTTGAGGGAGGTCAGCAAGAATCTCTAGAAAACACAATACAGGAGGGGCAGTGGAGCTAGCTAGTCCTCATTGCTGCTGCTGGTCACAAGCCCAGAATTACTTCTTACTTCTCTCCTCTACCATCCTTTTTAGAGCTTCCTCATTCTTGGCCAGAACTTCAGCTGTACTAGGTTGCTTGCCTGTTACAGTGATTCACACCTTCATCACTAAGGGCACAGAGCCCTTGGTTCCCTAGTCCTTTACCAGACTGCCTGTTTACTGTGACCACCTAGCATGGAAACACCAAGTTCCCTCTGTGAATTCCCTGCCCCATTATGTAGCTGTGAAGTCTAGCCCCTCCTGACAGAGATGACAATGCAGTAACTGGTTTCTGTTCCACAGTGTGAGGATCTCAGAGTGACTAAGTGGCAGACATACTGATAGTTTCAGGTTTAGTGGACCCCCTGCTACATTCCCAGGTGAAAATGTACCCTCACTCTTGAGGATTCAGGAACTCCAGTACAGCAGTGCCTAAAGCTACAGAGGCAGGAAACATAAATTCTGCAAATGGGTTCATGGGAATGATATTGAGAGAGGCCACTGTCATTTGGCACACGGACCTATGTGTTCTAACTGTTGGGAACAGGCACTCTTGGTTTAATGCAAGGGTCTGCAAACTTTCCATAGAAGGCCAGATAGTGAATATTTTAGGCTTTATGGGCCATAATGGTCTCTCTTGCAACTACTTTGCCATCATGGTGCAAAAGCAGCCACAGACAATACAAACATGTATGAGCATAGCTATGTTCCAATAAAGTTTTATTTACAAAAAATAGGCAGTGGGCTGGATTTGGCCCACAGGCCATAGTTTACCAAGCCCTGGTTTGATGCACAGAACAATCCTGGAGGACGGCACTACTCCAGTCCCTGCCAAGGGGGTCATGCGTGATGCCAGTAACCACTGTGATGTCCTGTGGGATGTAACAGTAATTGCTAAGATGTATGGAGCGCATCCTATGAGTCAGGTACTTCTGGCCACTTCATTACATGCATTACGTGCATTACCTTATTTAATCTTCACACCTCTATGGAGGCAGATACTATGAGGATCCCTATTTTGTGGATAAGAAAGATACAGACTAAGTTAATCAAGTCCACAGACCTGGTAAATGGGGAGTGACAAAGGGGGAAGTGGGGGAATTTTGCCTGAGTAACTGTAGAGACCAACAGACCCTGTATGCACCTCACAGGTCCTGAACACTCCTTTTAGGTACAACTTTCCAGCTTAGATTGAAGCCACTATCCCCATCCTGGCGTCTGCACATGTTTACAAAAGTGGCGCCCACAGATTGGGTACTGGTGCTACTGCAGTACGTTCCAAATCTCAGCAAGGAAATAACCTGCCACAGAGAATTTGGCTAGTCACAGCCTCTGAAACTCAAGTTTCCTCATCTGCAAAGGGAAGATGGAACAGCTCGAGATTTTCCAAACAGTACACAGCCAAGCCTTTTAATCACTGAGACAATGCCTCAGCTTTACTGCTTGGCAAAGAAAGGGGGCCAAACTAAGAGGCCACACCCTCACTAGGATCAGAGCAACACCGCTTTCAACTGTCATGACTGAAATGCTGTTCTGCCGTTCTGTGGGGCTGCCGGGTATAAGAAGGATTCTGCAGGTTAAAAAAGGTTTGGAGATCCTGTGATGTTAATGAGCTCACTTAGTTCTAAATGTGACTCTGATATTTAGGTGGATACAAAATGGATGGCTTTGAACACAACTGCTGCACAGTGATTGGGTCAAGATCAAATCATAATGAATGTACGTTAAATGGTCTTATCTCCTTATTACAGCCCTCAGTATTTCCCAAAGAATCACCTGGATTTCCAGGTCCACTCCTCAGAGATTCTAAGTCAACAGGGGGAAAAAAAATAATAGCCTTTCCTTCCTTTCTTCCTTCCTTACATAAGCATGCCAGATCATCTTTTTTTAAAAAAAACTATTTTTAAAAATATTTATTTATTTATTGGCTGCGTTGGGTCTTCGTTGCTGTGCGCGGGCTTTCTCTAGTTGCGGCGAGCAGCGGCTACTCTTCGTTGCGGTGCGCAGGCTTCTCATCGCAGTGGCTTCTCTTCTTGAGGTGCGTGGGCTCTAGGTGCGTGGGCTTCAGTAGTTGTGGCTCGTGGGGTCAGTAGTTGTGGCTCACGGGGTTAGTTGCTCCGTGGCATGTGAGATCTTCCCGGACCAGGGCTTGAACCTGTGTCCCCTGCATTGGCAGGCGGATTCTTAACCACTGCGCCACCAGGGAAGTCCCTACTTCTTAGTTTCTACTTTCGTTTTTTTTTAGGCCGCGTCCCATGGCGTGTGGGATCTTAGTTCCTCAACCAGGGATCGAACCCACACCCCTGCATTGGAAGGGCAGAGTCTTAATCACTGGACTGCCAGGGAAGTCCCAGTTTCTCAGTTTTGACATGCATCATGGTACATAAAATGTTAACATTAAAGGAAGCTGGGCAAAGGGTATACAGGAACTTTCTGCATAATTTTTGCAACTTTTCTAATAAATCTAAAATTATTCCAAAATGAATAGTTTATTAACGGGAGTGGGAGGCTTAACTAAGGATGTATCTATACACACAGGAACAAAAAAGTGAGCTGCAGTGATGTTCTGATAATAGCAGAAGAGGGGAGTATACAAGTGTCATTTCAAAAATAACTCAGAGAGAAGAGAGGAAGCAGTATTGGAAGAGGAGCTCGAGGGGGGCTTCTGTGCACTGGTGATGTCCTACTTCTTAACACTGTTGGTTGCACAAGTGTGTTCCTCTTCACTGGATTGTACTTTTCCCTATGTTCCCCTTCAGTAAAAAAGAAGTTTAAAAACACTTCCCTATTACTGGGTAAGGTCAGAATGAAGCGAAGATGTGTAAGTAAATGAGATGTATATGTAAGGAAGGAAAAAACCTGTATAAGCCCAGTTATAACAGTTGTTCTATCGTTAAGTCTAAAATTTTCAGAGCTGGGAAGGATTGTAGAAACTACCAGTCCTGCCGTGGACAGTTCTTTATGCAGGTAGCCCTGGAGATCACAATGCAGTACGGCTCGTGGAGCCCAGACGTCTGTATTGGAGCAAAATTCCTCAAGAGATTACGATGCACACCGAGATCACAAACCACTGAACTACCCCAGGAGGGTAAGTCACCAGACTCCTGGCCCTCTACACCTGTAGTCCAAAACTCAGCTGAGACCCCTGAGATATTCTAATTCCACTAGAGGGAAACTTCAGTAAGTTTTAACATTAAAAGGCTCATCAAAGCTTTTTCTATCATAATGGCTTTTTTACCCCATAAATGACACTGGGTTTTGCCAACATGGTTTGGATTTCATACTTCTACTACAGCATCAATGTATTTGTTATTTATTATTTATTAAATAATGGAAGATCATAGATTCATATAATATTGAAGCTATTCATTTTAAAGGGGAGGAAGAAACCAATACCAGAAATATTAGTAACTTGCCACAAGTTTCTAGAACTCGGTTTTTTTAAGGTCAATAAATTAAACTAGATTTCTTCCCATGGTTACTGTCTGACTAGATGAACTAATATGTAGTACATAATATCACTAGTTTATGACTTGAGTTCTTTCAAGTATAATTCAGTTCACTGTGATTTCTATAAATGTTTCTGTTGAAAATAATTCTTGCTGAAAAACAGTATGATGGCAAGTGAAAAGAAGACAACCAGAAAGTCACTGAATACTGAAATCAAGAGGCTCCCTTTTTAATGTGGGGTAAATCATGTAAATTAAAGAGGAATTTAGGAAAATTTTTTAAGGAATAACAATTTCAGGTAGGCAATTGTAAGGAAGATAACAATCATGCATGCCAAGGCTACGTGATTCTTCCACAGGCCCCAAGGCGAGAGATCGATGCCCTGGTTTTCCAGAAATTCTTCGCCAGTACATCTGAAATTCAACAGAAAAACAATATGACTTCATTCTTAGTGTCTGTCAAATTTCACTCAATATATTCACTGTTCCTTAAAAAAGCCTACAGGTTACCAAGTCTTAAATATCCATCCCTTCATTTATAACAGAAAACAGTTTTGGAGAGTTTTTTGGTGTGTGTGTGTGTGTGTGTGTGTGTGTGTGTGTGTGTGTGTTTTAGCTTTATAATTCTGTTTTATTGGGATATGACAGGGGCCCATAGGGCAGCCATATGCATCATAAAAATATACAGAAAACAGTCACTGAGCGCTTACAATTCTGCTAGATACTATGAAGCAACCTGCATATAATAGTTTAGGTAATCCCTAAAACAACCCAAATTTAAAAGATGAGGAGACTAAAGTTTAAGGAACTTGGCCAAATTTACAGACTCGTACTTTGAAGCAAGTTGCGAGCCTCCCCGAATTCACTTGTTTCCAAGTCTACGATGCTGCTCTCCTCAAAGGGCAGAAACATTTATCAAGTAATTTTTCACTTACACCTGATGGGGAAACTCTCAGCTTTAGCAGATGATATCTACGGCCCTTACAAAGATGATCAAAGTGCTTTATAGAGCTTATTATCCACAAATTAGCCATACAAAAAAAACACAGGCTGAGAGTTCTAAAACCAGGGAAAAAGGTGAGTAGGGGTTTCCTGCCAGAGTTGCACTCTGTCAGCTCTTGTACCAAGACTGGAATGGGCATCACAGATGCTTGGCTCTAAGACACCACCAGCAGGTCCAGTTATCAGGTAAGCCTCAGTGGGGCTGGGGCAGAGCAGGATGGAGTAGCCCCGACACAGATTCGAAAAGGACCTGGTACTAAAAACACCTGGCACAAGCATAATTATTGCCTGGTACCCTTTTTGTGCAACTCTTGGAATTTGGCACTTCCAAAAAAAAAAAAAAAAAAGTTATACCCAGACTAAAAGAAAGGGAGTGGGCACAATGAAGAAAGCTTCTCTTCACAGAGGTTTTCTGGCAATACTTCTAAATAGCAATTTGTCCTATTATCAAGAATTACTTCGGGCTTCCCTGGTGGCGCAGTGGTTGAGAATCCGCCTGCTAATGCAGGGGACACGGGTTCGAGCCCTGGTCTGGGAAGATCCCACATGCCGCGAAGCAACTGCGCCCGTGAGCCACAACTACTGAGCCTGCGCGTCTGGAGCCTGTGCTCCGCAACAAGAGGGGCCGCGATAGTGAAGAGGCCTGCGCACCACGATGAAGAGTGGCCCCCGCTTGCCGCAACTAGAGAAAGCCCTCACACAGAAACGAAGACCCAACATAGCCAAAAATAAAAATAAATAAATAAATTTATTTTTAAAAAAAAAGAATTACTTCTATTCTACTTGAATATTCATGAGATTTAGGATACCAGCATTCTCTTTTCTCTCATTAATTAATGTATCAAAATCACACCATTAACAACAATCATTGAAAAGGAAAGTGTTGCTCAATTTTAAAACAACACCTCTAATTTTATTAAATTCTGCATTTTTGTTTATTATACAAAAAATGGGATTTCCTTCTCTGCTTACTGAAAGATGTGGTTCTTTCTTTAGCGGAAACATCCTTTAATAGGGAGTATTCCCAGTCAGTTAAAAAAAGAAACAAAAAAAAAACTGTGCAGACTGTGACTTCATGTTGTCTCCTAACTGCAGGCGGAAGAGGCAAGAGTCAGGGCTGCGGCAGGAAAATGCTCCCTCTCTCTCGCTCCTGCCGCCCTTTTAGCTCTTACTGCCATGAGCTGAGCTCACAGGAATTGCAAGTTCGCGGATCCATGCACTTCATATAAGCCACACACTTCTGATACTGTTAAGGCCGTGCTAAAAATATCAAAGCAGCTCATTTCAAACTCAAATGTTCTAAAAAATAAAAACTCAAACCCACAATCCAAACTGCAAAACGATCTTCTAAAAGGCCCCAAACAAGTAAGTAACACATAAGAAACATTTCTCCAACTGAAATACGATTTTGACCGTAATAGAATACCTAGGAGTTGTAGAGCACTTTCACATGCATTAGTGTACAACCCACTTTACAGATGAGAACATTCAGGCTCAGAGAAGTCAGTGTCCCTGAAAGGACTCCCCAGCTCTAAGCCCAGTGGTGTTTGCATCACACCACAACAGTAAGCAAACCCATTAAGACACTGAATGCAAACTTACATTGCATAGCTACAGGTACTGTTTGTTGTTACATTGAGTCCTGGGCAGAAGTTTTGTCCCAAAAATTCATTATGCTGCAAAGCCTGTAACACACGTGGGAGCAGGGCAAGGAAAATAGTTTTAAATTTCAGAAAGTTTCCGAAGAATTATCACAGTCACGTCCTCTGAGTTTAATCTCTATTGCTATTTCTAAAAACAAACCAAGCTTCACGTTCACAGTCTTTGTCACACCAAAGCAACTAAAATTATTTTTCCTGGCAATCAAGAGGCCTAGGGTTGGGATTTTGGCTCTAATACAAAAGCCAAGAGGAGAGATCTCTGGCTGTATTATCCCATAGTTCTTTCCTTCTTCTCTCCCCAATTTTATAACCCCATAAACGCTATAATTAAAATGATACAGTGGTACTCAATGACTATTGTTAATTTATAGTAACAATCTTTTGTATTGTTCTTGTTTGTTCTCATCCAAACCACTTATAATTCTTGGGAGTTAGAAACTTAATTATACTATATTAAGGCACAGTTTTCTCTGGAGTTGATTAGCTTTCTAAAGCCAGTAGTGGCTGTATTGTATGGTCTTTGTTTTTCTTCTAATTTCCCTTTCAATTTAAAATATGTATTCTAGGCTCCCATCCTCTCATTAATTTCTTTAATGAACTGAAACACTGTATTTTTTTATATCAGTTAGTAATCTTTGTCCTTTACTCTGAGTTATCTCCCAATCCTTCACCTCCCTCAAACAACAGGGTGACTGGAGAAACCCCAGGTGATTATCAAGGTGACCCAAGGCTTAACAGGAAGCTCTCCTTCATTGTCCTAAAACTTGCACAGCTCATGGCTGGGGACATGAGATGGTTAGGCTTTATCCTGGTTGTTCCCAGCATGGGAACAATGAACCAGTCACAGTGACACACAAGGAGAACATACCGCAAAGCCATATCGAGGAATGCTGAAGTACTGAAGCCATGAGAGCCAAGGCACAACGGTTCTGAGATTTACCAACAGCCCTGAAAATATCTACAAAAAACAAATACCAAGAATCAGAACTGGTGGAGTGATTTCATGAAGAATTCTAGCAAATACCCTCCTTAAGTCCCCGACAGCCTTGTGAACACTTCTGCCTTGAAATCCCTTCCACTACTCTGAAGACTTACCTTATCCTCTTTGTATATGTGTATCTCTCTAGAGCGGAGGCTGTTTAGGGCTCTAAAGGAATAACAATATATCTATAATATACATTTTATTTAACTGGAAGATTTTTAATTGTTGAGGCTTTTACTTTCTCTGTAACTGCACACAATGGAAGGTCAGTAAGTACTGACTGCTCTAATGATACAACCAACTATATGTTCCCTCCAATAGACACACCCGAACATATCCTGAGCACCTCATGCCCCTATTTCCATTAACACAGTAATATTTTCTATTTACAAGGGTTTGCATTCTATCTCTGTATGACTTTAGGAATAATTTTGGGTTCAAAATCCATGCTTAAAATAACCCAAAGACTGGAAGTGGTACACAGCATGATATGGTAAAGCACAGCATAAAATATGGTCAATACCTTCATTTAAAGCTACCAAAAAGCAGTATTACAATGGAAATTCCAGGAAGGTCTGCTCCAGCAAGAGATGGCTACATGAGAAGAGGCTCATGTAAAACATCTCCTAACTGGCACAAGGCATGCTGGGATGGGCATAACAATGACAACGTTCCTGGTGTGACTACATAGTTTTAAACTTGACTTAACCAAGTGCTTAATACATAAGACAGCATCTCTGAGTAGAATACGGTCTTATGACTGGTTTATAAAGTTCTATACACAAACCCTTAAATAATAACAAATCAAAGCATCTAATATATCAAATAAAACATTTTTATATTTGAAGAACATCTTATTTATTAGATGACATTATAGAAAATGTACATAAAATTGATCACTTTCTCAATACTGTTTAGATTGGTAGTTTTCAAACTCAGAAATGGAAGAATTAAACTTTGACAAGAGTTGGTGCTAATTACCTACCTTTTAAAGACAGGTACTGCTACTCTAGCAGAAAGGGCATGTGGATTAAGTAAATAGGCTACACATACCTGTTTACTTGATGCTAGTGGGGAAATGTGGTAACTGGTTCCCTTCACCTACTGAATCACCTTTGTGCATGCAAAATGTAGGGCCATGGGGACTTCCCTGGTGGCGCAGTGGTTAAGAATCCGCCTGCCAATGCAGGAGACACAGGTTTGAGCCCTGGTCCGGGAAGATCCCACATGCCGCGGAGCAGCTAAGCCCGTGCGCCACAACTACTGAGCCTGCGCTCTAGAGCCCACGAGCCACAACTACTGAGCCCGCGTGCCACAACTGCTGCAGCCTGCCGCGCCTGGAGCCCGTGCTCCGCAACAAGAGAAGCCACCACAGTGAGAAGCCCGCGCACCACAACGAAGAGTAGCCCCCGCTCGCCGCAACTAGAGAAAGCCCGCGTGCGGCAATGAAGACCCAATGCAGCCAAAATTTAATTAATTAATTAATTTTTAGAAACGTAGGGCCACGTAAGGTTAGGATTAAATAGCTGCTTAAAAAAGGTAAACAGAAATATATTGATATAAAGGAATGTCAGGAACCCAGAAAGGAGGGGACCTAGTACTGGAATTTTTCAGTATTTTTAAAACACTCCTTTTCAAAATACTGGAGGGACACGAGATAGACCCATGCCACATGCTGCTCTGTTTTCATGGAACTTAGTTCTTTCCTTGCTTGGAGAGTAGTTCATCCAACCAAACCATCTCAGCTGCCAGTTAAACAAGCCAGCAGTTCTCTCACACCAGCAGGGAAGTCAAACAATGAACCCGTCATTTCTACAATTTTTTTAAATTTGAAAAATCAAAATTTTTCTGGTTTTTAAAGTTCCAATCGATCAAGCTTTCACGATATGTCACCAAGAGGCATCTTTTTAAAGCTCATCGGTAACAACATGTTAACTAAGGTTATAATAACTATATTAGAACAGTAGCAAAAAATGCTGGGTCAGATGAAGAAAAAGCTGGTACGTTCTCTAATAATATAAGCTATACTTCAATATACGGCCTCCTTAAAGCGAAAGGATTTACAGAATCCTCAAGCAGATTTTACAGGATAGGTGAATCTGGGGGGAGAACAAAGGGAAATAATTACGTCTCAGGGAAGCACAGTTCATACTCACCATCATAAACACAAAAGAGATGGTCATGAGAAGCGTTGCTATGGATACCACGCTCTGACCTGCTGCTATGGCCAGTGCCATTGAACTGGCTGAATAAGCCACCATCATCAGGGTAAACATCATGATGAAGAAGGCCTCCACCTGTGGTTTCAATCCTTAGGGAGCAAAGAGGGGGTTAATCCAACTGTCTACATCACGGTGTATCGGGGATTGTTATTGTGCAAATAACACTATAATATTTTGAGAAACTAGTATCAGATGGAAAAAAATTCATCCTCTATCCAACCACCCTGGGTCACCACTTTCATTGTTCCCCCCAACATAACTGTAGGACGCTATATGCTATATGCAGTTTTCTTTTTTTTTTAAATTTATTTCTTTTATTTTTGGCTGTGTTGCATCTGTGTTGCTGCACGCAGGCTTCCTCTAGTTGCGGCGAGCGGGGGCTACTCTTGGTTGCGGTGTGTGGGCTTCTCATTGTGGTGGCTTCTCTTGTTGCGGAGCACGGGCTCTAGGCGCGCGGGCTTCAGTAGTTGTGGCGCACGGGCTTAGTTGCTCCATGGTATATGAATCTTCCCAGACCAGGGATCGAACCCGTGTCTCCTGCATCGGCAGGTGGATTCTTAACCACTGCGCCACCAGGGAAGTCCTGCAGTTTTCTTTTAGAGGCTCACTGCATAAGCACTTTTCCACGTAACACTCGTGCTTCTTTATTCATAATTATTAACAATTTCTGAGTGCCTGAGGTGGAGAGCTGCAGGCAACACAACTGGCCAGAATTCTACTGCCTTCTCTTCTAAGAAGGAAACTTGCCAAGACCACATTCATTTTACCTAGACATCACCACATTACTCACTGTTTGTTGTAAATGTATTAGTGAAGATACTGGGAAGGTCAGGATTACATGCCTTCCCAGCGGTTTTAAAATCTGGGGGATGTGTCCATAATCCAAGTCCCCCAAGACAAATCATCCTACAACTCTGGGATTGAGGATGGGGTTAAATTAGGTTTCATAAAGCTGCTTTGTCAACGAAAATAGGCTAATACTGTGGGTCATACAAAAATCTGAAGGTTTTCGAACAGCCATAAGAACACCAGTTAGGAGTCTGAGGGTATAGGTTCTATGCCTAATTCTTTATGACACACCTCTTATTTGTAACATGGAATTTTAAACTCAATCAATAGTGCTTTGTCAGAAAAGAAATATTTCTGGTGCGTGTGTATGTGAGAAATATATGGAAATTCTGATACAATGAGCCTGGGGTGTAGTCTAAACACAATGCATAAAAAAATCAATCTGCCTACATCTATCGAACAAATATTTTTATTACCAGAAGTCACTATCTTTCATTATCTTTATACACACACACACACATATAAAAATATAAATAGATAAGTAATAAATATCCTAGCTCCAGCTCCTCCAACACAGCGTCAAATAGTTTTAGGAATTATTTCCATGTTTGTATATGACACAGAGTATCTCTATTTATAAAATATAGTTTTATAAATAGTTTTAAAATTACTTTGGAAAAAGTCTTGCAAAAATCTCCTCAGAGAACAGTTACTTCAGAGCATACATAATGAATAGATGCTTCCTTATCTCAGGACTTGATTTATAGTTTTGAGAACCAAAGCACGCCTGCAAAAAGTCCCCTCACATCCAAGACTAAAAACACATACCTTTCGTTTCATTGCTTACCTAACAGGAAGTATGTTATACTAGTAAATATAATACTTGGTAACATCCTCATGGGGAGTAAATCAGATAACAGTTTTCCAAAGAAGTAAGATGACACTCTGTAATATCCACTGATATATTCATGTCTAAAAACAAAGATTCACATCATACATCCTACGTTAGTTTAAGAAGGCCAAGACCAGAAGATGAAACCACTTGCTATACCTATTTTTGCTGCCACCCTGGATCTAAGAACTACAGCTTCCACGTCCTCGAGGCTAACCCACCACCCTTCATCCCTGTCAGCACCAGGCACAGGTCACATGTGCGCCTCCCCTGGGACATCACCCCCCAAGGCTCTGTGCAGTGACCCCTCTTCTCACTGCATAACTCCCTCCAAATGCCGGCCAGTTTGCCCTCCGAACACACACTCCAGGGGGACGGGTCCTGCATCGCCTCCCTCTCTTCCAACAGTGGCTCTCCTTGAAGGCCAGCATGTCAGAAGCTGATCTCAGCGGTCACAGAGGCTTTTCTTTTTCCCTACTTCTAATTATGAAGAAGGTGGTGTTGCTATTCTCCGAGGCTCAAATGCAGCTTTGGGTCACTAATCTGTTTTTACTTCTTCCACTATCATGACAAAAAAAAGAAAATGGCACTTCTTTCCATGATCATGCCTGCCAACCACACACCCCTGTCAGCTATCAAATCCTCTTTTCTTCCCTCTCAAGTTCTAGATCCCTCCTCTTCCTGAGAGCTTCCTCCTGTAAATCCAAACTATTCCACCAAGATCTTCATTCTTCCCCTCCCTCATGATTTCTTTATGCAACATGTAAACATGCAAATCTCTTCCAACTTTGACAAACACAAGAAACAAAACAGCCCACCTTTATTTTAAGGCTGCCCTCTGGCCCCTTCCATTCTCCCTTCCACTGAGGGCTTGGTCTATATTCTTGGTCAGCTTCACCTCCTCACCTTGAATTTACTGTTCAGCTCACTACCTTCTCTCTACCAAGCCCCTCAAACTTTCCTTGTGACAGTCATCATGACTTCTTATTTGCTAAAAACAAAAGATCCTTTTCAGCCCCTTTATTCCTTGCTTTCTCTGCAGCACTGGGTTTGCGGGCTAGGCCCTAATCCTGCAACTCCTTTTTCCCTTGGTATCAGGCCCCATGTGCTCTGATTCTCCTCCCAGCCTCTGGGTGCTCTTTCTCAACCAACACTGGTAATCCCCAAGAACCAAGCCATGGCCTGATTCTGGATGTGACCAGTTTGACCAGTAGCCCCCTTCCTGAAACAGAGACCTACTCACATAAAGAGCTTCTTCTCGACCACCAGGAGCTCCACGGCCGACACACTGCTGAAACACTGGTTGGTGGTCAGGAAGAAGAGCACCCCGGCTCTGTGATGAGAAAAGGGGAACGAAAGCACTGCAGTCAATGAAACGTTCTTAGGTCCTTTTTCTACCTGCAAAACTCTTCCCTCGAATGATATCTTAGTACATTAAACAAACAACTGTTCTGGTTGAAACTGAGAGGGAAGCATGAGCCCCATCAGGTCACTCCCCCACCCCTGTGTCTCCACAGTGATACCCCTGGGACTCCATATAGCACAGTTTGAAATTCATGACCTAGTTTGCTACGGACTGAATTGCAGCCTTCCCAAATTCCTGTGCCGAAGCCCTAACCCTCAATGTGACGGCATTTAGAGATGGTGACTTTGGGAGGTGGTGCGGTTTAGACAAGGTCAAGGTCATGAGGGTAGGGCCCTCACAATGGATTAGTGCCCTTAGAAGAAAAGGGAGAGACATCAGAGCTCTCTCGCTCTCTGCCATGCAAGCACACAGCCAGAAGGCAGCAAATCAGAAGAGGGCCCTCTTCAGAACCCGACCATGCTGGCAACCTGATTTCCAGAACTGCGAGAAATGAATTTCTGTGGTTTAAGCCACCCAGTCTGTGGGTCTTTGGCACAGTCTATGGCAGCCAAGCTGACAATTACATAGGTCATAAAAATACTATCACCTTGGATTTTAACTAACAAAATGCCAACTGCAGCTCCTAATGTATGAACAGAGAAACAGTGAGTCAAATAAAGCTTGCAAAGGTTAAAAACCTCTATTAGCCACTTCTTTAAAAGTTGAGTAAAGAAGAAACTAAGACAAGGCAAAATGAAAGACTGTGGAGGGACATCTTATTGTGTACATCCCCCTCACAGCCACCAGGACAGCCTTGATAGTCTCCTTGACCACCCACTGCCAATGGGGTTTCTTTCCAATGGGCTCAAAAAAAAAACCCAAAATAATGCTCAAAAAGGAAAAACTAATTTGTGCACCTATGAGAAAAGGAAGACTATTAATGCTTCTCTCTCAGTAAAATAACTGAAGTTTAAAAAGGAAAGTACTCAGTTAATCTACACTTTGACAGAAATATGAATTTTATGAAAGCATGCCAACAGTCCTGAAACACTGTTGGGCTTTCCTTCCTAACCAAATGATTTAATTGACATTGAGGATGTGAGTTGAAACCAAAAGAGATGAGGCAGCACATCATTTAAATGACACACAAATAAGAGAATTTTTAAAAATGTAAACCCAAGTGTATAACCCTCTAAAAAAAAGAGTCCATAGACACTCAGTAATTGGTTTTAACACTCCCTCCTCCCAAAATAAAGAACTTAAGGAACAGGCTGTTTTAAAAGTAAATGTTTAGGGACTTCCCTGGTGGTGCAGTGGTTAAGAATCTGCCTGCCAATGCAGAGGACACGGGCTCGAGCCGTGGTCTGGGAAGATCCCACATGGCGCAGAGCAACTAAGCCCACGCACCACAACTACTGAGCCTGCGCCCTAAGCCCACGTGCCACAACTACTGAAGCCCGCGCGCCTAGAGCCCGTGCTCCCCAACAAGAGAAGCCACTGCAATGAGAAGCCCGCGCACCGCAAGGAAGAGTAGCCCCCGCTCGCCGCAACTAGAGAAAGCCCACGCGCAGCAATGAAGACCCAACGCAGCCACAAATTTATTTATTTATTTATTAAAAGAAAAAAAAAAAGAATCCGCCTTCCAATGCAGGGGACGCGGGTTCGATCCCTGGTCGAGG
Source organism: Eubalaena glacialis (assembly GCF_028564815.1). Classification (NCBI taxonomy): domain Eukaryota; kingdom Metazoa; phylum Chordata; class Mammalia; order Artiodactyla; family Balaenidae; genus Eubalaena; species Eubalaena glacialis. The sequence continues at coordinate 147,083,050 of NC_083720.1, read as the reverse complement.
AACTAAGATCCCACATGTCTCGGGGCAACTAAGCCTGTGCGCTGCAACTACTGAGCCCGTGCGCTCTGGAGCCCGCACACCACAACTAGAGGGAAGCCCATGCACTGCAATGAAAAGTCCGTGCGCCGCAACAAAAGATCCCGCATGCCGCAACTAAGACCCGACGCAGCCAAATAAATAAATAAATAAGTAAGTGTTTATACAATAAATAAATGGAAAAAAGCCAGGCCTATAATGCAAGCAACTATGCTACTTTCTGCACACAAATAAGCCTAATATCAACATAAAAGCTAATTTCAGAAACACAGGACATGGCAATAATTCAGCTCAATTTGTTAAGTGTTACATCTAACAGTACAATAATGTTCATAAAGATTTTGAACTAGTACGTAGTGAAATTCCTCCTAAATCATAAGATAATTTATTTTATACTAAACAGATTTTATTGTTAAAGAATTTAATGTATTCTAGTTCTTTTCAAGGTGGTAATTCATGTCTGTAATGTCTGCTTATTGATGCAAATATTCTTAAAATATCTCTTCCCTTAATATACATTTATTTGTTTAGCTATCTCCACAACTCTGTAAGGTAGCTGTTAGGTCAAAGAAGCTCATATTCCATACATCATTATACAGGTTAGAGAAAGAACAAAGAGAGCATCTCCCTGGAATAATTCATTTCCAAAAAAAGAGAACCAAACCACACTGGCCTCCAGGGCAATTTCAAATGATAAAAAGTGGCAGTAAGCTTAAGTCAAAAATACAAATTAAAATAGCTCCAATGCTCTATTTTTCCAGAAAACACTTGAAGAAACAGTTAACGTTCTTCTAAATTTCTCTGGATTCTTCTACCAAGAGCTTTACTGACTAGATTTCTAGTTCCTCTCTTAAATTCCAGTTGAGGACAGGCTTCCCAGTATCTTTTTTCCAAATGCTTCCCGCTGCACAACACAAAAGACCCACAGGCTCTAGATTCCTGTGTTATATACTCTGTGCTTCTCGAAAATATGGCAGCTACAAAGGGTACAAACCATCAATTACTAGCAAGTTTCGAATAAACCAGAGAAGAACACAGCCCTCGGGGAAGATAAAAAGAAAAACAATAACATAACTCTGGAAAAAAGCTCCAATAATTATCTCACTATCTGATGCCCCATAGGAGATATCTTACTTTACCTGAGTGAATAATTGACCTTTATGGTTGTTCTTTCTTTCATAAACAAGCATCCATTTCCAGATATCAAAACAGATTCAACTTAAGCTGCTACAACTTTGCTCAACAGTGAAATGAGGATAAAACCATCCACTTCTTTGGCTGGGAGGGTAACCTGAGACCCTGGATGTCAAGCCCGGAGGACAGTGCCTGGCCCAGGGCGGCTCTCAATAAATAAAGCCAAGAAGAACTCTGCAGTCTTCCATTCTGCTCAGCACCTCTATTCAGAGCATGTTGTGGTCCATTACAAAGTCTCATCAGGAAACATAGCTTTAAGGGCACGTTATGACCGAAACCAGGGAAGGTAAACTAACGTAAGTACTAACCCTACCACAGAAAAAACTGAGTCCCCACCACCACCCCATGTCAAACAAACCAAAACCTTAAAAGGAAATTAACTCATAGGCAACAAAAGAAAAAAACAGATAAACTGAACTATGGCAAATTTTAAAACTTTTGTGCATCAAAGGGCACACCAGCAGGGACTTCCCTGGTGGTCCAGTGGGTCAGACTCTGCACTCCCAATGCAGAGGGCCCAGGTTCAATCCCTGGTGGGAGAACTAGATCCCGCATGCATGCCGCAACTGAGGAGGCTGCACGCCACAACTAAGAAGTCCGCATGCCGCAACTAAAAGATCCCGCGTGCCGTAACTAAGATCCGGCGCAGCCAAAATAAATAATAAAATAAATAAATATTTTTTTTAAAAAAAGGACACACCAACAGAGTGAAAAGACAACACACAGAATGGCAGAAAATATTTGCAAATTTATATCTGATAAGGGGTTCATATCCAGAATATATAAGGAATTTAACAGCTCAACAATCTTCAAAAAAACCCAATTAAAAGATGGTTAAAGAACTTCAATAGACATGCTTCCAAAGAAGAAACACAAATGGCCAATGTGCACATGAAAAGATGCTCAACAATACAATAATCATTAGGGAAATGCAAATCAAAACCACCATGAGATACCACTGTCCACTAATGAGGGGAGCTATTTAAAAAAAAAAAGAAAACAAAAGAAAAAATAAGTGTTGGTAAGGTTGGGGAGAAACTGAAACCCTGTGCACTACTGGTAGAAATGCAACATAGTGTAGCTACTGTAGAAGACAGGATAGCAGTTCTTCAAAAAATTAATGGAATTACCAAATGATCCAGTAATTCCACTTCTGGGTATATACCCAAAACAATTTAAAGCAGAGACTCAAACAGATATTTATTTGTACATCCATGTGCATAGCAGCATCATTCACAACAGCCAAAAAGTGGAAACAAACCAGTGTCCGTGGACAGATAAATCAATACACAAAATGTGGTATATCCATACAACGGAGTATTATTCCGTCTTTAAAAAGAAAGAAGTTCTGACACATGCTACAACATGAATGAATCTTGAAGATATTACGCTAAGGGCAATAAAGCCAGTCACCAAAAAGACAAATACTCTATGATTCCACTTATACGAGGTACTTAGAATAGTTAAAATCAGAGACAGAAAGTATAATGGTGATTTCCAGGGGCTGCAGAAAGGGAGAATGGGGAACTGTTGCTCAGTGGGTACAGAGATGCGGTTTGGGAAGATGAAAAAGTTCTGGAGTTGGAAGGTGGGGAGGGCTGAACAATAACGTGAATGTAATTAATGCCACTGAACTGGACACTTAACATTGGTTAAGAGGGTAAATTTTATGTTCTGTATATTTTAGCACTAAATAATTAATTCTTCCATTCAGCTTTCAATTCTCTGACTTACCCTACTCCTCAATTTACCCTTTGCTTATCTCAAATTCAAATCCGTAATCGATTTTCATAAGCTTGAAAGAAAAGTTAACAGCACATTCTCAAAATCAAGATCCAAATTTACTCACCTGTTCTGGATTCCTGCAGGATCATTTTTTAGATCGTAGAAAATGGCACCTATAACCAGTCCCAGAATGATTGTTACAATTATCTTTTCAAAAAGAAAAAAAGAATTTCAATTAAAGGTAAAAACTTAACACATTATTATTAAAATATCTGGCTACATAATGAAACTCTCCATTGATATAGGTATTTTAAATGGCTTGGCCATAGTCCTTGGGAAAGTATAAAACAGTGTATGTTATTAAGACTACTTTTTAAATTGAAATAAAAATAATTTATCTGTGCGCTAGGGAGACTGACAGGCGACAAAGTAGAAAAGCTAAGATTTCTCCCAGTGCTTTACCAGGCCCTGCCAGTTCATGGTCCAGTTCAGGCTACTGGGCCTGGGAATGCTGTACAGTGTAGCAGAACAATGCAAGCACCTAGCAAAATAGTCTGGGGGGTGAAATAAAGTCCGAGTGGCTAAGAGTTCTGGCCTGAACTCTCAACCTTTGTGCTAGTGGACATGCATAGTGTGATATTTCAAGAGGCTCCAATAAAAACAGGATATCTTTACTCTTAACATGAAAAATAAATAAAAATGAACCAAAATTTTAAAGCACACATGAAAAAAATTCTAACAATGTAATTTTGCACAATAAGGAAGTAGGGGTCGGGAGAGTCCACGCCTGCACTGGAAAAGTGCACTGTCACTGTCACCAAAGCATTCAGCCAGCTTTCTCTGAGGGCACCCGAGTGCATCCATTACCCACCCTCCTGTCACTGCTTCCCCAGCAACCTCAGCCAGGAGGGCCTACAGCCAACAGCAGGACTAAGCTGCCAATGCTTTGCCACTCTTACCTACCTTCACCCACTCACTCTGTTTGATGACTCCTAAGAAGACTGGCTAAACATCACTTTGGTTTTTAAGACGGACAAACTGTCTCTTAAGGACACTTCTATAAGCGAAGGGGTAAGGGTTACATTATAATTTATTTAAGGAAATTCTACTTATTGTACTTTTTAGTTTCATTAAATGAATTTAAAAATATAGTAAATGATAACCTAAAGAAAACAAAATATCCCACGATGTACCTTGGAACCTTCAAAGTTTAAAAACAAAACAAAAGAAAAAACCACCTCAGTACTACAACAGCGCAGTAGTATCAAGACTTGAAGTAACTTGTCAAGACACTTTTGGCATGAAGCAAACAAAATTGCAAAACAGGATCATCACCTGTGAAGACTAGCTCGTGAAGACCAGTCTGGAAAGAATATGATTTGAGATGTCCTTAAAAATTGCCTTGCTAAAAAAGACAGTCAGAAATTTGAAAAAAAAAAATCTATTACCCTGGCATATTTTAATTACCTTCAAAATATACTATACTTCGGGCTTCCCTGGTGGCGCAGTGGTTAAGAATCTGCCTGCCAAATGCAAGGGACACAGGTTCAAGCCCTGGTCCGGAAAGATCCCACATGCTGCAGAGCAACTAAGCCTGTGTGCCACAACTACTGAGCCTGCGCTCTAGAGCCCGCGAGCCACAACTACTGAGCCCGTGCGCCACAACTACTGAAGCCCACGTGCCTAGAGCCCATGCTCCGCAACAAGAGAAGCAACCGCAATGAGAAGCCCGCGCACCACAACGAAGAGTAGCCCCCGCTCACCGCAACTAGAGAAAGCCCGCACGTAGCAGCGAAGACCCCATGCAGCCAAAAATAAATAAATAAAAATAAATAAATTTATAAAAATATATATATGTACTATACTTCACGTCAACAGATCAAGCTTCCAAAATAAATAATAATAACCCCATCAGCATGTGTGCATGCACATGTACACAAGTCTATACTTTCCCTTCTATAACTATAAGAATAGTCAGACTTTTAAAATTGGACACTCCACATGCTTTGTTTCTTCTACATTCAAACTTAGTAACTTATGTTAACAGACTGTCAGTTTTATCGTTTGGATGTTTCCTAAAGGTTTCAAAATTCTAAAAGTATTTTCAAGGAAACTTTTCAAACATATTGACAAAATGATTAATCTCATAATTTTGTCATGGTTTTACAAGGTGCGTCTATGTTTTTCCTTCTTACATTATGGAAAAGAAAATAAACAGGAAAACTAAACATTGCTTAATGGAGCAAAGAAATTCTATCCTATGAGTTCTGTGCAGCTGGCTTCTCTTGAAAAGAAATGTCCTAAATGTATTATTCTATCTTTGTTCAAATGTGTTTGTCAACATTTCTCAAGGTGGATTCTAAGGGATGTTTATGGCTGTCACTGAAAAAATTAATCCATAGCCAAATGTTAAATGTGCTAATAGAAACAATGAATCTCCAAGAGATATGATAGTATTTTCCAAGTTGATTTGATCAGGAAACCTTTGGCACATTAAATGAACATTAAATCTTCCCATACAGATAATCCATTCATTCCAATATCTTCCAAAGACAACCTTTGGTTAAATGCATTACCAGAAGCAAAGTCTAACTCATGTAAATGACTAGTTCAAACCTAAGTATGGCTGTAAGACTACTCATACCAGATTTATCTTTTATTTATCTTTTTATCTTTTATGGCTGTAAGCCATAAAACATTTTAATAGCTCCACATTCAAACACTTAGAGAAATAAAAGACACACTCACAAGATTATAAAAAACCCTAAACCAGAAGTCAGCACGCTATGGCCCCCAGGCCTATTTCTGTTCAGTCCACGAGCAAGCATAGTTTTTTACCATTTTATTAATGGTTGAAAGAAAAAAAAGAAGAATATTTCTTGCCACATGAAATTTACATACAATTCATATTTCAGTGTCCGTGAATAAAGTTTGATTGGAACACAGCCATGTTCATTTTTTTAAATGTATTTATGGCTGCTTTCTTGCTAAAATGGCAGACTTGACTACTTGAGACAAAGACCACATGAGCTGCAGAGCCTGAAGTATTTACCCTGTGACCCTTTACAAAAATGGTTTGCCTACTCCTGTCTTAAGCTAACATTCCAGCATTGACACATCTGAAGAAGAGTTTCCCCCCATGCAGATGCTCAGGGAGATGCAAGGTTCTATCCGTGTTCTGCAAGATTGCCACTGCTCTGAACGTTGTTGGCATTCCTTTTGTGGAACTGAGGTCACTGAGGAGGTGAGTAGGCTGAACGTGCAACTTGGAGGCACTAGGCATGGGGTTTGCATCTGAAGAAAGCCTAGCGCCAGAAGGTGCAGAAACCTGGTGTGCTATTACAAAGAGCTCCACATGCTAATCGCCCCTGCCCAGAACTGCCACATGGAGTCAGCCCTTGGTAGCGGCAGGGGGCTGGCTCCAGGATCCTCGTGGATATCAAAATCCACAGATGCTCCAACCCCTTATATAAAATGGAGTCGTACAGTCAGTCCTCCGCACCCGTGGGTTCCTCCAACCTCAGCGTGCGTGCAACCCGGGATACTGTGGGCCGACTGTATGTGACTTGGACAAGGCATTTAGAAACCACTTTTAGAGGCAAGAGAAATTTACTTTCCAAATAAAAAAATCTAATGCATAAATCAAACTAAGAATCACCTGCCTTATATCATCTCACGGTTGAACAATGGGTAACCAGGTTGATCTTACTTACGGAATTTGTTCCCAAATGACATCAAATCTACTCTAAAAGGATAAAAACGTACCCTTGATTGAAAGTACACAAAAGTGTTCATGTTCTGACAGAAATGCCAAATAACAAGTACAAAACTGTTTGGAGCAATTAGCAGTACGTCTCAAAGAGGGATATAGGCTCTCGGCATTAATACCTAGAAGGCGACAGTACTGCGGTATGAAAATGATGGTGCGTGCGGTAAGAAGTCCGTGATGTTTCACTGGAGACAACAACAAGCCATCTTTTAGCACTTGGCAGAAATTCACTGATAATAAAATCGGCCAACCCCAAAATAACTGGCTAAGCTGACTTCCTTAGAAAGGATGGACCAATGAACTGGGAATATGAGGGTTTTGGATGACAGAGGGCTTAAGAATAACAGAAGGGCTTCCCTGGTGGCGCAGTGGTTGAGAGTCTGCCTGCCAATGCAGGGGACACGGGTTCGAGCCCTGGTCTGGGAAGATCCCACATGCCGTGGAGCAACTGGGCCCGTGAGCCACAACTACTGAGCCTGCGCGTCCGGAGCCTGTGCTCCGCAACGGGAGAGGCCGCAACAGTGAGAGGCCCACGCACCGCGATGAAGAGCGGCCCCCACTCACCGCAACTGGAGAAAGCCCTCGCACAGGACGAAGACCCAACACAGCCAAAAATAAATAAATAAATAAATAAATTTATTAAAAAAAATAAAATAAAAGAATAACAGAAAAATCATGAAGGAGTAATTATCAACAACTATCAATGGAGTCAGCCAAAAGAGAAAAAGAACATTATTTCATCTTAATTAAGAGAAAGTCAGTCTGACAGTGGAGCCTTCCTGAACAGAATTCAAGTCTGCTTGCTACCTCTGTGTTAACCTCATGCTGTTTTAGGTGTCTAGCGCTCTCCTAAGATCAGAAGCCCTCAATGAGGAAGGTCGATCGTAAGTAAGGAACAGCATTTGCACACAGGCTCTTTGCGCAGTGGCCAGCCCTACAGCCCTCAGGGACGTGACACTTAGCTGAAAGCTTCCCTGGCCACTTTCCACCTGACGTAAGATGCAAACCAACCCCTTCCCTTGCTCTTCCTCTTCCCCCACTTCCTTTCCTTCTCTCTTTCTCTTCCTTTCTCCACTTCTCTGCTTAAACTCTCTTCCTAGCCCTTTTACCACCTGACACGCTATATATCTTATTTCTATATGAATTTATCATCTGTCTCTCCTCATAAGGAAACAAGCTCCACGAGAGCAGGGATTTTATTTTTGCCCACTTTGTTCACTGCTGTGTACAAGCTCCAAAATGCAGCACGTGATCACTAAGAACTTGTTGAATGCATCAGGAAATGAACATGTGCAGCCACCAGAAAACCCCAAATGTGGTCAAACATTTCCTTCACTTCACAATTTAAGAAAAAATATTTTTTTTCTACAAAGGTTACCCATTACAGCTTGTCTAAATCGACCAAAACTCTGAATTAGATAGTCCAAAAAAAACAACCCATTAAAAAAGAAATCTTCTATAAGTAAAAACTTAATTGGGTTTTACGTGTTTCTATACCCCAAATGGAATGGGGATAAATAAATACATAAAAGTGTGGGTAGAAGGTAAGCATAATCCTAAAATAGACTGTATCAGAACCTAATGCCCCCAAATGAGTATTTTACAGCATAATCAGAAGACTCTGCCAGGTTACCTGAGCTATAGAAGCCTGGGGATTACCCAGTAAGTTTTTGAATGAACGCCTGGAAATCCATCTAAGCTGATGACAGAAGGAGGTGGCATAGGTGATCTCCTTGTAGACTGAAATCTTCTTCTTTTTCTGACCCTCTGAGAGTTGCTCTAACTCAACTTTTGTTTCCTTGAAGAAGGAGGAGTTGGCATAAAACTCAGTTAATTTTCCTATGAGTGGAGTATCTGTCTTGGAAGGCTCTTCAGTCTCCTTGGCTTTGGAATAAGAGTGGATAAAGAAGGGAAACATTATTAACAAAATAACAGCTGATTTAGTCCATTTTTCTGTAACCGCTTTCTTAGATTCTTCCCTAGTACCTTAATTCTAAAGCTTGAGTATAAAAAATTATGAGATCTGTCACTGCTTTACAAAGTAGAAAAACAGAGTAAATTGGCCTACTTCCGTAAACTTACGGATACAGCAAACTCACTGATCTTTTCCTAGTTATAACATTTGGACCCTAAATCTTTTAAAATAGACTTCTCACCATATGGAGTTATAATTCCTAATAAAAAACCTGGTCTTTGCTTTTTACAATGTGCAAATGCATAAACTGCCAAGTTTCTTATTTCAAAACACTATACAGTTGGCCCTCTGTATCCAAAGACGTTGAACCCAGGGGATAGGGAGGGCCTACTGGAAGGGACTTGAGCACCCTTGGATTCTGTTATCTGCAGGGGGGAGGGAGGGAGTTCTGAAACCAATCCCCCATGGATACCAAAGGGCCACTATGTAAACAATGGGCACTTTTAAAAAAATGGGAACTCCCGTTAGAACTGACACCATCCTATAAATGCTCATTTACAGATTAAATCAAAAACAGCACTCTCACAGACAACAGAATCTGTGTTGACTGATGCTATGAGATTGAATGTTTGTGTGCCCCCAAGCTTCATATGCTGAAACCCAATCCCCAATGTGATGGTATCTGAAGGCAAGGCCTTTGAGGGATGATTAGGTCATGAGGGTGGACCCCTCAGGAGTGGGATTAGTATCCTTATGAAAGAGGCCCCAGAGGGCTCCCTCCCCACTCCCACCACATGAGGAGGCAATAATATGGTCGCTCATCTATGAACCAGGAAGCAGGTCCTCAACAGACACCGAATCTGCTGGCACCTTGATCTTGGACTTCCAGCCTCCGGAACTGTGAGATATAAATGTTTATTGTTTAAACCACCCAGTCTATGGTATTTTTGTTACAGCAGCCAAACAAACTGGGACAACCAGTATCAGAGGACAGCACTGATGTAAATTCACACAGCCATGTTTTAGTGAGCTACCACGTTGCTAAGCTTCAGCCAACTCAATTAGGCAATAATCTGTGACTCTCAACAGATTTGCTTACCTTCACCGTCTGTGTCTTCTCTGTTTAACACCACAGCACAGGAGTCTCCATTAATGACGTCCAGGAAGAAGTCTGCAGGGTTATTATAGGGCTCACAGTGGTAACCTGCAAAAGAAGGTAACTCAGGTACACAAACTTGATAGTCTTGGGAAATAAAGACTCAGGGGGTGAGGGAGGCGTTGCTGGGAGAGACAGAATCTGACAATTTCTCCCTCACTTTTCTTCTCTCTTCTCCCCTCACTAATTTACCGCTTCCTTTTAATCGCACAGTATTTCAACAGTTTTCTGACTCTTCACGAGACAGCACACTCCAAACAAACCTTGGACTCTTAGAAAGTCTTCTGTTAGTGCTTGGTCCTTACCCATCATAATTCATGAGACCTGAAACAGCTATCAATATGCTCTGGTGCTTATCATAACTTCTTCAGAAATCTAGATATAGGTCCAAGAAAAAAAAAATAAGTTGGAAAAAAAAAAAAAAAGCTATAGAAGAACTAATGTTCCTTAAAGCCAGCTAAGGCATAGCAGGACTGTGTTTGGGAGAGGCCTGGGGTATGTTCTGCTCTCCAAGTGCACCTGGGGACTGCTAGAATGCCAGTACCCACTTTAGCAATGATTGCTTTTGCCCCTATTAAATTCAGGTCCAAATGGTCCTCCGTTATGCTCCTGTAATTCCAATATAGAGAACAAACCACCAGAACAACATTCTCAAGAGAATGTGGCTGGCACAGCATAGCTGAATGCTTACCTGGACTTCTTGTGGCACTGTAATAGGGAAGAACAAATCTGACTCCATATTGGATCTGTTTCTTTTACTTTAACCTTTGTATTCTATTGCTTCTGCTACAAGTTAAGAATGTTGCCTAGAGCCTGAAATATTCAGGATAGCCCATTCTCAAGGGTCTGATCTTTAAAGGTGGAACACTTTTCCATTCATAGAGAGATAAAAGTTGCAGAACAGAGAATAATGTTTGTCTTGTTGGAGGTTTACAGGAACACCATGACCAGACCTACGTGGACAGCTGCAAGAACAAAGGATTCCGACACTAAGAAGTTTTCAACAACCAGCCACACCCCCTTCCCTTTTAGTATAAAAGAAGCCTGAATTCTAACATGGGTAAGATGGTTCTTTGGGACACGAGGCCACCATCTTCTCGGTCTGCTGGCTTTCCGAATAAAGTCTCCATTCCTTGTCCCAGCAACTCATCTCCTGAGACACTGGCCTGTCGTGCAGCAAGCAGCATGAGCTCAGACTCAGAAGCAACATGATTATCTGAACTCAGCTTGGCCTGTAGTCTGATCCTTAGGTTCATCCCCCCTAAACTCCCTAGACCCATGCAAGGCTTCTTAATTTTAAATGACAGAGACTAAACAAAAACATTTTAAAATGTGGTTAGCAAATATTTAAAACTATATTTGAGTTCATGAAGCATCATCTATAATCATATCCAAGGATCTCTAAAATGAAGCAGATTGCGTAAGTCATAAAAAAAATTACGTATTTCTATTTAAATAGAACCAGGCAATCCAGAGCCATCAGAATGTTGGCCCATTGAAGTCAGACTTACGACTAGCCGTTATATTGACAGGTAATTCACACCCATGCTAAATCCGCAATCTAACATTACTAGAAAATTAAGTAGCATCTCCATGAACCCCCAACCAAGGTAGATCAACATCCCATGTAAGGGAAAAACATGATAAAGCCTAATCTGTATCATGGTCAAGAAGACAAATAATTTAGGGACATTAGGCCTTTCCAAAAATATTCAACTGACAGATAACTGGCTATGAGGCCAATATATTTATTGAACTGTTAGGGAAAGGTCAGCAGAACTGAGAAGGAGAACAGATACAGACCCAGTAGAAATACACACACACTCACACTCACACACACACTGAAACCGGACAGAAAAAGATACCTAAATAACAAGCTGGCACTGCAAAGTGAAGAATTAGCACTAAACTAAGGGAAGATGTTTCGGAGTAGTGGAAACCATGGTGTATCTACTCAAAGATCAAACAGCACGCCAGGTGACCCCTTTGTTCTCCTTTAGGATACTATTAATGAAGCATCTTACTTCATAAAGAAGTCAACCATACCAGTGGATGCAAAGTAACCCAAGGCCTCTTGAGCAGGCCCGTGGAACATCAATCTTCCTGAGGCCAACAAGGTAAGGCTATCAAACAACTTGAAGATGGAATAACGAGGCTGATGAATGGAGAAGATGATTGTCCGTCCTTGTTTAGACATCCTGAATTAAAAGTGAGGAGATAACGAGTCATTAAACATCTGAAACTTGCATTTCTTGGCAATGTATTTTATTATTCCTGCCTTTAGATCATTTGTTCCTCTTTCAACTTGATTTTCTCTTACTAAATTCTCATCTCATATTACCTGTCTGATAGGTAGAGAACCTAAATTCAGTGCTTTCATGAAACACTAAAGTTTCTAAAATGTGTTCCATGGGTAGTCTAGAATCAATCAGAATATTAATTAAAAATACAGATCCCTGGACAGTCTACTCAGACCTATTGGGTCTATGGAACCATATTTTTAACTAGCACCCAGGTCATTTGTAAGTACCCTCAAGTTTTAAAACTTATTATGAACTAAATATTAAAACAATGGTCATATGCCCCATCCTCATTGATCATTTAAGTCTTCTGGCTCTTTAGGAACTGGTTTTCATTCTTCTGCCCTAATAATACAATTAACATTACTGAGAACTGACTAGATCTTCGCTAAATACTTTATAGATGACCTCATCTAAATTTACACAATATTGTTATGAGGCAGTACCAATAACTATTATTACTGTTATATAACTGATAAGGCTTAGAGAATTAAGCAATGGCTCAAAGTGTCACTGTTAGAAGGAGCAGGGCTGGGATTTGATGCCTGGTCTAATACCGTGGCCAAAAGACAGTAACTCCTATCTTTATACAGGAGTTACTACTTATGGGTAGAAGAAACAAAGGCCAAAATCACTGTTCAAAATCTGATATTATTGAAAACACTTTATGAGAAGAATCACATCAATTCAAGCATTTTCTAAGCACTTACTATATGCTAGCCAAGAAAGTTTGTTCTGCCTCAAAGACGACAGGCCAACAGACCAATCATTTCAATACAAGCTGGAACAGAAGTAGCTGAGGGTGCCCCGTAAGCCAAATAGGAGACTAACCCAGTCTGAAGATGACGTAAGTAGTGTATCAAAGGGGCCGACAGGAGTAAGCCAAGAAGAGAAAGGGCAGTCAGGATGGAGGAAGATGGCAAACAAAGCATGCGATAACAAGGCCTACTCCAGAAACTACAAGTAGTTCAGTGCCATGGCAGAGCTGAGGTGTATGTGTGGAGGCGGGGACTGAAAAGAAGACTGCATCAAAAAGCAGGCCCATGAGAAACCCCGTCACTCAGAGGTGGAACGTTAGTCAGTAGACAGTAAGGAGCCAGTAAAGGACCGGCAGCAGAGAGGCGGACGGGTGTGAGAACTCTGTACTCCGAGCGTGGTCTGAGGACCACTGAGGCATCAGTATCAGTATCTCCTATTAGAAGTGGAGAGGCCTCCCCTGGTGGCGCGGTGGTTAAGAATCTGCCTGCCAATGCAGGGGACACGGGTTCGAGCCCTGGTCCGGGAAGATCCCACATGCTGCGGAGCAACTAAGCCCGTGCGCCACAACTACTGAGCCTGTGCTCTAGAGCCCGCGAGCCACAACTATTGAGCTTGCGAGCCACAACTACTGAAGCCCGTGTGCCTAGAGCCCGTGCTCTGCAACAAGAGAAGCCACCGCAATGAGAAGCCTGCTCACTGCAACAAAGAGTAGCCCCCACTCGCCGCAACTAGAGAAAGCCCGCGCACAGCAACGAAGACCCAACAAAGCCAAAAATAAATAAATAAGATAAATAAATTAAAAAAAAAAAAAAAAAGAAGTGGAGAATCTTGGCCTCCACCTCAGAGCTCTAGACTCAGAATCTGCATTTTCAACAAGACCCTAAGTGATGAGTGCACACAGTGGAGCTTGAGACAACTAGGTTAGCGCTCTCCAGTGTGAGGAAAGATGCTTGTGTGCTGACCAGTCCAAAACATAATGAAACATAACATAGTCCAGTATTCTATGTCAAGTCATCATTCTCTGTGAACACTGTTAACATGGTTACAGATAATAAAAATATCATGGATGGATGCTCTGACTGATCCTGAATCCCAGACCTGTTACTTGACATCTTCACTTATATGTGCAATTGACATCTCAAACTTAAACACTTTCCCATCTTCCCATTTCTTCTTATTTTAGCATAGAGACTTGCTTATGAGGGCATGGGCATCAGAGGAAGCAAGGCGAAGAGAAGGAGGGGAAGCCATATGAAGGTGGTGTGTCTGGCAGCTTTTAAAAAATGGGGGGGGAGGGGTTACTGTCCCAGAGGTGGTGAGCACAGGGAAGAATGGCCAGAGTGATGGGGAGACTGATTAAACTGAACAACTACGTTAGTTGACCGAGGGGCTTCCCTGGTGTTGCAGTCGTTGAGAATCTGCCTGCCAATGCAGGGGACACGGGTTCCAGCCCTGGTCCGGGAAGATCCCACATGCCGCGGAGCAACTAAGCCCATGCGCCACAACTACTGAGCCTGCGCTCTAGAGCCCGTGTACCACAACTACTGAAGCCCGCGCGCCTAGAGCCCGTGCTCCGCAACAAGAGCGGCCACCGCAACGAGAAGCCTGCGCACCGCAATGAAGAGTAGCCCCCACTCGCCGCAACTAGAGAAAGCCCGCGCGCAGCAACGAAGATCCAACGCAGCCAAAATAAATAAATAAATTTGTTTTAAAAAAAATTAGTTGACTGAGCAAGAAAGTAAACATATTGAGATAATGGAAGCCAAGTTTCTCATTGTCTGAAAAGTCATTTAAAAACGTGGAAAGGGCGAAGACTAAAAAGAACACTCAAGTGTTAGATCAGAATTGGAAATATTATAAACTCACGGGTTTTTTTTAACATGTACATACTAATAGAGCAACAGGTACAAATATGTTTATATGTATCACTTCTATTCAAACTATATACATATACACACACAACGTATTTATAGTAAATACATATTTCCAAATAAAATATAGATATGTATTTCTATGTTATATATACACAGATACACATACACGTGTATCTCCTAGGTCTGTCTGCTAAGTGGGTCTAGAAGCACTGACACTCCTGTAGCAGTGAGCACACTAAGTAATCAGATCTTGGTTTCTAAATCATAACTACACCAGAAGGAACCAGGGCTCCTTGGAGAAACATCTGACACAGGAAAAGTACAAGGTGAGCCTGGAACATCTTGCTGACCATGAAGTAAAGAAATGCTTGAAGAATGATAGGGACATGTCAAAAGGACACAAAAGCCAGACTGAAGAGGCTTCCACTGGCCAAAATCAGGGTGAATTTGGTCATAAAAATAAATAAGAATAACAGATTATAACCCAATGAATAAAAGAAGAAAATGAGTAAACATAAATGAACAGAGAAAGAGGAAAACTCCTTTACAGTAGAATGCCAACTAATATATGTAGAACGAATGATGTAAAAAGGAAATCACCACTTGGCAACCCTCACACTAGTAGCTGACAGGCAGGAGTTGTGAGTACGGGTGGGTGGAGATTTGATGAGGAACAGGATATTGGCCTAATATCTGATTATGTGCACTGAAAAAATACTAATCAATTACAAACGGAAAAATAGTTATTTCACAGCAGATAGACCCAGCAGATACCAACAAGACCAGCTGATAAAGGTTAACATCACCCATGATGGGAGAAGTCAAAATCATGCATCCCCGATGTTATGCACTGAGAACACAGCATCATTTCTTTTATTTATTTATTTGTTTATTTATTTATTTATTTACATCTTTATTAGAGTATAATTGCTTTACAATGTTGTGTTAGTTTCTGCTGTATAACAAAGTGAATCAGCTATACATATACATATATCCCCATACCCCCTCCCTCTTGAGCCTCCCTGCCACCCTCCCTATCCCACCCCTCTAGGTGGTCACAAAGCACCGAGCTGATCTCCCTGTGCTATGCAGCTGCTTCCCACCAGCTATCTATTTTACATTTGGTAGTGTATATATGTCAGTGCTACTCTCTCACTTTGCCCCAGCTTACCCTTCCCTCTCCCCGTGTCCTCAAGCCCATTCTCTATGTCTGTGTCTTTATTCCTGTCCTGCCCCTAGGTTCTTCAGAACCTTTCTTTTTTCTTTTTTTTTTATATTCCATATATATGTGATAGCATATGGTATTTGTTTTTCGCTTTCTGACTTACTTCACTCGGTATGACAGATTCTAGGTCCATCCACCTCACTACAAATAACTCAATTTTGTTTCTCTTTATGGCTGAGTAATATTCCATTGTATATATGTGCCACATCTTCTTTATCCATTCATCTGTCGATGGACACTTAGGTTGCTTCCATGTCCTATTGTAAATGGTGCTGCAGTGAACATTGTGGTACATGACTCTTTTTGAATTATGGTTTTCTCAGGGTATATGCCCAGTAGTGGGATTGCTGGGTCATATGGTAATTCTATTTTTAGTTTTTTAAGGAACCTCCATACTGTTCTCCATAGTGGCTGTATCAATTTACATTCCCACCAACAGTGGTTTGTTGGCAATCTGTATATCTTCTTTGGAGAAATGTCTATTTAGATCTTCTGCCCATTTTTGGACTGAGTTGTTTTGTTTTTTTGATATTGAGCTGCATAAGCTGCTTGTAAATTTTGGAGATTAATCCTTTGTCAGTTTCTTCATTGGCAAATATTTTCTCCCATTCTGAGGGTGGTCTTTTGGTCTTGCTTATGTTTCCTTTGTTGTGCAAAAGTTTTTAAGTTTCATTAGGTCCCATTTGTTTATTTTTGTTTTTATTTCCATTTCTCTAGGATGTGGGTCAAAAAGGATCTTGCCGTGATTTACATCATAGAGTGTTCTGCCTATGTTTTCCTCTAAGAGTTTGATGGTGTCTGGCCTTACATTTAGGTCTTTAATCCATTTTGAGTTGATTTTTGTCTAAGGTGTTAGGGAGTGTTCTAATTTCATTCTTTTACATGTAGCTGTCCAGATTTCCCAGCACCACTTATTGAAGAGGCTGTCTTTTCTCCACTGTAGATTCTTGCCTCCTTTATCAAAGATAAGGTGGCCATATGTGCGTGGGTTTATCTCTGGGCGTTCTATCCTGTTCCATTGATCTATATTTCTGTTTTTGTGCCAATACCATACTGTCTTGATTACTGTAGCTTTGCAGTACAGTCTGAACTCAGGGAGCCTGATTCCTCCAGCTCCATTTTTCTTTCCCAAGACTGTTTTGGCTATTCGGGGTCTTTTGAGTTTCCATACAAATTGTGAAAATTTTTGTTCTGGTTCTGTGAAAAATGCCATTGGTAGTTTCATAGGGATTGCACTGAATCTGTAGATTGCTTTGGGTAGTAGAGTCATTTTCACAGTGTTGATTCTTCCAATCAAAGAACATGGTATATCTCTCCATCTGTTTGTATTATCTTTAATTTCTTTCATCAGTGTCTTTTGGTTTCCTGCATACAGGTCTTTTGTCTCCTTAGGTAGGTTTATTCCTCGGTATTTTATTCTTTTTGTTGCAATGGTAAATGGGAGTGTTTCCTTAATTTCTCTTTCAGCCTTCTCATCGTTAGTGTATAGGAATGCAAGAGATTTCTGTGTATCCTGTTATCCAAATTTTTGTATCCTGCTACTTTACCAAATTCATTGATTAGCTCTAGTAGTTTTTTGGTAGCATCTTTAGGATTCTCTATATATAGTATCATGTCATCTGCAAACAGTGACAGTTTTACTTCTTCTTTTCTGACTTGTATTCCTTTTATTTCTTTTTCTTCTCTGATTGCTGTGGCTAAAACTTCCATAACTATGTTGAATAACAGTGGTGAGAATGGGCATCCTTCACTTGTTCCTGATTTTAGAGGAAATGATTTCAGTTTTTCACCATTGAGAACGATGTTGGCTGTGGGTTTGTCACATATGGCCTTTATTATGTTGCGTTAAGTTCCCCCTATGCCTACTTTCTGGAGAGTTTTTATCATAAGTGGGTGTTGAATTTTATCGAAAGCTTTTTCTGCATCTATTGAGATTATCATATGGTTTTTCTCCTTCAGTTTGTTAATATGGAGTATCACATTGATTGATTTGTGTATACTGAAGAATCCTTGCATTCCTGCGATAAACCCCACTTGATCGTGGTGTATGATCCTTTTAATGTGCTGTTGGATTCTGTTTGCTAGTATTTTGTTGAGGATTTCTGCATCTATGATCATCAGTGATATTGGTCTGTAGTTTTCTTTTTTTTGTGACATCTTTGTCTGGTTTTGCTATTAGGGTGATGGTGGCCTCGTAGAATGAGTTTGGCAGTGTTCCTCCCTCTGCTATATTTTGGAAGAGTTTGAGAAGATAGGTGTTAGCTCTTCTCTAAATGTTTGATAGAATTCGCCTGTGAAGCCATCTGGCCCTGGGCTTTTGTTTCTTGGAAGATTTTTAATCACAGTTTCAATGTCAGTGCTTGTGACTGGTCTGTTTATATTTTCTGTTTCTTCCTGGTTCAGTCTTGGAAGGTTGTGCTTTTCTAAGAATTTGTCCATTTCTTCCAGGTTGTCCATTTTATTGGCATAGAGTTGCTTGTAGTAGTCCCTCATGATTCTTTGTATTTCTGCAGTGTCAGTTGTTACTTCTTTTTCATTTCTAATTCTGTTGATTTGAGTCTTCTCCCTTTTTTTCTTGATGAGTCTGGCTAATGGTTTATCAATTTTGTTTACCTTCTCAAAGAACCAGCTTTTAGTTTTACTGATCTTTGCTATTGTTTCCTTCATTTCTTTTTCACTTATTTCTGATCTGATCTTTGCTATTGTTTCCTTCATTTCTTTTTCACTTATTTCTGATCTGATCTTTATGATTTCTTTCCTTCTGCTAACTTTGGGGTTTGTTTGCTCTTTCTCTAATTGCTTTAGATGTAAGGTTAGGCCATTTATTTGAGATTTTTCTTGTTTCTTGAGGTGGGATTGTATTGCTATAAACTTCCCTCTTAGAGCTGCTTTTGCTGCATTCCATAGGTTTTGGGTCGTCGTGTTTTCATTGTCATTTGTTTCTAGGTATTTTTTGATTTCCTCTTTGATTTCTTCAGTGATCTCTTGGTTATTTAGTAGCATACTGTTTAGCCTCCATGTGTTTGTATTTTTTACAGTTTTTTCCCTCTAATTGATATCTAGTCTCATCAGAAAAAATACTTGATACAATTTCAAATTTCTTAAATTTACCAAGGCTTGATTTGTGACCCAAGATATGATCTATCCTGGAGAATGTTCCATGAGCACTTGAGAAGTGTATTCTGCTGTTTCTGGATGGAATGTCCTACAAATATCAACTAAGTCCATCCTGTTTGTCATTTAAAGCTTGTGTTTCCTTATTTATTTTCATTTTGGATGATCTGTCCATTGGTGAAAGTGGGGTGTTAAAGTCCCCTACTATGATTGTGTTACTGTCTATTTCCCCGTTTATGGCTGTTAGCATATGCCTTATGTATTGAGGTGTTCCTATGTTGGGTGCATAAATGTTTACAATTGTCATATTTTCATCTTGGATTGATCCCTTGATCATTATGTAGTGTCCTTCTTTGTCTCTTGCAATAGTCTTTATTTTAAAGTCTATTTTGTCTGATATGAGAATTGCTACCCCAGCTTTCTTTTGATTTCCATTTGCATGGAATATCTTTTTCCATCCCCTCACTTTCAATCTGTATCTGTCCCTAGGTCTGAAGTGGGTCTCTTGTAGACAGCCTATATACGGGTCTTGTTTTTGTATCCATTCAGCCAGTCTATGTCTTTTGGTTGGAGCATTTAATCCACTTACATTTAAGGTAATTATCGATATGTATGTTCCTATTACCATTTTCTTAATTGTTTTGGGGTTGTTTTTGTAGGTCTTTTCCTTCTCTTGTGTTTCCTGCCTAGAGAAGTTCCTTTAGCATTTGTTGTAAAGCTGGTTTGGTGGTGCTGAATTCTCTTAACTTTTGCTTGTCTGTAAAGGTTTTAATTTCTCTGTCGAATCTGAATGAGATCCTTGCTAGGTAAAGTAATCTTGGTTGTAGGTTTTTCCTTTCATCATTTTAAATATGTCCTGCCACTCCCTTCTGGCTTGCAGAGTTTCTGCTGAAAGATCAGCTGTTAACTTTATGGGGATTCCCTTGTATGTTATTTGTTGCTTTTCCCTTGCTGCTTTCAATATTTTTTCTTGTATTTAATTTTGGATAGTTTGATTAATATGTGTCTTGGCATGTTTCTCCTTGGATTTATCCTGTATGGGACTCTCTGCGCTTCTTGGACTTAATTGACTATTTCCTTTCCCATATTAGGGAAGTTTTCAACTACAATCTCTTCAAATATTTTCTCAGTCCCTTTCTTTTTCTCTTCTTCTTCTGGGGCCCTGATAATTCAAATGTTGGTGTGTTTAATTTTGTCCCAGAGGTCTCTGAGACTGTCCTCAATTCTTTTCATTCTTTTTTCTTTATTCTGCTCTGCCACAGTTATTTCCACTATTTTATCTTCCAGGTCACTTATCCGTTCTTCTGCCTCAGTTATTCTGCTATTGATTCCTTCTAGAGAATTTTTAATTTCATTTATTGTGTTGTTCTTCATTGTTTGTTTGCTCTTTAGTTCTTCTACGTCCTTGTTAAACGTTTCTTGTATTTCCTCCATTCTATTTCCAAGATTTTGGATCATCTTTACTATCATTACTCTGAATTCTTTTTCAGGTAGACTGCCTATTTCCTCTTCATTTGTTTGGTCTGGTGGGTTTTTACCTTGCTCCTTTATCTGCTGCATATTTCTCTGTCTTCCCATTTTGCTTAACTTACTGTGTTTGGGGTCTTCTTTTCGCAGGCTGCAGGTTAGTTCCCGTTGTTTTGGGTGTCTGCCCCCAGTGGCTAAGTTTGGGTCAGTGGGTTGTGTAGGCTTCCTGGTTGAGGGGACTGGGTTGTGTAGGCTTCCCGGTGGAGGGGACTGGTGCCTGTGCTCTGGTGGGTGGGGCTGGATCTTGTCTTTTTGGTGGGCAGGGCTGTGTCCAGTGGTGTGTTTTGGGGTATATGTGAACTTAGTATGATTTTAGGCAGCCTCTCTGCTAATGGACGGGGTTGTGTTCCTGTCTTGCTAGTTGTTTGGCATGGGGTGTCCAGCAGTGTAGCTTGCTGGCCGTTGGGTGGAGCTCGGTCTTAGCGTTGAGAGCTCTCTGGGAGAGCTCTCACCGATTGATATTACGTGGAACCGGGAGGTCTCTGGTGGTCGAATGTTCTGAACTCAGCTTTCCCACCTCAGAGGCTCAGGCCTGACACCAGGCCGGAGCACCAAGACCCTCTCAGCCACATGGCTCAGAAGAAAAGGGAGAAAAAAAGAAAGAAAATAGCATCATGTCTGTTATATCTCTGCCAAGAATTCATAGCCTGAGTCTGGTCACGAGAAAACACTGGATGCACCCTATGAAATGTACTCTCGAATATGTGTGAGGACATAAGAGGCAAAGAGTAAAGAATTGTTCAGGATTAGAAAAGATTTTTTAAAAAGAGGGTTTCTGGAGAGAATCCTGAACCAGAAATGGAAAAGAGACACTTCTGGGGCAGCTGCTGAAGTCTGACTGGAGTCCACGGACTGGATGGTGGCAGTGGCATCAGAGCCAACTCCGTGGCCGGAAGGTGTGCAAGGCAGTAATGGAGGAGCAGTGTCCTTGCTTTTTGGAGTTGCAGGCCAGAGTATCTAGGGGTGATGGTACATGATTTCAGAAAAAGGTCTATGGTGGAGGGGAGGGGAGGGGGAAGGGATGGAGGGAGAGCAAATGCAGTTAAAAGGTAACAACAGTTGGGGAATCTAGGTAAGGGGAGATGGGATTTCGTTGTGCTACTGTTGTAACTGTTCCATAACATTGAAACTTTTTAAAAATTAATTTTAAAAAAGGTGTCCAAAACCTTTGAAATTTCTCTTATAACCGTGATTCTCCTACCATCTTCCTTCTTCATAAAAGACATTCTTGGGACTTCCCTGGTGGCGCAGTGGTTAAGAATCCACCTGCCAATGCAGGGGACACGGGTTTGAGCCCTGGTCTGGGACGATCCCACACGCCACAGAGCAACTAAGCCCGTGCGCCACAACTACTGAGCCTGCGCTCTAGAGCATGCGAGCCACAACTACTGAGCCTGCGCACCATAACTACTGAAGCCCTCACGCCTAGAGCCCACTTCTCCGCAATGAGAAGCCTGTTCACCACAACGAAGGGTAGCCCCTGCTCGCTGCAACTACAGAAAGCCTTCAAGCAACAACAAAGACCCAAAGCAGCCAAAAATTTTTTTTAAAAATTTTATTTAAAAAAATTTTTTTTAAATTTAATTTAAAAAATTTTTTTAAATTTTTAATTTAAAAAATTAAAAAAAAATTTTTAATTTAAAAAATTAAAAAAAAAAAAAGGAATTGATATTCTTTACTCCATCCTTCCATTTTTCAAGCCCCAAATCTTAGAAGTCATTCTCTCAATAATCACACCCCACATCCAATTCTAAGCTAATCCTGTTGATTCTATTTTCAAAACAGAGAGAACCCCCCGACTTCTCCCCGCCTTACCACTACCATCCTAGTCAAAGTCAGCGTATCTCAAACGAGCTAATGCAAACAGCCTCCTGACCGGACTCCTGCCACTCACCCTTGCCCAATTATACAGCCTTTTCTCCAGACGGTTGCCAGTCCTCTGTTCTAAAACTCTCTGAAAGCTTCCCATGTCACCTAGAGACATTAAAAGCCATAGCTCTTATAGCGGCCTACAGTCTATATAATCTGCCACCCACTCAATTCCATCTCATGTCCCGTTCTAACTGTTATGGACTGAACTGTGTGTCCCCAAAATTCATGTTGAAGTCCTAACCCCCAGCACTTCAGAATATAACTGTTTTTGGAGATAGGGTCTTTAAAGAGGTAATTTTGGTCAAATAAGGTCATGTGGGTGCCACAATCCAATAAGGACCAGTGTCCTTAAAAGAAGAGGAGATTGGGACACAGACACACCACGGGAAGATACAGTAAGGACACAGAGAGAAGACAGCTACCTACAAGCCAAGGAGAGAGGCCTCAGAAGAAACAGTCCTGCCGACTCCCTGATCTTGGACATACAGCCTCCAAAAATTTGAAAAACTAAACTTCTGTTTTAAGCTAACCACCCAGTCTGCGGTACTACGTTATGGCAGCTTGATCAAAGTAATCAATAAGAGTCCCCACCCCTCCTGAGGTCACCGGGTTCCAAACACATCAGGCACACTCTGCCGCAGGGCCACAGCTCTTCCCTTCCACTAGAACTCTCTTCTCCCATATATCCAGGTCTCGCTCCCTTGCTCCCAACTCAAACGTCACCTCGCTGAGGTCTTCCCTGACCGTCCTATACGTCATATAGCACCTCTATCCCACCACAGCCATCTTTCGCTACTCTCTTAGCCTGCTTCATTTTTCATAAAACACTTACATTTGTTAATTGACTGTTTCCCTCCAACAAAGAAGGAAGAAATTTTTGTCTGTGGTGCTTACTGCTGAGTCCCTTGCACCGAGAATAATACCTGGTACCTAGTAGGTCACCATACATTGGATGAATGAAAGAATAATGTTCCCCTAGCGTTTACCTCTTCAGAAGCAAAAGGACAGCATTTGCTGTGCTTGAATCTAAGCCAGTTGTGGGCTCATCCAGGAACAAGATGGATGGGTCAGTAATAAGCTCCATTGCAATACTAGTCCTTTTTCTTTCTCCTCCAGACACACCACGGATAAACTGAGTGCCAACCTAAAACACAAATATTATTGTGATTAACAATAAAAACCACAGCCATTATCATTTGTTGAGCTCCCAACATGTATGTGCCAACCCTACAAGAGGCACTTTATCTCATTATCCTCATTTATTCTGAACAGCAACTAAATGACTATGTGGGCAAAGAGGTAGGTTTCTCCTTAATTTGAAGAGTAAACTGAGGCTCAGGTCAAAGCTGGTAAGTGGCTAAGCCTGGTATGAAACCCATGCTTTTAACAGTTCTGTATGTTTCTCATCAAGCCATATATTTCATTTTAAGACAGTTAAGCCAGAACACTAAAAGATATGGCCCTGACGGAGTGAAGCCACAGACCAAAAAGGGAGCAGAAGATAGGAGTAGAAAAGCTGCTGAAAGCATCTATAATTTGTCAGTCTTTCTTACAGCCTCCTGACGCCCCCTTCCCCGCCCAAAGTCCTCAGTGCAG
Organism: Eubalaena glacialis; assembly: GCF_028564815.1. Taxonomy (NCBI): domain Eukaryota; kingdom Metazoa; phylum Chordata; class Mammalia; order Artiodactyla; family Balaenidae; genus Eubalaena; species Eubalaena glacialis. The sequence continues at coordinate 147,058,988 of NC_083720.1, read as the reverse complement.
CTGGGCAGCTAGGAAAGCTCACTTTCTATCACACCCCATTAGCACCTCTTAAATCACCATAAGGTTTACCAAACTGAGCCCTCCTGTACCCTAACTTGCTGCAGAATTCCTGACTCATTCTTTTAGACAAATTCAGAAGGTAGACTATTCTACAGGGCAACTGGCTGGGTCTTTCAACTAGTCAGTGTCACTGTGTGGTAGGGGACCAGAAAGGTTCTGGGGGAGAAAGGAGATAGGAAATAATAATTCTTATATTAAGAGTCTTCAAAGGGATAGTAAGTAAGTGCTACTCAGGCCCTTGATTGGATCCCCTAACAACGGAGCGGTAACAGACATTCTGGAGAGGACACGGGGAAATGTGAACGAATATGGCTCTGCACAGCTGATATTAACACACTGTTAATTCTGGTAGTTGATAATGGTATTGTGGTAATGTAGGTAAATATCTTTTTTTTTAAGACGCATAATCAGCATTCAAGAGCGAAATGTCATGATATTTACAACTTTCTTTAAAATACTTCAGAGAAAAGAAGCTGAAGTAATTATGGGAAAAGATTAACAACGGGTAAATCTAGGTAAATGTTATTAGTAATCGTGCCATTATATTAATTATTCTACAATCATATCATCACTATGTAACAGAGAGGAACAAACCTGACTCCATATTGAATCTATTCCTTTAGCTCTAACCTTTGTGCTCTGTTGCCTGTGCTTAGTCATGCTGGCTCTGCACCTTTTATGAAAGAATGTTGCCTAAAGCCTGAAATATACAGGATAGCCCATTGTCAGGGCTCTGACCTTTAAAGGTGTAACACTTTTCCATTTACATAGAGATAAAAAGTTACACGACAGAGAATAACATTTGTCTTGTTGGAGGTTTATAGGAACATTGTGACCAGATCCACATGGACAGCTGCAAGAACAAAGGATTCCAACAGGAAGAAGTCTGCAGCAGCCAACCAACCAACCAACTCCCTCCCCTTTTAGTATAAAAGAAGCCTGAATTCTAACTTGGGTAAGATGGTTCTTTGGGACACGAGTCCACCATCCTCTTGGTCTGCTGGCTTTCCAAATAAAGTCGCTATTCCTTGTCCCAGCAACTCATGTCTCAATTTACTGACCTGTCATGCAGCAAGCTGTTCAAGCTTGGACTCCGTAACAACTAAGTAATCAGACTATGCTCTCTACATTTGTTATACTTAAAGTTTCATAAAAAGTAAAAAAATTTAAATGAAGTATTTCAATTAATTAGATAAATACATTCTAAGTCAACAACTTCCTTCAGCTTATTTTCTCTGGAAAGCCACGCAAGGAACTTAGGGCAATAACTGCCTGTTGGTAGAGAACTTTTACCTAAGGGTGAAGAATGGTAAATACCTTATTGGAAAGAAAATCAAGTAATAAGCAGAGCTAACACAAAGGAAAACCCAGTCACTTACAAAAAGAATTTAGTGGAAACTGGTGGCATCTCAGAGTTATTTTTCCAAACAAAATACAGCAAAATATACTTTACGTTAAATAATGTCAGAAAGTATCATATGAAACAGCAGCCAGCAGTATACCCCCATTCTTTGTTACCTCTACGTAAAGGATATCATGGGGGGACTAAACTAGAGCCATCACAATCTAAAAAGCTCATCTTCACTGAAAGCCTCAGGTGTTTTCCCAGCAAATCTTTCATACCTGGTCATCAACTGTAAAGTTCACTCATTCATTTCATTTCTTCTTCCTGATCCTGCATAACCCACAAAGGGAGTTACTTTTCTCTCTTGCCCACAACTTTTATCTCAAAAATCTAAAAGAGCCCAGCACATAACAGTCTGTAAGTAAATACTGGCAGAAGAAAGGGGGAGGGGCAGTGAGGGAGGGAGGGAGGAAGGGAAGCCAAAAGTGCCAAAAGAAAGGCTCTAGAAAAACAACTTGGATGCTACACAAATTAGAAATAAACCCTAATTTGACTGGATATAATTTTGGAAGCCAAACTGCAGCAAAGTGAAACATACAGAGCAGGAACCCTTGGATTTTCATCATGTACCAACTCCAGAAATATACCTCTCAAAGGCAATGGAACAAAGTCCCCTGGAGGAACAGAAGAAGGACAGCTAAAAGGGGAAAAGAAAACAGGAAGAAGGAAAGTTAGCGTGAAGACATGGAATGAGACGTGACAAACAATCAGGGTGGGAGAAGACCAAGGGCTGTAATCACACAGAAAGGGCCACATGTTCTTGGCAAAGAACACTTCCACATACTGGACACCACACTGCTGTACTTCATTTCCAGGAGTCAATCATTTTTAGTTTTTTTATCTGGTTAACTTCCATCTTCATATTAAGTAACTAGCCACTTTACTCATGGTTACAGAAAGCAGCCACTCTTTACTATACATATTATAGAAAACTTCTGAACAAGTTATACTATCCACACAGGTGAGTCCGATTTGCTGGCTATGACATATTCTCCACGTTACCTTGGAATCTGCCACTTTATCCAGACCTAACTCTTGAATGACCATGTTAATCCGTTCATTTTTTTCATGATTTGTCATAGTTGTTGGAAGCCGGAGAGCTGCCGAGAACTGTAAGTTTTCTCTCACTGTCAGAGTTCCCATCACGACATCATCCTTAAAGCAAAACGGCATTTTAACAAGACATAGCAGGTCGTTTCTAATACCCTCACTCTTTGGTATACGTAACTTACCCACAAAAATAACATACCCAAGGAAAGTTCTAGCTAATAATGAATTATACAAATTATAACGAATTATACTTGCAATTATACAAATTACAACTAACTCCATATAACAGCTGCAAAGCCTGATGAAATAATTTTCATTCCCTACCTGTACGCCCAAAGAGAACACAGGTAATTGTGATTATTACTAGCAAACATTTCTACACTGCTTTATACAAGGATTTGCCAAAATATTGTTCTAAGCTAGGTGAAGGAGAGAGGTGAAGGTAAAGGAAAAAAGTAAAACAGTAATGTTTTTTAGAAATGATATGATAACAAGAATTGATATCATTGCCCTTACAAGGATCATATTCCAGATTCTCCCTGCCTTTTCATTTAATACTATCCTGAATTTTACGGGAGATCATGAAAAGCTGGTGTGAAGAGAACTTGTTTCTATGAGTATGTCCTGTAGTCAATTGGAAGCACACTCAACTATTAGCCAAGGCACTTGCCAATATAGAAACAGAAGAAATCTAAAATGCAAATCCACAAATACTTACTTGTACCACGTAACCTGAGTTACATTTAAAATTGGCAGGTCGAGGTTGTCCGTTGATCAAAACATCGCCAGATAATCCATGTGGATCTTTCCTTGCAGCTAAGACATCTAACAACCTAAAAAGAGACTTACGTTATTGTTATTTTTTTTCCTCCAACTCAGGCTTTACCTCTCAGCTAATCTGAATCCAAATGCTGCTCAAGTTAGAAAATTAACTGACCAAGAAGTTATATGGTCCATCTAAACATATAGATATATTTTGAATCTCACCTTCCTTTTTTTCACTATATGCTACAATAAAGCCCAAAACCATGAAAGCAAAGCACTGGTGGCTGATCCAGCACAGACTACCCAAACTGCCCTCCAGGCTGTCTGACCTTGGGCGTTCCAAGGCAGGTCATGTACTCCTTTGTCTAAGACACAAGCCTTCACTTACGCCTTTGGCTCCATCTCCCCACTTTCAGTTTTATCCCCTTCCTTTTCCTCTCCATAGCTCAACTCATAGCTGACAGCTATATGCCAATCACCTTATCATGTCCTATTAGTAAAGCTGACCTAGTAAGACCTTCCTGGTCCTCAGGACAGAACCACAAACTAGCAAAACTGCACATTATCCACAGCAACTAGAACCAGACTAGACATGCAGAAAATGTTCAACAAATACCTGCTCACATAAAAGTGGTCTTTAAAAGCACACTAAAATTGGAGGTGGGGAATAGGTGATGAGATTTAAGAGGTACAAACCTCCAGTTATAAAATAAATAAGCCATGGGGATGTAACATACAGCATAAAGAATAGGGTCAATGATATTGTAATAACTTTATATGGGGACAGATGGCTAGACTTATCATGGTGATCATTCATAACGAATGCAAATGTCAAATCACTATGTAGTACACCTGAAACTGACATAGTATTTTTGGCAACCATAATGCAATTTATTAAAAACCACACATTAAAACTACAAAGAAAAAGCTTACGTATACTGTTATACTCACGAAGATTTGCCTCCACCTGTGGGTCCCAGAATGGCATTGAGGCCAGGTTTCATGATCCCACTGTAAATACAGAAATATATCAAGTTATTGGACCACTTTACAACCAGTTCTATTAATTTAGGGTTTGCATTTAATACACTCAATGAAGGTTGATAAAATTATAGACAGGGGAAAAAAACCCCACAAATCAACTCTTAAAGGAAAAAGAAACCGAATTGTCGATTAACAAAAATCTAGCACACAAAGAATGTTAACCACAAGTCAGGACTTACAAGAAAAATGACTTGGGTCCCTCTAAATTCCCTTCCCTTATTCTCCACACTGGTTCCTTGATGTAACAAACTCTGGTGAAGCATCTCTGCTACACTTACTCCTCTTTCACAGTGTAAAGTGCATTAACAAGTTCTGAGCGATGCCTGATGATTATTATCTTCACGTCACCTGACTTGCTACCTCATTCTACACAATTAGTAAGTCAATGGACTTCTAGAATCACCAGTAGAAGTGTTCTCACTGCATAAATCTAGTCAGAGAAAGAAACAGTATATCTGAAATAGAAATTCAATGGCTGGAATAAAGCACCTCAGGGGGTTAAAAAGAAAATATCACCAATTCTTACCCCTCACAAAATTCTTAATCAAATTAGAAAAGTAAAACATACACTCTCAAGATATATCGTCTTCTTCCTTGTAATGGACTGGAAAATTCTCCGTTTAGAAGTGGTAGATGCCACTTTCTAAAGGAGACAACCTTTAAGGATATACAGACACGGTGTACACACAGCATGTTCCAAACAGACTAAGTAGATGTTTGAGGGTGGTGAAAATTCAGATAGAAAGCAGGAGGGTAGAAAAAATCAAGGCAGTGTTGACTGTGTTGAGTCTCAAGAAGAAAGCAAATACTTATCCTAACGGTAGCCAGTAGAATGACTAAGGAGGATGGAGTGGAGAAAGGAAAATTAAGGGCAAGGCCTCCGCAGTTATGTAGGCATGATGAAATAGAGGCCTGAAAAGCCCTTTCAAAACCCTGGTGACTAAGTCCAATCTCTCTTTGGAACTGGTAGGTAAGTCAAAATTTATTCCACAGAGAAAATGGTATCTATTCCAAGTGGATGGTCCAAAGCCAAAGGCTATTCCATTCCCAGATCATGATTTTCACAGAAGCCAATTCTATGATTACACAGTTGTTGTAAGTGATGAACTTTACAAGGTACCCCGGTGCTTCCGTCCAGGAGGACCTCAGCACTTACTGACTACTGTGCTTGCATCGCCACAACTGTGAAACGGCTGGTGCTAGGGTGACAGGTACCTTTCACTTTGCTCATTAGCTGAAACACTGAACAAAAATAAATGAATTAGGTAAACCAGGAGCAAGGTGTAAAACAGAAAAATCTCTTATTCTTTCAGTGACTTTCCCCACAGATGTAAAAAGACATGCTAATGGCTGGGTGAACTTTCAAGATGCAGCTGTCAATAGCTCTTGATGTACCTTCTTTATCAATAGCTATCTAGTAACGGCTTCTAAAATCATGAGATACAAGCTTGTTATTCACTAAAACTCTGTTGTCAGAAAACCTTTCCAGGTTTTAGAAATAACTCCTCAAATCGAGACCAAGCAATCTGAAATAACTAATCCCAAACTGAATGTAAACGTTCTAAGACAAAGAATTTTACAGGTCCCCGAGTTGGGCTTACTTTGGCACTGAGCCCTAGCATTACAGAAAACAACAGCAGTGTAGAATTACAACTGCAACAGTTCCAGTTTGGAGCAGTGGCTAATTCTCCCTTCATTCATTAAACAGTTATCCAATGTCTACTATGTATAACAAGATGCCTCTTCTAGGACATGGGACTGAGCTGAGAATAAAACAAAGTCCTAGCCCTTGTGGAATTTACATTAAAGTCCAGGGATCGGCAAACTACAGCTGGTCACCTGTCTTCTGTTTTCATAAACAAAGCGTTACTGGGACAGAGCTATCCTCCTTCATTTGCGTATTGTCTATGGCTGCTTTCACGCTACAACGACAGGGATGGGTAGCTGCAACACAGATGGATGGCCCATAAAGCTGAAGATATTTACCATCAGGCCCTTTACAGAAAAAGCAGTCGATGGTCTACAATCCCCTTGTTTCCCCACCCTACCCCCTGCCCTACTATCATCCCTCAAAACCGATTTCCCACCCTTATATACTGCTTTACAGCATTCACAAGCAGCAAAGTCCCCCTCACTAGACTGTAAAACCCTGCCAACAAGAATTACATCATCTTGTGTTAAGCCTCAGCCCAAAAGTATGTAGCACAGTGGTCTACAAGGGAAGACCACTGAATACTGGATACACGAAGTGAAACCTAGCTAAAGGAGTCACATCATATGTATTACTTTTTTAGTGGATAATGGTTAATCCTTTGTCTCGGTTTATAAAAGAGCAGTCAATGCCATTCCCAAAGCTTGGAGCATGGCCTCTCCCTACCCTACCCTACTGTGCCCTACACACACACACACACACACACACACACACACACACTCGTGCACACACACAATCATCACCTTCTCTCTCCCCACACCCCTGAACCTCTGATTTAGGGTTAGGGATGTCCACTGTGTCTCCTAACCCTTCTATCACAGTACAATGACACAGTGAGGTGCTCTAGTTGTCTGAATCCCGCATTAGACTAGAAGGTTTCTCAGGACAGAGGACATATCTGTGTCACTAGCATCTTGCACAAGGTCAAGCACCCCATAGACACTGGACATTTGCTGAATAAGTGAGTCTCCACATTTCCACAAAATGACAATTACTTATAGGAAAACCAAAAGAACTGTTTTCAGTAAAAACAAATGTTAAGAAGTAGGAAAAGTGTATGGAAAATAGGTACAGTCTGACTAGAAAGAAAACTTACATTCCCTACGTGTTATTTTATGTTCAAATACGCCAATCATTTCTATTAGACTTCCGCTTCCCTTCTTAGTGCGAAGGTGATGAAAGTGGGTAGAGCTGCAGCAATGCCAGCACCCAAGAACACAGGCTGCAAAGCGAGGGAGGAGGAGGAGCGGAGACAGGCGGAAGGGCGGGAGACTGCTTATGCCGAGGAATAAGAAGACTGATCGAGCAAACCAATGAGTATATTAAAGACAACGAGAACCAGGTTTTTCACTTTTTGAGAAGATGTTTTACAAACATGGAAATGTGGAAAGAACCTTGGAGTGTCAGATATAAATTGGAGGATGTATTAATGAGAAGTCGTGGGTTTTAATCTACATACACAGATACAGAAAGTTTTAGATATATGTATAAGCACCCGTGTGCGTATACTGAAACATACATATAGTCCCTAGGTCTGTCCGCCGAGAAAGCCTAGAAGCTGTAAGATCCTAATAGCAATAAACATTCCAGACACCCAGATCTTGGTTTGTAAATACCATCCTCCACAAAAAGGAACATCAGCTGATTCCAGGTCTGACGCAGGGTGAGTACACAGTGAGTCTGAAAATTCTTGCTGTGCCAACAAAATATTCAAAGAATGAGAGTATATGTCAAAAGAATGAGTGAAAACACAAAACAAAATACAGAACCTACCTTGAAAGTCTCCCACTGACCAAATCAGGAACAATAGAAGGATCAAGATGACTAATGACAGGACTTCCCTGGTGGCGCAGTGGTTAAGAATCCGCCTGCCAATGCAGGGGACACGGGTTCGAGCCCTGGTCTGGGAAGATCCCACATGCCACGGAGCAACTCAGCCCGTGCGCCACAACTCCTGAGCCTGCGCTCTAGAGCCCGCGAGCTACAACTACTGAGCCTGCGTGCCTAGAGCCCATGCTCCGCAACAAGAGAAGCCACCACAGTGAGAAGCCCGTGCACCGCAACGAAGACCCAACGCAGCCGAAAATAAATTAATTAATTAATTTAAAAAAAAAAAAAAAAGAAGACAAATGAGAGCACCCTTTTCCCCATCCCAGAAACTCTACTTAGTTGAAGCCAGCAGATGGGGGAAAAGATAAGAAACACTACTGCCTAAATAAGAAATGTGAGTAAGCAAGAAAAACTACCCCTGGTATCCTTTTAACTGTAAAATTTGAAAGGATTACAAGATTTGACTGAGTTTTTATGAACCTAGGAATGCATGTAAGGATGAACTCATCTGTTGCTGAAACGCACACCACTGAACCATAAAAACATTACGAAGCCTTCAGCAGATGACACTTTTACTGTATCAAGTTACTAATTTACTAGCTTTAAAACATAAGCAAGGTAAACGTACCCTCAAGCAGCATATATTTTAAGTTTATTCAACCTGCACATACTCAAATCGTTTATCTTCCACTTATCAGCATAAAATCTGAAGTGACCAGCATTTTTCTTGATTAGTATGTTCCACAAAAAAACTTGTCAGCTTTTCAGAAAGGTCAGGTGACTCTAGCCTAGGCATGTAGCAAAAGATATAAGCTTTTCATCTACCATTCCTCTCCTTATTCTCATACTCAGGGTTTCTTTACACAAGAAAGCATCAAGGAAGCAGGCATGACAGTCTGTGTTACTGCATGGAGAAAATACTATCTAATTCTACACAGCACCTGGCTTCCAGCAACCCAATCTCAGATCCCCATTGTTTCTTCCCCACCCACATCCAAAAATGTTCTCCCCTATTTGTCATTTCCCAGCCCTCTGGAAGCAGCTGGCTGCCAGTAACAGAAAAGACCACAGTCCCATATAATGCATCCAGAAGATATGAGAAATATCTGATTCCATATAGGTTTGTAGCCATACCTGGCCAAAGGGCTCTTATAAAACCACTCCTCCAGGCTTGGAAAGCCGAAAAAGTTGCTTCCTTTGTCTAGGAATAATTATTTCCCCTATTAAACAAAAAAATTAACAAAACACATAGGCCACGCTACCTAAGCAAACCTAGATTCACTCCCTACTCCACAGAGAGGTAGAATCCAGCTCAATTCTCTGGAAATCAGAAAAACATTAAAACCCTAAAGACTATAATATATGAAAGAGAGATACCTGGGACCCAGTAGATTCTACCTGAATGCTCATTTCTCTCCCCACTCCACTGCCCACTCCACCACCATGTGATGAATTAGTTGCTGGATGAGGAGAATAAAAATCATAGTTTTATGTTGACTTGTATTCTAAAATATAAATAAGTGTATTAATTTGGATCCTAAATTCTCTTATCACTTTGGACTTCAACAGCATAACTTAAGCTAAGTTATAGTTGTCTTATATTTACATATACCTAACATGTGATCCAACTGTTTCACTGCTAGTTTAGCCAAATGAAACGAAAGCATGTGTCCGTATATCTGTATAGACTTGTACACGTTTATCTGCAGTAAGCAAAACCTGCAAAGTTCAATGCATGTCAATGAATCTATTTAAATAAAAGTTCATGCACATACTTGACGTTCTTTAGTATTTCTTTCTCAACTGTTTTCCGACAAAGTAGAAAGCCACTCTTCACTTTTACTCGATAGCAGATGTTATGAAAACTTAACACAGCTCCGCCAGTAAATGTCTTCAGGTCACTGGAGGTTGTCTCCGGGATGCAATTGGTGTTTCTTTTTGACATTGGGACAGAAACTTGGTAACTGTTGGAAGACATCTGGAATGTTTCTGCCTTTCTGTAGAGGGAAAAGCAACAGTAAGTTGACAGTCCAGGTAAATGAGACCGTAAACAGTAGTTAAGAGTACACTTAAAACAATTCAGTTTTGGTACAAACTTCCAGTTATAAAATAAGTTAAGTCCTGAGGATATAATCTGCAGCATGGTGACTCTAGCTAATAATACCGTACTGTATATTTGAAAGTTGCTAAGAGAACTTAAAAGTTCTCATCATAAGAAGAAAAAATTTGTGACTTTGGTCTGTGATGGATATTAAGTAGACTTACTGTGGTGATCATTTCACAGTATATACAAATTTTAAGTCATTATGTTGTATGCCTGAAACTAATATAATGTTATGTGTTAATTATATCTCAATTTAAATTTTAAATAGACACCAAAAAAAATTTTAATGTAAAATGCCTCATTGGTCATTTTTATATTGATTACATGTTTAAGTAAAAATATTTTGCATATATTGGATTCAATGAAATATATTTTTAAAAATTTTAAACAAATCCATTGTAAACCTCAATGCAATAAATAGCTCCATTTCCAATAAATAGGTCACATCACAGCAATAAGAACAACCTTGAAACCTATATTAGGGAGGCAGACACAACTCTGAATACATACACTCCAATTAGGGGTCAATTAAACATCTAATAAGTAAATAGGGAGAGTATGAAAATTTCTCAAAACTCATGAAGCAGGAAAAAGATGAACGGGAGTTAGATCTGACTTGAAAAGTATATTACCATACGACTCAAGATCAGGGACAGACCACATGATCACCAACACCCCGTTTTTGTTTGAGTCTATGACATAGTTATTACAAAAAGGGGGTTGGCCAGGCAGTCAGGGATAAGAGAGATTAATTTGAATTTAAAGCTCCAGACTTGGGCAAGATGGGAATAAAGATGCAGACCTACTAGAGAATGGACTTGAGGATACAGGGAGGGGGAAGGGTAAGCTGGGACGAAGTGAGAGAGTGGCATGGACATATATACACTACCAAATGTAAAATAGATAGCTAGTGGGAAGCAGCCGCATAGCACAGGGAGATCAGCTCGGTGCTTTGCGACCACCTAGGGGGTGGGATAGGGAGGATGGGAGGGAGACGCAAGAGGGAGGAGATATGGGGATATATGTATATGTATAGCTGATTCACTTTATGATACAGCAGAATCTAACACAACACTGTAAAGCAATTATACTCCAATAAAGAGGTGTAAAATAAATAAATAAACAAATAAATAAAGCTCCAGACTTCAGGCGGGGTCGCGGGCCCTCGCGGCGCGGAGCAGAGTGGCTACAGCGGCGCGATGCTGTGCGCCCAGCGCCCGGGAGGCCTCGGGGCCGGGCTCCGGGTCCGGTGGGTCAGCACCAGCTGGTGCCCGGTGGGTGCCGCCGCCTGGACCTGTTGGGCGAGCGCCGGAAACAGTGGGCCCTGTCAGGCCGGAACGCTTCACCTCTTGGTATTTCCCGCAATCGACACGTGAAGCATCTGTTGATGCAAAGCTGTCCACACAGTGGGTCTGGCCCTGGTACTCTGCCTCATTCGTGAGTTCCCCCCTGTGTCAGGCGCTGCGTTGGGCAGCCGGTTAAAATGGTGAAGAGCGGGGTTCCTAGTCCTCAGAGCTGCCCTTCTGCGGAGGCAAGACTTTCCAGCGCCAGGTGCAGTCCACGAGCGTGGAGAACGTGTGGGCTTTAGGGATGCTTGCAGCAAGTTCAGGCTGCGGCTTTCCCACTGGTCGCTAGTGACCACAGACATGTTCGCTTAACCTCTGAAAATGTCACCTTATCCGTAAAAAAGGAGATTGACAGTTTGTGCTCTAGGATTGTGTGATTTACATGAGAGAACCTATGTAAAGTACATGGTACACTTTTGGCATGCCGTGGATGTGTAAGTGTTTGTGGTTTTTGTCTGCCTTCCTGGGCGTCATAACAAGTGCGATCGAACTGCTACAAGAAGATGGTCCTGGGCTTCCCTGGTGGCGCAGTGGTTGAGAGTCTGCCTGCCAATGAAGGGGACACGGGTTCGAGCCCTGGTCTGGGAAGATCCCACATGCCGCGGAGCAACTGGGCCCGTGAGCCACAATTACTGAGCCTGCGCGTCTGGAGCCTGTGCTCCGCAACAAGAGAGACCACGACAGTGAGAGGCCCGCGCACCGCGATGAAGAGTGGCCCCCGCTTGCCGCAACTAGAGAAAGCCCTAGCACAGAAACAAAGACCCAACACAGCCAAAAAAAAAATTAATTAATTAAAAAAAAAAAAAGAAGATGGTCCTTCCTTCCCATTAGATTAGTGATTTTTATCTTTATCAAGGTGTTGAAATGCTTTTGGAAGGTATAAAATTTGCTGCCAGTTTCAGCCTATGACTTGGTTTAGCCTGTTTACTGAATCTTCCTAAAATACATATGTGCTCAGAAATCAACTCACCGTCCCTCTTTTATACTTTGTGGAGTGCTTGATGCTGTGCCCTGGACCTCACTCAGTGCCGGGCAGGGTCCTGAGAACTTAGTAACCTTGTTCCTGTGTCCGTGCTGTGAGACACAGCACATATTGTCATCCCTTCATGCCTGATGAAGAAATTAGGCTGAGGAGGACAAAGAACTGGACCAGGGTCACACAGCTGATAGTGGTTACAGCTGACACCTGTTAAACGCTTTCTGCATGCCAGGCACTGTTAAAATGTTTTTTTTAAACGTGTATAATTTAATCCTTGCCACTCTGTGTGTTAGATTTTATGGTAGTGACAGAGCTGGATTTTGAACCCGTATCATTCTATTTTTGTTTTTTCTAAAATAATTAAAAATTGAAGAAAAATTGCATTCTAAAACATTTTTAGTGTCATATATGTGGAATGTCGCGGGGAATGTGAAAGTGATACCTGTGATGACAGGTGTCAAGATGATATGAAACATCAACGAAACCAAGATTTTGTTTATGAGGAAAGTATTTGTATTGAATACCCCCAGGTCATGTTTTTAGTTATCAGTGGGAACTGTTCTTTGGGTTTCAGGGCCTGTTTGGAGTTCCTGAGCTCAGCGCCCCAAAAGGATTCCGTGTCGCCCAGGAGAAGGCCCTGAGGAAAACGGAGCAGCTGGTGGTCTGTGTGTGCTCGGCGCAGCCGGGGCCCCAGACCGTGCTCATCTTTGACGAGCTCTCGGACTCCTGGTGCAGGGTGGCCGACTTGGTAAGACGCCGGGCATGGGCCGCAGACCACCTCTCACTTTTGCAAGTTAAGCTCAGTGTATTAGGTTCAGTACTGGATTGTAAAGTTAGGAATGTCTGAACTGTTTGAGAGCTCTTGGGTGTAATCTGTTACAGTGAAGCGTGCTGTTGAATGGGAAGAATGTATAGGAAAGGTCAGATTTAGTACTCATACTTTAATACATATATTTAATAAAATAGATATGTAATATGTAATGAAAGAATGATTACTCACACGGCAAAGATTCTTCATGTGACAAAGGTTCTTCATTTATGAAAATATCTACCAAAATTCTAATAGAACATTTACCTGTACATTTACAATAAAATTAATCGCATAAAAAAAATTTTAAAAAAGCTCCAGACTTTACATCCCTGTTTGCTATGCTCCTTCAATCAACTAGGAAGATAAACTCCAAACTTCTTTGGAATGACAAAATCATTTCCTTAATGAGCAAACATATTTAAATTCTAGGAAGGTTTAGAATTATATACAATAATGATGGAGAAAATCAAACCAGTGGTTAAGCAGTTAAAGAATTTAAAATAAAAAGTGAGTATTAAATTTATAAATGAAGTTTAAAATATTTCATTAAACAAATTTAAAAAGGCCCCTTTAAAGGATTTAGAGTAAGACCTTAAAGTGAACTTAACAGCTTGTGAAACAGGTTTGAAATGTGAAACTTCCATAAAACTAGTTTTAATTTTTAAAAATCAAAATAATCCATGAAGAACTTTCTCGCTGGCTATGGTAGAGTAGCTGGTCCAAACCAATCATTCTCCTAAGAACAACTGTAGAAGTAGACAAAATATAAGATGCAACTCTTTGAAGAGTGCTCTCTGATGAGAGCAAGCAAAGCAGCCAGGACTTGAGCAGCCAAATTCTTGGAAAGAAGGGAAAATGAAGGCACAGCCAGCATTCTGTGCCCTTTCCCCTCGAGGCAAATTGCACATACATGGGGAAAAACTCAGGAAAACCAGGCAGAAAGAAGCTGCTAGAGGCCAAAAAGCTGAACAAATATTTAAGTAACCTCTCACAGTGTTAGGGAGACAAAGTTTGGAGCTGTGAGCCTACCAGTTGAAAACCTGAAGTTTTTGAGATCCCAGTAGGCCTATGACCTGGAAATATGGGCAACCCAGAAATAGACCAGCTTCTACTCAATCAAAGTGATCCACTCATACTTTGCTATAAGAAACTTAAATCACTCTGAAACTTCTTATCATCCAAATTTTCAATCAAAAATTACCAAGCATGCCAGAAAATAAGACCTAATGTTCCAAAACAAGAAAACAGAAATAGACCCACAGATATTGCAGATTGGAGTCATCAGACATCTGCGTTAAAATAACTGAGTGATATGTCTAAGAAAATAAATGAAAAGATAAGACTACCACCAAAGAACCAGAATCTGTATTTTTTTAAAAAAATCAATAGATGAGTTTATTAGCAGTTTAGACACAGATTAGGAAAGAAGTAGTGAACCGGTAGGCTGGTATGTAGAAAACATACAGATTGAAGAGCGTATGAAAATTCCATGTATCACCATGGAAAAGAAAACAAAAACAAAAAAAACTCCAGACTGAAAAAGTAGGTTTTTTTTACTACATAAAAGAGCTAAGAAGCATATGAGATGTGGAGAAAAAGGTCTGGCATACATGTAACTGGAGACCTGGAAGAGAGAGAAAAATGGAACAGTGTCAATATTTGAAGAAATACTGGCCAAGCCTTTTCCAAAACTGATGAAGGTATCAAGCCACAGACTGAAGAAGCTCTAGGAACACCAAAGCAGGATACATACAAGAAAACCATGCCTGAGAATATCATAGTAGAACTGCCCCCAAACCAAAATAATCTGTAATTGTTCCTGTACCCCCAAACTGCTCTACTGTTATCACACTTAAAACACTATTCAATTTTGGAAACTGCAAAAGTAGGAAACCACTTAGAGACTGGTCCCAGGAAATTAGAAGAGCTTAGTTTTAATCTGTGAACACAATGAATGGTAATAATTAGCTAAAATCCTACTCTCTTAAAGCAGTGAAAGAGAAGGCTCAAGGTGCAAGTAATCTAGAGACCTTACCTCTTGACTTTATGAACTTCAAGCCATCCCCCATGCCTTCAAAAGCCAAACTACGCCAGTCTGATACAAGCAATTGTTTCTCCGGCCTCCATCCCCATGTGATGTTCAGCCACCGAAGATACTTTCTAACCCTCTCCCAAGGCTCATTAAGAGTATCAAATAACATACCACTTGAATGTAAATAGGTCATTGGCTCAAGACAGACATTCATACAAAATTTTTGTGAGATTTTCTGCTAATAAAAGGTACCAACTGGAACTAAAGTACCCAAGAAGGATTATCCATGCCCATCCATCTATCCATCCATCCAAGATAGAGGGCTAAAGCTTATAAATACAATCACAATTTTAGAAGTGTGTGCATACCGAGTTTGCCTTCACTGTGATGGGCTTAAGTTTGTGATTCACACTGCTAGGAGGTGCTGGATTCCTCATTAGGATTCTAATAATCTTCCTCAGGAAGACAACAGGGTCTTAGTTATTCATGTGTCACAAATCAAGAGATTAGCAGGCATAACTAAGGTACACCATCCAGCTGAAGCACTTATACCAAAAAACAAACTTATTTCTAACACCAATATGGAACAATATGTTACTCTAAGATGAAACAAAAAACTTGCAGTAATGATTACAAAATTTTAAAAATACAATGTCTCGGGGCTTCCCTGGTGGCACAGTGGTTAAGAATCCACCTGCCAATGCAGGGGACACAGTTCGAGCCCTGCTCTGGGAAGATCCCACATGCCGCGGAGCAACTAAGCCCGTGTGCCACAACTACTGAGCCCGCACGCCATAACTACTGAAGCCCGGGTGCCTAGAGCCCGTGCTCTGCAACAAGAGAAGCCACCGCAATGAGAAGCCCGCGCACCGCAACGAAGAGTAGCCCCCGCTCGCCGCAACTAGAGAAAGCCTGCGTGCTGCAACGAAGACGCAACGCAGCCGAAAATAAAAAGAAAAAAAGAAAAAAAAATACAATGTCTCGGCACCATATTAACCTCAAAGTACTCAATCTCCAGTTAATACAGTATCCTGGGTTTAGATGAGTCACTAAAAGTAACTGCCTCCAAGTAAACATTAATCTTTCCCTACGGATTAGCATTACCACATCTAGATTTCCCTGTAACAAAAATCAACTTCCTACCTTGTTGCTGCTTCCTTGCTTCCAGAGCACCTGCTAGATCACTTTCTGAGTCCTAGACCCACTGCAAAGACTTTAACTCCTTAGATAAAAGAAGCAACCAAATGGTTTCACAACTCACACATGAACCCAGGCTACCCTGTTAACTGGCCCGATTATCTTTTCACCAGCTGGAACAGTCCTTCCATGCATGACCGAGAGGCTCCGAATAATGAGATTCTTTCTCCCTTTCCAGCTATCTCTTTTCTGGTGGCCTACCTATGTCATCTTTCCTCTCTTCTTGTTGCCTTCTAACTAGTGAGGCCACATTTTTACTTTTTTGAAAAGTCTGAACAATCTTCTTTCATAGACTCCAGTATATCTATTAAAAGAATGATAACCTGCATTACAAATATCACTTTTCTCTATTTTACTCTTTACCATACGCTTTATCTGACACTCTGCTATAAACAGAGTGCCTAAGACAATGGAAACTGCACACAGGTAATAAAAGTACAGAGGTCAGTTCTAAAGTTCTCAGCCAGACACCTGTCCGCAGCTGTAAATACTGCATCTGCTGGTAGAAGCCAGAGCAGCCTCACGTCAAGAGTCTGGGCCTTCCTCTTACGTTTTTCTCCTAGAGATAATAATAGCAAGTGGAGAGTGACACTTTGCCTCATAGCCATGAGGACATGCTACGGAAGTATACACCTCCTTCAACTATTTACTGTAATGTCACAATCCTGACGAGTTAAGCTTCTCAGATCACTGCCAGGTGAATGCTATAAAACTTATGAACAGTCAGAAATAGCAACAGGATAGTTTTGAACACTGTTAGAAAGGAACTCAAAATCTGAATTGTAACTTCCATAAATTATCCCTGGCATTTAAAGAGCCCTCTATCAATCAACGGGTTTTCACACTGTCTCTGATTTGACAGTTCCACCCTGAAGCATCCGGTGTTGACACTATATTCAGGTCCACAGGCTGCTCAGGACCCTAGAGTTGGAGTCAGGTGGCTGAAGTCTTCAGGCCAAGGAAACAATCCAAGTCTGGCACTCTAGGCCTCCACAGCATTGCAGCAGAGTGATCTGGGGAACACGGCACGAAGGATGAGGTCAGCCACACAGAGAGGAAGAGACCCCATCGTGGAAGGTCTGTAAGTCAGCGAGAAGCTGCTGAGGCCTTTTAAGCAGGAAGGACTCATGATCTTAATTGTGTTTTTAAAAAAACACTCTAGGGGCTTCCCTGGTGGCGCAGTGGTTAAGAATCCGCCTGCCAATGCAGGGGACACGGGTCCGGGAAGATCCCACATGCCACGGAGCAACTAAGCCCGTGCGCCACAGCTACTGAGCCCACGTGCCACAACTACTGAAGCCTGTGCGCCGCCAACAAGAGGAGCCACCGCAACGAGAAGCCCGCACACCGCAACAAAGAGTAGCCCCCGCTCGCCGCAACTAGAGAAAGCCGGCACGCAGCAACGAAGACCCAAGGCAGCCAAAAATTAATTAATTAATTAATTAATTAATTAATTAAATCTATAAAACAGACAAACAAAAAAGACCCCACCACTCTGGTTGCTGTGTGGCAAGTGTGGAAGCAAGGCCCAGTCAGGAGGCTCCTGCGGGAAACCAGGTGAGACATGCTTGGACAAAGGGATGGGCCTGGGTAATGACAGAGGGGACCTCAGAAGTTCCAGGGCTCTCTTCCCACGCGGTAAGGTTTAGATGCCTGTGAGACATCCGAGGGAGAGACAGATCTTTGGTTAAAAACTGAGAAGCAAAAACAAGACTCTCGTGGATGACAAACCACAAAGCCCTCTTGGGGGTCTTCAGTAGTCAATAATGTATTGCTCTATGATTTTTGAAACATGCTACAGACCCACATTTGATTAACTGTGAACTGCTTTTCAAGAGGCATCACGGGATTTACGCTGTCATACACAACTGTAAGGTTTAGGATGTTGGCAGGTGCGCTGAGTGTCAAAATCCGTAAGAAGATCGCTGTGCTTGGCCCCCAGCCCCCTGGCCTTCTCTCCTGGAAGGACCGTGCCTCCCTGCTATCTCAGCCATGCATGCTCTCCACCTTGGCACTGTGAATCAAGACGCTGTCTTCTCACCCACCTAACTCTCCCATCATTTATCCATCTATCTTTCCGGCCCACTCCCTCTACTTATCAGAGGACAGCTCCCCTAGGACTCCCTCGGCTCCTACCTAAGTCAACCTCCTACTTACACTCTGCGTTTCATTCCCTCTTGCTTACGCAAGGACACCTACCCAGTTATCTTCCAACACCCCTCACTTTTTCTCCCCTGCAGCAATGTTTCCTTCTCTACTGATTATAAAATTCTGTAATTCTTCTCCCTTCTCCCCCTCCCCTTCTATGAAGATGGTATATAAGCCCCAAATTCTAACAGCCCCTTGGAGTCACTTTTTTTTTCTTTAAAAAAAAAAAAAGCCCCCACAGCTCCTATCCGTCCGTTACCCTCTCCCTCCTAGTCCCTCTTAAAACCACTCCGATCACGCTTCCATCCTACCTCACCCTCACACCAAAACCACTGCTGACAATATTAGGTGATGGCCAAAGTGACATATCCAATGACTTTTCTGATTAAAACGTAATTCACCGACCATAAAATTCACCCTTTGGAAGTATGGCTAATTAAGTGATTGTGAATGTATTAATGATCAATTCTTAGTCAAACCACCAGCAACACCGAAAGCTGAATATTCTCTCCTGGAAACATTTTCTTCACTTTGATTTCAGGACAAGATCAGGAAGCTCGGTTTAGGACATAAGCTTTTGAGACATTCAAGCAGAGATACAGCGGACGGTTGGATGCTGACAGGAGAGGACCTAGAGATACACAGAAGTGGTATGAAGACCCTGAAACTGGATCAGAAGGGGAGTGGCTGTTGAAACACCACTGTGGCATAAAAGTTACTTTGAGCTGAAGGCACTTGAGTTCCTGAAATCCCTTATCTGCCTAGAAGCAGAGCACGCCCTCACGCAAATTAATTGTCATAAGTCTTCTCCCCGGAAGCAACCAGGGAAAATTGACTCTTACCACCTGAGACAAAGAGAAATCTGTACCACACCTAAACAGACCTGTCAAAAAATTACCTGGTTCCCATCTATTCTCCTAAAGGCCCAGTTATCTTTCCTAAAAGTCATTTGTGTTCCCATAAGTGCCCTTCTCCCCCCTCCTTCTATGAAGATGGTATTTAAGCTCAAATTCTAACCACTCCTTCGAGTTACATTTTTCTGTGAACTCCCTTGCCACATGATTGAATCTAACCTGCCTTTCTCTCTCGTTAATCTGTCTTTTGTTGGTTTAATTTGCAGGCCCCGAACAACAGAACCTAAAAGAGTAGAGGACAAGTTTTTCCTCCCCTCCTCTGCAGCTAAGAGAGGAACGCCAAGGACTGAGTCCTAAGGATATGTTTACAATAGTGGCGATTAGGAAGCACCAGCCAAGAGATACATAATTTGACAAAGTTAAAAATTACCAACTCCCTGGAATTCCCTGGCAGTCCAGTGGTTAGGACTCTGTGCTTCCACTGCAGGGGGCTCGGGTTCGATCCCTGATTGGGGAACTAAGATCCCGCATGCTGTGCAGTGCAGCCAAAAAAAAAAAAAAAACTACCCACTCCATTTATTCTATCAAATTACACAACAAATCACTTATTTTATAGATGGTAATCTGGTTCTTGATGTGTAAAAATGGTATAAATAAGGCCCAAGGAAGTGATTCTCTTGTGTTCAAGATAAATGGAGGTCAGATGGAAAAGTACCTATGCTTCTTTCCACATTCTATAGTAATATGCACAGGGAAAATAAAATAGTGCTGTCCCCTGGACACATGTGGCTACTGCCACTCAGCACTTGAAATGTAGCTGGTGAATGTTTTATGTTATTTAACTTATTCACTTAAATTTAAATAGCCACAAGTGGCTAACAGTTACCATACTGGACAACACAGGTCTAGACTGTTTACTTCTTAAAAATGTATTTCCTCATTCTTGGGTTACTTGATAAACAACCAATTTTATAACCCCATAAAGATAAATATACTTGAACACTGTGAGGTCACCCCACCCACTCTCATATCCATCCTGCATCAAAAAAAAAGAAGACAAGAAAAAGATGCATATACTTGCTATATGCTGTTATCAAATAAATTCATTCCTGAGTTTTAAAACAGCATAAAACTGTACTATTTTTATTTCAAAAATAGGATAGTGCTATATATTTCAGATTGAGAATAACAAATCTATAAAACGATTAAGTATACAATGGCTGAAAAAAGGCAATGCTTCAGTTATTTTAGAACTGTCTTCTGAACAACTGCTAAATTGAATTAAATCACTTTCCTCAAGTGAAAACAAACGAGGTGAATCCCTAAGGAATTAAATCTGCTCCCCAAACAGAATTCACATTTTACCAAAACATTTTTGACCATGTTTTTGCAGGAAGGGGGACCCCTTCCAGGGCCCGAGAGTGGGCTCTGGTCTAACACTCGGAAATGAATTGTCCAAAGAGACACACATGCTGACAAAGCAAAAGACTTTATTAGAGAGGGGTGCCAGGTGGAGAGCGGCAGGGTAAGGGACCCCAGGAGAACTGCTCTGCCACGTGGCTCGCAGTCTCAGGCTTCATGGGAATGGGGCTAGTTTCTGGGTTGTCTCTGGCCCATCACTCTGACTCAGGGTCCTCCCTGGGGGCGCGCGCATCTCTCAGCCAAGATGGGTTCCAGCGAGGAGGCTTCCGGGAGGTTGGCAGGACGTATGGTCTCCTCCCTCCTCCTTTTGGCCCCTCCCGGATTCTCCCAGTTAGTTTTTGGAGGCAACACCTCATTCTTCATCGGGACCTCCTGCTGTGAGACAACTCAGGCAGGCGGTTATCGTGCTTGGCCAAGGCAGGTGGTTTCCGTCCACAGTTCCCCAACAATAACAGAAATTTCATGACATTTTCATGGTGAATTTCATACTGCTTTATTCAGAATTTCAAACACCAAAGGGAGGCTAATGAAAGAAAAATAATTAATTTAAATAAACTATAACCCTGCCAGCCACCCTCCAGGGCTTTCCTCTAAGAGTCACAGAGATCTCTCTAACAGTGTATGACCAGTACTTGGATCACAGCTCACCAAACAAACTAGCACTAAAATGTTCTTCTAGCCCCAGCTCATAGCGTAGGAACTTTCCTCTCGCGCCCTTTTGGCCTTCAGCCATCTCCCAAATTATAAGTAAAAGAATGATATTTTAAAGTATCTCCTTTAGACTTTACTGCAAACCTGCCACTTCGGAAAGCCACATTTGCATTTGCAAGCTAAAAATCTGCCCACACAGGCTGCTGTAAAAGCAGGGACCTAACATCCATTATCTTTGTATCCTTTGGAGCTCTTCATACCCTGTTCTCGATTATTCCCACTGAATGAAAGACTAAATCACAATATGCCACATCCCTGTATTAAGCAAAGTGGCTTCATAAAGATATTCTAAGCACTAACAAGAGGAAGTCGCTAAGCATCCTGTTTAGAGAAGTTCGGTTCTGGTAGCATTAGTAAACTACGTATACAAATTAGAAGGAACAAAAATACACACCACAAAAGATTCTGCCTGGAATCTATGAAAGGTAAGGACAAATCTTAACGAACACCACCTAAAAACTCAATATATTAACACAGCTGGAGCTCACAGAAAAAATAATTATCCCGTTTCAAGGCAGGACACTCTTCCGGCCAGGAATGTCCTTCCCCATTCCTTTGCCTACAGCCTCAAATTCACTTGAGAGATTAAGACCAGTTCCATCCGTCATGGAGTAGCACATGGCCCGGGAGGGGAGGCGGATTTAGAAGTGGCCTCCTAGAGGAGACTAACCAGTTGTACGGGAAGCAGAGAAAAGAGAAGAAAGTTGTCCTAGTAAAGGAAAGTAACACCATTAAATTGAAAGAGATTGTGCTGGGAAATGCATGCTGTCCGTTATACTAGAGTTCAGCTCTGGGGACGGGGCAGTCAAGAAAATGAGGCTGCAAAAGTAAGCAAAGGCCATCAAAGGGTGACATATGCCCTGTAGGGAGCGAAGACTTGACTCTGGAAGCTCCGCAGGTCCCTTCAGCCCTCCTCTCACTCGTCCGACACATCCCCATCCTTCCAGCACAGAGGAGATACTCCGTAAGGCCAGTGAGGGATCTACGGGGAATTAGTGACTTACGGAAAAAAGGTACAGGTAACAAAAAATGGGGGAACATTCCTTCCAATATAATGCCAACTATACTCATGGTTCAGCCTAATCTTTGTTTTTTGTCACGTTTATTAAAAACACGTCAACAGTAAACAGTGTTATAAACAGTAAAACTTATCCTCCTTAAGTACAGTTTTTGGACTTTGAAGATGTATACAGTCATGGGACTTCCCTGGTGGTCCAGTGGCTAAGACTCCGCGCTCCCAATGTAGGGGGCCCCAGGTTCCATCCCTGGTCAGGGAACTAGATCCCACATGATGCAACTAAGAGTTCGCATGCCGCAACTAAAGATTCCCACGTGCCGCAACAAAGATCCTGTGTGCTGCAACTAAGACCTGGCACAGCCAAATAATTATTTAAAAAAAAAAAAAAAAAAAAAAAAAAATATATATATATATATATATATATATGTATACAGTCATGTTACCACCAAAATTAAGACACAGACCATTTCCATCATCCCAAAGAAATTCCCTCTCCCTCCCCGCAAGCCCCTGACAACCACAGATCTGTTTTCTGTCCCTTTTTCAATTTAATCTTAATCCTCCCTTTAAATAGATACAAGTGCACATAAAGTAAATACAACTGACCCTTTGAAGCCCAGCAGGACCCTGTGGGGTCCTCCTGGGTACAAAAGCCTTTCTGTGTCCCTGGTTTCTTATTTGTAGGAAAAGGCTTCAGCCTCCTAGACCTTCCCTGAGTTCCAAAAGGCAGATTCAAAGTTAGTAATTAGAAGAGTGAAGGAATGCAGAAACAATGGAAAGGCAGTAAAGAAACAATAGGGCTGGGACTTCCCTGGTGGCGCAGTGGTTGAGAATCCGCCTGCCAATGCAGGGAACACGGGTTCGAGCCCTGGTCCGGGAAGATCCCACATGCCGCAGAGCAACTAAGCCCGTGCACCACAACTACTGAGCCTGCGCTCTAGAGTCCACGTGCCACAACTACTGAGCCCGCGCTCTAGAGCCCGAGAGTCACAACTACTGAAGCCTGAGCACTTAGAACCTGTGCTCCGCAACTAGAGAAGCCACCACAACGAGAAGCCTGCGCACCACAACGAAGAGCAGCCCCCGCTCGCCGCAACTGGAGAAAGCCCTCGCACAGAAACGAAGACCTAACACAGCCCAAAAAAGAATAAATAAATAAATAATTTTAAAAATAAATAAAGATCACTCTGACTTGGGGATGGGGGGCGGGGGAACAGAGCAGGGAGACCACCTAGAGGCTTCTGCAGCCATCCAAGAGCCAAGATGGGACCACTGTCCTGCACCCCTCCTCCTAGCCTATGACAGTTGGGCATGTTTTGCCCTAGAGACACTACCAGACACGAGACAAGCACTCAGAAACTGTAAGTAAGAACAGTACCTGGTTTCTAAGGAAGGGTGTATTCGGACATATATATCTTAGGATGCCAGGAGTACCCCCGGTCTGCAGCCCTTTACCCACAAGAAGGTGGGGCTGGGAGGATGGGGAAGGCCCAGGACTCCAGCAGGCAAAAGGCACCTACTCCCACAGCAAGGTCACGGCCAGTGGAGGTTTTATAGTGAGTCTCAGCTGTCCACCCCATTCTAAAACAACCCCATCTCCCCCGACTCTGCCCAGGCAGGGAAAAACAGGGGCAAGTATAATGGTCCAGCCTCAGGCCCACGGAAACCCACTTACGTTTACGTTTTCCGTTTATACTCATTTTACATTTACGTTTACACTCACACTCATTTACACTTAAGAAGAAACTGACAGATGTGGACGGGGAATGCTGACTGCCGTCCCAGGAAACAAGGCGTGCTGCCTGGCATTCCAGCAAACCAGGCTCTGGCTATCAGCCACTGCGGCCACCATCCCCATACCTCCCGACGCCCCTCCACCAAGCCCCCATGGTGCACACCGAGGGGAAATTAGAGAAAAAGAGGACGCACTGTGTGCTCTGGGCACTGGCCCTAGATAGTTCAGATGCGTATCTAAGGAATAATTACAATGAGCCCAGATGCTGGTATCTTCCCATACATCGAAAAGCACTAAAATCATTAACTTGTGATGTCTGTTTCTGGTGACTATTAGTTGTCTTTGATGTCTGACGACACGGTTTGTTTTTGTTTTCGTTTTTTTGGTTGTTGTTGTTGTTCAGCAAAAAGTCCTAAATATCCTGGATATTCCCTTATCTCTTCGGATCAGTTCCTCAGAGCTCTCCGAGAGGCTGTCTCCTGAGCTTCAGTTTTCAGTAAGGTCCTCAAATAAAACTTAACTTGCAACTTTTAGGTTGTGCGTTTTTCTTCAGTCGACCCTTTTAGTGAACAACAAAGGGACCCAGAGCAGACTTCTCTCCTTCGCCTGAACTCTATGAGGATCTGGAGCCTTGGTACCAGCAAAGGCCTCTTGTGCCCGGACGCCCCCAGACGAATTTAGGTAAGTCTCTTCTGGGTCTTGGATTTCCTATTACTGGCTGATGATCCTAAGCTTTGTTTGGTGGTGGATAAACTCCTCGTTGGAAGAGTAGACCTTCCTTGAACTTAGTTTCAAGAAGAGGTACCTGGGTTACCCCAGATGAATGACACTGGGAAGAGTCTGCTCAGTTTAAAGACGTGAGCGGGTTACCACAGTTGAGAGACACTCGGAAGATTTTATTATGTATTTGTTGCCGAAATCTCGGCTTCTGTACGCCAGTGCCGAATAGAAATACGGAGACAGAATTTAGGAGAAAAGAGAAAAAAGTGGCTTTGTTTCTTGGCTAAGCCAAGAGGGGACACAGTGGGCTAGTGCCTCCAAAAACTGTGCCCCTCCTCCCCTCCACCACCACCGGGGAATCGGAGATGATTTTATATGCAGGGCTCGCAGCCTGTGGTATATGATAAGGATCAAAGTAATGAAGGTCTCGCATTCTTTTTCTCCTTGCATTATTTCAAAACAGTCATCGTGGCGTCAGGCGGCCTGGTAATTGGGTCCGTCTGTCTCTGGTTTATTGGCCTGCGTGACCTTCTTTCTGAAATGCAAAAGCTACAGGGGGTGGTTTGCGGCCAGGGAGCACAGGGAATTTACATAAAGTTAGGGAGTGACAGGCGCAGGATGTAACTCAGAGAGTCAGGGGTGACGGGGCAGGATGCAATTGACATAGGGTCAGAGAGTGATAGGTTAGCTTTGTGAAGTACCAATGGAGTTACACACACTACAGATTAGTAACAGTTAAAATAAAACAAGGAGTGATTAACTCTTTCAGGCCAGGTTATGTTTCTTCTCTAGCCTGTTCACTGTGCCCTTTACTTTCCTTGTTCTCAGGAGAGGAAAAACTTCATTTCTATTTTTGCTGCAGCATACGTACAGAATTTATTCCTACAAGTACCAGCTTAGTTGGGAATTAAAGGAAATCTCACCCTAAAAATGGCCAAATTGGGATTATTCTAACATTCCAAAATGAATGTTAAAAGAACCCCAATTAATTCTTTTAACATTCCAAAATTAATTAACTAAAAACATTCTAGCTCTGTGTGCAGCTACAAAAAGCCAGCTCCGTAAAACATCTTTTCAGAATTCCGACCCTAAAAGAACAAAAGCCCTTCTAGGAAGAACTTGCATTTCTCTCCCTGGGTCTTTGAGATGTAAATGTTGTACCTGATCTTCTTATGCCTTTTTTTTTTTTTTTTTTCCCCTGTGTTTTGAGAGCTCTGACAATGGCCAGACAATGGATCTTTTAAATTGGAGAGACTTCTAAATAGGTAAATTTTTAGAGGGCTCTCACTATAAACAGCTGTTTTATTGGTACCGATGAAAAGACCAAAGCAGAAAGTAAATACAAAAAAATATAACGGCTAACCTTAACGACTCCCTTAGTTTAAAACAAATAAACAGCAACAACAAAAAAACAGTTTGGGAAGGTGCATCTGTGGTCAGTTTCCCCTCAATGGGTCTTACAGATGCTAATAAAAGCATTAGATTAATTGTTCATCAGGTTGATTAACAAGGGAATAAGAAAATGAGGGGAAAGTCTAGAGATGTCTTCCCAACAAGGTGGAAATTTTAAAGGGACTTATTCTAAAAGGATAAAAATCTTTAGATGGTTAAGAAATGGAATAAACAAAACAGACATTAATGGGATTAAAATAAATGTTTTGATACAACACTAAGGTTGGATGGCCAAAGGGACCCCCATTGGTCCCCAATACTAAAGAGCCCCAAACAAGTCTCCTCTATTTACCCCAGTTTAAAACATGCATGTATTTAAAAGGCTGCTGGGGACTTCCTTGGTGGTCCAGTAGTTAAGACTTCGCCTTCTAATGCAGGGGGTGCGGGTTCCATCCCAGGTTCAATCCCTGGTCAAGTAGCTAGGATCCCACATGCCTCAAGGCCAAAACAACAAAACACAAAACAGAAGCAATATTGTAACAAATTCAATAAAGACTTAAAAAAAAAATGGTCCACATCAAAAAAAAAAAAAAGTCTGCTAGAAACTTACACTGAGATACCTGACCGGCAATTGCTTGGGGCAACAGGCCAATTAATCAAGTTGGCTCAACTCCTCAACTGGGGACCCCAAAGCCTTTTACACAGAAATAGATAACATGGTCAGGGGATAAAAAGAAAGGTTTCTAGGGTCAACAACAAATTGGCACTTGCCAACTACCTCTACAAGGATTAAATCATGCACTGCTGCAGCTGCTGATTTTCAACACCCCCTGCAAGTTCAGGGCGGAGAGCAGAAATGAAGCCCTCTGTGGTCTGGGAAAAACTGGCAGAACAGGGCTTCAGAGAGTTAGATATTTTCTGGAGCCGATTTTATGAGCCCAATTCTTGTATCTCCTCATATCTAGAAAAGCACCAAAATCCTTCATGGTGACGTCTGCTCCTCGTGACTAGTAACCTTCATGAGACGAGCAGAAACCTTCTACTGAACATACGTGCTTGATTGCATGTGTTCCCCCTTCACCGAAATCACATATATACTGACCTCCCCCCGCCCTGCCTCTTGGAGCAGTTTTTCAGAGCTCTATGAAATGCTGTCTCCCGGGCTGCAGTCCTCATTTTGCCCCCAAATAAAACTTAACTCGCAACACTCATGTTGTGCTTTTTTTTTTTTTTTTTTTTAAAAGAGCTCCTGACTTATTTATTTATTTATTTGGCTGTTTTGGGTCTTTGTTTCTATGCGAGGGCTTTCTCTAGTTGCGGCAAGCGGGGGCCACTCTTCATCGCGGTGCGCGGGCCTTTCACTGTCGTGGCCTCTCTTGTTGCGGGGCACAGGCTCCAGATGCGCAGGCTCAGTAGTTGTGGCTCACGGGCCTAGTTGCTCCACGGCATGTGGGATCTTCCCAGACCAGGGCTCGAACCCTTGTCACCTGCATTGGCAGGCAGATTCTCAACCACTGCGCCACCAGGGAAGCCCCAGTGCATTTTTTTTAAGTAGATACTGGGACTCCTTGTAAGACCAAGCCTAGTTGATGGGGTCTTAATGGAGGCTAAAATTAAAGATATAAGAGTTGATAGAATTGAGATGAACGTTTATAAAAGTTGGTATATTTGAATGGGCTTTATATAAGATGGTTACATCTCTTCTGCCAATTATATTATGGGATAAACATTAGGTCTCACTGGGGAATGCTTCCCTTGCCTGGTATAAGATAGGGCATATAAATCTGCCCCTCAGGCAATATTGATTAAACATACTAAGGAACATCAATAAGGTTACCTGAGCCCATACAATATGAAATAAAACTGGGAGATAATATTCAGGGACTAATAAAAACAATAATGGAGATTTTTTTTTTGCCCCGAGGGTAAATTGCTCTGGGTTTCATTTGTACACTCAGAATCTGAGGGCCTTTGCTGAATGCCCTGTGCAAAGTTTGGAAGGCATGATAGATTGAACCCTAAAGTTCTAGAACATAGAACTCTTGATTTTCAGTGTAGTTGGAAATCTTACTGATATATAAAAGCAAATTAAAGAAAATGTAGTTGGGCAAATCAATCTTTCAATATCATTTAGGTGGCAGACCAGTTCTCTGGGGAATTAAAAGCAACTGTCTTTGTGTTGCAAATCTCTGCAAATCAGAAATGTAAATACAGCCCACAAGGACCTGAGACTGAGCCTAATTAGCTCAATCAGGTAGAAGCTGAACCCCCTTCCCTTCACCAAAAAAAAAAAAAAAAAGGGAAAAAGAGGGAGGCCTTGTTAAACTCAAACTGCTGGAAAGGCTCCCTCACCAAATCCAATTCACAGCCTCCTTCAGGATTTATCAAGGACAGATACAAATCTTAAAAAATCTTTTCCACAATAGTGAAAAGCTTTAGTCATCTGAGCAAATAAATTTAACTTACTCCAAATATTACTTACAAACTAGTAAGTTTATAATGTAATAACTGATTCATGACTAAGTTTTGAAATGAAGCTATAAGATCTCTATTTATGTCTGTTTATATGTCCGTGTGTACATTATACATATGATATGTCCATACCTCCAGATAATATTATCAAAATTAACTTTATAAAAGACCTGTATTTAATTGACTTAAAAGTAAGCACTTACAAATTGAGTATTTTTACATATAATAAAAAACTAACCCAAATTTCAAGTTCATGTGATCTGGGAAATATTCAATACTAAGTTAATATCCAGTTTTAAAGTTTAAATTTGTTGGTTTAATTAATACGGACATGTCTTACTTTTATTGCACCTAGGTTTACTAAAAATTAAATAGGTCATATTATCTCTGTTAAATTCATCAAGAAAAATATCTTGAAATGATGGTGACTTGGTCTAATGTCTCACGAAGTTTTCATGGGTAATCTAAACATAACTGTAATTCAATAGATATAAATGGGGTAAGAGCTTTTAGGTAAATTCTTTAAGAATAATTATGTTTTATGGTAGGTCTACTTAAAAAATAGTTTCTCCAGATTTTTGGTGACATAAAACTTCAGAGTTTTGCTAAGTTAAATGATGGAAATTTATTAAATGTCTAGATCCTTCCCAAATAAAATAAGATACTGAAACATTACTCAACACAGGCTGCCTTTTACGGAGAAACTAAAGATACTTAGGTTTATTAATAAAAATGATGTCACACTGAAAAATTTTCTATAAAAAAAAGCACATATTTTTTAGAAATCATAAACAGTATTTGTGATTTTGCCAATGTATAGAATAATAATGTGAAAGACAGTTTATAATTGCTTACTTCTTAGTTTTCACTAGAAATTAAGGTTTTTAAAAGATTAGAATTCTGGTTAATATATGTAATTGAGACAACTAAAATTGGTAAGGAAAACATCTTTGTATGAAAGGAAAAAACGTATATAAAGTGGAAACACATTTTGTTGAGGGAAAAGAAAGTAATTTCGTCCTGGAGAGAGAGAAAAAAAGGAAAAGCGTAGGACAAAATCTGAAAGTAAAAAGAAAGTTACAGAAGGTATGTGGAAATGGAACCCTGAGAAGAGTTCTGTACACGGTCAGGACTGGCTAAGATTAAAATAAAGTTTAATTGAGTAAATAAATTTCAATATTAAAAGTAAGCTAGCATGATTAACATAAATATGGATCTGAAATTTAACTGAATCTTTTTATCACTGTGAACTCAATCAACAGGCACTAAAATTATAACTAAAATATAGGGAGAGTGTCGAAATCTTCTGGATATTAAGGGGCCCTCTGAGCACACAAAAAGACAAGAGAAATGAAGATCTTGCCTAAAACCCTTCTTTTCAGAATGAGAAAGTAGGCTCAACGGCTTGCCCCAAGATGGGGGGAGATATAGGAGGTGGGGAGGCGGGGGGCCAGGACCTCACAATTCATTTGAAGACATTTTGCACATCTGAAAGATACGATCTCAACACACCATTGTAAAGCAATTATACTCCAATAAAGATGTTTAAAAAAAAAAATGTTAAAGAAAAATAAATAAAATCTTTGCCCTTTTTTAAAAAAAAAAAAAAGAAATATCTTATTTCACTCTGTCACCCAACCTGGCTTCTAGAGCATATGGTTAATTTGTGTTAAAAATAAATAAAGGCATTTAACTTCTGCCAAAAAAAAAGTGATATGAACAGATGTCCATAACATGAATATATACTGACTGGCACTTCTGATTTGAATTCAAGACTATGGGGTTTGAACATAACCACTTTTATATTACATCTGTGTCTTCTTTCTTCCACACAAAGAATAATGATTCTCAAGACTCGGGAGATGACAGAATCTGAATATCTCATAATTATTTCTTTGTTTTATTGCACATTACATACATAATAATTTCAGAGTAATAAAATATTAATACTACCATCACCAATATGATTACTGAAAGTTAAAATTTTTTTCAGTGCAGCCACTATGGAAAACATTATGGAGGTTCCTCAAAAAATTAAAAATAGGGTTGCCATATGATCCAGCAATCCCACTCCTGGGTATATACCCAGACAAGACTATAATTCGAAAAGATACATGTACCCCTATGTTCACAGCAGCACTATTTACAACAGCCAAGACATGGAAACAACCTAAATGTCCATCAACAGATGAATAGATAAAGAAGATAAAATGGTATATGTATCCAGTGGAATATTAGCCATCAAAAAGAATGAAATAATGCCATTTGCAGCAACATGGATGGACCTAGAGATTGTCATACTAAGCGAAGTTAAGTCAGAAAGAGAAAGACAAATACCATATGATATCACTTATATGTGGAACCTAAAATACAATACAAATCGACATATCTATGAAACAGAAACAGACTCACAGATATAGAGAACAGACCTATGGTTGCCAAGGGGGAGGGGGCATAGGGGAGGGAAGGAATGGGAGTTTGGGATTAGCAGAGGCAAGCTATTATACATAGGATGGATAAACAACAAGGTCTTATTGTATAGCACAGGGAACTATATTCAATATTCTATGACACAACATAATGGAAAAAAGAATATGAAAAAGAATATATATATACATATATATATATACACACACACAACTGACTCATTTTGCTGTACATAAGAAATTAACACAACATTGTAAATCAACTATACTTCAATAAAATTTTTAAAAAAAGATATGATCTCTACATATCTGCCCTTCACATATATTCAGCCATTGGTCGGGACATAGTTTAAATAAGTTAATAAGCTAAAAAAAATCCTACTTTCTTATCAGAGCCTGAAAAAATAAAAATTAATGTGTTCATTGTTTTGTAAGCACTTATGGGTCATTTGAGAAAAAGTGGGAAATTTTAAAGCTCTAAACCCTGCCAATTTCATTTCTTTCCCACAAGAGACTGAACCCAAATTGGCAAATACAATCAGGGCCTCTAGAGTGTTTGAAATTTAAGGCATTACTCGCCTCGTAGAGATGCATTTGCTAGGTCACAAATCTATGAAACTTAAAAATATCAAAGCAACTCCCAGCAACACACCTAGTACCCACATCTTGGTTTCTTATAACAGCCTCCAAAAACAAGGAACCAGAGTGCCTTGGAGAAATGGTTGATGCCAGGGTTGGGGCATGGAAAATACCAAAATGAGTCTGGAGCATTTCATGATACCAGAAAGTAAGGAAATGCTTTTTAAAGAACGGGGATGGGGAGGTGGTATGTCAAAAGGGCACAGGGGGCTTCCCTGTTGGCGCAGGGGTTAAGAATCCGCCTGCCAATGCAGGAGACACGGGTTTGAGCCCTGGTCTGGGAAGATCCCACATGCCGTGGAGCAACTAAGCCCGTGCGCCACAACTACTGAGCCTGCGCTCTAGAGCCCGCGAGCCACAACTACTGAGCCCGCGTGCCACAACTACTGAAGCCCGTGTGCCTAGAGCCCGTGCTCTACACGCAACAAGAGAAGCCACTGCAATGTGAAGCCCACGCGCCGCAACTAGAGAAAGCCCGCTCACAGCAACGAAGACCCAATGCAGCCAAAAATAAATAAATTAAAAAAAAAAAAAAGATTTAAGGGGACACAAGATATTTGCATGGCCCAAGTTTCTCTCCCAAGATAGCTACTAAATACAAAAGGAAAAATGATAACTTTCCATCGGGGACCTGACAAACAGCACTTAACCAAGGTCTACATCAGTCATAAGACATCATGTGCCTCTGCTATGATGCACTGGGATTATTTCTAGTATTTCTTCCCAAAATGGACAGCTTCAATCTAGTCACGAGAAAATACTGAGTACTAACCGAGGGACATTCTACAAAATAACTGAACGGTATGCTTCAGAAGTGTCAAGGTCAGGAAAAACAACAGAACAGAAAGTTGACGAGTTGTCATAGTTTGGAGGAAACTAATGATACACAACAATCAAATGCAATATGAGCTCCTAGGCTGGATCCTGAACAGAAAAAAGATAGTGAAAAGCTGATGAAATACAATTAAGTCTGTAGTTTAGTTAATAGCATTTACCAATGTTAATCCATTAGTTTTGACAATGGTACTACAGTTTACGTAAGATGTTATAGGAACTCTCTGTACCATTTTTTGGGCAACATTTCAGTAAGTCTAAAAATAATTCCAAAATAAAAAATTAAAATAAATAATGAAATAACCCCAATATTTTTCAATGTTTATAACGCAAGTGTAATATTAGACTTAAATTGCCATCTTTGCTCTTTAAAACTTCCTCGTCAAGGAAGCCACGGCTGTATCTATTCTGAAAAGCATTGTTTTATAAAGACTAACACATCAAAGATCTCTTTCCCTTGTTTCTCATAACATATGGAGGGAGAGGAGAATAGCAATTTGATTTTTGTTGAAAAATTCAAACCACTTGAATTTTTGCTTGCTTCCACTAGGAAGCAAGATAGAACACATCTCACTGGGGGAGAGGGAAGGTATATATCTAAGGATGAAATCAGAACACAATGAGGGGTTTGTAGCTCCAGGAAAGAGCTAAAAGTAGCAAGGATGGATCTACACTGTAGCAACTGGAATGAGTCACCTGGCCCTAGGCTGCTAGTAATACCTGGGCGTAAATCAACACTGCACATGTCAAACGGACTGTACTCATAGCTTAGATTCCAGATGCAAGCAGTGAACGGTCTGGCATGATAATAACAGTACTATTAGATTTAAGGTACGACTTAAATTAGGTTTTTAACTACAGTTAGCCCATGGCTTTATAGTTTCTGAAGTACATGTGTTTTATTTGAGGTAACTATCATATGAGATATCCTAGAAAGACATTTAACAGTCTCCCGCTGTTATGAAACAGGAGAAAGGTGGATCAGAAAGATTTCTAAAACAAAGTACATGGCTGGTTTGCAGATCCGTTCACTGATGGGTCAGATAAGAATACTAAGTGTTCTCAGTACCCCTGACAGTCTGTAGAACTATTCTGGCACTTTCAACTAACCCATATTCCGCTTGTGGACTCAAAGAAAATCAGACCTCTCCCATTCAAACTCATATATTCTCTGGTCCCATGAAGAAACTGTGGCCCAGAGAGATGAAGAGACTTCATCAAAAGTAGAAAATGAAGAAATGGCACAGTTGATTAGACCTAAGTTAGGTCTGGGCCTCCCTACTCCTACCAGCTCACACGCTCTTTTCATGTCCCTGCATGCCTTTACAATGAGTGGCTCTGTGAACATGGAAGGAAACTGAAACAAATGACCAGGCTAGGTTTAAAAGAAAAATGAAAGAAAGGATTGGTGAACTTTAATAAAGTTCAACACAGTCTTTTTGTCCCAGCTATAAATGACCCTGTGAATTCTCAGCCTCCTCCTCTATAAATATGAAACTCCAATATCTCCCTGAAAGGTTTGGTGTGAGCAAAAAAATGAGAATGAATGTAAAAACCACCTGCAGACCGCAAGCACTCACCACAGTTAACGGCCGCTTTTATTAATTCTGAGTACCTGATAATCTTGTCTTAAGGCATTCCAAACTAATATGGGATGATGGAGGAAAAGGGGTAAAATGAAATGCTTTCTTCTCCCTTTCTAAGGATCCTGTTGTCCCTCTAACTTTTCTATCCCTCCTTTCCTTCCCCCAGGGTGGGCTCAGGGTGCGGCCAGGGTAGGGCTGCGCAAGACGGGAAGAGAAGAGGTAGACCTCCTGTGCAGAAGCATCCAAGGTGTGGGTACCTCTCAGGCAGTCTTTATCACTCTTCCCTTGAGACACTCAGCTCAAGTGTCTTCAGAGACAGATCATAGGGCCTGCTGCTTTCTAGAGACTTCCATCTTTATGCCTCCGGGCAAAAACTCAATGCCTGTGAAATGACAGAGAACTACCTAATGCTACCTGGGCCTAAGCACTAATTTCCAGCCAAACCTTGTTCTAAAGAGTAACAGGTCTGGACTTCCCTGGTGGCGTAGTGGTTAAGAATCCGCCTGCCAATGCAGGGGACACGGGTTTTGAGCCCTGGTCGCCCGTGCACCACAACTACTGAGCCTCTGCTCTAGAGCCCGCGAGCCACAACTACTGATCCCACGTGCCTAGGGCCCGTGCTCCGCAACAAGAGGAGCCACCGCGATAAGAAGCCCGCGCACCGTAGCCGCCGCTCGCCGCAACTAGAGGAAACCCGCGCGCAGAAATGAAGACCCAACGCAGCCATCAATAAATAAAATTAAAGAAAAAAAAAAAAGAGAACTCTCTAAAAAAATTTTTTTTAAAAAAGAGTAACAGGTCTTTTCAGTTGCAAGCCCAAAGGGACTGAGCTAGTGAGCCGCGTTTTCAACGGGGTTTCTGACCTTGCCAAGATTTCATTCCACCCTTCTTGCCGAAAACAAAACTTCTTCCTTGAAACTGGGATGAGGGCAGCACTTCTGCTTTACCCACACCCACCAACCCCAGTTTAAACGACAGAACACTACTTTCAATGCTACGATTCTCTGGATGTTTTATTTATTTCTATAAACAAGCTAACTGTGTGGCTCAAAAATTACATGTCCACTTTCTAACAGTCTCCTAGTGAAGGAGAATACCGGCTTCCAAAAAACAAGATGGGGTGAGGGGACTGTAGTGAGAAAGGGGACTGAGTGTTAATGGGTTTTTAGGGGAGAGGATGATGAAAACGTGATGACTGCACAGACTGTATACGTTAAATAGGTGTGAACTCTATGATACGTTCTCATAAATTAGATCTCATAAAACTGCTGTTGGGAAAAAAACGCAAAACTATGAGGCCCAATTCAGCTAGACAGTTTCTTGGTTCACATCCTGCAGTGAAGTGGGAACTGATTTTTTAAAGGATAAACTTTAGCTTTCTGTAGACCTATACATCCTATATCCTATATCCTATAGAGAGGATGGCCATTCAAGTTCTTTAATTTTCACTAAAAGATCTCAACCCTAACCTATAACCCCAATAAGCAACACAGAATAAAACTTCCCACTTGATATAACCTTCAACTGCTGCCAAACTGCTGTCAGAAACACTAGAGAGGGGGCTTTCCTGGTGGTGCAGTGGTTAGGAATCCGCCTGCCAAGGCAGGGGACACGGGTTCGAGCCCTGGTCCGGGAAGATCCCACATGCTGTGGAGCAGCTAAGCCCGTGAGCCATAACTACTGAGCCTGAACTCTAGAGCCCGCGAGCCACAACTACTGAGCCCCTGAGCCACAACTACTGAAGCCCGTGCGCCTAGAGCCCGTGCTCCGCAAGAAGAGAAGCCACCGCAATGAGAAGCCCCCGCTCGCCGCAACTAGAGAAAGCCCGTGCACAGCAACAAAGACCCAACGCAGCCAAAAATAAATTAATTAAATAAATTTAAAAAAACGCTAGAGAGAGAAATACAGAGTATCTGAAGACATGAGGTCCACCTATCCCTCTATAAAATCTAGATTTACTCCCAATTAAGTCCAAACTATCAAACTGCAGCATGTGTGACCATAGGAGCTTACCAACCTACAAGCGTTTCTCATAATACTTACAGTAAGGAAAATGACAACTACAGCAAGCAGTCCTAGAAAATGCACTATTGGCATGTACTATGGGATGGGCACCCAGACTCTCCCACCGCCATCCTTCAGTCTCCTCTGCATCCTTCTGTGACACAAGACATTTGCCTCAGAAGCAGATGCCAGGAAAATCTTCTCTAAGGAGCTCATATATTTCCTGTCTTTATCCTCACTGAATTGTGTGACTGATTGGTCCCTTTTTATTTCAGCTTTCAAGGCATAACTTTAATTTGCTGTCCACATCCATTCTAATGTGCTCCCCCATGGTGACTCTTCTCTTGGTGCATTTTACTTTCCATCTGTAACACTTATGCTTGCCTCAAATGTTCTTGAATCCTTAATAAAAATAAATGCAGAAATTGATTTTGGCTGTTCAGTGTATTTTCATACCATTTTGATGCAACAGAATTTGTCTCCTATGGGAGCTCTTGCTGAATGCCCAGGGTCTGGAACAAAGATGACCAGTATACATTTGTTACTATGAATCTATTTTTCTTTTTTCCTGAAAGTGTAATGAGCTTTCATATCTCTACTATTGGGCAAGAAAATAAAATGAGGCAACATTACAGGTATTTTTTTACCTGCTGGCTAGATTTACAATCTAATTTTTTGGTAGTATGTTTTTCTGTATTGTTCTAACTTCTCCAGCATTATTTTTAATAAGTATTGAAATAAGCTGGTTAATTTTTTGAAGTTAATCATTAAAAGTCAACTACCCACAGAAAAATTACAAAAGGCAGCTCAATATAACTCTTTGGCAAACCATCCAAAGTTGTGGACACATTTTATGTCCTGGGGAGAAGAAAAAGACATAGAATATATTGGCTAAGCCCTTTAAAAGCACCAATATTAACACATTTCTCTCCTATTTCCATACTCAATAAGTTTTTATCCACCCAGTATCATCTCTAGCTTCATACATTCGGGGAAAGGCAAGAGTTTTACCAACCGGCTCACACACACTACCAGACACGGAACCGGCTGCACCAAGACACTATTTTCTGGTTAAAAAAAAAAAAAACAGAGTCTATATTTTCAGTCTGTTTCATACTCACTTTCGAATGAAACTGGCTGGGAGGAACTAATTAAAACCCAGTCATCTCAGTTGTACAGTTTTCTATCGTCTACCAAATGCATACACGCAACAGCCACGGACCTTTCACGGCACACACATCCCAAACGGCTTTCACGGTTTACTCGCTCAGTTCAGCAGTGGTTCAGTTTAATTTAACCAAGGGCTTCAGTCTCCGGAGCCGTGGTGCTCCGAGGCAGAGCACTAACAGTCATTTACATAAACGCGAAGCTGGGTCAGCGGGGCCTTCCGAACATACCCGACCGAAGCAGCTCGCACTCAACAAGGACGCCAAGCGCCCGCACCACGCGCCCCTTTCCAGGCGGCCTCCTTCCAGCGTCCGCCCGGTCTGGCTCCCTCTTGCGTCTGGCGCGCGCGCTCGGGACCCGGCGCGCAGCGGCGCAGTACCTGGGACCCGGGCCGCGCCCGCCGGAGGGGCGACGTTCTCCGACCGACGCCCACGCCCCGGCGGGCAGCCCAGCCGCCGCGCCCGCGCGCTCCCCGCGAGCCCCGCACTCACCGGCGCCGCGGGCCGGCCCCGGATGACGGTCACTGTCAAGGGGAAGCGGCCGGCGAACGGGCAGAGCGCAGGGCGGGGCCCCTCTCTCGCACCCCGGCTCCCTCGGGGTCGGTGCCCGAAGGCCGGCGGGAGGCGTGGCGCCGCCTGCCTCGCCGCTGATAAGGGCCCGGCGCTCGGGCGGAACGCGGGCGAGTGCTGTGTGAGCGCATCCAGCCTGGCGCTGGACCACACCGTCACCTGCCCGCGGGGACCGGCTGACGGAGATGACTAGCCCGGAGCCCGCGGGGACAGAGCCACAGCTCCTGGCCTCCGGGGCTCGCACGAAACGGACAGGGGCGATTGGCCCTGGGAGCCCCAGGACGCTACCCGGGCCGATCGATACCTGGTCTGACCTGGATGGATTTGGCCACTGCCGGTGTCCCACGCTCCTAAGCACCAGGGGACGCGGACACCGAGTTTTGTTTTTTGTTTTTCTGTTGCACACGTTGTCCACCCCCAGAGCAAGTAGGCGGTCTCTAATGAATGAGCTTCGGAGAAATCAGGTGCGCGCGCCCCAGGGCCAATAAAATCAGGAACAGAATCTAGGGGTGGAGGAAACAAAACTTGCTGAATGAAAATAGTACTATGAACAGTTTAAATGTGTCCCTCACACTCCTGTAATAAATATCAGTACTTCTGTTCAATACACTGATGGTGTAGAAAAGCTGGAAAGTGTGCAGATTCAGGAAAAGAGTTCCTAACCTCATCCCAATACGCTCTTAAACTGATCACTGCCATCAAATTGTTTGAGAAGTTCAGATTAAAGCCAGCATTTCATAAATGTATTGTATTATAAAGAGTCATTTTAACTTATAAATTAGCATTTTACTTCGGGCTAATTATTTTCAAATGCCCTGTCTTCTCATTTAGTGTTTGGGTATTTTAGGTAACAGAATATTAGGGAGGGAGGAACCTGAAGACGACCGTCCTAATTTTACATATGAGTCACCTGGTCCAAAGGAGGCCATTTTGCACAAGGTCAAAAGTTAGGCTAAATGGGTGACTCAGTTTCTCAGACCATTGCCCTTTGTTCTCCCTCCTCTCCACCTCACAACATCTCTGACTAGAGTAACTGCCCACTATTTATAGAGCCTGGTTATTCTTTTTTTTTTTTTTTTTTTTTCTTCCCTGCCGCTCTGCGCGGCATGCGGGATGCAACCCGTAATCCCTGCAGTGGGATTGCAGAGTCTTAAACACTGGACCATCAGGGAAGTCCCTGAATGTGTTCCTAATCTGGCACTTTTTTCTTTTCCATTTAACTAAATTTTTTTCTCTCATTACATATCAAGTAAGAAAATGAAACTCACCTGTAACCCGTCAGCCACATACCATCTGCTTTTAGTCTTTTTCTCTGCATACATTTTTTTTTGAAAAAACAAAATTGGGTTTATATACAAAGTACAGGGATGAACGTCGTCATCTCTGCAGTCAGATAGCCTGTGTCTGAATCCTGGCTTTCCCAAACCCTGGAGACTTGAACTAGTTACTTAGTCTTGAAGTGGTTATTGGTAATCAGGGGAAAGGATCTCTCAGGGTAGTTACAAAGATTAAATGAGACAATGTGTGCAAAGTCATTAGATAGCACTCAATAGCATAGCTGTTATTATTTTGTAAAATTGCTATATTGCAAACATGGTTCCCTGCAGGCACGTGGTATTCGGTCGTCTTGTTACGTACCATAATTAATTTAACCAATCTTCCTATTATTCACAAAACATCTCTGGTAGCTGTGTCATGGCACACTCAGGTAAATTCCAGACAGGGAACTGCTGAGGCAAAAGCTATGCTCATTTGAAAAATTTTAAGACATATAGCTAAATTTCCCACAAAAAGTTGGTGCCAAGTTCAGTCTCCTAACAATTTAAAAGATTGCTTGTTGCCCTAAATTCTCACAAATACTGGACAGAATAATTTTTTTTTAATTTGATAGGTAACAAATGGCATATCAGTGTTTTAATTTATATTCCGTTGACTTAGTGAGAATAAACTTTTTTAATGTTTAATGATCATTTGTGGTTTATTTGTAAATTTTCAATGTAAAGTTTTTTTCCCATTTCTTTCTATTAATTTCTTAGATGGCGTAATAAGTAAACAGAAAGAGCCTGGATCTCTGATGATATCACTGACCTGCTGGACTATCTCCAAGCTGGTTGAAGTTACTGTCACGTTTTATGTGCCTTGCAGTCAAACCACAGAATTATCAAAGTTAGGATTTCTTTACAGTCCCAAGCTTTGGGGCCGTCTGGAGTCCACACCCTTGACGCATACATTGGAAATCTTAAATGGGCACTGGAAGGGCTGAGGTGTCACCATGTGTTTTTGTAGGTAGTGTGCGTGGACATAACTAGATGATTCAAAAAAGATGCCTTCAGGTAAAGGGAGCCGATAGTCTCATTCATGAAGTCATTTGAGTCTCCCTTTTGAAAACGCCAAAAATAACTGGGAGACTTGTCGGGGAGAGGGGAAGCATAATCCTCCTTTCCAATCGTCACACCAGTGAGGGGTGTTTGCTTGTATGGTTCTAACAGGGGTATCAGTGCTTGACGGAATGTCAGCAACAGATGGTTACAAATTTGTTTAACGTTGATAAAGGATACGATTTATCTATTATATAGAATGGCAACCAAAGCAAAATCAAAGTCTTCTCATTAAAGGAACAAACTTCCTGGGCCTAGAACTCCATCAATCAGGCACTCTACCATCAAAGCTCTTATATGGACCTATGAGAAGCTCTCTTCATCCTTCTCGTAGGATTCTTAATATCCTCCAAAGCTCTCCCCGCTGCCCTGAGCTCTCAGTCTATCTGCCTGCCTGGCCACCGAGCGCAAGGAGCTGGTAAGGACCCAGGCCATTCCTCAGTGCTTACTCCAA
The DNA here is from genome assembly GCF_028564815.1 of Eubalaena glacialis. Taxonomy (NCBI): domain Eukaryota; kingdom Metazoa; phylum Chordata; class Mammalia; order Artiodactyla; family Balaenidae; genus Eubalaena; species Eubalaena glacialis. Next base: position 147,018,125 of record NC_083720.1, on the reverse strand, counting down.
GTCTCCAAGTGGTGAACTCGGGGTCAGTTCCCGCTTAGCGAGTTCAGGTTTCAGGCAGGGCTTATTATGGGCCTGGGGGCATTTGGCTTACGTATATAATGTTTGTACTGGATCCCAGTATATTTATTTTCATTACTACTTAAGTTGAAGCAAATAAAAAACGGTGCAAGAGGGCGTATGCACCATGACCCCCCATGGCTCTGCTTACAGCTACCAGGGGCCTTTGATTCACTCCGTGAGAGACCGTTCAGTCTGTAGTTGCTTGAGCACTGACGAGTAAGTGAAGAAACAGGAACAGGGTATAGGCAACTCTTCCCAAAGGTCTCACTATAAAAGGAAGGTGACAGAAAGGAGTATACCTAAAGGCTATCTTGGGGTTCAGAGAAAATATTTCTTGTTTGGTTTAAATTAGACAGGCCAGAATATGTGTCCATGCCAAGAGGACAAGCCATAAAGAAGAAAAGGTAGTTAACTGGTTATAATCAGGTACCTTAGAAAGCAGAATGGAATTAGAATTCAGACGAATTAGTGTTAGAAAAGCCAAAAATATATATCTTTTTAAAATTGTGACAAAGGGGAAGGGAGTCAGGGGGTGTCCTCGTGTAATAAATGTTTTAAGAAGGGAAAAGAGAAAATTGAAAGATATGTCTGGCCTACAACTACACCTTCTCTCTGAAGTTGGGGGATCTGCTGAGAGTATGGGCGCGAATGAGAAGATCAGGGATCTGAGAAAATGATGAATACTGGAGTAGGCCTGTATTCATTTCCTATGGCGGCAGTAACAAACTACCACAAAACTGGTGGCTTTAAAGCAACGAAAACGTATTACCTGGCATTTCTGTAGATCAGAAGTCCAACGTGGGCTTTACTGGGCTAAAACCAAAGCTGTTAGCAGTTCTGGGTTCCTTTCTGGAAACTCTTCCAGGTTTCAGAGGCTTCCTGAGTTCCCGGGCTATGGCCCCTCCTCCAGCCAACACCACAGCATCTCTCGGACCCTGCTTCTGTCATCACATCGCTTTCTCTGCCTCTCATCTTCTGCCTCCCTCTTCTACCTTTAAGGACCCTTATAGTTACATTAGACCCACCAGATAAACCAGGGTAATCTCCTTATTTTAAAGTCATCTGATTCGGTAACCTAGCACATTCACATTCCGGGTATTAGGACATGGACATCTTTGGCAGGTCATTATTCTCCTTACCGCACGGCCCTAAGGAAACAAAGAGGATACTCATGTAGGGACCCACAGAGCTCCTATGAAGACTATTTAAACTGAAGACATATGAGATACAGCTGTTGAAGAAGCTTTTTTTTTTTTGAAGCTCCCCTTATCTGACTAAAGGCACAGCCTTCAGAGAGTGAAGCTGCTATAAATCCCCTCAGAGGAGCTTCAGTGCCTGGTGGAAGACCAACCACGCACACCTGGATAAGAAATTGCATAAACAAACATCACAAACTGTCATACTTCTTTCCTTCCCTAAAAGCCTACTTGTCTTTCCTAAAAGTCCTTTGTTTTCCCATAGAATCCCTTTCTCTCCACCTTCCTTTCCCCTATTAAGCTGGTCTATAAGCCCCAGAGCCTGATCTTTTCTCCTTTAATCGGTTTGTGGTCAGTTAACTTTCATTCCTCCCCCAGCCCCACTAGACCTATCGGCAGAGGAAACGTTTTTCTTCCAAGGGACCCAGAGAGAGACTACAGGGCAACACCAAGGACCCCTAAGATTGGACTCTATAAAAGTGGTGCCATCAAAGCCACAAATGGGCATGGCTTTCCCAATCACAAAGCAGTAAAGACAGAGCGGGTTAGAAGGTGGAATTCATTTGAGGATGTGGCTTTGCTGGGTGGGTAAGGCAACAGAAAAATGGAGCAAGAGTTTGAGCGAGTGAAGTGATTCATCACAGGAAAGTGGATCCAGGAAGAGACAGGTAGAAAGGGAGACTATAGCGGGGTCACTTGGAGGCTGAAGAGCTGAAACTGGAGGGTGAAGTCACTGAATAGCAAACTGGCATATAATATTGGCACTCCAGGATTTGACAAGGTCCCATGGTTTGAACGTGACAGCAGAATTCGGGAAATGGAAGGAAGGTATATTTATCTTCTAGTGCTGAGTGAGAACTTGCCATCAGTTTAGCATCTTAAAACAATACTCATTAATTATTTCAAAATTCTGGAGGTCAGGAATCTAGGTGGGCTAGGCTTGGCTCTGCTTAGGGTATCATGGGGCCAAATCAAAGTATGAGCCAGCCGGGCTCTTATCTGAAGACTCTTATCTGAAGAATCTACTTCCAAGGACAGGTTGTTGGCAGAATCCAATTCCTTGCAGTTTTAGGACTGAGGTCCTCGTTTCCTTGCTGTCAGTCAACCAGCTCCTTCAGGCTGCCCACATTCCTTCTCATGGGACTCCCCCCTCCATCTTCAAAGCAGGTTCTCAAACTTCTAATCTCTTGGATTTCACCTTCCTCCTTTTGAAGGGCTTGTGTGATTACATCAGGCCCATCTAGATAATCTCACTATTTTGGGGTGAACTCATTTGGGACTTCAATCACAACTTCAAAATTCCTCAGAGCAGTACCCAGATTAATGTTTGGTTACATACCAGTGGAATCTTGGACCCTGGGGGAGAAGGGGATCTTTAGAATTCTGCCTACACTGAAGGTTAAGTTGAGAAGATCAAAGGGCACAGAAGCTAGGGTGATGGGTTGGTCATCTAAATAAACACAGACTCTGCCAAACTAGTGACATCTTGGAAAGAAGAGAAATACCAAAAACCAGTTGTCAATGTTTTTATAGGTATGGAGAAGAGAAGAGAAGGGAAGAGAAGGGAAGAGAAGGTGGCATTAATACAGAGAGAGACAGCATAAGGTGGGGTGGGGGCCGGGCAGCAGGGGATGGTGGAGGTGTTGAGGCCAGATGTGCAGCCAGAGACCTTGATTCATATAATTTTCTTTATATAGCAGACAAGAGACCAAATAACTCATTTGGTTGTAAAGTTTACAGAGGTAGTCAAGCCCTAAAAAAATGAGCATAGCAGAGGAAAAAATGTACATAATTAGGTACAGATAATTAACCTGCAGAGTTACAAAGTGGGACAGAGGTTGTAACATTTGTCCCTGCAAAACAGACTGAAAGTTTAGATGTAGAGAGTCCACCAAAGTAAATTTCACAGATCTATAGTCTTTAGTTGAAGTAAACTTTTAAAAAATTGTTTTAAATTTTTATTTATTTATTATTTTTATTTATTTTTTTATTTTTTCATTTTTGGCTGCGTTAGGTCTTCATCACTGTGTGAGGGCTTTTCTCCAGTTGTGGCGCGTGGGCCTCTCACCGCGGTGGCCCCTCTTGCTGCAGAGCACAGACTCCAGGAGCGTGGGCTTCAGTAGCTGTGGCATGCGGGCTCAGTAGTTGTGGCTCACGGGCTCTAGAGCGCAGGCTCAGTAGTTGTGGCACACGGGCTTACTTGCTCCGCGGCATGCGGGATCCTCCCGGACCAGGGCTCGAACCCGTGTCCCCTGCATTGGCAGGCAGACTCCCAACCACTGCGCCACCAGGGAAGCCCTGAAGTAAACTTTTTAATGGAAGTATAACACACATATAGAAAAAGTACAGAAAATCTAAGTAAATAGCTTGATGTGTATTTTACAAAGTAAACACTTGTATATCTGTTACTCAGATCAAATATATATATACACACACATACATATTTGTGTATTTGATATATGGCAATTATATTTCAATAAAAATAAGCAAACAAGCCAAAAAAAGAAACCAAAATAGACAAAATTCATGTACAGTGATAAAAGTCAGATGAGTAGTTACCTTTGAAAGGGACAAGGACTAGGGTGGAACGTAAGGGGGACATCTGGGATGCTGATAATAAACAAACAAACAAACAAAAAAATATATATATGGGGGTCTGGGTGGCAGATATACAGGTATGTTCACTTTGTAAATATACATCAAATTGTTTACTTAGATTTTCTTTACTTTTTCTGTATTATGTTATACTGCAATTTAAAAGTTTACTTAAACATAGGACTTTATGGATATGTGTTATGTGAAAAAGAAGATGGGGAGATGCTAGATTAAAACAAGTTGATTAAGTAGGTTTCATCATTGCAGAACATGCATACAGCATTTGTTCATGGAAACTCTCCACCAAAGAACAGTTCAAAGGCTCTATTCTCAGTAACGTACTAATAGAAATGGGAGAGTATCTTCTGGGGCCAAATTATGGAAGGCTTGAATGCCAAACCAAGGAACGTAGACTTATCTTGAGAGTGAGAAACCAATGAAAGTTTAGTGTAGAGGGCTGACATTGTCAAAGTGGTGTTTTAGAAGATTAATCTGTTCATGTATAGAATGGATGGGGGAATGTGGGAAGGCAGTGATCAGTCTGGAAATGAAAAAAATAAAGACTGAACCAGAGCAATGGTGGAAAAAATTTGTGAGGAAAGAGACACGAAAGAAACATCATAAAGTAAGAATTTACAGTTCCTGGTAATGGATAAAACATTAAAAGTGAGAGACAAAAGAAGCCAGAGCTGACTTTAAGATCTCAAACCTGAGAAGCTGAATACCTTGTGGATCGTTAATGGGAATTACTAGGATAGAAAGCGTGTCTTCCACCTAAGTGTATTTCCTCAGTGTTGCCTTGCTCAGGGCCTTGAACACGACAAATACTTGATATTTATTGACTGAAAAATAAAAGTGAGTTTATCTTATGTAATTCAGGGGTTTATCTACCCTTACCTGAATGTTGTAAAAATGGAAGAGGGTTTCATTGACCTTTTTCATTTGATACATTACTGACTGCTATAAACATTTTATTGCCTGTAGAGATAAGAGTTCATTCGTGAGAGCAACTGAAGTTAAAGTGTAATGAGCATTAAATGACACGATTCATTATATAATGGCTTAGACTTTTTTCACTTCTGGCTGTCATGCCATCTATTATAATAGATAATATCAACAGAGCCAAAAACTTACAGCCTCACCCAGAACGACATCTTAGTCTTCTCTATGTCATCACCCATATTAGACCAAGAAACATACATTAATCATTCTATGTGTAACAAAGCCAACAGCCAATCTAGATGTACCCAAGGTTCATCTCACCACTACAGTTTTTGCTATTTGACCCTTGGGTGCCACTTTCTTACCTCAAATTAAGGGTGATAATACCTATGTCACAGGGTTGAATAAAGATAAAAATAAAATAATGTATATTTGGAAAACATAAGGTACCCTCGATTTTTACCCAGTACCAATAATAACAGCTGATGTTTACTGAGTACTTGCTACCTGCCAGGCGGTGTTCTAAGTGCCTTTAGGTTTTGTGCATTTTTCTTTTTAAACCTCATTTCATCTTCACAACAATGCCCTTAGGTGGGTTCTATTAAAATCTCTATCTTGCAGATGATGAAACTGAAGCACAGTGAGATTATGCAACTTGCCCAAGGTCAGACAGTAAGTGATTTATGCTCATTATTGCAGATATAAGAAATAAGGACACTATTATTTCCTGTAAAAACTGCTCACAAATTTCTTTGAAGAGAGAATGTAGAATAAATTCATTCACCCTTCAAAATCCCCCTCAGTCACAATGGATCAAACTAAAAGAAGAAAGAGGAGACAGTCCAGTCAGTTGCAAAACCAAGATGAGTATCTCCATGAAAGGAACCCAGAATGTTAATTACCAAGCTTGTGGGTTGAAGGCTTTGAGTCTAGAAGCAGGTAATGGTGGTAAGGAGTTTGGCTGAATAAAGGGAACTCCAGTGACACAAAGCAGGGGACTGGAGCCAGGCTCTCTGCTTGAAGCCCAGAGCAGGGATGGGGCTGCCCACTTATAAAAGGTTGGAGGTGAGTGGGAGAAAGCGCCGCCCAACTCTGCCTGGGGCTGTGTGATGTGGATGGGAATGTAAAGACAGAGACAAAGCACCTGCGTGGTGAAGCTCCCCCAGCCCATCGTGCCTCCCCGTGCCTCCCTAAAGGGGGGCAGTGGACACCGAGAGCCCCTGGAGTAGACCTCTGACTGTGAAGTGCCTGGTCTCGCCTGTTGCCTCTGGGAAGGTATCTAACAGCTAATAACCTGGGATGCCTCCGCTGCCCTCTGTTCAGTGACACTTCTTCCCCAATCAGATTGTTTCTCAACAAAAATGTGAGATTCAAGCTACAATCCTGGCCTTGCCCAACCTCAGTAATTTGCAAGACTGATAATGAAAACAATTATGTTGATCCTTAAAAAAAAAAAAAGCGCTGCTAAGTTCTGGCTAGGGATGAAGCCAATGGGCTGCTCCAGTTGTAGGAAACAGGAAGACACAGATGCAGTCTGATGGGCCCTCTTCCTGCTCCTCCACGTCTCTTAACCCCCCTCACGTATGTCCACATCTTACCTCCCTGTGGCTATACTTCGGATAATTTCCTCAGATATATCTTCCTGGTCACTAATACTCTATACAGTTATTCTAATCTTTTGTTTAGCTTTCTATCCATTTGAATTCTTAATTTTAGTAAGTTTTTTTTTAATTTCTAAAAGTAATATTTTGTTCTTCTTCAAATTGGCCTAATCATTAGTCTCCTATTCTCTCGCTCATGTTTTCAATGCCCTTTTTAAATCTGAAAACATTTCAAGCAGACTTATTTTTTAATTTTAATTCTGATAATTAATTATAAAAGCTGACCTCTCTGTGGCTCTAGTTCTGTTATCTATGGCTTGCTGAATTTCTGTTTTATAATATTTGACTGTGAGTTTTTTTGTTAACTGTCTCTAGGAATTCCCTGAGGCCTGGTTGAGGGTATGCTCATCTAGGAAAGTCTGTTTTTGCTTCTCCTAGACACCTGGGGATATTACCTACCCTGATACTCTTTCAATTATAGGCTTGTGTTTTGGGATCATACAAAGAAGGTGGACCGGGTCCCAAACTCCTTGAGGTCTGGCCAGTGGCTACAAGTTCTCAAAGGAGGTGCTTTTTTTTTTTTTTTCCTTTTTTTTAAACTCTCATTCATAGCCCAGCCCAAGATAGAAATGTGTTCTTGTGGTTCACCTTTGCAGGGTGGGTTTCCTTTTTAGTTCGCCCTTTCTGAGGGTGCACCTCTCCTGGGCCCAGGCATTATGCTTCTATTTTATGTGAATTCAGGCTTTGTCCCTGTCCCCTCTGTGCAATGCAGTTCAGAGTCTCAATAAAGACGACTGTAGGCCTCAGGGTATCCAAGGCTCTAAAATTTAGTTTACTCCATTCTGATCTTAGTGGACTCATCTAATCATTTAAGAGTGGTTTTAAAATTTTACCAAGCATTTTTAGATATCATGTAGCTGGGTAGTTTCAGGGTCTCTAACTGCAATATCGCTGAAAATAGAAGTCCTCAAATGTAACTGTCATCTTCTTCACTTTTTCTTCCTACTATGGAAATTTCCAAGCATTTCACAAGTAGAAAGAACAGTTTGATGAATGCCTATGTGCTGATCTCAGCTAGTAGCCAATCTTTGTTTCACTGATACTCTTTTCTCCCTCTCCCACAGATTATTGTGAAACAAATTTCAGAGGCCAAATAATTTTATTCATAAATATTTTCATATGTATTTCATACATATTTTCATATGTCCAAAGATATGGACTCTATCTTAGTAATTAATTTTCATATTTATCTCATATATCATCTTTCACCAACTTTTTTTTTAATATTTATTTATTTGGCTGCGTCGGGTCTTAGTTGCGGCACGTGGGATCTCCGTTGCAGAGCACCGGCTCCTCTCTAGTTGTGGTGTGAGGGCTCAGTAGTTGTGGCGCACAGGCTTAGCTGTCCCACGGCATGTGGGATCTTAGTTCCCTGAAGGGATCAAACCCGCGTCCCTGCATTGGAAGGCGGATTCTTAACCACTGGACCACCAGGGAAGTCCCTCACCAACTCTTTTAATTTAAGCTATTTACTTCCTTTTTATAGGCAGATTATAAATATAATAATTAAATCAAAGAGTAGGCTACAAAGTTTAAAGTAAATTTCATTTTAAATGTCACACTTTCCCTAATAATGAAATGTACTTATCTTATGCCTAATTTCCTTGGAGTCATAGTATTTCTCCATGTGCCTTATCCACCATGCCAAGTGATGAGAAATATCCTTGACCATTAAAGAAGTCAGAGCAGAGAGAATCCATGAACTCTAGATGGGAAAAAAAAACCAACTAACAACAAGACCCAGCTAATTAACAGAGAGATAAAAATAAAGAACTCCGGAAAAAAATAAGTAAAAAGATTGGTAATATGCATTAAAATACATTTATATAGAAAATAATACTTCTCACCATGGAAATTATGTTTATACACATAATGTAAGTATTATAAACATAAAAACTTACAAATCTTGAAAGCTAAGGGGGAGGTGAAAGGAGGTGGAAAGAAACGTGAGTCATTCTCATCTTCCAAAGCAGGAAACCAATTGATACATTTTTTTGGCTGCATTGGGTCTTCGTTGCTGCGCGCCGGCTTTCTCTCTCTAGTTGCGGCGAGCACGGGCTACTCTTTTCGTTGCGGTGTGCAGGCTTCTCACTGCAGTGGCTTCTCTTGTTGAGGAGCGCAGGCTCTAGGCACGCAGGCTTCAGTAGTTGCAGCACGTGGGCTCAGTAGTTGCGGTGTGCCGGCTCTAGTGTGCGCGGGCCTCAGTAGTTGTGGTGCACAGGCTTAGTTGCTCTGTGGCATGTGGGATCTTCCCGGACCAGGGATTGAACCTGTGTCCCCTGCATTGGCAGGTGGATTCTTAACCGCTGCGCCACCAGGGAAGGCCCCCAATTGATACCTTTTTAAATGAAACTATTTAAAACCTACATGTGCAACCTCCAAATATTTATTATGGCCTCAAATTAAATCAGAGAGTTTTTGGTTTGTTTTTTGTGGTTTTTATTTATTTATTTTGGTCAAGAGTGAAGCTCAAAATGTGAATTATTATTTTTCTCACCCATTTTTTAAAAATTCTGCACTGCTTGAATCATTTGAAATGAGATGCATGATTCTTATTAAAAAAAAAAAAAAGGGGGGGCTTCCCTGGTGGCGCAGTGGTTGGGAGTCTGCCTGCCAGTGCAGGGGACACGGGTTCGAGCCCTGGTCTGGGAAGATCCCACATGCCGCGGAGCAACTGGGCCCGTGAACCACAATTACTGAGCCTGCGCGTCTGGAGCCTGTGCTCCGCAACAAGAGAGGCCGCGATAGTGAGAGGCCCGCGCATCGCGATGAAGAGTGGCCCCCACTTGCCGCAACTAGAGAAAGCCCTCGCACAGAAACGAACACCCAGCACAGCCATAAATTAAAAAAAAAAAAAAAAAAAAAAAAGCCAGACCCTTAGAAAAAAAAAAAAAAGAATTTTTAAATAAGTGAAGTTCCCAAAGGGTGAATTAGCCAATTTAACTTTCTATGCTAAGGATAGTGGTCAAAAAAGATACCCCACCAGATGAAGTTTTCTCTCCCATCTCTGAAAATATGCTATTAACATCACACAAAACCTTTTTCAATCTTGCAGTGGTTTCAAGTGAGGGCACTACATGCCCCCCTCCCCGCCCTTCCCAGAGGATGTTTGGAAATGTTTAGTCCCTTTTTGGTGGTCATAATGTCTGAGGCTTGCTATTGGCATGTAGTGGTCATAGGCCAAGGAGGAAAAGCATACTGTAAAATAAGCAATAGTGTCATACTGAAGAAATCATTGCCAAATCTATTGTCATAATGATTTTCCCTGACGTTTCCTTCTAAGAGTTTTATAGTTTTAGCTCTCAGGTATTAGGTCTTTTATCCATCTTGAGTTTTCTATCTGTGGTGTAAAGAAAGGTTCCATATTCATTCTTTTGCACAGTTTTCCCAACACCATTTTTAAAAATTGAAATATAGTTGATATACAATATTATGTTAGTTTCAGGTGTACTACACAGTGATTTGACATTTGCATACATTATGAAATGAGCGCCATAAGTCTAATAACTGTCCCCATTCAAAATTATTACAATATTATTGATCATATTCCTTATGCTGTATATTACATCCCCATGGCTTATTTATTTTATAACTGGAGGTTTGTACCTCTTAATCCCCTTCACCTATTTCTTCCCCTACCCTCCATTCTGGCAACCCTGCCTTTGTTCTCCATATCTGTGAATCTGTTTTCATTTTGTTTTGTTTTTTAGATTCCATATATGTGAGATTGTACAGGATTTGTCCTTCTCTGTCTGATTTTACTTAGCATAACACCCTCCAGATCCATTCATGTTGTTGCAAATGGCAAGATTTCTTTTTTACGGCTGTGTAGTATTCCACTGTGCACACACACCACATCTTCTTTATCCATTCATCTGTTGGTGGACACTTAGGTTGCTTCCGTATCTTGGCAGTTGTAAATATTGCTGCTATGAATTGCATGTATCTTTTTGAATTAGTGTTTTCTTTTTTTTCTGGATACTGTATATCCAGGAGCAGAACTGCTGGGTCATACGGTAGTTCTATTTTTAGTTATTTGAGAAACCTCCAGACTGTTTTCTGCAGTGGCTGCAGCAATTTACACTCCTACCAACAGTGTGCAAGTGTTCCCTTTTCTCCACACCCTTGCCAATACTTATTTGTTGTCTTTTTCATGGTTGCCATTCTGACAGATGTGAGGTAGTACCTCACTGTGGTTTTGATTTACATTTCCCTTATGGTTAGTGATGTTGAGCATCTTTCATGTGTCTGTTGGCCATTTGTATGCCTTCTATTCTTCTATTCTATATCTATTCAGGTCCTCTGCCCATTTTTAAAAAAATGTTTATTTTATATTGGAGTATAGTTGATTAACAATATTGTGTTAGTTCAGGTATAGTTGATTAACAATGTTGTATTAGTTACAGCAAAGTGATTCAGTTACACATATACATGTACCTATTCTTTTTCAAATTCTTTTCCCTTTTACATTATTACAGAATATTGAGCAGAGTTCCCTGTGCTGTATAGTAGGTCCTTGTTGGTTATCTATTTTAGATATAGTAGTGTGTATATGTCAATCCCAAACTCCCAGTTTATCCCTCCCCTCCACCTTTCCTCTTTGGTAACCATAAGTTTGTTTCCTAAGTTTGTCAGTCTGTTTTCTGTTTTGCAACTAAGTTCATTTGTATCTTTTTTTTTTTTGGATTCTGCATATAAGCAATACCATATGATACTTGTCTTTCTCTTTCTCTGTCTAGCTTACTTCACTTAGTATGATAATCTCCAGGTTCATCCATGTTGCTGCAAATGTCTGCCCATTTTTTAAATCAGGTTGTTTGTTTTTTTGTTGTTGAACTGCCTAAGCTTTTGTTTTGTTTTTGTTTGGCTGTGCAGTGTGGAATGCAGATCCCAGTTCCCTGACCAGGGATTGAACCCGCACCCCTTGCAGTGGAAGTGCAGAGTCCTAACCAGGGAAGTCCCTCTTTGTATATTTTGGATATTAATCCCTTACCAGATATATCATTTGCAAGTATCTTCTCCTGTTCAGTAGGCTACCTTTTCATTTTGTTGCAAGTTTCTTTTGCTGTGCAAAAGCTTTTTAGTTTGAGGTGGTCCTATTTGTTTATTTTTGCTTTTGTTTCCCTTGCTTGAGGAGACAGATCCAAAAAACTATTGCCAAGACTGATGTCCAAAAGTATACCCCCTGTTTTCTTCCAGGAGTTGTATAGTTTCAGGTCTTATATTGAAGTCCTTAATCCATTTTTTTTTTTTTTTAAACATCTTTATTGAAGTATAATTGCTTTACAATGGTGTGTTAGTTTCTGCTTTATAACAAAGTGAATCAGTTATACATATACATATGTTCCCATATCTCTTCCCTCTTGCATCTCCCTCCCTCCCACCCTCCCTATCCCACCCCTCTAGGTGGTCACAAAGCACCGAGCTGATCTCCCTGGGCTATGCGACTGCTTCCCACTAGCTATCTATTTTACATTAGGTAGTGTATATATGTCCATGACACTCTCTCACCCTGTCACATCTCACCCCTCCCCCTCCCCATATCCTCAAGTCCATTCTCTAGTAGGTCTGTGTCTTTATTCCCGTCTTGCCACTAGGTTCTTCATGACCTTTTTTTTTTTTTTTCCCTTAGATTCCATATATATGTGTTAGCATACTGTATTTGTTTTTCTCTTTCTGACTTACTTCACTCTGTATGACAGACTCTACCTCCATCCACCTCATTACAAATACCTCCATTTTATTTCTTTTTATGGCTGAGTAATATTCCATTGTATATATGTGCCACATCTTCTTTATCCATTCATCCGATGATGGACACTTAGGTTGCTTCCATGTCCTGGCTATTGTAAATAGAGCTGCAATGAACATTTTGGTACATGACTCTTTTTGAGTTATGGTTTTCTCAGGGTATATGCCCAGTAGTGGGATTGCTGGGTCGTATGGTAGTTCTATTTGTAGTTTTTTAAGGAACCTCCATACTGTTCTCCATAGTGGCTGTATCCATTTACATTCCCACCAACAGTGCAAGAGTGTTCCCTTTTCTCCACACCCTCTCCAGCATTTATTGTTTCTAGATTTTTTGATGATGGCCATTCTGACCGGTGTGAGATGATACCTCATTGTAGTTTTGATTTGCATTTCTCTAATGATTAATGATGTTGAGCATTCTTTCATGTGTCTGTTGGCAATCTGTATATCTTCTTTGGAGAAATGTCTATTTAGGTCTTCTGCCCATTTTTGGATTGGATTGTTTGTTTTTTTGTTATTGAGCTGCATGAGCTGCTTGTAAATCTTGGAGATTAATCCTTTGTCAGTTGCTTCATTTGCAAATATTTTCTCCCATTCTGAGGGTTGTCTTTTGGTCTTGTTTATGGTTTCCTTTGCTGTGCAAAAGCTTTTAAGTTTCATTAGGTCCCATTTGTTTATTTGTGTTTTTATTTCCATTTCTCTAGGAGCTGGGTCAAAAAGAATCTTGCTGTGATTTATGTCATAGAGTGTTCTGCCTATGTTTTCCTCTAAGAGTTTGATAGTGTCTGGCCTTACACTTAGGTCTTTAATCCATTTTGAGTTTATTTTTCTACATAGTGTGAGAAAGTAGTCTAGTTTAATTCTTTTGCATGTAGCTGTCCAGTTTTCCCAACACCATTTATCGAAGAGGCTGTCTTTTCCCCATTGCATATTCTTGCCTCCTTTGTCATAGACTAATTCACCATATTTATTTCTGGATTTATTTTTGGGCTCTCTATTCTGTTCCACTGATCTATGTGTCTGTTTTTGTGCCAGTACCATACTGTTTTGATTACTGTAGCTTTGTAGTATACTTTGAAATCAGGACCCAACACCATTTCTTGAAAAAGACTGTCCTTTTCCCATTGAGTGATCTTGGCACCTTTGTTGAAAATCAACTGACCATATATACAAGTGTTTATTCTTGGGCTCTCTAGTTTATTCTATTAGTCTATATGTCTCTTCTTATGCCAGTACTGCAATGTTTTGTTTTGTTAACTATATTACAAATTATTTTATTTGATCCTTTTAGACATTAAGACAATAATAGTATAGTTTCTATATATTTTTTAAAAAATTTTTATCAAAGTATAGTTGACTTACAATATTATATTAAGTGTAAAACATGGTAATTTAATATTTTTATAGGTTATACTTCATATAATGTTATTATAAAATACTGACACTATTCCCTGTGCTGTACATTACATCCTTGTAATTTATTTATTTTATACCCAGTAGTTTGTACCTCTTGGTCACCTTCACTTGTTTGCCCCTCTCACCACTCCTCTCCCCTCTGGTAACCACTAGTTTGTTCTCTGTATCTGTTAGTTTGTTTCTGTTTTGTTATAATTGTTCATTTGTTTTACTTTTTAGATTCCACATATGAGTGAAATCATATGGTGTTTGTCTGACTTATTTCATTTAGCATAATACCCTCAACGTTCATCCATGTTGTCACAAATGGCAAGATTTCATCTTTTTTATGGCTGAGTAGTATTCCTTTGTACATATACACCACATCTTCTTCATTCATTCATTTATTGGTGTGCACTTAGGTTGTTTCCGTATCTTCACTACTGTAAATAATGCTGCAATGAACACAGGGATGGTGGTGCATATATCTTTTAGAATTAGTGTTTTCATATTCTTTGCATAAATTCCCAGAAGTGGAATAGCTGGATCACATGGCAGGTCTATTCTTAATTTTTTGAGGAACCTCCATATTGTTTTCCATAGAGGCTGCACAAATTAAATTTGGTTTGCTAATATTTGGTTGAGGATTTTTGCATCTATGTTCATCAGAAATACTGGTCTGTAATTTTCTTTTTTTGTGTTGTCCTTGTCTAGTTTTGGCATCAGGGTGATGTTGGCCTCATAAAATGTGTTAGGTAGTGTTCCCTCCTCTTCAAATTTTTGGAAGAGTTTGAGAAGGATAGGTATCAAATATTCTTTGAATGTTTGGTAGAATTTACCAATGAAGCTGTCTGATCCTGGACTCTTATTTGGGGGGACGTTTTTGATTACTGTTTCAATCTCCTTACTAGTGACTGGTCTATTCAGACTTTTTATTTCTTCATGATTCAGTCTTGTAAGTTTGTATAATTCTAAGAATTTATCCATTTCTTCTAGGTTGTCCAATTTGTTGATGGATAGCTGTTCATGGTAGTGTCTTATAATCCTTTGTATTTCTGTGGTCTTCATTGGAACTTCTCCTTTTTCATTTCTGATTTTATTTGAGCCTTCTCTCTTTTTTCTTTCTGAGTCTAGCTAAAGGTTTGTCCATTTTGTTTATCTCTTCAAAGAACCAGCTCTTACTTTCACTGATCTTTTCTACTGTCATTTTAGTCTCTATTTCATTTATTTCTGCTCTGATTTTTATTATTTCCTTCTTTCTACTGACTTTGGGCTTCATTTGTTCTTTTTCTAGCTCCTTTAGGTGTCAGGTTAAATTGTTTGAGATTTTTCTTGTTTCTTGAGGTAGGTTTGTATGCTATAAACTTTTCTCTTAGTATCAATTTTGCTGAATCTCATAACTTTTGATATGTTATATTTTCATTTTCATTTTTCTTCAGGTTTTTAAAATTTCTACTTTGATTTCTTTGTTGACCCAATAGTTGTTCAGTGGCAATGCTTTTTTGATTCCACATATTTGTGATTTTTCCAGCTTTCTTCTTGTAGCTGATTTCTAGTTTCATTCCATTAAGATCAGAAAAGAAGCCTGACATGATTTTAATCTTCTTGAATTTACTGAGACTTGTTTTGTGTCCCAACATAGGGTCTATCCTTAGGAATGTTCTATGTGCACTCGTGAAGAGTGTGTATTCTCCTGCTTTCAGATGAAATGTTCTTTATATATCTATTAAGTTTATCTGGTCTAATGTTTCCTTTAAGGCTGATGATTCCTTGTTGACTTTCTGTCTAGATGATATATCTATTGATGTAAGTGGGGTGTTAAAGCCCCCTAATATTATTATGTTGCTGTCAAGTTCTCCCTTTAGGTCTGTTAATAATTGCTTTTATATATTTTGGTGCTCCTATGTTAGATGCATATATATTAATAAATGCTTTCTTGATGGACTGTCCCCTTTATCATTATTTAATGTCCATATTTGTTTCTTATTGCCTTTTTTGTCTTGAAGTC
Organism: Eubalaena glacialis; assembly: GCF_028564815.1. Classification (NCBI taxonomy): domain Eukaryota; kingdom Metazoa; phylum Chordata; class Mammalia; order Artiodactyla; family Balaenidae; genus Eubalaena; species Eubalaena glacialis. Next base: position 147,002,517 of record NC_083720.1, on the reverse strand, counting down.
TATTTCGACTTATTTGAGAATTGCCACACTTGCTTTCTTTTGGCTGCCATTTTCTTGGAGGGTCATCTTCCATTTCTTCACTTGGGGCCTATGTTTGTGTTGAGAGCTGAGATGAGTCTCACAGAGGCAGCATATAGTTTTGGGCCTTGTTTTTTAATCCACCCAGCCTCTCTATGTATTTTGATTGGTGAATTTAATCCATTTACATTTAGGGTGATTACTGATAGATGAGCACTTAATACTCCCATTTTATCTTTTGTTTTCTGGTTGCTCTGTATCTCCATTGTTTCTTTTTCCTTGTGTTGTCTGCCATTTTAATTTGGTGGTTTTCTATGATATTTTTCTCAGTTTCCTCTTTTTTTATGTTTTGTGTCTCTGCTCAGATTTTTGTTTTGTGGTTACCATGAGGTTTGTATAAAACATCTCATAGATAAAATAGTCCTCTTTCTGCTGATAGCATCTTGTCTTCATTTGCCTATACAGGTTCCATCCTTTTCCTCTTCCCCTTTTATGTTTTCGTTGTCACAAATTATCCCTTTTTATGTTGTAGATTCATCACCAATTTAAGTAGCTATAGTTATTTTTAATGCTTTTTTCCCCCTTTAACTTTTATGCTATAATTAAGTGTTAACAACCTACTCTGATGTAGAATTATAATTTTCTGATTCTGTCTATTTATCACTTTACCAAAAGCTTTGTATAATTTTGCCTTTTTGTTTCAGGTAGAAGAGCTCCTTTCAATATTTCATGTAAGGTAGGACTAGTGGTGATAAACTCCCTTAGCTTTAGTTTGTCTGGGAAAGACTTTATTTCTCCTTCAGATGTGAAGGATAACTTTGCAGATAGAGTATTCTTGGATAAGAGTTGTTTTTATTTTTTTAATTGAGGTATAGTTGATACACAATATTATATAATTTATAGGTGTACAACATAGTGATTGTACAACGTAGTGTACAACAATTTTTAAAGGTCATACTCCATTTATAGTTATTATAAAATATTGGCTCTATTCCGTGTTGTACCACATATCCTTGTAGCTTGTTTATTTTATACATAACAGTTTGTACCTCTTAAGCCCTTACCCCTATCTTCCCCCTTCCCTCTCCCCACTGGTAACCACTAGTTTGTTCTCTATATCTGTGAATCTGTTGCTTTTTTTGTTATAGTTACTGGTTTGTTGTATTTTTTAGATTTCACATATAAGTGATATCATATAGTATTTGTCTTTCTCTGTCTGACTTATTTCACTTAGCATAATACCCTCTAAGTCCATCCATGTTGTTGCAAATGGCAAAATTTCAATCTTTTTTATGGCTGAGTAGTATTCCATTGCATACATACACCACATCTCCTTTATCCATTTATCTTTATTCCATATCTTGGCAATTGTAAATAATGCTGCTATGAACATTGGGTTCATGTAACTCTTTGAATTAGTGTTTTGGTTTTTCTTTTTGGATATATACCCAGGAGTGGAATTGCTGGGTCATATAGTAGTTCTATTTTTAGTTGTTTTGATAAACCTCCATACTCTTTTCCACAGTGGCTGCACCAATTTACATTCCCACCAACAGTGTTCAAGTGTTCCCTTTTCTCCACATTGGGTGACAACTTTTATCTTTCAATATTTTGAGTGTGTCATTCCACCCTCTCTTGGTCTGTAGAGTTTCTGCTGAAAAATCTGCTGATAGCTTAATGGGGGTATATTGATAGGTTACTGTCTTTTGTCCCCAGCTCTCTTGAAAATTATTTCTTTATTATTGACTTTTGACAGTTTTAATATAATGTGTCTTGAGAAGATCTTTTTGCATTGAGGTAATTAAGTATTCTATTAGCTTTGTGGACTTGTATATCCAGTTCCTTCCCCATCTTTGGGGAGTTCTCAGCTTTATGTCTTTAAATAAGCTCTCTGCTCCCTTCTCCCTCTCTTCTCCTTCTAGGATACCCATTATCCTTATGTTGCCCTCTCTAATGGAGTTGGATAGAGTTTCTTCAATTTCTTAGATCTTAGTTCTTTCTCCTCTTCTACCTAAATCATTTCTAGATTTCTATCTTTGAGCTCACTAATTTTCTCTTCCATGTGTTCTGTTCTATTTCCAATACTTTCTAATGCTTTCTCCATCTCATTTATTGAGTTCTTTAGCTCTGGAATTTGTTTGGTTCTTTTTTAGAGTTGGTAAAGTATTGCTTCTATTCATTCATTTTATTCCTGAGCTCACTGAACTGCCTGAGGTTTCTCATGATGGCTATTTTGAATTCTCTATCATTTAGATCACAATCTTCTGTGACTTTAAGTTTGGTTTCTGGAGAACTGTCATTTTCTTTTTGTGATGCTGTGTTACTGTGGTTTTTTTTCATGGTGCTTGGTGAGTTGTTCCTCTGCTGCCTCATCTGAAGTAGCAAGCCCCTCTCTTATTTAGGTAAAGCTTTGTTTACTTAGGTTCTAACAATTCAACAGATTGATAATTAGAGGCTTTTCTTCTGTTTTTTAGTAGGTGGTGCTATAGCACAAGTTTTTGATTTCTCTTCCTGAGCTGCCTCTGGCAATATTTGAGAATTGGCACTTTCCACCCTCCACTGCCTATGTCACAGGTGCCCTCATGGTCTCTGCTTGCACCTCTGGGCTCGCTGGTGCCTTGCTGATGATGGTGCCATTGATGTTGCTGTCATCACTGCCAGGGGCACTGGGATGATGGGTGCCTCCACCATGTCTGGGGTCATTTGGTTAGCGGGCACCACTGCCTCAGTAGGAAGAGGAGGAGGGTGGGAGAAGCTGGGGTCACAGGTGCTTCCACCACATCTGGGTTTGTCAGGTTTGCAGGCACCACCATGGGCAGAGGGGCAAGAGTCATGGACCCTGCCACTACTGCTGCCCAGTTCCACCATGGCTAGGAGGCCATGTGCACTGCCTCCACTGCTGCTACCTGGCTTTCTGGGGCTGCAGGCTTTGCCGCTTCAGGAGTGGGCCTGGGAGTGCAGGCACTGCCTCCACTATTACTCCAGTTCCACCTCCTCTTTGTGTTCCAATCCCCCCACCTTCAGATGCACAGGTGTGTGCATCTCTCCAGCATCCTGGTGTTTTGGGCAGAGGAACCTCTGTTGAGTTAGGGCTGTTTTATTAGTTGTAGACTGAAGGGGAGAGACAAAGGATCTCACGCTGCCATGATGCTGATGTCACTCTCCAGCAATTTTTGAAATCAGAAAGTATGAGACCTCCAACTTTGTTCTTCATTTTCAAGATGACTTTGGGTATTTAGGGGTCCCTTGAGATTCATATGAATTTTAGGATGGGTTTTTCAATTTCTGAAAAAAACACCATTGGGATTTTGAGAGTGACTGCACTCAATCTGTGGATCATTTTACGTAGTATCTTAACAACATTAAATATTCCAATCCATGAATACAGAATGTCTTTCTATTTATTTGTTTTCTTTAATTTCTTACAGCAATGTTTTGTAGTTGTCAGTGTACAAGTCTTTCACCTTGTTGGTTAAATTTATTTTATTCTTTTTGATGCTATTGTAAATGAAATTGTTTTCTTAATTTCCTTTTCAGATTGTTCATTGCTAGCAGTATAGAAAAGCAACTGATTTTTGTGTACTGACTTTGTATCCTGAAGCTTTGCTGAATTTATTAGCGCTAACAGTTTTTTTGTGTGGAATCTTTAGGGTTTTCTACATTATAAAATAATGTCACCTGTTAACAGAGATCATTTTACTTCCTTCAAATCTAGTTGCCTTTCTTTTTCTTGCTTAATTGCTTTAGCTAGAACTTCCAATACCATGCTGAATATAAGTGGCAAAAGCAGGCATCTTTGTTTCATTCCTGATTTTAGGGAAAGGGCTTTGTCTTTCACCACTGAGTATGATGTTAGCTATGGGCTTTTCATATATGGCCCTTATCATGTTAAGGAAGTATCCTTCTACTTCTAGTTTATTGAGTGTTTTTTTTTATCATGAAAGGTATTGAACTGTGTCAAATTATTTTTTCTGCATCAATTAAGATGATCATGTAGTTTCTTCCTTTCATTATGTTAATGTGGTATATTACATTGATTGATTTTCATGTGTTGAACCATCCTCATATTCCAGGGTTAAAACCCAACCTGGTCATGGCATATAATCCATTTAATATAGTACTCAATTCAATTTGGGAGTATTATGTTGAGAATTTTTGCATCTGTATTCACAAGGGATAGTGGTTTATAGTTTTCTTTTCTTTTAGTGTCTTTGTGTGGTTTTAGTCTCAGGGGACTGCTGATCTCATTGGATGAATTAGGAAGTGTTCAGTTTTTTGGAAGAGTTTGAGAAGGATTGATGTTAGTTCTTCTTCAAATATTTGGTAGAATCTACCTGTCAAGCCATTTTGTCCATTGCTTTTCTTTGCTTAGGAGGTTTTTAGTTACTGATTCAATCTCCTTGCTAGTAATAGGTCTATTCAGATTTTCTATTTCTTCATAAGTTGGTTTTGGCAGATTGTATTTTTCTAGAAATGTGTCCATCTTATCCCGGTTATCCAATTTGTTGACGGACAACTCTTCGTAGTATTCTTTTATATTATTTTTTATTTCTGTAAAATCAGTAGTAATGACCCCACTTTCATTTCTGATTTTAGTAATTTCTCTCTTTCCTTAGTCAATGTAGCTAAAGATTTGTTGATCTTTTCAAAGAAATAACTTTTCATTTCATGGCGTTCTTATACTCAAAAATATACCTACTTACAAAATATATACTTAGTCCATAATTTTATAACTGCTTACTTATGTATTTTCCTTATAAGAGTGAGAATTAATTTTTAAGGCCAGTTTGTAGCTTTACAATAGGTACTCAATAAATTCATTGTTAAATGAATGAATAAGTTTAAAGGGGTAAACAGAATGAAATGTACATAAATCATAAATGCAAAGGAGGCATGGGGTAGACTGAGGTAAATGTGCAAAGTTAACCCTAAAATACTGAACACAGTACAGTTCCCTTAACAGCATGAATTTTGTTTTTTTCTTAGTATTTACAACAGTTATTGAGGTGGATTTCTATTTTTAAAGCCTGGTTTCTACAGAGTTTAGAGTTCTTCCTTACCCTTCTTTGATGCTTAAACTTTTTTATCATGAGCCAGGGAACAAATCCCTAGTCTTACCAGGAAATGCTGATTTTTTTTCACTTTGTACTCCGGCCTTAGCTGAACTCATGACCCCTGATGTTTTTGTTTGTCTTCAAATCCACGCTGTGCCTCCAGGGTTCCATAAAGCCTTGCACACAGGCATGCAATTAAGTCATTCAAACATGCAGGAGTTTATTTACAAAATCAGAAGGGCATTTGGTTAATTGTAAGGCCCCTTCCAACTCCATCAGTCCATGATTCTGCTGAAGATGAGTTACACAGCTTGCTGAGTTTAAATGCCGTGAAATGCTTCCTAGCAGGAGGTTTCAAATTATGGTCTGATAATCCTGGGGTACCACGGAGAGGCTTCAGGACTCCACAAACCTTTTATGCAAATATTGTTTTTAAACTATTTTCACCATTAAGAAAATGAATGGACAAGTCACAGACTGAGAGAAAATATTTGCAAATCATATGGCTCATAAACAACTTCTATCCATAACATGGATTCCCCCCAACATAAATAACATTTATGCCTTTATGCATTCTGTAAATGAAATTAAAAATGTAAATATTGCACATGCCTTTTAAAAATGTATAGGATAGAGGGACAACTTGTATTCAGAATATATAAAAAACCCTTACAACTCAATACAAAGAAGATAAATAACCCAGTTTTAAAATGGGCAAAAAATTTAAGTAGACATTTCATCAAAGATCTGTGAATGGCCAATAAGCACATGAAAATATGCTTGATGGTCATCAGGGAAATACAAATTAAAATCACAGTGAGATAACCCTTCACACCACTAGAATGGCTATAGGCAAAAAGACACAATAACAACTACTGGTGAGAGAATCTGAAGAAACTGGAATCCTCACACATTGCTGGTGGGAATGTAAAGTGATACAATTACTTTGGAAAACAATGTGGCAGTTTCTTTAAAAGTTAAACATAAATTTACCATGTGACTCAGGAAATTCACTCCTAGCAATCTATCCAAGAGAAATAACCACATATATTCACACAAAGGCCTGTAAGCAAATGTGGCATTATTCCTAACAACCAAAACTTGGAAAAAACCTGAATGTGTACCAACTGGTGAGTATAGATAAACAAAATTTGGTATATCCATACAGTAGAATATTGTTCAGCAATAAAAATTAACAATTCATGCTATAAGACGGGCGAACTTCAAGAACATGCTAAGTGAAAGAAGCCAGACAAAAAGATTACAGGAGTCAACTTAATGAGATGCCCAGAGAAAGCAAAGCTATAGAGTCAGAAAGTACCTTAGGTGTTTGGGGTGGGAAAGAGGAATGTTGCAGATAGGCAAGAAAACAAGTTTTTTCAACACAACTCTTCCTATAGTGCATTCAGCAGTTATCAGTTACAGCATCTTGTGTAACTGGCTCAAAAGAGCCCACCCATATACTCGAATCAGTCCATAGTCCAATTAGAGATTTGTTTCCACATCCAAAGTAACTTTTTGACTATGCTGATGGGGGATTCTAGGCACTGCATTGACTTGTGTCCCACTGTCACAAAGGGCTGATAGGTTTGACAACTTTATTTTTATTTTATTATAGCCGCACCATGCAGCATGCAGGATCTTAGTTCCCCAACCAGGGATCGAACCCGTGCCCCCTGCAGTGGAAGCACAGAGTCTTAACCACTGGACCACCAGGGAAGTCCCAGGTTTGACAACTTTGAATGCCATCAAGTTCCCAACACACTTTGACCAGTGCATAAATCTACCAGTCCCAGACAGAAACAGAGGAGCCTCAACCCCTGTCTTAGGCCTGCTTCTTCTTAAAAGGAGAAAGGCCTAGGAGGTGGTGCTGAATGCATTAGGTACACATCAATCCAAACTGCACGGATCTCCACAAGGGAACCTTGGTTCTCTTGGCCCTCCTCCTGCTGCAGCAGTAGGGTCAGCCATAGAGAACTGCGTGGGTTCCACTCCTGGCTCGCCCACGCAGCTGGCAGGGCGACCTCCTCTGCTAGTCAAGGAAGAAGCCTCTACAGTCTCATTGGGCTTTTGCCCAAACCCATCCTTTGTATCACTTCTTTCCAGCTTAGTGTAGGAATAGACCTTAGTACATTATGATGTAACTGACTGTCCCTTGTCACCACTTTATCAATGAGGTCTGCTACCTTCCAGGGCCTGTTCCATACCTGCTTAGTCCACCAGGTATGTCTCACCTGTATTTTTTCTTTTCTTTTTTTTTTTATTAGTTATCTATTTTATACATATTAGTGTATATTTGTCAATCCCAATCTCCCAATTCATCCCACCACGACCACCCCACCACTTTCCCCGTTTGGCGTCCATACGTTTGTTTTCTACATCTGTGTCTCTACTTCTGCCTTGCAAACCGGTTCATCTGTACCATTTTTCTAGATTCCACATATACACGTTAATATACGACATTTGTTTTTCTCTTTCTGACTTATTTCACTCTGTATGACAGTCTCTAGGTCCATCCACATCTCTGCAAATGACCCAATTTCATTCCTTTTTATGGCTGAGTAATATTCCATTGTATATATGTACCACATCTTCTTTATCCATTCGTCTGTCAATGGGCATTTAGGTTGCTTCCATGACCTGGCTATTATAAATAGCGCTGCAATGAACATTGGGGTGCATGCGTCTTTTTGAATTATGGTTTTCTCTGGGTATATGCCCAGGAGTGGGATTGCTGGGTCATATGGTAGTTCTATTTTTAGTTTTTAAGAAACCTCCATACTGTTCTCCATAGTGACTGTATCAATTTACGTTCCCACCAACAGTGTAAGAGGGTTCCCTTTCCTCCCCACCCTCTCCAGCATTTACTGTTTGTAGATTTTCTGATGATGCCCATTCTAACCGGTGTGAGGTGATACTTCATTATAGTTTTGATTTTCATTTCTGTAATAGTTAGTGATGTTGAGTAGCTTTTCATGTGCCTCTTGGCCATCTGTATGTCTTCTTTGGCGAAATGTCTATTTAGGTCTTCTGCCCATTTTTTGATTGGGTTGTTTGTTTTTTTGATATTGAGCTGCATGAGCTGTTTATGTATTTTGGGGTGCAACTGGCACCAGTAAGCATAAGTTTGCTGTGAGCTTTTTGAGGTGATAGAAAGGTTCTAAAATTAGATTGGTAATGGTTACACAACTCTATTAATTTACTATAATTCATTGTACACTTAAAATGTATGGTATCTAAATTTCAATAAAGCAGTTTTAAAGCAGTTTAAAGCCAATAAACAACAATATGTTCATCCTAAATATATATGTGTATATATGTATTTATCTATTCATTTAAGACATTTAAGAAATTGTATAAAAACATACTTACTGTACCCTCTCGTGTACTGTCTACCACACTGGGAGCCTATGTGTTAACTTGTGTCATTTTTATGTGTATCTCAGCATATATCTTCTCTTGTCATCTCTGTTTATAATCAGAGAAAATCATAAAACCGTAAGATGAACAAAACAATACAAAAGCCATTTCTGACGAACAGTCTGTGAATCAGATTTTTCTTGATACTTTACAACCAAATGCAGAAATAAATTTATTTCGGAGGCTTTCTGCAACTATAATAAATACTTTTCACAACATTTTTGTGCTCATCAAAAATACTGCTTTTATCGACTTACTTCCTAATAAGTAAATGTATAAATTTTAATATATAAATAATAATAAATATATTTTTAATATATTGGAGTTGTGCATTTATTTTTAAGTTTAAAAAACATTTCTGTTGCTAAAACAAAAAAAGAGATCTAAATTCTCCTCAGCCACAGGTGGTACCAAAAGATCAAGCTTAACTACATTTTTACGAGTAGAGTGATTAGAAATAAGTTCAGGGCTTCCCTGGTGGCGCAGTGGTTAAGAATCCACCTGCTAATGCAGGGGACACGGGTTCGAGCCCTGGTCCGGGAAGATCCCACATGCTGCGAAGCAACTAAGCCCGTGCGCCACAACTACTGAGCCTGAGCTCTAGAGCCCGCGAGCCACAACTACTGAGCCCACGTGCCACAACTACTGAAGCCCACACACCTAGAGCTCCACAACAAGAGAAGCCATCGCAATGAGAAGCCCGTGCACCACAACGAAGAGTAGCCCCCGCTCGCCACAACTAGAGAAAGCCCACGTGCAGCAATGGAGACTCAAAGCAGCCTTAAATAAATAAATAAATAAATAAATAAATAAATAAAATCGATTTTAAAAAAAGTTAAAAGAAATAAGTTCGGTTCAAAAGAATACTTTATTATTGTCCTCTGAGGCTCCCATGAAGGTAGATGGGATTCTACTTAGACAGCAAAGGTTTAACTTCAAAAAACATTAAAAAAAAATCAGGTGTTCCATTTCTTCCTTTATCCAACATTTCTTAGAAACGTAGAGTACTCTTTCCTGCTTCCTCTTTCCTGTGGGCTGGAGTCCAAACATACCAGAGTTCTTGTAGCTATCCTGGACCATGAGATGACTGAGAACAGAAGCTACATATGGCAAAGCAACAAGATAGAAGGAATGAGAGTTCCTGAAACCAGGGAATTGTTATACTCTCTCTGGAATGCCTACCTCTGGATTTCTTGAACATGAGAGGTAGACATCTATATTGTTTTATACCACAGCCTTACGACTAAACTTAATTCTAATGAGAATACTGAGATCAGAGTGGTGTTATAGAGGGAGCGGCAGGCCCCAAAACTCTCAGATTGGAAGTGAAGTGCCTGGCATCTTCAAGGCACAATATAAACGGGCTAGGGTATTGGTAAAGGGAGGGAGATGGAGTGATGGCTAATGGGGAGGCAGATGGTATAGGGCCTAGTGGCTCATTGGTTCTTTGAGCTTTTATTTAAATGTAGAAAACCAGTGGAGGGTTTTGAGACGAAAAGTGACTTGATTGATATATATATACATGTATATATATATATCTTTTGGCTGCATTGGGTCTTCGTTGCTGCGCAAGGTCTTTCTTTAGTTGCGGCGAGCTGGGGCTACTCTTGCTGTGGTGCGCGAGCATCTCATTGCGGTGGCTTCGCTTGTTGCAGAGCGCAGGCTCTAGGCGCACAGGCCTCAGTAGTTGTGGCTCGCAGGCTCTAGAGCACAGGCTCAGTCGTTCTGGCGCACGGGCTTAGTTGTTCCGCAGCATGTGGGATCTTCCCGGACCAGGGCTCGAACCCGTGTCCCCTGCATTGGCAGGCAGATTCTCAACCACTGCGCCACCAGGGAAATCCAATAGTCTCTACTATTTTATATGTTTAAAATATTCTAGTATTGATCTTAAAGATCAAAGTCAGTTATTTCACTGACAAAAATGGGTTTATCTGGGGATAGCAGAAAATTACAATTTGGGACAAACATGCCACGGCGAAAACCATAGGTAAGTCCAGTGAACAAAGGAGAGGAACGTTATTTTATAAAGAAAAGGGGGGAAGTTGGGAGAGGTTGTTTTGAATGAAAGTCCACGGGAGAAAAGTGACAGTTCGGGGTAATGACGGTTTCTCATTGGCTGAGTTGCTAGGGTAGTGGATTTCTTCTAGGAGGTGCAACGTACAGCTTTTCCTGTAGGTTCACTGTACACCTGTTCCTGTTGGGGGCTGTAAATGATGATCCTTTTCTGTTGATTCTTCTTTTGGGCTCTGTACTTGACAATTCTTCCTGTAACTGATGTGGAGCTGTACTGTGTGAGTGCTCCCCCTTCTGGTCTCCCAACTTCATTTTAGTGAGGTTTCACTTTATTAATTTTCATACTAGGTTATAAAATTTCATGAAAAACTTTTCACAATCACCTTTATTAACTGGCCAAAGCTAAAACTGAATAATTTGTAACTAGTTTTAGAGTAACCTATCAGAAAAACTAATGTGTTAACACAAGGATTTGGTCTGTTTAGAAACTAAAAACAGTCCAAGATAGTATATGGTGGGCTCAGAGAGTGCTACCTCTGAATCCTGCCTCTGGGTTTTACTAGTTGTGTGGGTGAGCTTGATTTGTGGAATTCGAGGGCCTAGTGGGCCACTTGAACTGGCACTGCAGGATGAACGGCATTTAACATTCCTAATCCACCAAAGGGTAACCATCTTTATCTCTGAAGATTCTGTGAGGATTCAGTGCTTAGCCGAGTTCCTGGCACATAAGAATCATCTCCTATTTTCTCCTAGGAGAAAACTTACATTTTCATTCTCTGTCCCTTAAAATCTTATCTTTGAAATGTAAACATAGCCCTCAATCGCCTGAGACTGAGCCTGGATTAATTCAGTTCTACCAACTGAAATAAAAGAGAAAAAATAGAGGGAAAGAGGCCTTTTTCCCCTAGTGGTCCAGTGGCTAAGACTCCATGCTCCCAATGCAGGGGGCCCGGGTTCGATCCCAGGTCAGGGAACTAGATCCCACATGCCGCAACTAAGAGTTCACATGCCACAACTAAAAGATCCCGCATGCCGCAACTAAAAAAAAAGAAAGATCCCAAGTGTTGCAACTAAGACCCGGTGCAGCCAAATAAATAAATATTAAAGAAAAAAAAAAAAGCGGCCTTTTTAAACACAAGCTGCTAAAAGGGCTCTTTAGCCCAAACTCTAAATCACAACCTCCTTAAGACTAACTGTCAAGGGCAAATACAGATCCTAAAACTCTTCTCCAGAAATAATGAAAGACTTTAGCCATCAGAACGAGTAAACAATTTATTCCAACTGTTATCTGTAAACTAGTGAGTTTTGTGTTGTACCCGATTCATGACTAAAGTTTTAAAATGACAACTATGAGATCTCTGCCTGTGTCTATCTGAATGTATGTCTATGTGTGTATGTTACAGTACAGTATTTTTCTACCTGTGGATGATGTCACCAAAATAATTTGTTAAAGAGCTCTATTTAATTTGCTTAAAAATAAGCCCTTATAAATTGTTTCTAAATCTCAGAGATATAATAAAAGCCCCAATTTTTTTTTTTTCAAGTTCATGTGATCTAGGATAATCTTTGGTAAATAAAAGCTAATTTTAAACTTGGTTTAATTAATACAGGTTATTTCTTCAGAGTTATTAGCATTAAATATACTGCAGATAAACAATTTTGTTCCACGTGGTTTACTCGTCAAATAGGCTCAGGTTGTCTTTATTGCCAAGTCTGTCAGAAAAAAAAAAATGACTGCTTTAATGTCTCATGAAATTTTCATGAGTAATCTAAGTATGACTGCTAAAACCAAATGAATTAAACGGATGTAAATGAGATAAGTTTTTAGATAATCTTTTTAGTGCTGATTGTCTTATGTCTACTTAAACAGTTTCCCAAATCTCTTTAGTAACTTACACCCTTAGAATTAAATTAAATGATGAGAATTCATTGAATGTCTAGATCACTTCCAAATAAGAAAAAATACTGAAACATTAATTACCAAACAAGTTTAAGTCTATCTACGTTTGACCCCTTATTAAAGAGGAGGCTTTGAGAAAATGTGATTTTGTTCTAAAGCAAAGCTGATTCTTTCTAAATGGGAAAGAAAACAAGGGACAGACTAAAATGGACATAGAAAGTTGTTCAAGGTTTCTTAAAAAAGGAATCTTTGAAATTTTATGTATGGTTAGGACTAAGATTGGAATGAATTTAATTAAGTGAATGAATTTTAATATCAAAAGTAAGCTGGTATGGGGACTTCTCTGGTGGTCCAGTGGTAAAGAATCCACCTTCCGATGCAGGGGACGCAGGTTCGATCCCTGGTCGGGGAACTAAGATCCCACATGCCGCTGGGCAACTAAGCCCGTGCACCACAACTAATGAGCTCGCACGCCTCAACGAGAGAAGCTGCGTGCTGCAAACTACACAGCCCGCGCACTCTGGAACCTGCACGCCACAACTACAGAACCCACGCACCCTGGAGCCCGCACGCCACAGCTAGAGAGAGAAAAAAAACCTGCACGCCACAATAAGAAGCCCACACGCCACAATGAAGAGCCCAGGTGCCCCAACTAAGACCCAACGCAGTCAAAAAAATAAATAAAATTTAAAAAAAAAAGTAAGCTGGTATGAAATTAAAATCTGGCTTTTTTCCTCTGTTAAAAGGACAAAATGGGACTTCCCTGGTGGTCCAGTGGCTTAGACTCTGCACTCCCAATGCAGGGGGCCCAGGTTCGATCCCTGGTCAGGGAACTAGATCCCACATGCTGCAACTAAAAGATCCCACATGCACAACTAAAGATCCCATGTGCTGCAACTAAGACCTGGCACAACCAAATAAATAAATAAATACATAAATAAATAAATTTTTTTAAAAATAGGACAGAGTCTTTTTTTAGGTCATTGGTCTACTTTCAATGAGAAACTGCAAACAAAGGTTTTCTTTACCTTTAATGTAATCTATCTAGAAAAATATAGATTCTATATTTTGTCTTTATCAGGTGTCTGATTACTTAATTAAAAAAAAAAACTGAGTCTTTTCAATATTAAAAGAGCTAAGGCCTTTTACAACTATTTAACTTTATGTGTTTGCCTGAAAAGTCTTTGTCGCTCTGATTAAATGGATAACTAAGTATGGTTTCACAGTGACCTATGATCCTATTTGACCAAGTGTTTTAAAACCTTTTTGATATTTTTGACAATCTTCCCAAATATCATTAACTCTAAATGAAGTCTTATTGACCTAGAAATAACTTTTCAGGTGTCCCGAGTTGCTGGAACACCTGAAAAGATTTGTTTTCTCTTCTTATAAAAGAGAGATTTAAAGTAATTAGGTTAATTTGGTAGGTTAAATTACATAGGCAGCATTGTCAAATAAATGATGTTAAGCCTTCTTAGGTTATATTGTATGGGTAAGTGTTATTAATATAAATGCTCTAAAATTTTAAGATATTCCTAAAATTTGGACATGTCCTAATGTAATGTTATCAGTCATAATTCTAGTTATTATCTTAAAATGTCGTGTGTCACAGAGATAACCAAATTTCCTTGTCAATTCTATTATAATGAATCAGATCTTAAATAAAGGACATTTTAAAGTCTTTTATCATTTACAGGCAATTAGTGTTTCATTCAGATGCTTTTACAAAAACTTCCTGCAAGTGTGTTTCACCTTCAGAGAAATTCATGGACAGGAAACTAACAAGTACTCTAGAATACAAGTTGCTGGTGACTTTCAAATTATATCATTGAACTGAATAAAAATTTACACAACAGAGAAACTGATGACTTCATAAAACTTCTAACAAAAGATTAAGCAGAACAAGAATTACAAAGGACTGAATGAAATGAGGAAAATGATCATAATTTTTTATGATTTTAAGAACTTGAAACATTGCAGATTTTTTTAACATTTTGTTTCTTCAAATTTAAGAAAAACTTTTTCTCTTCTCTTTCAAGCTAATTATGACTTAGAGCAATTTGGCAAATTATACCTTTGTAAGCAGAATTGAAACATGTATCTTTTTCCTCCCTACCTGATCCCTCCAGAATTCAGAAACTCTCAGTGAATATTCTTTTCTTGGCAATATAGTTATTTGCATATGTTCAATAAGAATCTGTTCTCCTTATAACAGAATACAGTTGGAAAATGATTATATTACTAAAGTTTTCACTGGAAGAACGTATTTGAGAGAGACATATACAGACCCAGCTATGACCAGACAACTTTAAGGAACTAAGATTGACTCTACGGAGGCAACAAAGCCCTTTGGAAAAACAGCCTGGTACCTTGCTTACAGGGTTCCCAGTGCCTTACCGGGTGAGTAAGGAAGGTCACACTTTCTGGCAGGCCCAGGAACCTCAGGATATTTTAGGGACCTCAAGAAGAGAGGAATTCACCCAAATCTATGGGTACTGCAGGCAAATTCTGATGACAAATGTTTGACTTGGCTTCTTAGCCTCAAGAGGCTGTTAAAAGTTCAATCTGGAGGGGGCTTCCCTGGCGGTCCAGTGGTTAAGACTCTGTGCTCCCAATGCAGGGGGCACAGGTTCAATCCCTGGTTGGGGAACTAAGATCCCACATGCTGGGCAGCGCAGCCAAAAGATTAAAAAAAAAAAGTTCAGTCTGGAGATTCCTTATAAAAAGTTCCAGTGAAGCAGATTTAAAAGAGCCTATATGGTCAACCGCTATTCTTGCTGCACTTCTGTAAATAACCAGGCCAAGTTTGTTGAATCTAGACTTATTTTGCAAACAAATTAGCCTTAATGTGGCTATCTTTGGTAAAAATGAGGGAGATTTTAAAGAAAAAATAAGCTTCAGTAGGAACTATAATACACACTTGTGGATATTAGATTCTGGTGCTATTAATTTCCCTTGAGGTTTTGTTATTTTCTGAAAACTGGACTGAATCCTGAATTTTTCTAGTTTCCTCCATTATTTGGCTACAACTCTCCAAACTAACATTAATTTATTTTTTATTTTGGCTGTGTTGCGTCTTTGTTGCTGTGAGCGGGCTTTCTCTAGTTGGGGCGAGTGGGGGCTACTCTTCGTTGTGCTGCATGGGCTTCTCATTGCGGTGGCTTCTCTTGCTGCGAAGCATGGGCTCTAGGCACGCAGGCTTCAGTAGTTGTGGCACGCGGGCTCAGCAGTTGTGGCACGCGGGCTCTAGGGCACAGGCTCAGTAGTTGTGGCGCATGGGCTTAGTTGCTCCACGGCATGTGGGATCTTCCCGGACCAGGGCTTGAACCTGTGTCCCCTGCATTGGCAGGTGGATTCTTAACCACTGCGCAACCAGGGAAGTCCGCAAGGTAGCATTTCTAATTTTCTCCCTCCCTTTTAACTTGGAATCATTGAGAACTAAAACTGTCCTTTTTCCTAAAGTCCTACAAACTGAAGCTAGATGTTTTAAAATAAATTTTGGAAAAATCACCACAATAACTCACGTTTAGACAATCTTCCTCATGCCTGTTGCTATATGGGCCACTCAGAAAGTTTACCTGAACATCTGATGACATCATCAAAGACATTCAAACTACAAAAGCTGCTTCAACCCTGAAATCCAGAAATCTTCTCACCTGGCTACCCTGAGAACTCAAAAACTTATCTATAATTTGCTCCAATTATTAACCATTGTTTTTCTTTTGTCTCCATAGACATGCCTCTTATTAAATACCTGCTTGTACCATAGGCCTAACTTTGGGAACCCAACTGCATGACCACCTCCTGAATGAGTCTAACTGAAGTGACCTATTGTCAAGACTAAGAGACTTTGAAAGGGAACAGCTCAATTTTTAATATGTAAAACTTCCAGGGACGTTTCAGAGGAGGGAACTATTGGGGCCCAGCCACAGGACACCCCAAAATATGCCTCAGTGGAATTCTGATTATCTTGAATGAATGTTACTTGAGAAACAGCTGGTGAAAAAAAAAACAATATTAAAAAAAAAGGAAAGAAAACTAACACTGACTCCTCTCTTTTCCTGTGAAAGTGGGAAATAAATCTAGCGTGTGAAGGTACTCTCCCTACACCAGGAGGATAGAGAGCCCCCTTATCAACAGAGTTAGGGAATCCAAGGCTGAGAAAGCTATATAAACTAACTTTGTTACTTCTTCATCAGTCTGCTACCCCAAGAACAAGCCCCTTTGTTTTGTTAAATCTTTGCAAATGATTGTTTCTTTGTCTAAAAATAATATATAAACAGCCTGCTTTGGTTGCTTGGGGCGGGGGTCCTATTTCTATGAGACCTTTGTGTGTACAAATTAAATTATTTTCCTGTTAATTTGTCTTGTGTCAATTCAATTATTAGACCAGCCAAAAGAACTCAAGAGGGGTTAAGGGGCAAATTTCCCCTTCCCCACACTACCAAGTACTAATTTTTGCTGCTTGAGCAATTAATCATTTGACAACTAATTCAGACATAGAAACGTACAAAAAAACGTGTCTGCCCTCACTGTTGAGGACAGAAATTGGCATTTAAAACCATTCAAGCAGACTCCCAATTTTCAGTCAGATATGTAAGGACCTTGGAAGACATCACTCTTTGCTAACAACAAATAAAACAGCTGAAGAGATTGAACATTCAATAACTTTCCTTAGATCTGTCAGAGAAGTGAGTCCATGGGGCAAACTGCTTCCCCTAAAATTGGACAGATATAGAAAATCACAACTTAGAGCAGAAACCCGCAAACAAGAACCTCTGCGGGAACCAGCGCCAGGGTAAGAGAACCTGAACTGTAAATGATGAACTGCCAGAGGCTCAGAGTGGGCAAGTCTGGGAGTTAAAAATTCCAAGGGGTTCCCTCTCTTTTGTGAGTTTTACCTCCTGGAGTTCTGCCAGGTTCTCAAAGGAAAGAGCAGAGAAAAATCCCCTTGGGCTTCCTGCAGGAAAAGTAACCATTTTGAAACACAGCAGAGCATTCTGTTCTTAACAAAGCCTGCCCTCAAGAGAAATTATGTTACCAGAGCCTAACTGACCTGGGGAAAAGGAACTACCTAACTCCACCCTCTCCAGCCATCCTGTCTCACCTATGGTTGCGGGTGTGAAGAGAGGCTGAGAAGCACAAAGTTCACAGCCTAGGGCACAAACTCACTTAACAATGGAGACCTAATCATAGGACTATAGAAAGCTTCTCCTCCCCATATCTTACCAGCATATCACTAAAGCGCTATTGTTCCTTTTACCCAGCACATGCCTGGCTTTCAGCAAAAAATTACAAGGTATAAAAAAGGTAAAATAAAACAGTTTAAAGAGACAGAGCCAGCATCAGAACCAGACTCAGATATGGCAGGGATGCTGGAATTATCAGACCATGAATTTAAAACAACTATGACTAATATGCTAAAGACTCTAATGGGAAAAGTAGACAAGATGCAAGAACAGATGTGCAATGTAAACAGAGACAGACATTTTAAGAATCAAAAAGAAATGTTAGAGAACAAAAACACTATAATAGAAATAAAGAGTGCCTTTCATGGGCTTATTAGTAGACTGACACAACTGAGGAATAACCTCTGAGCCTGAGGATATGTCAATAGAAACTAAAAGCAAAGAGAAAAGACTGAAAAAAAGGGTACAGGATATCCAAGAACTGTGGCACAACCATAAAAGTTGCAACATACACATAATGGGAACACCAAAAGGAGAAGAGGGAAAGGAACAGGAGCAATGTTTGAAGCAATAATGACTGAGAATTTCCACCATATTAAGATCAGACACCAAACCACATGTCTTAGTCAGCTTGGGCTGCTATAACAAGTTACTATAGACTGGATGACGTAATTAAACAATAAACATTTATTTTTCACAGTTCTGGAGGCTGAGAAGTACAAGATCAAGGTGCCAGGAGATTCAGTTCCAATGAAAAACTGTGTCCTGGTTTGTAGGTGGACATCTTCTTGCTGTATCCTCCCATGGCAGACCGTAAAGAGAGTGAGAGCAAGCTCTCATAGCTCTTGTTATAAGAGCACTAATCCCACTTAGGAAGGCTCCACCCTCATGACCTAATTACTTCTCAAAGACCCCCCCCCCACCTCTTAATACCATCACAAGTGGGTTAGGATTGCAACATATGAATTTTGGGGGGGGGCACAAACATTCAGTCCGTAACATCACAAAACCGCGGGAAGCTCAGAGAACACCAGGCAGGATGAATGCCAAATAAACTACACGTAGGCATATCATATTCCAACTGCAGAAAATCAAAGACAAAGAAAAAAATCTTGAACGAAGCCATAGGAAAAGAGCATCTTACCTAAAGAGAAGCAAAGAATTACTTCCTACTGCTCCTCAGAAACCATGTAAACCAGAACGTGGTACAGGAAAATATTTACAATGTTGAGAGAGAAAAAAAACCAACCTAGAATTCTGTACCCTGCAAAATTATCCTTCAAAAACGAAGAAGAAATACAGACTTTCTTAGACAAACACTGAGGGAATTTGTGGCCAGTACATCTGCCTTGCAGGAAATGTTAAAAAGAAGTTCTTTAGAGAGAAGGAAATTGATATAGGTCAGAAACTTGGACCTACATAAAGAAAGAACAATAGAGAAAGAATAAGTGAAGGTAAGTAAAAACCTTCTATCAAAAAAAAAAAAAGAGAGAAAAATACCATATGCTAATGCATATATATGGAATTTTAAAAAGAGGTATGGATGAACCTAGTGGCAGGGCAGGAATAAAGACGCAGACATAGAGAACAGACTTGAGGGCACGGAGGGGGAGGGGAAGCTGGGACGAAGTGAGAGAGTAGCATTGATGTATATACACTACCAAATGTAAAATCGATAGCTAGTGGGAAGCAGCACATAGCACAGGGAGATCAGCTCGGTGCTTTGTGACCACCTAGAGGGATGGGATAGGGAGGGTGGGAGGGAGACACAAGAGGGAGGAGATACAGGGATATATGTATATGTATAGTGGCTTCACTTTGTTATACAGCAGAAACTAACACACCATTGTAAAGCAATTATGCTCCAATAAAGATGTGGAAAAAAACAAAAAAAACTTTTATATTTCTTATTCTTAATAGTCTAACAGATAACAGAATATCAACAATGATACAAGGGATGGGAGGGAGGAATCAGGAATATTTTGTTATTATAAGGTACTTACACAACCCAAGAAGTGGTACAGTGTTATCTGAAAGTGAACTAGGATTAGTTGTATATTGCAATGTATATGGCAAATTTGAGGGCAACCACTAAAAAAAGTTTTAAAAAGACTGTAATTGATATGCTAAGAAAGGAGAGAAAATGGAATCATATAAAATACTCAATTAAGACCACAAATTGCAGAAAAAGAGCGGAAGACGAAAACAGTAACAAAGAACAAGAGTAATGAATAGAAAACAATAATAAACATGGTATATATTAATCAAAATATATTAATAATCACTTCAAACATCAATGGTCTAAACACAATTAAAAGACAGAAATAGTCAAAATGTACCAAACAAGATTCAACTACATGTTGCCTAAAAAAACCCCACTTTAAATATACAGATGCATATATATTTAAAAATAAATGGATAAAGAAAGATATACCATGCTAACACTAATCAAAGGAAAGTAGGAGTACCTATATTAATTTCAGACACAGCTGACTTCAAAGCAAGGAAAATTATCAGGGATAAAACATGACACTCCATAATGATAACGGGGTCAATTCTCCAAGAAGTCATAACAATCTTTAATGCGTATGTACCTAACAACAGAGCATCAAAACACACGAAGCAAAGCTGATAGAACTGCAAGGAGAAACAGATAAAACCACAACTGTAGTTGAAGACTTTAATACCCCTCTGTCAGAATGGACATTTCCAGCAGGCAAAAACTAAGGAAGATCATAGTTGAATGCAACAGCACCATCAATCAACTGGATATAATCGACGTCTAGAGACTACTTCCTCCAGAAATAGCAGATCACACATTCTTCTCAAGCTTACGTGGAACACTCACCAAGATAGATCACATTCTGGGTCATAAAACACACTTTAATAATTTTATTTATTTTTTTTTATTTTTATTTTTATTTTATTTTTATTTTTTTTAAACATCTTTATTGAAGTATAATTGCTTTACAATGGTGTGCTAGCTTCTGCTTTACAACAAAGTGAATCAGTTACACATATACATATGTTGCCATATCTCTTCCCTCTTGCATCTCCCTCCCTCCCACCCTCCCTATCCCACCCATCTAGGTGGTCACAAAGCACCGAGCTGATCTCCCTGTGCTATGCGGCTGCTTCCCACTAGTTATCTATTTTACATTTGGTAGTGTATATATGTCCATGACACTCTCTCACCCTGTCACATCTCACCCCTCCCCCTCCCCATATCCTCAAGTCCATTCTCTAGTAGGTCTGTGTCTTTATTCCCATCTTGCCACTAGGTTCTTCATGACCTCTTTTTTTTTTTTTTTTTTTTCCCTTAGATTCCATATATATGTGTTAGCATACTGTATTTGTTTTTCTCTTTCTGACTTACTTCACTCTGTATGACAGACTCTAACTCCATCCACCTCATTACAAACACCTCCATTTCATTTCTTTTTATGGCTGAGTAATATTCCATTGTATATATGTGCCACATCTTCTTTATCCATTCATCCGATGATGGACACCTAGGTTGCTTCCATGTCCTGGCTATTGTAAACAGAGCTGCAATGAATATTTTGGTACATGACTCTTTCTGAATTATGGTTTTCTCAGGGTATATGCCCAGTAGTGGGATTGCTGGGTCATATGGTAGTTCTATTTTTAGTTTTTTAAGGAACCTCCATACTGTTCTCCATAGTGGCTGTATCAATTTACATTCCCACCAACAGTGCAAGAGTGTTCCCTTTTCTCCACACCCTCTCCAGCATTTATTGTTTCTAGATTTTTTGATGATGGCCATTCTGACCGGTGTGAGATGATACCTCATTGTAGT
This sequence comes from Eubalaena glacialis, assembly GCF_028564815.1. Lineage (NCBI taxonomy): Eukaryota > Metazoa > Chordata > Mammalia > Artiodactyla > Balaenidae > Eubalaena > Eubalaena glacialis. The sequence goes on along the minus strand of NC_083720.1, from coordinate 146,981,103 downwards.
TTTGATTTGCATTTCTCTAATGATTAATGATGTTGAGCATTCTTTCATGTGTCTGTTGGCAATCTGTATCTCTTCTTTGGAGAAATGTCTATTTAGGTCTTCTGCCCATTTTTGGATTGGGTTGTTTGTTTTTTTGTTATTGAGCTGCATGAGCTGCTTGTAAATCTTGGAGATTAATCCTTTGTCCGTTGCTTCATTTGCAAATATTTTCTCCCATTCTGAGGGTTGTCTTTTGGTCTTGTTTATGGTTTCAATAATTTTAAAAGAATAGAAATCATACAATGCCTGCACTCAGACCACAATGAATTTAAACTAGAAGTCAATAACAGAAAGACAGCTACAAAATCTGAAAATATTTGGAAATTAAACAACGCAGTCTTATTTTATTTAGTTTAATTAAAATATAGTTGGCATGCAATATTATGTTCGTTTCAGGTGTACTACATGGTGATTTGACATTTGCATACATTATGAAATGATGACCACAATAAGTCTAGTAACCATCTGTCCCCATTCGAAGTTATTACAATATTATTGACCATATTCTTTATGCTGTATATTACATCCCCATGGTTTATTCATTTTATGACTGGAAGTTTGTACCTCTTAATCCCCTTCACCAATTTCTCACCATCCAGCACCACTTTCCTCTGGCAACCACCTGTTTCTTCTCTGTATCAATGAGTCGGTTTTTCTTTTGTTTGTATTAAACAATACATTTTAAATAACATATAGGTAAAGAAGAAATCTCAAGAGAAATTAAAAAGGTTTTGAACTAAATGAAAATGAAAATACAACTTATCAAAACTTGTGGAATGCAGCAAAAGCAGAGCTTAGAGGAGAATTTATAGCATTGAATGTATTAATTTTAGCAAGGAAGAAAGATCTAAAATGGGTCATCTGAGTTTCAACCTTAGGAAACTAGAAAAAGAAGAGAAAATTAAATACAAAGCAGAGAAAAGGAAAAAGTAAAATTTGGGACTTCTCTGGCCATCCAGTGGTTAAGCAATGCAGGGGGCCCAGGTTCGATCCCTGGTCAGGGAACTAAGATCCCACGTGCCACAGGGTGGCCAAAAAAAAAGAAAGAAAAGAAAAGAAAAAGTAAAATTAGAGCAGAAATAATGAAGTTGAAAACAGGAAATCAATAGAGAAAATCAATGAAGAACCAAGGCACATACTGGAAGAAAATACCTACAAAAGACATATCTGAGAAAGGATTATTATACAAAATATACAAAGAACTCTTAAAACTCAATACTAAGAGGACAAACGACTCCATTACAAAATGGGCCAAACACCTGAACAAATACCTCACCAAAGAAGATATACAGATGGCAAATAAGCGTATGAAAAGATGTTCCACATCATGTTATTATGGAACTGCAAATTAAAACAAGAATGAGGTACCACTACACACCTGTTAAAAAGGCCAAACCCTAGGGAATTCCCTGGTGGTCCAGTGGTTAGGACTCTGCCCATTCACTGCCAGGGCCCGGGTTCAATCCCTGGTTGGGGAACTAAAATCCTGCACGCTGCGTGGCGCAACCAAAAAAAAAAAAAAAAATTCCAAACTCTAAAACACTGACAACATCAAATGCTGTCCAAGAACTTTCATTCATTGCGGGTGGGAATTCAAATTGGTACAGCTACTTTGGAAGACAGTTTCACAGTTTCTTACAAAACTAAACATACACTTACCATGGGATCTAGCAATCACGTTCCTCAGGATTTACCCAAATGAGTTGAAAACTTAGGTCCTCACCAAAACCTGAACACAGATGTTCATAGCAGCTCTAGTCATAATTGCCAGAGCTTGGAAGCAACCAAGATGTCCTTCAGGAGGTGAATGGATAAATAAACTGTGGTACATCCAGGCAATGGAATATTATTCAGTGTCAAAAAGAAATGAGCTATCAAGCCGTGAAAAGACATGGAGGAAACAAATGCATGTTACTAAGTGAAAGAAGCCACTCTGGAAAGGCCACATACTGTATGCTTCCAACTACATGACCTTCAGGGGGGAAAGGCAGAAGTATGCAGACAGTAAAAAGTCAGTGGTTGCCAGGGGCGACAGGACGGAGGAATGTGGAGCACAGAGGATTTTTAGGGCAGTGCAACTCTTCTGTGTGACATCACAGTGGTGGATACCTTTGTCCAAGTCCATAGATGCACAGAATGTACACCACCAAGAGTAAACCCTAATGTAAACTATGGACTTGGGGTGATGATGTGTCAATGTAGGTTCACTGACTGGAACAAATGCACCACTCTGACGGGGAAAATCACTAATGCAGGAGAGTGTGTTCGGGGTAGTGAGCAGAGGACATACGGAAAATCTCTGTACCTTCCACTCAATTTTGGTATAAACCTAAAACTGCTCTTTAAAAAAATCTATTTTAAAAAAAAAAACAACGTAAGGGGAAAAATTACTTTGAAAGTTGTGATCACACAGGTAAAACCATAAATGCATATCCAGTATTCTAATAATATAATAATATTAATAATCGAATAATATTTAGAATAATAAATATTCTAAAAATGTATGGTCCTAAAAGATAGCAAGAATATGAAAGAATGAAGAATTTCATTAAGTCCAAAAAGCTTTAAATTTAGACCAAAATAAACAATTAGATTAAGGTCCCTCTGCCACAATTTAAAAAAAAAAAGCATCGTCCTGTCAATGTTTAAACTAGCGTAAATTGCAGACTTCAGTCAGCAATCAGAAGAATTAGCTAATATGTAACCTAAATGCAGGGATATCACAATAACTCACCTTGAAATTACCTAATCAACCACAATTCAAGGTCAGGGCAAGAACTCAACCTCTGCAGAAATCTCCAGTTCCAGGTCACGCTACCTTACCAGCTAAGATAGCTGCCAGCAGTGCTAGGGGTGACATAGTTTCCTTAGTGTTAAAGCATCTTTCATTCTAGGAAGAACTGAAATTAATCCTAGAAATGTTTAAGATAATCAAATACATGTTAATACTTTGATATTAAAGAATTTTTATCTATTTGCTATTTTATAAATTTACATTATTTAATAGAATTTGGTCCATTAGTCCAATTTCAAATGTGTAATTAAATAAGTGATTTAGGCTTTTGATTTAAAGTTGAAATCCTACTAAATTTGTAGAAAATAACAGGACATTTAAAAGAACTAGGGTTGGGGACTTCCCTGGTGGTCCAGTGGATAAGACTCTGTGCTCCCAACGCAGGGGGCCTGGGTTCAATCCCTGGTTGGGGAACTAGATCCCACATGCATGCTGCAACTAAGAGTCCGCATGCTGCAACTAAAGATCCCGCATGCCGCAACTAAGAGCCTGCATGCTGCAACTAAGAAGTCCGCATGCTGCAACTAAAGACCCCACATGCCACAACTAAAGATCCCACACACCGCAATGAAGATCCCGTGTGCCACAAGACTCGGCACGGCCAAAATAAATAAATAAATATTCAAAAAATAAAAATAAATAAATAAAATGAAAAGAACTAGGGTTTACCATAATTATAATTTCAATTATTTGCTTCATATGCATTATTTGAGCAATTGGGAAAGCTTATTTTGTTAAATTAGAAAATAGGAGTACCTAAGTGTGCAGAAAAGAGTTCACACGGCAGGTCTGAGACTGCTACCCTTAGAAACGTCTGCTCTGGAGATTGCATATTGCAAACAATATGGTTTACGCTGAATGCCTGCTCACATTTTGGGAGTCTGGAATTTTGGTGCATGCTAGGCAGAGCGTGCCTACTAGGCTACTCAGCACCCAATAAAAACCTTGGGTTCTAAGTCTCGAGTGGCTTCCCCAGGCCAAAATGCTGCACACGTCAACAAGGACCTACTGTAGAGCACAGGGAACTCTACTCAATACTCTGTACTAACCTATATGGGAAAAGAATTTGATAAAGAGTGGTTATATGTATATGAGTAACTGAATCACTCTGCTGTAACCTGAAACTAACACAACACTGTAAATCAACTATACTCCAATATAAAATAAAAATTAAATTTAAAACAATATACTGCACACATGTTGTTGAGTTCCCATTGCTGGGGGAAGAGCATGTGCTGTGTGACCCCTTGTGAGAGGGAACGAGCCTAAGGAAGCTTACAGATGGAGTCCTCCAGACTCTGCCTTTGTCTTTCCCTTACGATCTGCCTGTGTATCCTTCCTATGTTGCTATAATAAATCTTAGCTATGAGTAGACCTACACACTGAGGTCTGTAAATCCTTCCGGTGAATCTGAAGGTCGGGGTAGTCTAGGGGTCCCCCAACACACTAGGGAAACTGAATGTTCTTCTTCCACATACAAAGTGTTTGGAAGTGTTAAATTAAATAAGTTTATAAATTAGACCAAACATTACTGAAAGAGCTCTTAGAAGTGAATAATAAAATTTGTTAGACTTATAAATAGAGCAATAGCCATCAGTAAACTGAATTTACAGACTTAAGGAAAACTAGAGCCTTGAATTTATAACTTTGATCACCAAATATTAATTTCTAAAATTCAAGTAAACTTCTGAATAGGCTTTTCAGCCCCCCAAAACCTCCCTTGAGAGGATCAAAAAAGCTCAGATTTAGTATATCTCATCAGCCCATAGCAGCCCATAGCAGGTTGTCTCTCTAGTCTCAGTGGAAGAAGGGTATTTTTTCGAACTGACCACAGTTCCTTATCACTAAGATTTCAGTTAAAGAGGAGCCTAGGATCCAGCCCTGTTTATACCACTTAATAGTTAACCATATCACACATCTTACAGAATCTGCTTCTAATGGTGATGTTAAAATACGATTTTTATAAAAGCACCAGTGGGTAGGGAGTCCAACTGAACTCATGCAATAATTGGGAACTCCATAGTGGTGAAGACCCAGGAAGAGTTAATAAAAATTATCCTTTTAATATACTTCAGTACCTTTGACAGATTTCTCCACTGGACGCTGAGGAGTGTAGCAGAGGTCTCTGCTAGAGCATCATGCCTGAAACCTACTTGTTACACATTAAAAAAAATTCTGCTTTGAGAACTGCCCTGGAAGGAGAAAACAGACTTTCTCCCCATAACTAGCACAGTACCTGGCACTCAGTCAACCCAGTTAATATTAATAAATGAATGAAGGCGTTAATGACTTAGTTGAGGGGATAAGATATAAACATCCTAAAGTTAAATGATAATGGGAGACAGTGGTTTTGAAGACATACAAGAGGCAGTAAGTGATAAGTTGCCAAATAAATGGAAGTGAGAATAAGGGTTAAGAGCTCAAAGCAGCAGACGGCTGCCGGCTACAGGGGTCAAAAAGCCTTTATGGAGGAGGCTGGTCTTTAAAAACCTTGGCCTTGAAAAATATATTAGGTTTGAAGATGTAAGAATGGGGAAAGGTCTGAGAAGCAGACAGAAGAAGACTGTGCCAAAGGGATGGAAGTGAGAAAATAACAGAGATGATTTTCAGATGCGTGTTGATCCTCTCACACTGCGGCCCAGCTGTTTACAAAGGAAGAGTGGGGAAAGGCCTCTTAGCTCCAGGCTGTGACGGCTGTTTTTCCCAGGCTCAGGAGTTTGGACCTGATTCTTTCCATAGGGAGAAGAATGAATGGGTTTTCAACAGTAAGGATAGAGGAAAGAGTTTGGTGGTGGCTCTAGAATAAAGATTATACTAGGGACAAGGTGTAGGATGGTTTAAGTTAGACTAAGGAAGTGAGCACTGTTGCCAGAGAATACAGTAGTTAGAAAACAGTCCAGATATAAAGGAATAAACGGTAAGCTAAACTAAGTTCACAGGTTTTAGAAAGACATACATGTCTTAAGCACTGTAAAGGAAGAAGTGATGGGACAGGTTACCCCGTTGAAAGGGAAGATAAAAGTATGTTGGTGAAAGTGAAGGAAGAGAGTAAATTTTCAGAATGAAGTATGCATCTGTGGGTTGTTTATATTTTCATATTTTCTTTTTTTTTTTACACCAAGTGAGTTGGAATCAGTGTGTATATCAGAAGGTAGTGTGAAAAAAGTTTAGAACCCTACTTTTCCAAGACAGAAAAGAATTTTTGCAGCTGAAAATGTAACTGAAGCACATGCCCAAGGGGTTTAATGCTTATGTATTTTTAAGACTAGAATCCTGGCTTTTCCAAATAAACTGAGAGAGAGTCAAGCAGCCCGTATCTTGAGGGATAATGCGCACAGAGATAAGCTGGTATGTTGCAGTCTGCTGGGGTCTTTGGAAGACTTTTCAACCATTTTGTAGAGAAGAGCCCAAGACACAAACAGCTTTAGTGATTGTGCTTCAGGAAAGAGGACAGGCTGTCAAGGTCTCTGCCAGTGGAAGTTGAAGGAAACAGAACTAAAGGAATTGTTTGGCCATTTCCTAATGCGTCCCAGCTGGTAGACGTGCTTCGGGAAAGGGTGAACAGCTCCTGGCAGAGGGGGAAACAGCTTTAGGAAAGCAAAGCCAAAGCAAAGAATTGGCAGCACTCTTAGGAAGCTGAGTAGCACTGTTCAGGCCAGCCTGGCCTTCCTGTTCTGTGGAATCACAAACATATTTTGTATTTCACTGACAAATACTGCAGCAGCCAAAGACCTGGATTTCAAGTCTATTTCCATGCAGAACCAACTATTCTTAAAATTATGAAATCAAATACTCCTATCAGCATCCTAATCCTCCAAAACCATGCAACTAATCATTCTATGATGGAGAGAATAACCAACCTCTTTTCACCAAAAGCAACCAAAGTCCTCTATTCCTTCAAAATACTGTCAACTACCCCCTTTATTGTAGGCAACAGAACAAATAAAATAAAATGGAGTTTTCTTACTGTGCCAAATGAGGCCAGCTGCTCCAGAACCTGAAATGCGCTGAAGATGTACAAAACTATTACATACACAGAGACACATGTGGCCACTGGCGGTGAGCAACTTTATGCCCACACTGTTGATTACTGAACGTCTATAGTAAAGTCATCCTTTGCACCCAAATGGTGCACTAAGCAAATATAACCAATATCCCATACCTGTTATTCTTGCAGTCGGGGACTGCCTTGCCTGAGTTCTTTCTAGGTAGAGTATGTTGGCTCTTTCCGAAGCAAACAAAATTCTTTCCTACTTGAAGAGAAGAAAACTAGAGAAAAATAGAAGCTCTGCAAAGTGATTAAAAGGAAGTATGTAATTATATTTAGAGGGTTATCTTCTCTTTTCAGGAACAGAAACACCTTTGGTCTGGCTGCTGCTTTAAGACTTTCTGGTGCAAAAACAGTAAGTATCTCTGGGTGATCTATAAAGATTAACCTTGTGTCACTGGGATCAAAATTTTATTTTGATACCATCAATAACATTCAGCTGCGCCTTTTCTTTATGAGGTTTAAAGAAAACCTAGTTCCTTGGGTGTAGCTGTCATGTCATTTTGGAGCTCCAATATTGGAACACTCTAATTAAACCACTTTGAAGAAATCATCCTACAATTTGTTAACTATGACTTTCTTTGTAAACAAGCCATGGTTGTCAGCTGGCTGCAGCTTTGGGTCATTGAATCCAGTGGCTAGAATCCAGTTGTCATTAAGAGTTTACAAAACCAAAAAGAACAAGCAAGTGTTTACTCGCTCTGGTCTTTCCCTCAGTTCTTTCATCTTTTTACCTCCTCCTCAAATCCATCCCCCATTCTGGCCTCACCTCTTCAGTCCCCACCTCTTCAGTCCCTGAATAAGCTGCAGTACCGTCTTCTGTATCACCCTCAGTGTTTTCAATGGTTATGAACGGAGTCTAATTTTACTGATACTTTGCTGAACACCAAACAGTTTTATTAAATATATAGTTGAAAAGGGGACTTCCCTGGCTGTCCCGTGGTTAAGACTTCACCTTCCAATGCAGGGGGTGCGGGTCCGTCCCCTGGTCGGGGAGCTAAGATCCCACATGCCTCCCGGCCAAAAAAAAACCCCAAAACATAAAACAGAAACAATATTGTAACAAATTCAATAAAGACTTTTAAAAAATAGTCCATATCAAAAAAAAAATCTTAAAGAAAAAAATATATTTGAATGGAAACCTACTCTCCTAGGGTAAGGAATCTGGGTGGGAGTGAAAGAGAAAAGAAAAACTAAGGAGAGTTTTATGTTACTAAACTATTCAAACAAATAATTCTACAAATATAATCTCTCTAAATTGTTGAGGGGCATTAATGGATATTGTCCCATTAGTACCATGTTGGGGGCAGCCCACAGAATACTGCAGTTGTTAAAGACCTTTTGAGCTGGACTTCCCTGGTGGCGCAGTGGTTAAGAATCCGCCTGCCGTGCAGGGGACACGGGTTCGAGCCCTGGTCCAGGAAGATCCCACATGCCGCGGAGCAACTAAGCCCGTGAGCCACAACTACTGAGCCTGCGCTCTAGAGCCCGCAAGCCACAACTACTGAGCCCACGTGCCACAACTACTGAAGCCCGTGCGCCTAGAGCCTTTGCTCCGCAACAAAGAGAAGCCACCGCAATGAGAAGCCCGTGCACCGCAAGGAAGAGTAGCCCTGGCTCGCTGCAACTAGAGAAAGCCCGCGGACTAGAGAAAGCCCGCGGACAGCAGCAAAGACCCAACGCAGCCAAAAATAAATAAATAAATTTATTTATTTATTTATTAAAAAAAAAAAAAAAGACCCTTTGAGCTAAACATGATACTACTGTATCTATATTCATGCTGTGATTTTGGCTACTATGATCTCTTTTCAAACATGGCTGAAATTTAAATAGCCTGGGGAGCTTTTAAAAACTCCAAAGTCCAGGCCAACCGCACACAATTAAATCGGATTCTAACCTGCAGACAGGTTGAAATCCAAGGCTGCTCCACCCTTAATGTGCATATGGAACCACCAGAGGATCTGGATAAAAATGCAGATTCTGACTCTGTAGATCTGAGATGGGGCGCAAGATGCTGCATTTCTAGCGGGCTCTCAGCTGATGTCCATGCTGCTCCTTCCTGGGCCTTGAGCAGTAAGGAAGAGATTAGTTAGATAGACAGTCTAGATCAAACCTTGGTCCCTACCACAATCACCTGGGAAATTTGGTAAAAATACTAAGACCCAGACCCATTCCTGTTTCAGTGAACCTGGGCCCTTGTGTTTCTTAGTAGCTTCCAGGTGACTCTGACACATCAAGACACAAGAACCACTGGACTAGACCATCTAATCACTCTGCCCTGTCCACTGTAGCTTTCTTGCTGCCCCTCGTTTCCTTTTCTGTATCTTCTGAATTCCTAGAATATAAATATCAGAAGAAACTAAAAAATCAAAAGAACAGAGTCTTCTTTTTAAAATTAATTAATTAATTAATTTATTTATTTTTGGCTGTGTTGGGTCTTTGTTGCTGCGCATGGTCTTTGTTGTGGCAAGCGGGGGCTACTCTTTGTTGCGGTGTGTGGGCTTCTCATTGCAGTGGCTTCTCTTGTTGCAGAACACAGGCTCTAGGCGTGCAGGCTTCAGTAGTTGTGGCACGCGGACTCAGTAGTTGTGACTCGTGGGCTCTAGAGCGCAGGCTCAGTAGTTGTGGCGCACGGGCTTAGTTGCTCCGCAGCATGTGGGATCTTCACAGACTAGGGATCAAACCCGTGTCCCCTGTATTGGCAGGTGGATTCTTAACCACTGTGTCACCAGGGAAGTCCCTAGCAGGTCTTGAATATAGCTATAGGCACACTAACTAAACTTAAGCTGATTCAACTAGTTATAAAACCATGACAGCTGGCTTAGAATACATCAGAATCACTTTGGTGCTTTTCATAAATAAAGACTCTTACAAAATACATACACAAACAAACAAGATTTTGATTCAGGTGATAAGAAGCCAGGAATCTAGACTTTAAAGAAACATTACCAGGTGATTCTGACTCTGACGCAGGTAGACTGTGGACCACACTCCGAGAAACAATGTTTAAGATTAGACAAGATTAGATTTGATCAATTTGTTTTCCCCCTCTTTTAATGTGCTAAAATGGACCAAATTTTATTCCTAAGAAAATACGTGGCTTTGCCTTTTAAGGGCTGGTTATCTTAACATCCATAAAAGGACTTCAACACTAAATGGTGACTATTTGTGGCCTACATAGGAGAACTTAAATTTCCTCTTCACTGGAATGAATGAAGAGAAAAAAATCTCTGTGCTGGTCAGGAAAAGGTAGAGATGGGAAGCAGAAATAATGCAGTAGGTCATGCTTTAATCTGTAGATGAGGGACTTCCCTGGTGGTCCAGTGGTAAAGAATCTACCTTCCAATGCAGGGGACGCAGGTTCGATCCCTCGTCGGGGAACTAACATCCCACATGCTCCGGGGCAACTAAGCCCACGCACACCACAACTACTGAGCTCGTGCGCCTCAACTAGAGAGAGAAAAACCCGCACACCACAACTGGAAAGAAGCCCTCGCGCCACAACTAGACAGAAGCCTGTGCGCTGCAAAGGAGAGCCCATGTGCTGCAACAAAAGATCCCACACGCCACAACTAAGACCCAACGCAGCCAAAAACAATAAAGAAAATAAATAAATTAATTAAATAAATATTTTTTAGAAAGAGAAATGAAACACTTAAAAAAAAAATCTGTAGAGGAAGGCCAACTATTATGATGCTGTAAAAGAGTCATATGTATTTAAGCTTAGTTAGTGTGCCCTCTGGCTAGACCCAAAGACGCAGGTGTAATTTCCCAAAGCATTTGCCAGTGTGAAATGAAAACACATCTTTTTGTGCTAGCCATTCTTAAAGTCGAGCCTTTCAGAGGCACCCTCCAGAGAAGAAACCATTAATGAATGATTGCATTTGATGATTGACAAGTGTTTTTCAGTAATTTTACATAAATTCTAACTACATTAAGAGGGAGAAAATGCCCCCATAACTTTGTATTTCATTTCCAACATAACTCACTGTTAACTAGGTTGTCTCCTTGATATTCTATGGAAACTATACTCCAGATTAAAGACTCTCTGAATTTATAAAACCACTATTCTGAAAACAAGTATAATTAGTTTGCTACACTGGTTCTTACTGTCTTGTCCTAGTTCTTATTCTTTCTATGTGCCCATATACCCATGTACCATCTGTTCAATAATCCATTTTAGAAATCTGAGAAGCCAAGCTCACCACCTACGTCTCTTGAGCCATGTACTCGTGGCTACTGGTATAACTTTGAAATTCCTCCAAGAAGCACCAGCTTTGGGGTACAAATGAGGATAGAGGAATGGCGATTATTTGAATTTCACTGATCGGTGCCTCTATCTCCATGACGCAAGATCTTCAGCTTCCAAATAGCTTCTGGCATCACATTCTGACATAAATCTTCTGAAGTCCTTCTACTGTGGCCCCTTCGATGTCTGACGTCCACGAAGCACTTGACGGTGGTGCTTCATTACTGCAGCTGACTTACATGAAAACACCGACATCCTCTGGCAGGGGTGCTTGTCTTCCAGGGCTTCAAAATCTGAATGAAAGCCCCAAACGTGTCAGAAGGAGGCTCCATGCTCTTCAGTCCCCACTGTGCCAGAACGCTCTGTGTGGCCCACAGAAGTGAAGAGATACGTCGCACCTTGCTTGTTCCCCGTGTGAACTGTTTTTACTCACAACACTACTGACATCACACACGTGGAGGCGTTTCTTACACCAACCAATTCTGCACCTGACACCAGTCCAGACACCAACTAAGGGTTCTACAGTTCAATTCAAGTCTGACACTAACTACCCTGAATTAGCACAGACTGCACAGGTCACGGGTCTCAGTCCTACAAAACTGCCCCCGCTTCAGACACCAGCTGCAAGTCCCAGGTCTCCAGCTACAAATCAGGTGTTCCCACGGGCCCCTCCTCAAGTTCGATAATTTGCTAGAACAGCACACAGAACTTGGGAAAACAGTTTACTTATTGTTACTGGTTTAGTATAAAAGGTACAACTCGGGAACAGCCAAATAGAAGAGATGCACAGGGCCAGGATGGAAGAGGCAGCACGCAGTTCCATGCCCTCTCTGGATACACCCCCCTTCTCAGCACCTTGATGTGTTCACCAACCCTAAAACTCTCTGAACCCCTTCAGTTAGGGGTTTTTATGGAGGTTCCATTATGTAGTCATGATTGATTAAATCACTGGTCAATGGTGACTGATGAACCCAACTTTCAGCCTCCTATCCTCCCTGGAGGTTGGGGGATGAGGTTGAAATCCTTTAATCACATAGTTGGTTTCTCAGGCAACCAGCCCCCATCCTCAAATTCTCTAGGTGCCCACCAGTGGAAGCTGATGGTATGTTTTCAAGAGGGACATGTGACATACAGTAAGAAATATATATTTGGTCTTTGTCCTCGGTTCCTGACACAGCTTCTAAAACTCTTGTAATTCACTGAGTGATAGGAGTCATGGGAGCATCTTTTGTTATTCACAACAATCCCCTTTCAACCATACTTGAATTTATGTTCATAAGATGACTTTTAATTTTGTATCTATATGAGATGATGGATGTTGACTAAACTTATTGTGGTAATCACTTCATAATACATGTAAATCAAATGCTGTAAACCTCAAACTTATACAGTGCTGGCTGTCAATTATATCTCAATAAAACTGGAAGGAAAAAAAAAGAGCCATTTTCAACATCTGTTTTTTACTGTCCTCAGCATGTAAGTCATGTTTAAAAGAAGAAATAAAACAAGTATAGAAATAATTACCATGTAATATAGAAGATAAAAGATATGCAGAAAAGAACCATGAGAATTTTTGTTTGTTTTTTGTTTTTGTTTTTAACAGCTGCTCTCCTTTTGTTTTTTTGTTTGTTTGTTTTTAATTTATTTTTGGTTGCGCTGGGTCTTCGTTGCTATATGTAGGCTTTCTCTAGTTGCATCGAGCGGGGGGCTACTCTTTGTTGTGGTGCATGGGCTTCTCATGGCGGTGGCTTCTCTTGTTGCGGAGCATGGGCTATAGGTGCACGGGCTTCAGTAGTTGTGGCATGCAGGCTCTAGAGTGCAAGCTCAGTAGTTGTGGCACACGGGCTTAGCTGCTCCACAGCACGTGGGATCTTCTTGAACCATGGATCAAACCTGTGTCTCCTGCATTGGCAGATGGATTCTTAACCACTGCGCCACCAGGGAAGTCCCAAGAACTATGGGAAGTTAGAGAACACTTTAGACTACTTTCAAATGACCAAGATAATTTGGGATAGAGCAATTCTCTTACTTGAAGATATAGTCAAACTAAGATCGCACTGAGGGGAAAAATGGGATAGGAAATAAATATAATTAGGGAGGTGGGGTGCAGAGGCAAGTCTTTCTTGATCTTCTCTTCAAGATAAGAGCAAGTGTGGTCACTTTTTCGGATCTGCCTGTGTGTCGTAAGTACTGTAGTGATCTTCGGGAATGAGAGCCTCTAGTGTGGAGCTAGTTCATAATTAAATTGGCCATGCTCATACTGTGCAGGGCTTATGTCCCAGTTTTCACGTGTAGCTCCAAGTAATTATTAATCGTGCCCCCCTCACTCAAAGCAAATGTGGTTGCCCTAGCTTTAGATAAGGACAAAAATAATCCTTCACTAGACTCTGGGGCCCTCTTGTGATTAAAGCATAAAAAGTCATTACAGGGGCTTCCCTGGTGGCGCAGTCATTAAGAATCCGCCTGCCAATGCAGGGGACCCAAGTTCAATCCCTGGTCTGGGAAGATCCCACATGCCACGGAGCAACTAAGCCTGTGCGCCACAACTACTGAGCCTGCGCTCTAGAGCCCGCGAGCCGCAACTACTGAGCCCGCATGCCTAGAGCCCGTACTCCGCAACAAGAGAAGCCACCGCAACGAGAAGCCCACGCACCGCAACCAAGAGTAGCCCCCGCTCACTGCAACTAGAGAAAGTCTGTGCGCAGCAACAAAGACCCAACACAGCCAAAAATAAATAAAGAAATTAATTAATTAATTATTTGTAAAAAGTCATTACAGAAACAAAAGAGCTTTCCTTGAGGTTATGATGGGGAATTTCACATTCTGATATTGCTTACTCTGAAAGAAGAAACCACTGCAAAATGTGAACATCCCAAAGTGGACCATCTACTAACTTCCCTCCATATCTCAGCTTTGAATTTCATGTCACCAGACTTTATCACTGACTACTCTCCACGGCTGCTGCTTTCTTTGGACTCCAGGACCTCTTCCCCCATTAATCAGTAACTGGCGCACTGTCACTCTCTCTAACACTACTTCTGTCTTACCTCTTGGTGAATTCAACATACTCATAAGTGATTTTTCTAGCATGCTGGCCTCTGCCTACCTTGAACTTCTCTCCTCCAGTGTTCTTGTTCTCCACCCTGCTTCAGCTATACACCTCCAGGGCGTGCCATGGACACTGTCAATACCAATCTCATTTTATGCGTCTTGCTCTCTGACCACCATATCCCACCTTTCCACCTAGCTCCTTCTAGTAACCCAACTCTAACAAAACCCCCATATTTCACTCTGCCTCATCCCTACTGGTATCTTTAATCTCCATACCAGCTGAAATTCCATGATCATTCATTATGGTAATACCCTTGCAAACACCCTCAAGTCCCTTGTTCCTCTTTTGTGTTGCCACTTGCTTGGCAAAACCAGAATCTCTAGTTAAATTCAAACCTCCCCCACTCTGTGCCTGCAGCCCTGCAGCTGAATGTGGGTGGAGAAAAACACATAAAAATTATGATTTGTCTGATTTTAAATTCACGATAATGAATCTTAATGCTGGGACTCTGAATGGACTCTAGCAACTCACACTCAGAGACCATAACTTCAGAGAACCTAGTAGCAGAAGGGGAAGTGGCACACACGACTCCGGCCTCCCAACTGCACTAGCGCCCATGGCCACAGGTAACTGGGCAGCAGCAGCAATGGGGCCTGGGACACTGTTCCTCCACTGGTTGAGGTACTCATGACCCCAGCCCTTGCGCCCATCATCCGCAGTGGTAGAGCCTGCGAACCTTACCACACCAGACATGGTAGGGATGTCTGCTTGACCCCAGCTCCCCTCCCAATGTCTCCCTCCCCCCACTGTGGAGCCTGTGTCTCAAGGGATCCTGGATGCAAGGAAAGAGCCCACCATCCCAGTGATAAGAGCAGTTCTGGCAGAAACAAGGCAATAACCACCCCAGAGGAACAAGAAGTGACAACAAAGGCATGGAGCCACACCTCTTACAGAGACAGCTGAGGATGGAAAGTGCTAAATCTCAAATATGACCACAGGGAGCTCAAGTGAAAGAAACCATAAACTTGTATGATACCACCATCTACTGGAAAACAAAAGAAAGGACTCTAACAGCTAACCTGTCATTTAACTTCAAATGCAGCGGAAGAGGAATACTTCATCGAGCAACATGAAGAACCACAGTAACACTGCACCATGAAAAGAAAATGACAACTTTCCAGAAACCAAGCTTAAAGTCATGAATGTTGTGATCTAACTGATAGAGAATTTGAAATAGCTGTCTCGAAGAAACTCAACAAGGTACAAGAAAACTCAGAAAGGCAGTTTAATGAGCTCAGGAATAAAATTAATGAAGAGAACGAATACTTTACCAAAGAAACGGAACCTCTAAAAGAGAACCAAACAAATTCTGGAGCTGAAGAACACAATAAACGAGATGAAGAATGTATTAGAAAGCATTGGAAATTGAGCAGATCATATGGAAGAGGGAATTAGTGAGCTTAAAGATAGAAATCTGGAAATCATACAAGCAGAAGAAGAAAGAGAAATAAGATATAAAAATATTAGGAAATTCTTTGAGAGATATACAACTCTTTTGGAAAAGGCAACATTAGGATAATGGGCACCCCAGAAGGAGAAAAGAGAGAGAAGAGAGCAGAGAAATTATTTAAAGACATAATAGGTGAGGACTTCCCAAACATGGTAAAGGAACTGGACATACAAATCTATGAAGCTAAGAAAATACCTGATTACCTCAATGCAAAAGACCTTCTTCAGGACACATTATATTAAAACTGTCAAAAGTCAATGATTAAAAAAAAAAAGAACTTTAAGGACAACCAGGGAAAAAAGGATGGTAACCTACAAAGGAACCCCTATTATGCTATCAGCAGGTCTCTCAGCAGAAAACCTACAGGCCAGGAAGGAGTGCAACTGCTTTCTCAGATACTGAAAGATAAAAGCTGTCAGTCAAGAACACTCCACCCAGCACTTACCTTTCGTATATGAAGAAGAAATAATTTCCCAAACAAATTTGATGGAGTTCATCATCAGTAGACTGCCTTACAAGAAATGTTGAAAGGAGATTTTCTACCAGAAACAAAATGGCAGAAATACACAAAATTTTAAGCAAGGTGATAAACAGAACCAGAAAATTGCAACTCTTTATCAGAAAAGGTTTTTAAACACTTAATTATGGTAAAAGGGTTAAAGGGAGAAAAAAAGAAAGCAGAAAAATAACTCGCTATCTCAGTATGGTGACAAACACAACATAAAAGCTATAATTTGAAATAACAAAAACATAAAGGTAAATGAAAACAAAATGCTATCAGCAGAAAAAGCACTACTTCATCTATGAGACTTTTTATACAAACCTCAGGGTAACCACAAAACATAAACATAGAGCAGAGACACGAAACATAGAAAAAGAGAAAACTCAGAAAAATATCATAGAAAACCATCCAACTAAAATGGTAGACAGAAACACAAGAAAAAAAAACAATGGAGATATAGAGCAAACAGAAAATAAAGGATTAAATGGCAGTACTAAGGCCTCATCTATCAATAATCACCCTAAATGTAAATAGATTGAATTCACCAATCAAAAGACACAGAATGGCTGGATAGATTTTTAAAAAAGACCCAAGTATATGTTGCCTCCAGGAGACACCTCAGGTCTAAAGACAAACACAGGCTAAAAGTGAGGGGATGGAAGATGATAGTTCAAGCCAATAGAAAGCAGGTATAAACATACTCGCATCAGACAAAATAGACTTCAGGCCCAAAAGGTAATAAAAGACCAAAATGGACAGTATAAAGGAAACAATTCATCAAGAAGTCATAATAGTGATCAATATATATGTACCTAACACAGGAGCACCAAAGTAGATTAAAAAATTATTAACAGACCTAAAGGGAGAAATTGATCGCAACAAAATAATGTAGGAGACGTTAACACCCCACTTACATCAATGGATAGATTATCCAAACAGAAAGTCAACAAGGAAACAGCAGCCTTAAATGAAAATTTAGACCAGATGGATTTGATAGACTTGTACAGAACACTCCATCGAAATGCAGCAGAATGCACACTCTTCTCAAGTGCTCATGGAATGTTCTCAAAAATAGACCACATGTTGGGACACAAAATAAGTCTCAATAAACTCAAGAAGATTAAAATCATATCAAACATCTTTTCTGATCACAATGGAATGAAACTAGAAATAAACTACAAGAAGAAATCTGGAAAAATCACAAGCATGTGGAGACTGAACAACATGTTACTGAACAAGTATTGGGTCAACAACGAACTCAAGGAGAAATCAAAAATTACTTGAAGGCAAATGAAAATGAAACTATGACAGACCAAAATCTATGGGATACAGCAAAAGCGGTGGTAAGAGGGAAGTTTATAGGCATACAGGCCGACCTCAAGAAACAAGAAAAATGTCAAACCGCCTACCGTTACACGTAAAGAAACCAGAAAAAGAAGAGCAAATGAAGCCCAAAGTAGTAGAAGGAAGGAAATAATAAAAATCAGAGCAGAAATAAATGAAATAGAGACCAAAAAGACAACAGAAAAGATCAATGAAACTAAGTACTGATTCTCTGAAAAAAATAAACAAAATTGACAAACCATTATCTAGACTTACTAAGAAAAAGAGAGAGAAGGTTCTGGTAGATAAAATCAAAAGTGAAAGAGGAGAAATGACAACAGATAGCATAGAAATGCAAAGGGTTATAAGAGAATATTATGAACAGCTATACACCAACATATTGGACAACCTAGAAGAAATGGGACAAATACTTAGAATCATACAACCTTCCAAGACTGAATCAGGAAGAAACAGAAAATGTGAATAGACTGATCACTAGTACAGAGATTGAAGCAGTAATCAAAAAGCTTCCCAAAACAAAAGTCCAGGACCAGGTGGCTTCACAGGCAAATTCTATCAAACATTCAAAGAAGATTTAATACCTATCTTTCTCAAAATAGTCCCAAAAATTGAAGAGAAGGGAACACTTCCTAACTTATCTTACGAGGCCATCGCCCTGATACCAAAACCAGACAAAGACAGCACAAAAAAAGAAAATCAAAGGCTAATATCCCTGATGAACACAGATGCAAAAATCCTCAACAAAATATTAGCAAACCAAATTCAACAATATATCAAACGGATCATACACCACAAGCAAGTGGGATTTATTCCAGGGACTCAAGGATGGTTCGACATTTGCAAATCAATGAATGTGATACACCACATTAACAAAATGAAGGATAAAACCCATATGATCATCTCAATAGATGCAGAAAAAGGTTTTGACAAGATTCAATACCCATTTATGATAAAAACTCTCAGTAAAATTGGTATAGTAGGGACATACCTCAACATAATAAAGGCCATACATGACAAACCCACAGCTAGCATCATATTCAATGGTGAAAAATTGAAAGCTATCACTCTAATATCAGAAACAAGAAAAGGATTCCCACTCTCACTGCTCCTACTCAACATAATATTGGAAGTCACAGCTAGGGCAATTAGGCAAGAAAAAGAAATAAAAGGCATTCAATTTGGAAAGGAAGAAGTAAAACTGTCATCGCTTGCAGATGATATAATTTTATATAGAGAGAACCCTAAAAATATATGTGGAATATAAAAACTAATAAACAAACAAAAACAAGATAAATGAACAAACCAAACCAAACCAAACCAACACATAGATAAAGAGAACAGAGTAGTAGTTACAAGAGCGGAAAGGGTAGGGGGTGGAGGGTGAAATGGTTAAAGGGAATCAACTGTATACTGATGGACAGAAAATGAATTTTTGGTGGTAAGCACATTGTAGGGTATACAGAAGTAAAAATATAATGTTGTACACATGAAACTTTTATAATGTTATAAATCAATGTTAACTGAACTCAAAAAAAGAAAAGAAAAAAGAAAACTGAAGCAATTAAAAGAGACTTCTAGATTTCCTCCACCATATTTGCCATATCTTTCAAATTGCAAGGCGATGTATGCAATATTTGTGCAACCCATTCATTTGATAACTTGTAAAGCTACCATTTTTGAGTAGGGCCAGGTACAAGAAAGCCCTCCAGGCTTCAAGAGAAGCTGCCCTGACACTTGGGCTCAAGACCTAGCAGGCTAAATGGTATTAGAAGTGTCTGCTGCAGAGAGAGATTCTATATACAGCTTGACACAAGCTCAAGTAGGATTATCACTGCACAGACCTCTAGGGGTTTGGTAAGGCCAGAGCCTTCTCTGATGACAAATATTCTCTGCCTGAAAAGCAGCTCCTGGCTTGCTACTAGCCCTCGTGTTTGAGACTAAACACATGACCACATGGCACCAAGTGACCATGCAACCTGAATTTCCCATCATGAACCATAAAACTGGATGTACACAGCAACATTTTTATTGTAATAAGGAACCAGTATAAAGGAGACTGGGCCCCAGCAGGTCCAGAAGGCACAATTAATATGTATGACCAGTTGGCTCCAACTTCCAAGGTACCTTTTCCTATCACTTCTCTACATTTTCCTCAACCTATACAAGTGTCCTCTTGGGGAATTCCCAGTGAACATGTCACAGAAGGAATAAAGCACAAGTCTAGTCCTCAGATAGATCTGCAAATGATGCTACATTGACTAAAGTGGATGTCCACTGTACTATAACCCACTCAGGCATGACCACACAGGACCATGCTGAATGAAGCCCTCCAAGTGGACAGAACTTTGAGGGATATATCTGGTTATTTATTTCATGGCCTGGGGTACAAAGATCTATAATGATTCATGGGCAGGGGCTACTGGATTGGCCAGCTGGTTGGGGACTTAGAAAGACCTAATTGAAAACTTGGTGACAAGATGGACCATGTACGGGCCTTTTGGAGTAGACACAAAGTGTGAGAATATTTGTATGTTGTGTATATACCCAGTAGAGGGTATCCATGATGGTGGGAGCTGTCAAAAAATCAGATGATCAAGAGGATCCATTTTGTGAATGTCAGGAAGCCCCCTTCTCCAGGCATCCCAGGGCTTGCTCAATGGGTCCATATACAAAGTAGCCATGGCAACATAGAAGAAAGTGTACGCTAATAACATGGTGTTTGCTTCCCTAAGTGGCTATGACTACTGCTGTAACTGTGCCCAATCTGCCAACAGCCAAAGCCAGTACTAAGTCGCTGATATGGCACCACTGTCCAGGGTGACAGGTGGCTATCTAGTAGCAGCTGATTAGGGTGGACTCCTTCCACCCTAAAGGGAACAGCTCCTTACACTCTCAGGGACAGCTACATCTTCTGGGTAGAAGTCTACTTTCCCTGCCTGCAGAGCCTTCTGCCAACACTACCATCATGAAGTCACAGAATGTCTCATCCATTGTCATGGTATACCACACAATACTGTCTTTGACCATGGGAAGATCTGTGGTCAGAGAGGTTTGGAAATAGGTTTATGCTCTGAGAGTCCACTACATACCCCATCGTGCAGAAGTAGCTGGCTTGATAGAACAGTGAACTGGCATGTTGAAGGCTCGATTACAGTGCCAGCTGGGACACCAGGCAAGGTCGGGATGCTGACCTACAGCCTGGGGCACATGCCTTAGACCAGCAGCCAACACAGGGAGGAATAATTCCACCGGCTGCCTAGGTGCTTCTCTAACATGCTAGACATAAGCCTGCCTCCCTTTCCTTGACCTAAATGCTTTCCTCTGCTCTATTTAAAATTGTAAAACCTCCCTTTGCCTTCTTGACTACCCCTTCCTTTACTATGTGTTTCTCTCTAGCACTTCTCACTCTCTAACATACTATACTATATAGATTTAGTTACTGTTTACTATCTGTCTTCTCCCACTAGAAGGTGAGCTTTACAAGAGCCAGGTTCTATTTCATTCACTGTTCTATCCCCCATGCCTAAGACTGTGCCTGACACATAGTAGGTGCTCAATACATATTTCTAGACTGACTTACATGAATATCATTAAAGTTCTCGGAGAAGAGTAAACAAATGTCTCTAGTCTATTATCTTTATCTACATAAGAGACTGGTTGGCAGGTTTTTTTCTGTGAAAGGCTAGATAGTAAATATTTTAGGGTGTGGGCCATGACCTTGCTGTTGCAACCACTCCACTCTGGCATTGTAGCATGAAAGCAGTCATAGATAGCAGGTATATGATGGGTAATGCATGGAGATGAAAGCGGGGAATTATTGAAGTCCTGGGAATTGGGAGGGTGAGAAGGAAGTTCATATGCAGAGTCAGTAAAGGGAAATATTTTACAAAAATATGTTTGATTGATTTCTTCTTCACTCCTCTCACTCCACCATCAAAGCTAATACAACTGAAGTTAAATTTTCGGTTTGACTTTTAACTTTTGACTATTTTACATTTAAAACTCCCATGGACAATGTAAGTTGATGTAGCCACTATGGAAAACAGTATGGAGGTTTCTCAAAAAACTGAAAATAGAGTTGCCATATGATCCAGCAATCCCACTCCTGGGCATACATCCAGACAAAACTATAATTCAAAAAGATGCATGCACCCCTATGTTCACAGCAGCACTATTCACAATAGCCAAGACATGGAAACAGCTACATGTCCATCGACAGACGAATGGATAAAGAAGATGTGGCACATATATACAATGGAATACTACTCAGCCATAAAAAAGAATGAAACAATGCCATTTGCAGCTACATGGATGGACCTAGAGATTATCATACTAAGTGAAGTTAAGTTAGAAAGAGAAAGAAAAATACCATATGATATCACTTATATGTGGCATCTAAAATATGACACAAACGAACTTACCTACGAAACAGAAACAGACTCACAGACACAGAGAACAGACTTGTCATTGCCAAGGGGGGTGGAGGTTGGGGAGGGATGGAGTGGGAGTTTGGGGTTAGTAGATGCAAACTATTATATGTAGAATGGATAAACAAGGTTCTACTGTATAGCACAGGGAACTATATTCAATATCCTGGGATAAACCATAATGGAAAAAAATATAGAAAAGAATGTGTGTGTATATATATGTATCTATAACTGAACCATTTGGCTGTACAGCAGAAATTAACGCAACATTGTATATCAACTTCAATATACTTCAATTAAAAAAAAAAAAAAACCTCCCACAGAGTACATTTATTAATACAACCTCCAGTTAGAGCCCTTTTTTCTCACTAAGCTATTTTTATTAGTTTATTCAACAGTTGGGGAGTGAAAAAAGTGTTCTCTACCGTTCTAGGTTCTTCTAGCTGGTCTAGGAATTAAATTGGCATGAGACAGATTAACAGGAAAAAAACAACATTTAATTATGTACATACAGGACCTCTAAAAGAATATGAGGCCCAAGGATAAGTTAGGCAATTGAGACTTATACGCCATCTGAGATAAGGAAAAGGGGGTAGGGACTTCAAAGGGGAGGAAGGCAATTCACATGGAGATGGAAAAGCAAATGTTTGGTAACCAAATGTTTGCTATTCTGTGCACAGACAATGAGACGCAGAGAAAACTTTGGCCTCCAGACCCTGCCAGCTTCCCCCTACCACACCTAGCCCCTATTCTTTATAGATATCTCGGGTGGTACTGCTCTTCCTGAACCAGGCCCTTTATCTAAATTCTTCTAGGCAGTTAAGGGGGAGGTAAAAAGAAAGACTTCCTGAGCCTTTTATTTCTTAAAAACAATCAGCCCAAAATAATTCTCAAGCCACGGAGACACATTTCAGGGTAGGAGGTTTTGTTCCCCTAAACCACAAATATTTATTGAGCATCTACTATGTGCCAAGAACTAAGCATTAGGATACACCTTGTAATAACAAAGACCCCATCCTCAGGAAGCTTACATTCTAATGAAGCCAGATGATAAATATGTATATAAATGTATTAATAAGGTCATTTCGGATAGTGATATGTCCTACAAGGAAGTCACATAAAGTAATGGGAGGTTTCCTTGAGGAGATACCATTTTAGCTGAAAATTGAAAAATAAGTAAGAACCAGCCATGCAAAGATCTGAGGGTAGGAGGGTTTTTTCCTTTTATTGAGGTAAAATATCTATAACACAAAATTTACCATTTTTAACCGTAGAGTTTTGTGACATTAAGTACATTCACATTGTTGTGCAACCATCACCACCAATCCATCTCCAGGACTTTTTTTCATTTTCCCAAACTGAAACTCTGTCCGCATTAGGCAATAACTGCTCACTTCACTCTCCTACTGGTGGCAGCCACCATTCTACTTTCTGTTTCTGTGAATGTGACCACTATAGGTACCGCATATAAGTGAAATCATACAATATTTGTCTTTTTAAAATAAAGTTATTTATTTATTTTCGGCCGCGTTGGGTCTTCGTTGCTGCGTGCACCCTGCGTGCGGGCTTTCTCTGGCTGCGGTGAGCGGGGGCTACTCTTCTTTGCGGTGCGTGGGCTTCTCATTGCGGTGGCTTCTCTTGTTGCGGAGCACGGGCTCTAGACGCGCGGGCTTCAGTAGTCGTGGCATGCGAGCTCAGTAGTTGTGGCTCGCGGGCTCTAGAGCACAGGCTCAGTAGTTGTGTTGCATGGGCTTAGTAGCCCCGCGGCATGTGGGATCTTCCCGGACCAGGGCTCGAACCCATGTCCCCTGCACTGGCAGGTGGATTCCTAACCACTGCACCACCAGGGAAGTCCCACAATATCTGTCCTTTGATAACTGGTATATTTCACTTAGCACAATGTCATCATGATTCATCTATGCTGTAGAATGTGTCAAAATTTTTAAGGCAGAAATACTATTCCATTGTATGCATATACCACATTTTGTGGTATTCATCTGTCAATGGATGCTTGGTTTGCTTCCACCTTTTGACTACTGTGAATAATGCTACTATGAATATGGGTGTACAACTATCTGTTTGAGTGCCCTCTTCAATTCTTTTGGTATATACCCAGAAGTGCAATTGCTGGGTCATATGGGAACTCTGCTTAATTTGCGACGCCAAACTGTTTTCCATAGCAGCTACACCATTTTACAGTCCTACTAGCAAAGCACAAAGGTTCCAGTTTCTCCACATCTATGCCAATACTTGTTGTTTCCCTTTTTTTTTTTTTTTTTTTTACATTAGGGCCATCCTTGTGGGTATGAAGTGATATCTCGTGCTTTTGACTTATATTTCTCTAATGATTAGTGGTGTTGAACATCTTTTCATGTGCTTATTGGCCATTTGTATATCTTCTTTGGAGAAATGTCTATTCGAGTCCTGTACCCTTTTTTAATTGGGTTGTTTGGCTTTTATTGCTATTGAGCTGTAAGAGTTCTTTATATCCTAGATATTAACCCCTCATCAGATATACGATTTGCAAATATTTTCTGCCATTCTGTGGGTTGTCTTTTTACTCTCTTAATAATGTCTTTTGATGAATAAAACTTTAAAATTTTGATGAAGTCCAATTTATCTAGTTTTTTTTGTTGCCTGTGCTTTTGGTGTCATATTCAAGAAATCACTGCCAATCCAATGTCATGAGCTCTTCCCCTATGTCCTCATCTAAGAATTTTACACTTTTAGCTCTTAACGTTTGGGTCTTTGATCCATTTTAACTTAATTTTTGTATATGGTATAAGATAAGGGTCTAACTTAATTCTTTTGCATGTGCATATCCAGTTTTCCCAGCACCGTTTGTTGAAAAGGCTGTCTTTTCCCCACTGAATGGTCTTAGTACCTCTGCAGAAAATCATTTGACCCTATATGAGAGTTTATTTCTGGGCTCTCTTTTCTGTTCCATTGGTCTGTATGTCTTTATGCCAATACCACAGTTTCAATTACTGTAGCTTTGCTGAGGGTAGAGGTTTTTTTGTTTGTTTTTTGGGGGCTGCACCACACGGCTTACGGGATCCTAGTTCCCTGATCAGGGATTGAACCGGTGCCCCGGGAATTGAGAGCGCCAAGTCCTAATCACTGGACTGCCAGGGAATTCCCGAGGGTAGAGTTTTAAATCAGAGGTCACAGCAATTCCAAAGAACTAGAGCAGGGAATTGGCAAACTTTTTTCTGTAAAAGGACAGACAGTACACATTTTGGGTTTCACAGGCCATGTGGTCTCTGTCACAGTTACTCTACCTTGCTACTGTAGCACTAAAGTAGCCATAGACAATACATAATCAAATGGGTGTGGCTGTGTTCTAATAAAACTTTATAAAAATAAGTGGTAAGAGATTCTCAAAATCGTTAACCATCAGGGAAATGCAAAGCAAAACCACAATGAGATATCACCTCACACCTGTCACAAGTAACAATAGCTGGTGAGGATGTGGAGAAAAGGGAACCCTCCTTCACTGTTGGTGGGAATGTAAATTGGTGCAGTCACTGTGGAAAACAGTATGGAGAGTTCTCAAAAAACTAAAAATAGAACTATCATATGACCCAGCAATTCCACTGATGGGTATATATACAAAAAAAAAAAAAACCCTAATTCAAAACGATACATGCACCCCAGTGTTCATAGCAGCATTATGTACAATTGCCAACGTATAGAAGCAACCTAAGTGTCCATCAACAGATGGATGGAAAAAGAAGATGTGGTGTATATATGTACAATGGAATAGTATTCAGACATTAAAAAGGATGAAATTTTGCCATTTGCATCAACATGGATGGACTTGGAGGGCATTTTGCTAAGTGAAATAAGTCAGACAGAGAAAGACAAATACTATATCATTTATATGTGGAATCTAAACAATACAACAAACTAGTGAATATAACAAAAAAGAAGTAGACTAACAGGTATAGAGAACAAACTAGTGGTTACCAGTGGGGAGAGGGAAGGGGGGCAATATAGGAGGAGGGGGATTACAAAAAGGGGGGTTATTATGGGATATATGAAATCATCTGTGTGAAACTTTCGAAAACTGTGAAGCACTATAGAATTTAAAGAATATTTCATTCAATAAAAAAAATAGGTGGCAAGACAAATTTGCCCCAAGGACAGTAGTTTGATACCCTCTGGACTGGCGATCACAGTTGGGTATTTTCAAAGGCCTTAAGGAAGGCCAGTGTGATAAGAACAAAGATGAGAGAGAAGGGAGATGAGGTTGGAGAGATATACAGGGGCCAGATCACACAGATGCTTGTTGACCACAAGGAGGATGTGATTTATTCTCCCTCATCCATTCACTTACTGAACATCCATCAAAGACCTACTAGGAGTTAGGGGCTGGGACTACATAGAAGTTAGGCTCAGTCCTCAGCCTCCTGGAGCTTCGATGGAGAGAAGAGGCAAAAGCGAAGGAGTTTTAACACAGTATCACATTTCCTTTCTGAGTCATGGCATACGCTCCATTCTATCACCTGAACCATGGGATTCCTGCTCTGAGCTTTACTCTACTGCCTTCGTTTGAGCCTTTATTAATTCTCTCCATGATGGTTGCAACAGTCTATTTAAACAGCTCTCTGCCTGTAGTCTAACCTTTTCCCAAACTGGCCTCCATACTGCAGCAGGAGACATTTCTAAAATGCAATTCTGACGGCACTCCCCAGCTTCAAACTACATTGATGGCTTTCATCACTGTCAGAGTTAAGTTCAAACTTTTAAGATGATATGTAAAGCCTTGCGTGATCGGGCCCTTGCCAACTTCTCATCATCATCTGCTCTCTATCCCCTCGGTGGGAAGTGCTAGCTGACAGCTCAGGACATCTACTTATACACACGTAAGAACATGTTTAACTCATGATTAAGTCCTGGGGTAACATCTACATCAAAGAACAGCATTTGATACCTGCTCACGCAATATCTTCTTGCTGTCCGTGTTTCTACTATAAAGTATAATTATGAATTGAGCAAGACTTAGAAATAATAAGAGCAAACACATATAGAGATAGTCTGTGCCTGGCACTGTTAAGTCATGTAATCCTCACAACCACCATATGAGGTAGGTGGTATCATTGTGTCCATTTTACAGATTAGGAAACTGAGGCACAGAATGGTTAAGTCCCCCAGGATCGCACAGCTTATAAGTGTGATGCCATTAATATTCAAACCCAGGAATTCTGACTCTATAATCTCTGTTGTTAAGCACACAAAACCTCCTCACTAAACCACAAATATGTTATTTAAAAATACTGACCGAAGCTATGCCTGTAGTCTAAAAGCATGGTCTCTGGATGGTACCATTAAAATCACCTGGGAGCTACTAGACATGCGAATTCTCAGGCCTGGGCCCTGACCTACTGAATCAGATCTCTGAAGTTAGGGTCCAGGAATCTGAGTTTTAGCAAGCTCCCCAGGTGATTTTCAATCACAATAAAGTTTGAGAAGCCCTGCTCTAAAATGTTTATTCCTAGAGAGTAGAGGCGCTAATGGATGCAAAGGTTATGACAAACGTGGATAATTTTGACAGAAGAAGTAGAAACAGGATTCTTTTTAATGCACAAAGGTTTCAAATTTTGACATGAAAAGCAAACAAATCCTAGCAGAGAACAATAACGGTTGTCATAGGTTCTGAGAGGATGCTTGACAGGATGAAGAAAAGTACAGGATAAACCTGAACTTAGAGCAAACGGGCAAGCTTAAATCCAACACACCTACTAACCAGTTGTGTGACTTTTCAGAAATTGCTTAACTGGAGCCTCAGTTTCTTCACTGACAGATAAAAATAATAATCCCCTTGACGTGTACCCCATGATGGTTGTGAAAAATCAAGCAGGGTAAGATATGTGACAATGCTTTGTATGGAAGGATAGCGTGCTGATCAAGTTTCATTTTCTGCTGTATCTGTTTACAAAAGAATAAACGCATTTTCCCTTCTACTCAGGAAATGGATAGGATTTTGAGTCACCTGCAGTGACTGAAGAGATCCCTGCTTTCTTTAGTGAAGGTTGCAGGAGATACACAGCCGGAATGAGGGGTTGCTCTGGGCTTGGAAAGACAGGGAAGTGGCCTCGCCTGAGAGAATGGGGCCAAAGTGCTGACAGACGGTGGTTAGGACTATGATTATATGTCTCTAAACTCATCTGTAGCTTTACAATTTCTCCCCCCATAAAAGTTCATGAAAACTTAGCTTAGGCTGCTACTCAGCCCTGCGCACTTCTTACTGCCTGTCAGTGGTCTGCTACGGTGTGGGCTGTTTACAGCAGCTTCTGTTCGGATTAGTCAGTGTTTGTGCCACGTAAGTTGTTAAATTTTTAAGTAACACCCCCATTATGCTCCATAATGGAAAGGAATGTTATTTGACGTTTATTTCAAACAAAAGCAACTCCCCTCGGTCTGGGATGGTTTAATGGATTCATACTGAGCCTCACCAGGCCTGTTCACGCCACTGACCTTTGATTCCACGGACTGTCCTTGACTCAACGACAAATAGTTCCAGCATGTGCATTAAAACAAGGCAATTTTTAATTTACCTATTCTGTCTCAAGCACATTTTTCTAGCTGAGGAAGACGCAAGCTACTGCTCTAGAAAAACTCCCATGCATGTGAGGGAGAGAATTCTATTATCAGGCTGGGGTTTCTTGTGTTCACTTTGCACAGCTGACTTCCCTGGCCACAACTTGCCTTTCTTTCCCTTTTCTTCTCCCATTGTTTGTTCCTTCCCTCAAGGAGGCACAGAATAGGTACCCTCCCTGTTATTCATTTTTTTCCCTCTTGGCTTGTGGCTTTCGGATTAAAAGCGACTTTCTGATAAATATGTATCATTTAGGACAGGGAGCTGCTCAATTTAAAGAGGAACACTCACACGAGAAGAGAAAGCATATCAATCATATTCCGTACTCCAGCTGACTTTAAACCGCGTCACAGATTCGCACGCCGTACGATCTTCACCTCCGAATGGGAGGAGGAAGACACCAGTTATTTTTCTAGATGTGTGATTTTCAACTGAAGCTGAAACGTTCAAATGACCACTAGCTACCCCAGTTAAGGCATGATGTGGATACTTATTCCCCAAAATTGCAAAAATATTTCTGGCTCTGCTCAAAGTGGCCCATGCGATCTAAGGAGCAGACCAACATCCTCTCTCACTTGGGGTGGCGTGGCTTACTGCATCTAGGAACTATATTTAACACAACCCCCCCAAACTCTGAGCCTGTCCGTCAAAGCAGGTACAACCTGGGCACAATGGTGTCTGACTTTCCTCCCAGGCGCTCTACATAAATCATGTGCTCAGCCAAATGCCTTCATTCTGCCAGCATCTCCCAACCCCTTTCCCCCAAAAGCAATAAACCAAGAGGGTGTCAGCCGTGGTTACTCGTGTTTCATGAACCAGCAGGTCACCTGGAAACCTGGGAACTGAGGTCACCTGGGAACCTGGGAACTGAGGTCACCTGGGAACTTGTCAGATATGCAGAATCTCAGGCCCACTGAATTCTGCTGCTTTTTAACACGATCTCCAGGTGATTCATACACACATTCAAGTATGAGAAGTACTGGTTTCACTGACACACTTGTTAAAAGCATATACCAAAAAAGAATCAAGATTCTCCACTCAGTATGAACATTTGAAAAAAACAAAAACAAACAACTCACCTCAGTTATGATCTGTGATGTTGGAAGGAAAGCACCTTGGTAGAGAGGCAGTGGTGATACTGAGAAGATTTCGACTCTTGTTGGCTTTCCCACAGAGACTTCAACCAAGATCCACGTCTATTAAAGTCCAGGAGCTTCCCTTCCTGCCAGCTCTCAAGGTGCAAGAGAAAGTATCAGAGAGGGAACTTACCAGCCCCTGGCTACGTCTTGCAACTACCAGAAAGACTGAGGCTTTCCAAATAAGCTAGCCGTGGGATAATGTCCAGTTCTCCTATCTCCTTGAGTTCCTTTTTTCTCCACTGTTAGCTGGTTATTAACCACATTTCCTTCTCGCTCACTGGGATTCAAACTGACAACCTAATGCCTCTAACCAGCCTGGGATCCTTTTCCGACATTCCTGGCAAGGGGGTAGGAAAAGGAAGAAATTCACGTGTCAGAGAGATATTTTTCTATCTTCTTCTTTGTGCAAGAGAATCCTGAGGACAGTATCTCCGACACTAATGGGAACTTTAGCAAGGATAAAAACCGATTCTAGCAAATAGTTTTGCTCTGTGTAAACTTCCTGTCTTTTGCTAGATGTGACGTAAAGGGTCTCCTTTCATAAGCTCTGTCTTCTAGCAAAAGAATACAAGCAGGAAGATAACACAGATTTGGAAAGGAAGTGAAAGAAACCAAAACACAGACAGCATTAGGTTTCAGTGCAAAGGCCCACTAGAGATTTGAAGAGAGGAGCTATATTTGGAACATGCTATCCTTCTAATGTTCTTTTCTAAACCAGAAGTATAACAGGAAGTTAAGGTTGTATTAATAGGCATTTCATATTCTGAAAACATGAAGGATGTCAAGTGACAAAATATGACACATACTAAGAGCTTCTGGCTCCACTCTTTACCGCCCGTGACCAGTTTTTTAATCCAAGGTTTCTCAACATAAAATGGTGGTAACAATAATGCTTTCCTTAGAGAGCTAGCATAACAATATCACGAGATACGTGAAATGCCGATTACTGAACTTGCCTTGCTGGAAGTCCTCTTTATAGTCAAGTCACTATGCTGATTTTCTTCTCTACTGTGCATACCTAAGCACAGCTCAGGCAGTCAATAAATATTTATTGAAATGAAATGCAAGTTTAAAAAATCTTGATGTTGTTAAGAAATTCCATCTATTTCTTTTTTTCTTTTCTTTTTTAAATTTATTTATATTTAAAATTTTTTTTGGCTGCATTGGGTCATCGTTGCTGTGCGCAGGCTTTCTCTAGTTGCGGCGAGCGGGGGCTACTCTTCGTTGTGGTGCGTGGGCTTCTCATTGCGGTGGCTTCTCTTGTTGCGGAGCACGGGCTCTAGGGCATGTGGGCTTCTGTAGCTGTGGTGCACGGGCCCAGTTGCTCCGCGGCATGTGGGATCTTCCCGGACCAGGGCTTGAACCCGTGTCCCCTGCATTGGCAGGCGGATTCTTAACCACTGCGCCACCAGGGAAGTCCCATCTATTTCTTTTCATCATTTTTATTGTGGTAAAATACATATAACATAAAATTTTAGTCATTTTTAAGTGTTTGATTCAGTGGCATTAATTACATTCACAATGTTATGTAACCATCACCACTATCCATTTCCAAAACTTTTTCATCACCACAAACAGAAACTCTGATCATTAAGAAATAACTCCTCCAGGGTTTTTTTAAATGTGAGGATCACTTTTTAATTTGGGGGATCCCTCCTCCCTCATGGTAGTAGCTGCACTTTACCCCTCAGGGAAAATATAATTCAAACACCAAGAATAACATAGATAGCTTATTTATTATTTATTTATTTTAACATCTTTATTCGAGTATAATTGCTTTACAATGTGTTAGTTTCTGCTGTATAACAAAGTGAATCAGCTATACATATACATATATCCCCATATCTCCTCCCTCTTGCGTCTCCCTCCCACCTTCCCTATCCCACCCCTCTAGGTGGTCACAAAGCACCGAGCTGATCTCCCTGTGCTATGCAGCTGCTTCCCACTAGCTTAGATAGCTCTTTTAAATAAATTTGCATTTTAATCATACAACACAACAAATCTTCACACATTTGAAATACGTGTGAGATTATTCTTTATTCCAGCTAGGGAAAAGGTTTAGAACAAACCTTGGAATAAAATTTCTGCCATATGTGGATATATTTGAAATTCTTTTAACTGTGTTCTCCCTTTTAAATAAGGCTAATTATTTCCTTTTGAAGGGAGAAGAGAGGAACCAGCATTTATTGACACCAACTGGGTACCAGCGAGGATTCAACTCTCATCCTGTTCTTTATCATAAACATAAATAAGTGTGAAATTATTTATATGATATTACTGTGATTCTGTGTGGTAATTCTCTAGTTATTGCGCAGTTGACCCTTTTGCTGTGATGTAAGCATGGACAAAGCAGAGGTACCTGTATCCTGCCTGGTATTTAATTGAGCAAGGCATGTGTGTATTACACTAATAGTGCAATTGTCTGTATACAGGCAAGGCCTGGGGGGAAAAACAGACTAGTGCAAAATGATAAACTTAAAAGAAATGCCAACATATCCATAGAGATGGCAGAAATTTTATCCCAAGATTTATTCTAAACCAAATAAAACTTACTTGGCAAATACAATTTTAGGGATAATTAAAAAAATACGTTAAAACTAAATAACCATGATTCTAGGGATCAGTTTGACACTGTGAGAATTTAAGTCACAGTCCTGTCCTCTGGGGGCTGACATCAAGGTTGGGCAGACGAGACTTACACACATGAGCTAACAACAGAGCTGGCTGAATGGCATATTGGTGCAGGCTGTAGGTAGTTGGAAAAAAGAGTGCCCAGCATAGAAGATGCAGATTTTGGACGCTGGATCCTTGCTTCCTACTGATATAGACCCATGGTCGACTTAGGTAAGCTGACTGAGTCAACTCTTAGCAAAGCTCAGAGTAACTGGGCTCAAACTCTCATGATTCCCATTTATTCCAAACAATAAACATTAGATAAGTCCTTGCTTAAGAAGTAACTGAGGCCTTTTTTCTACTGAGGTAAATCTAAGTGTTTCCAATTTAGGAAACACATGTTGCTTTTCTGAAAGAAGGTAACACAAACTTTAATTTTCAAATCCCTCCCATGTTCCATGTTTCATGTAACATGTAATTTTATGTTATTAAATGTAATATTAAGACAACAGTAATTCAATATGGGAAGGAAGGGAGGAAGGGAGCAAAGGAGAGAAATTAGAACCTAAATATTTACCTATAAAGGTATGGTTAAACAAAATGTAGCATATGCATACAATGGAATATTATACAATAAAGAATGAGATAGAAATTTATGTACTGTCTTGACAAAGAAAGATATCCAAGACATATTAATTATAAATAGCAAGTTGCTAATTAACACAGGGCATATAAGTTCACTTATGTTAAAATGCACCCATGTAGACAGACACACACACATGCCCTCACAAAACAAAACTATGTATTTCTATATGTACCCATCTATATATGTAATCACACAGAAAAACCTTTGGAAAGATATGACCCAAAATGGCAGCAATGTCTGAGAAGTATGGGATTAGGAGGTGGGGATACTTTTTTGAAAATATACATCTCTGTTGTTTAAAGACTTCCCACCATGTATTCATCTATTTTCCTATTTCTCTTAGAGTAAAAGCCAAAGACCTTTACAATCTGTATCTTCCACCCCTACTCCTCTCATCTCATGTTCCCCTTCACCGACTGCAATGTAGTGAGACAAATCTCCCTGTTATACCTCAAATATACATACACGGACCCACCTCATGGCCGTTGCCCTAGCTGCTCCTTTTCCCTAGAAAGTTCTTCCCCTATTTATCTATTTGGCTCATTCTTTCACTTCCTTCAAGCTTTTCCTCAAATGGTAACTTTTCACGAGGCCTATCTGACCTCCCAACTTAAAATTGCAGTTCCCCTCTTGCACTGTTGGTGGGAATGTAAACTGATACAGCCACAATGGAGAACAGTATGGAGGTTCCTTAAAAAACTAAAAATAGAACTACCATATGACCCAACAATCCCACTACTGGGCATATACCCTGAGAAAACCATAATTCAAAAAGACACATGCACCCCAATGTTCATTGCAGCGCTATTTACAATAGCCAGGTCACAGAAGCAACCTAAATGCCCATCGACAGATGAAGAGATAAAGAAGATGTGGTACGTATATACAATGGAATATTACTCAGCCATAAAAAGAAACAAAATTGAGTTATTTGTAGTGAGGTGGATGGACCTAGAGTCTGTCATACAGAGTGAAGTCAGAAAGACAAAAACAAATACCATATGCTAACACATATATATGGAATCTAAAAAAAAAAAAAGGTTCTGAAGAACCTAGGGGCAGGATGGGAATAAAGACGCAGACCTACCAGAGAATGGACTTGAGGACACGGGGAAGGGGAAGCGGAAGGGGAAGGGGAAGGGGAAGCTGGGACGAAGTGAGAGAGTGGCATGGACATATATACACTACCAAATGTAAAACAGATAGCTAGTGGGAAGCAGCCACATAGCACAGGGAGATCAGCTTGGTGCTTTGTGACCACCTAGAGGGGTGGGATAGGGAGGGTGGGAGGGAGGGAGACGCAAGAGGGAAGAGATATGGGGATATATGTATATGTATAGCTGATTCACTTTGTTATAAAGCAGAAACTGATACACCATTGTAAAGCAATTATACTCCAATAAAGATGTTTTAAAAATAAATAAATAAAGTCAACTATGAGAATTCAAAAAAAAAAATTGCAGTTCCTCCTACTAGCATTCTTGATCTACCATATCTTATTTTTGTTAATAGCAATTATCACCTTCTAACATATTATGTAATTTCCTTACTTATTATGTTTGTTTTTCTCCTTCCACTAGAATTAAGCTCTATGTGGGCATGAATTTTCATTTGCTTTGTTCACTGATATAGCCTTAGTCCCCAGAATTGTGCCTGGTATACCAGTAGGTACTTGATAAAATATATTAATCAATTCACAAATCTTCACAAGAATATATTCATGTACTTTTAAAATCAAAGATATCCACAATCTCACAAACAGAAAGTCAGAATAAAATGTTTAACGACCCCCCAGGTTCTGTGGAACAAGATTTGAAAACCTCTGGTTTAAAGCTCTTAAATAAGATAAAACTTATGGGAAGGAAGCTCTTTAACTGGAAGCCCTTCTACTGACTTAGGCACACTATCTAACAGTGCATATTATCTTACTCTGGAACACCTATTTTTCAAACAACTAGGAATAAACCAACCACTCCTAGGAACTTCTGTGAAATCCCCAGCTATTTCTTTACAAAGGCAAAGAACCAGTGAAGACCCCTTATTTCTCATAAAGGAAGCACTGTGCAAAAGTGAAGAGTTGTAGCAAAAATCATGTCTAATTCTTGGAGGCCTCCTTTACCTTTCAAAAATATGCATGTCCCTAAGGATGTAGATGGAATTGAATTCCTGATCTTGTTTGAGCAGATACTGAACCCTTTGGAATAGGGAAAGTGAGAAAGGTTTCAAACAGCCAGCTTCATCCTCTAATTCAAAGAACAGTAAAGTCCTTTAGCTAGAGAAGACTTTTATCAGAATCCGTAGTATGGAGTGGGGAGGAAGCCAACCCAAATTATGAGGGTGGGGAGGTTGGGAAGGTGGTCCCCAGGCAAATATTTTGCCAGTCCTGTTTTTCCCCTGGCTTAAACCATTCCTCAGTGCTCTAAGAGGCAGTAACAGACAGCAGTCCTTAGCTAAGCCATTTGAAAATGATGGAAGGGACTTTGATATTATCCCAAACTTGTTTTGTTTTGTTTCCCAGCCTATGTTGGTTTATGATGGAGTCTTCAGAATCCACTAGAGTGCATTCATGTAAATTTATGATAATCTATTCCTATGTTCCAGGGTATGGAAAAGTTGCTCCAAATTTTCTTTAAGATTTAGAAGCAAACTCAAGACTTAGGAATTGTTTACAAAGAGTCAAAAATCCTATGTTGCATACTTTTATTATCAAGACTCTCAATGGTTATGTACAAGTCCCTCAGCACTCATAGTCTGGGTTTCTCACTTTGCCAATTATCAATTACTCAGAGTTAAGGGCCACGTCTTAGGCTTTTGTAGTCCTATAGTCCGGTGCTGTTCACACGGTAATCATTTAACCGAGGTTTATAATCATCATTACGAACCAAATGACAACATAAACTGAGGCTATGAACATTACTTAAAATAAAATCACACTTGTGGCAGAACTTTGAAACACCAAACCTGCTTCCACGGTGCTTCTGAATTTTAAAAGCCAAAAGCTACAACGGAAAAGCAGTAATCGTGACACACTCTCCTTGTAAACTCTTCGAACTTGTTATGTACTGAACTGGCGACACAAGAAGCTCTGGGAGAGGGAAGCTCAAATCAAAGCAACCATTTTTTACTGGGCAGACTAACCTCACCTCTCTGTATTTCCCCGCAAGTTTGTGCAGCTGTTAATAAATGTTTAGAGTTTAAGCAATCTAGGTACAATAGGTCATGACTGGTACCTTGATCAGCTCTATAGAGAAGAGAGACTCTCTGGAGGGCAGCACTGCCTCGTTTTGATACCGACCAGGGTTCTTGGCCTTCCCCAAGCAATAGAAATTGACTAGAGGCTAGACAAGCAATTCGGGCGAGGCTTTATTGGGGCCCCTGTAGCAGCACGGGGCAGCGAGAACGAGGAACAGTTTCCCTTGCTTGCTTGCTCCCTGACAGGGGGCGAGCTGGCTCATTAAACGGGGTGAGGGCAGTGCTGTGACCAGGGGTCCGGCCAGAGGGGTGGCTTAGGTGTTCTGCCCGCCCCTCTGGTGGTGCTGAGTGCACAGGGCATGCTCGGTACCCTGCTTTTGCTCCCAGCTCTTCAGAAGTGGCAGTTGGGGTTTTTTTTGGTCTCTTTGTATCTTTTCGGTCCAGAATTTGCCCCAACTGCGCATGCACGCAGTTATTTTTAGTCCCATAGAGTTTCTTTGTATTTTGTTGCTGGATGAGAAGTGTGTCCAGGTGCAAGAATGCAGCACTGCAGCTAAGCGTCCCGGGTCCCAGCCTGTCTCAGTTTTACTTTTTTTCACAAGACTGAAGATCTAGACAACAATTGCAGCAAATTTTATATGTTTCCATAATTATGCATTCGTGTGTTTGTATATATCTTATGTAGCAGAGAACGCAAGGGAAGTGTCCTAAAGGAAGGAGATACTTAAAAAAGAATAAAAAATCAGAAACATCAACGTGCCCCACAAGAGGAGAATGTGACAAACTGTGGTATATGATACCATAATCATAAAAATTAACAAGTATATGGTCTATATTGATCATGGCATATGAAGTATTTGAGGAGGAAAAAACTTTTGCTGTACCCTCTTAGGCTGAGTTCCTGGGGACCTCTGAATTAAACTGACAAAAGACAACAGAAGAAAAAAGCCTTATTCATATGGAAGCAGCTAGTAGCTGGCTAACTGGTTAAAGACAGAGGCTTATCTACCTAACTTAGTAGGGGAAAGAGGGAGATGGAGAAAAATCTATGGAAAGAAAAGTAGGTTTCCATAGGAAAGAAAAGGATTTTTAGGAGAATAAACTGGAGATAAGAAAGCCTGTGATAATATTTATGAATATGCAAGTGCGCTTTTCCATCTCCTTCATGGCCACGAAACTCCCAGAGAGGAGATTTACGGCCTATTTACTTTTGATCTCTCTCCTAGGAGTAAGCTCATGCTGAACAGGGAATTTATGACAGCCTCATTTCTCAGAAGTTTCTGCTCTTAGATAAGGGGAATGCTGAGAAGGCTTCTTTCTGCATCTGTTGATTCTTTTTTTTAAATTTAGTTATTTATTTTATTTATGGCTGTGTTGGGTCTTCGTTTCTGTGCGAGGGCTTTCTCTAGTTGCCGCAAGCGGGGGCCACTCTTCATCGCGGTGCGCGGGCCTCTCACTATCGCGGCCTCTCCTGTTGCGGAGCACAGGCTCCAGACGCGCAGGCTCAGCAATTGTGGCCCACGGGCCCAGCTGCTCCGCGGCATGTGGGATCCTCCCAGACCAGGGCTCGAACCCGCGTCCCCTGCATTGGCAGGCAGATTCTCAACCACTGCACCACCAGGGAAGCCCTGCATCTGTTGATTCTTCATTGCCTTCAGCTCAAATTAATCCTCATGCCAAAGGGGCATATTGGGGGTAGGGGGGCATATCCTGATCCCCTCCGGTATAAAGTTATATTAGGTGATGAAAATCAGAACTAAATTAACATGAATGTTTTCACTGATTTTTTAAATATAAAAAAAAGTATGCCTAAATATGGCAGAGATCAGAAATTAGTTTGGGAAAAAGAAAATAGGGTTTTAATAGTCATTATTAAGTTTCTTATTCTGTAAGTTTATTAAAGTTCATAGCCATCAGTCATTTTTTAGGTGAGTGAGGGAGAAGTATGAGAATATTAAGAAGAAATTCAGTCAGGCAGGGAGAGAGAGAGTAAAAAAAAAAAAGTAGAAAGGTAGTGAGAGGGGAAAGAAGGCACAGAAGGGGAGGGAAAAAACAAAAACCCACAGAGAAACATTTACTGAAAAGCAAAATGACACCTAGAGAGATAGGAATTAGTGGCAGAAAAAGAGATACGCTACTTCGTAGGTTCTGTATTAACTATTCATGTCTCTCAACAACCTTAAGTGGTATAATCATCCCCATTTTACAGATGATGAAAATGAGTCATTTGTTAAATAACTGGTTCAAGTAACTTGCTCAGTTATGCAGGTAAGGAGGGCAGGATTCAAGCAACTCCAGACTGGACCATTTGGCCCTGACGCCTCTTATGCAGACATGCCAACATTTCAGAAGATAAGTTTCCATCATCCTCTGAAATAGTGACGACTGATTCAGCAATTTAACACAGATCTTTCTGACATCTAAAACATTTTTTTGCCTTTGCTTTGATAAAGTTTTTTTTCGAAGTAAATATTTATTTTCCCCAGAAATACTAAAGCTTTCCATCTTTGGAGAAACGACAGTGCTCTTCCCTCTCATCTACACCCCTATGGTAGAGCACACTTATTCATTCCTTCCTTCATTCAGCAAGCTGAGTGCCCACTGTAGCAGGATGGTGACAGGTGCTGTGTGTGTGTACAACTGAGTAAAACCGCCTGGGCCGTTTTCAAAAACTGCATAGTGACCTATAGGGTACAGCTTGGAACAGTTCCTCGTGTGACACCTAACTGTGTGATCTTGAAAGCAAGAGCTTTTACTATTAGAAAACCTGATGCTACTATTCTCTGACTTTCCAAATTGAAACTTTGGGGCCGGGATTCTCTTTAATGAATTTGGCTTTAGGCTTTGGCAGTAGACACGCTTCTCACTTTTCTTTGATCCTTAAGAGTATGTTTAGCATCACGGAAATATCACAGCGTAAAGATGTTTTGGCAGGACCTACAAAGACCCTTAGGCTTGGACCTTCTTACATTATCATTGTTTCTTACTTCAGGTACCACTGTCATGCTTTCTCAGCTCTGCCAGCCTAACTTGCTAGAACCGACCAAACAAGATCTTAAAACAGTGGCGCTGGACTCACCTGCCCACTTGGTTGTAATTGAAGAAATCTGAGGGTTTCGTTTCTCGTTGTAATCATTCTTTCCATGATTCATCACTTTGGAAGGGCATACTCTTAAGTGCTAAGATAAAGATCAGGAATGAGACAATAACTTCTCTATTCTAAGTATGTCATTCATGCATTCCAAACCTTACTGAATGCCTGCTGTGCTGTTAGGATTATCTAGAAAAGAGACCTGGTCCCTGCCCTCGAAGAATTCAGTCTCAAGGTGAAGACAGGGAAGAAAGAGTTCTGATATAGGGTAATAAGTGTTAGGATAGAAGTAAGTATTGGATGTCATAGGAATAAATGAAAGGGAGACTTCAACTGGAGGAGTGGCAGAATAAACATCCCATGGGAAATGACATTTGAGCTTTGAAGTTCGCCTGGGAAAGAAGTGGGGAGATGTGTTACAGGGAGAGAGAAAAACATACACAGACCGGGATAAAGCTTAAGAAGGAGGGTTAGAAGTAGAAAAAATTACAAGGGAGCCGGGGCAGGGAATAGACCAGGAAGGAAGGGTCTTTTATGCAATGTTAAAGACTTTTACTTTACCTGGGAGGTGAGATTGAAAAAACGCAAACATGAGTGTGTGATGATCACCATGTGGAGAATGGACAAGGGGTGACCCTGAAGGCAGGGAAATCAGTTGGGAAGCCACAGTATCAGCTGGATCTAAGGAAATGGCGGTGAGGATGGAGCGGAGGAGAAAATTACAGATGTGAAGGAGGAAAATTACAGATGTGAAGGTCTCAGTGAGAGGCACTGCCATTCATCAAGATGGGCAGACTAGAAGGGCTGGTTTGGGTGGGAATTCCATTTAGGATATGTTGAATTGAGGCGCCTATAGGACCTCTGAGCAGACATTTCCAGCCCATGTCTGGACATTTGAGTGTGGAACTCAGGAGAGAAATCTGGGCTGGGAAAATAGTCGGAAGTTATCAGTATGCACGTGATGGGTGAAGTCATGAGAATGCATTGGCTCACACAAGGAGAGTACACCGCAAGAAGAGAGTGGATTTTTTTTTTTTTGTCCTTGATGAAGCAGTAAAAATTACTGATTTGATTAAATTGTGACCCCAGGGTATATGTTTTTCAATATTCCGTGTGAAGAAATGGCAATTATTCATAAAGCACTTCTGCTGCCCAGCTATGATGGTTGTTAGGAAAAGCACCTGTGTGAAGGGGGCAGGTGGTTATTGTTTCAGTTGCAAACTGAATTAGTTTTCCCCTCCACACAGGTTTAATGGGTTTAAAAAGGTAGACCTGGGGAACACCAACAATCAAAGGGTGGGAGACAATCAAAGCAGCTGCTGGATATTTAGACAGAAAACCAGGAAAAGTGGTGACAGGAAAGCCTTAAGAGAGGAGACTGATTCAATGAGAGGGAAGTAGCCAGGAATGTTGAATGTGGAAGAGATGTCAAATAAGATAAAAACTAAAATGAATCTCTATGTTTATCCAGTAAGAGGTCATTGTGGACCTCTGAGACAGATGTTTCATTGGTGTGGTAGAGTCGAAGGCAGGATGCACTAAATGAGAGATGGGGAAGCAGCAGCCTCAAATGTAGTCAGGAATGTGGTCTAAGTTTGGTTACCTTTTGCCTTGGTCTTGGTCTTAGTCTTGATGTGCTTTTACTAGGTCCTCTCCTTCTTCCCCTGACACATTTTCCAATTATTCTATTCCTCCTGGTTTCCAATGAACAGCTGCAGCGTTCTCAGGTCCCTTCTGGAATTTTTTTCCACCTAATTATTAATACATAAGTACTTATTAACCTTACCTGACTTTGGTAGTGGAAAATAATTAACTTTGGGATGAAACAGGGCTGGGTTTGAATTCCTAGCCAGCACCCTCTGGTAGCTGCTTTTTGTGTTTTGTTATCTGTAGGAGTTTGGGCCTGTACAGAAATCCTCTCAAACTAGCCATGGGTTGGAATTGAGACTCTGCTGGGATGGAGGGAGCTCTTCCCTCCACTCGTCCGTCCCCCTCTGGGGAAGTATCTCCTCTCTGCAAAGTCAAAAGTGTGCGCATTATCTAGAAATGGCCCTGCCAGTTGACATGATCTCTCAAACCTAGCTCCTTCCATTATACAGCTAGAGAGCCGGTCCGTCCCTTAGTACAGACTTTTGAAGGAATCTCACTGGTTGCTGACTAGAGCTAAGGATTGGCTCCACTCGGGATCCTGTCGTCCAAACAGCAAGAAGTGTCAGTTGGGACACACATGGCCACCCAGGCCGCACATTTAA
The DNA here is from genome assembly GCF_028564815.1 of Eubalaena glacialis. Lineage (NCBI taxonomy): Eukaryota > Metazoa > Chordata > Mammalia > Artiodactyla > Balaenidae > Eubalaena > Eubalaena glacialis. The sequence goes on along the minus strand of NC_083720.1, from coordinate 146,939,604 downwards.
GCAAGAGCTACGAACAGGGCAGTGCCTGGGAATGAGGGTTTGGGCTGGACAGAAACGCCAACGGAGCCTCAGACCAATCCCTCGATCTCTTCAGTTTTACCTGCAAAGCGGAGTTAGAACCTAGGAAACGCTGATGTTGTGCTGCCCAGAACCTACCTCCCGGACTGAGGAACTGCAGCAGCCCCCTGGCTGCGGGGACACCGCCAGGGGACAGCTCTCACCTGCTCTCCGCTCCAGGCGCTTCCCCGGGCAGAAGAGCGCCTCCTCGCCGCCGACAGTCACGTCCTCTTCCCGAACGGCCGGCCTCCCATCGCCGGTGAACGTTCGGGGGCCGCGTCCAGTTCCGCCAGCCCCGCCGGGGGCGCACGGAGGAAGGAAGAGCCGGGAGGAGGCGGGGCCGGCGGGCGGCGCGGCGGGCGGTTCGCGCAGCTTCGGTGTTCGCGGCAGATTCGCTGTCAGGCCGGCGCAGCCGCCGCGGGGGGGAAAGCAAGGGACGACGGAAGGAACGGGAGGAAGAAGTGAGCGACAAAGCGGGACGGGAAGGGCAGCTAGCTGTTCGGACCCGCTTTCAGGCGCCGCAGGTCCGGGTCTCCGCCAGGCCCTCCCGAGGCGCAGCCGCCAGACCAGTGGAGCCGGGGCGCGGGGAGGCAGGGGCGCGGGGCGAGGATGCCGGGCGGGGGATGCAGGGATTCGGCGCAGTCCCCCCTCCCGCTCCCGAGAGCGAGGAGAGCGCCGCCCACCGCGGTTTCTCATCTCTGCCTGTGGAGTCAGGGCGCCAAGCTGCTCGGGCTTCACCTAGTTCGCTGGGCAGAAACCAGGGATCCCGGGCAGCAGCCCTCGTCGCCGCCTGGGGCCAAGCACCACAGGGCATCTTGTTCGGTAAGTGTCCGCGCACTGGTGAAAGGCCTTGGGTGTGCAATGAATGTGCTCCCTTCTTTTGCTGCATTTGCTCTTACAGAGTATTTTCCTTCTGGTTATGGGTGCACGACCTGTACAGCTGCACAGGATCCAGCTGTTAGAGGGGCCCCCTACTTGGTTTAGTGCTCTGCAGTTGCTGTCTTGAATAAGGACCTGGCATTGTCATTTGGCACGAAATATGTAACCGGTCCTGCCTTTGGCCGCCTGCCTCTTAAGACATGACGTTAAGTCTCCTGGCCCTTGAAAGAACCTACCCTTGACATGTGAACAGAGGCTCAGTAACTTCACTGGTTAGATCTCTCTTGGCTCCAAACATCTTGGCTTCACCTGTCCAGGTGAACACTGATATCCTTCTGGTATAACTCACTTTCCTCACTTGTCGGTCTCCTGGCAAAGTTCTAGGGATATTATCAACCACTAGCCCCAAGCCCTGCTAAACCCACCCTAGTGTCATTTAGACATATGCAGTAGGTTCTCAAAAAATGCTTACCGTTGGTAAACTGATTTATTGGACTTCCATAAGTGACCATCTAAACCCTGTACTGTTTAAAGCATTATTCTGTTCATTCTTCACTTGCTCCCCAGTTATGCTCTTTGCTGGGACGTCATTTAGTTCTCTACCCTAGTTTGAGGTGACAAATGCTCAGTTACTGCCTCTATTACGTTCATTCATCCACTGAGTTAGTTTCTGGATCGTGTCCATGTGACTCTTTTTCACGTCCACCAGAGAGCCTTCTGCAGATGGATGTTAATAGCTGTTTGATAGCAGTGAATTGGTTTTGCTTTTGCTAGTGTATAAAGGAGGTATGGTAAGAGAAGAAACAGACTTTGAAGTCAAAGGGGTCTGGATTGGACCTTGCTATTATTAGCTATTTAAAGGCTTTATTTCTTCATCTATAAAAAGTGATAATTAGAAAGACTTCCCTGTATGGTTGTTAAGATTAAATGAGATAATATATGCAAAACAGCATAGCACATAAAAGACCCTTAATATTCATATCCCTTTCTCCACCTTTTAAAGAAACAAAATTATAGTCATCCATGCAGCACTGCTCTTTAGGTTTTGTTCAGAACAAGATTCTGAACCATATTTATACTAACTTATACTTTACAAGGCATAACTGATCATTGTCTTAAGGAAATACCAAAAGAGGTTAAATATTCCTTCACGATTAAATACTATGTTTGGCTTATTATTTAAAATATCTAATGCCCATTTCCCCACTAACATAAAATTAATAAAAATGTAATTCAATGCATTGACTCACTGATTTAGCAAACATTTTATCCTCACTGATGAACGTATAAAAAAGTGCTAGGTCAGGAGTCTGAACAAAACGAAACAAGATCTCTGCCACCATGGAGTTCACCAAGTTACCTTCAGGGGATACTCTAGAAGAGATCCTTGTGCCGAAAGAAATTGCAACTATGACGTTTTATTCAATCGTTGGCAGGACATTAAAAATTGCTTACATTAAATGCATATTGCTGAGTTCCCACTGAACACTTGTTTCTAATTTTTAATACATGGAAATGCTGCAGTAAAATATACCACAGGCAATATATTGTAGAAATCGCAACCATTTTCTTCTTATGTACCAACAAATATTTTGGAAGAGGGAAATGAGAGATAAATCTTGTTTTCAATCAAATCGAAAAGATTTGAATAGATAAGTGTGTATATAATGTTTTCAAAGATTCTTCACGTTAATTTTGCAAACAGCCAGGATTTGGCTGCTAAAAAATTTCCAAACATTCATCGACTCCTTTACATCAGTGTTCACAGGGTCACATAATAAATATTGGAAAGTCTGGATGCCAAATAAACACAGTTTGATTTTAAAGTGTTTAATGCATGTACTTTATTTAAATGTTGCTTTGAACACTGAAATATGATTTTAGTATGCTTACAGTTACTCTAATACATACTTTTAAAACAATGGTCAAAGCAGCAATTACATCAGCCCACTCCAGAAGTGCTATACACCCAATTAGTACTTTGGTAAATTATAAAACAAATGTACACAAGAGCACTTTAGCAGAAACTAATTTGGGAGACAGCAAACTGCTAAATTCTGTACAGAAATCCAGTGGAAGAAGAGTCATTCTTGGAGATGGAACAACGCCATGACTTCACAGCCTAGAGTGCGCAGTATGACCATCCGTGGACCATTTCAACCATCTAACAACCAAGGGGAGCTGCCAGAGAGTCAAGCGGTCTCATTCCAGATGCCAAAAGCAACAGGCAGGTCATCACAGTTTGGCTTCTAAAGACATGACTTTTTATTTCTGCTGAAGTCATCCAGATAAGTGAATATAATAAATGCAATAAAACGTAACCCAACCAGAATTTTATGTCACTTTGCACAGACGCGGGTATGTGAGCTGAAGTGCTAAAGGAAAATACAAATACACGTTTGTGTTTAAGGGTTCAATGCTAAACTTTAACCATCCCTTCCCCCACTGCACCTTGAAGCATTTTCTTATTATAATATTACTGTGAAATTAAATCCTTGTCCATTCTTAGAAAGAAAACTAAATGTCCTGTCTGATACTGAAGAGTTAGTATAGGCCTACTCATTCTCTGCCAAGATTTGTTTAAAAAAAAATTAAATTCCACTTAGAAAAAATAATTTCTATTTAAATTACATGCTAACAATTCTTCAAAGTAAGTAATTCCCATCATACAGTACAGAAATTCAAAACTGATCCTGCCAAAACTTTATTTTTTCAGAAAAAGTGCATAAAACTTTGACGCACTTAACACAAGGGTCTGTAACAAACAGTTGATGGAAAGCAGGACTGCATTTACACTTGACTATATAAGGTATTTAAGAATTTATACTTGTGAAAAATCACAATGATTTTAAGACTATTTTGCCAAATCAATGATGGCAAAGTTAGGCAACACATTTTAGAAAGATGATTTATATACTACATATAAATGAAAGGCACACATAAATACAATTGATTTAAGTTTAATTACATTAATATAATTTACACCATACCTATACCCACATGGTAATAGCCACATGGCAAATTCACAGTTATAACTAAAAAACGATTTAGAACAGTCCTTTTGTTCCACTACTATTTGCATAATTCCCAGTAATAGACTTAGAAGCCTAATACGTGTATGCTTATCTTTTATGGATTATAATAATCTATAAGTTATACTTCAACATTGTGGCTTGAAAAACAGACACTAGTGTGTTTTTATGCTTTAGTCAAAGCTGACTAGTTTCGGGTTTTAAAAACTTTCAGGTTGAGCAGAGCAAAATCCACTCCAGACCAAGGCCTACATGTCCTACAAATTCTTCTTTGTCACAGATGGCAATCCACCCAATGCATCAGTGACTCTTAAACCTCTGAAGTCAACAACATCACTCCCACGCTTGTTTTTTAAAGTAAAAGAGAGGAATAGCAATGTGAAGAATTCAAAACAAAAATAAAACCTACATTTTTAGAAGGTCATCTTGTGCTTTAGAGTTTCTTTTTGCTTGTTAGTTTGGAAACTCTCCATACTCCTAAATGTAGCTTCCATGTTTATGTCCCAAGACCCTACTCAGAAAGAGGGAGAAAGTTTTCCAGGTTTCTTAGCCTACCTTTGGTTCCTCACTTCCCAGGCAATGAATAGGAGACCATATCTTTTCTTGTAATGTTTTTCTTTCTTTTACCAAACTTCCTTGAAAAAAAAAAAAAAAAAACCTTGAAATACTTCCATACCACTTTTTTCCAAAGGATAATTCCTGATTAATACAGGCAGGAAAACTCAAGATTTATTTTCTTCCATTCCCAAACAGGTGAGATGTGAATATTGATGTGGTGCCCTCTTCCTTCTAATAAGCCTTGAGTAAAACTTAAAAGTCAACCTGAAAACTAAGAGTTGAAGGTACATCAACTTTATCGTTTTGGTTTTTCTTTTGTTTCCACAGAACTCCACGTCATTCTTAACACTTAAGTATTTTTCTCACATCCTATTATTTTATATGCAAATTACAATATAGCAATGTAGCTTCAAATGCTGTTCTGTTCCTAGGTTTTTCCACATAAGTTACCTACCACAAAATATCTCCTACAGCCATTTTTAATCTATTTCCTTATCTCCCAGTAACCATTGGTTCTCCACGCTGAAACTTCCCTCAGTTTGTCAAGAGTTCTTAGAGATAAACATATCAATAATTGAAAGCTAACTGGTAAAGGAGCTATGCAGGATTGTTCCCTTTCATTTTCCATTAGTCTAAAATATACATATGTACATACACCTACACATACAACAAATTTACACTGTCTGCAGAAATAAACTGCAGATGTAATTCCATACACACATTTAGAGATTCACATTTTAACAGCAAACTTACACACAGATATAAGGAAATATAGTTTTATACTCCTAAATTACATAGCAAGCTGGAATAGATAAGGCTTTTTTTTTTAAGATTTATTCTTTCTTAGGAGTCTTAGAAAAAGGAGACATAAACCTCAAGCTATGTCTGTAGCAGTTATCAGTCAATGTGGGATTATTTTTACTGACAAATTATCGGACTTGCTTACTCTATACAAAAAGTGATATAAACATACTGTATACAAAACACAAAACATAGAATTCGAGATAACAAATGGAAACATTATACAAAATACTTGATACTGTCAGTATGTAATTCTGTATAGCTTTGACCAAAGAACTCTTAGCCTGGACATTCTTTTCTGATATGAAGGAATAGTCGTAGCTATATAGCATTCTTACCTACAGAAAAACAGGAATGAATTGACTGGGGGCAGGAGAGACCTGGTGACACAGTTGAAATACGTAAGTGCACTGTTGTACATATGTATACAGCTTAGCAGTGTCATGTTAGCTGAATTAATTTCTTTTGCATTGTTACCTTCACCAGTAGGTGATCCAGAGTGCAAAATACAGTAACAGAGAACTCCGTTTTCATACTTACTGCTTGGTACAGTTATTAAAAATAAACACTTGAGGATAACCATTGAGTAGCTGTCAAAATACTGACTAGTTTTGAAGAACTTGAAGGCAAGAACCTGGTCAAATGAATAAAGATCAGAAATGATCAAAAGAACTTCATATAGAAATTTAACACTCAGCAAGTGTATCAAAATCATTTTTCATTTGCTCACTCAGAGACTCATTCACAATAGCTGAATTACACGTATTTATACTGAGTATGTACAGTTAGTTGAACATAAATATGACAGGTATTTATGAAAAACTACTATGTAGATGGTTACTAAGTTTATAGTGATTTGTGTACTGATCTAGTGAGTCCTAGGGTCACCTTGGTACAGTCGACTTTTTAAAATCTTATCAGTTTCTTGACACAATCAGTGAAAAACTGCACAGAAACTCCAAGTCCCAGCAAGTGATCAGGCCCATCGTCCACTGGAGGCAAAGCTTCTGCTGAATGAGAAGTTGATTTCAGAGGTCTTGTATTTTCCCCAAGCACCAAAAGGCACTACTACTGCAGTAGTGTTATCTTCAGTACCATACTGTATTGCCTGCAAGTTATGGCAGGAAGGAAGAGATGAACAATGGAAATCAGAGTCTGTACAAAAAGAAATCAGCCTTTCTCTGGAAGGCCAAACTGGTTTAAAACATAGTGACTAACGCAATTATTTCACAGTGGTTTGTATCAATTGCATATAGGATAACTGATGTCCCAAACAACTATATTAACTATATGCCACTGTAGCAGTTTTGGCAATAAATACACCAGTGGACTAAGGTACAAGATACGTAGTTCCTGAAGAAGAAAACACATGTAAAGCATTTAGCATAGGGACTAATGCAGGGTTAGGATTCAGTGTTAGCTCTTACCTAGCAATTCTGCTCCTAGGAATTTAGCTTAAAGAAATAATAACCTAAGGAAATGGATGTGTATAAAGATATAAAACTGTAAGAAAGTTTATTACAGTCTACACAAAATAGAAAACTGGCATAAACTACACTTCCTACAGTGGAATTATAAATCAATTTTAGGAACTAATGCAAATAGCAAATTATATAGTCAGCATTAATAAGTGCTTGGGATTACAGCAAATGTACTTCAAAAGACCTCAGAGCCTGGGACTTCCTGGGTTCGATCCCTGGTCTGGGAAGATCCCACATGCTGCGGAGCAACTAAGCCCATGTGCCACAACTATTGAGCCTGCGCTCTAGAGCCCGCGAGCCACAACTACTGAGCCCGCATGCCACAACTACTGAAGCCCGTGTACCTAGAGCCCATGCTCCTAGAGCCCGTGCTCCTCAACAAGAGAAACCACCGCAATGAGAAGCCCGCGCACCGCAACGAAGAGTAGTCCCTGCTCGCCACAACTAGAGAAAGCCCACGCACAGCAACGAAGACGCAACGCAGCCAAAAATAAATAAATAAATTTATTTATTAAAAAAAAAAGAAAATACCTCAGAGCCTGAGGTCAAAACTCTGAAGAAACAGATTGATAAAAAATATGTGATATAGGGGCTTCCCTGGTGGCGCAGTGGTTGAGAATCTGCCTGCCAATGCAGGGAACGTGGGTTCGAGCCCTGGTCCAGGAAGATCCCACATGCCGTGGCGCAACTAAGCCCATGTGCCACAACTATTGAGCCTGCGCTCTAGAGCCCGCGAGCCACAACTACTGAGCCTGCATGCCACAACTACTGAGCCTGCGCGCTAGAGCCCGCGAGCCATAACTACTGAGCCTGCATCCCACAACTACTGAGCCTGCGCTCTAGAGCCCGCGAGCCACAACTACTGAGCCTGCTCTCTAGAGCCCGCAAGCCACAACTACTGATCCCGTGAGCCACAACTACTGATCCTAAGAGCCACAACTACTGAAGCCCGCGCGCCTAGAGCCCATGCTCTGCAACAAAGAGAAGCCACCGCAATGAGAAGCCCGTGCACCACAGCAAAGAGTAGCCCCTGCTCGCTGCAACTGGAGAAAGCCTGCATGCACCAATGAAGACCCAATGCAGCCAAAAATATATAAATAAAATAAATAAAGTAAAAAAAAAAAAAAAGAGCTATCTATCCAGAGTATTAACACATGGAAATTTTACATTTTTTTTTACTGGATATTATCCAGCTTCCAAATTTTGGCTCTGACTGGCACACCGACATACCACTCATCCATACACCTTTTTGTATTTGTTTGTTTTTACACACCCATTTTTCAAAACCAGAAATTGACTATGCTATAGTGTTTCTATATTGGATATTCATGTGGAGCAGTCTAGTTTAAAATGGTCCACTGGTTGGATTCAGGAGCTTGGCTGTCTGGGTTTGAAGACCAGTTCTGCAACGTGACAATCTTGCCATCTTGAGTAAGTTACTTAATGTCTCGGCCTCTGTGCCTCTGCTCTCTTCCTCTGTGAAGAAGGGATAATTCTAGCTCCAGCCTCAGAGGGTTATCATGATGATTACATGAGTTAAATACATATGAATAGAAGAGTGCCTGACACACAGTGACATTAGTATTTGCTAATGTTATAATTTACCAATGCTGTTACTATCATTTCAAAATGTGTACAAAGCCAAAAAATAAATGTAGCTCATTTCCTTGGCATATTAATTTTACTTAACTACTTGGAAGAATTGTAAAAAAATTTTTAATTGGAAATATTATGGAGTCAAGTGTAAAATTCAATGTAATACTAAAGCTAAAACACAAGATTTCAAAGAAACCCCTCCAGGCTGCACCGAAACCTGCACCTGGCTTTGTCCTCTCCTCCCTGCCCTGGGACTTCTCTAGCGTAAGCTCTGCTGTGTCACCTGTTCAGTAACTGCATGGGCTGCTTCATTGGGATCATGGCATTGATTGACGAAGTCACAAATCTCTTGACTGTTTACCATGAAGTTAATTCCATCTGTAGTGAGGACCAGGAAGCTGTCATCAGCATGATGTAGCTGCAATCAGAACCAAATGCATAGGATTATAAACTAGACTCAGCCTTAGAATAATCTTCATAATTCAACAATTTTATCTGTTTTCTGAGTGGTCATCCGTGTTTCAGAGCTTGTAGGCAAACAGAGTGAAAATGGAAGTCCTGCATTTAGGGCAAAAATAGCAACATTTAGCATCAGTCAGGGAGGACAAACCTAACATTTACTTAGTAACACCATGGAGGAAGAAGCCAGATAGCTAAATGCTGACAGGCAGCTTGATGTAACGGCTGAGAGCACTGTCTCTGGAGCCAGGCTTCCTGGGTGTGAAACCCACCTTTTTCAACTGGGCAAACATAGGTAGGTTGAAGTGTATATGCTCCAGATTTGTTTTCTCTGTAAAATGGGGTAGGAGTAGCTATTTTGAACAGAGCCTGGCACATAGTAAACTGCTATGTAAGTATTTGTTAGACGAAATGAATATAAGTGGGATATCTATAAGACATAAAATTGTTCAATAAATTAACAATCATTTGCTGCCATTATTGGGAGCCTACACTATAATGGGCCAGGTACTAGAGCAGGCGGGGGGTTGCACAGTGAAGTGGCAGCTCACCACGGGGTGTATGCTGGGGGAAGTGTAGCGTAATGGGGGCAATGATTAGTAGCAAGCAGAAGATGTCACAGAAAGAGAGGTGGGACAATTATTTAGCTTGGTGGAAAAAGGAAGTCAGGCTCAGCTTCCAAGGGAGGGTTATGCTGGATGATGAGGTGCAGGTGAGGAAGGGCAGTACAGTTGCTTCCAGGCACATTCCACAGCAGGGTGAAACAAAGCCAACACTTCATCATACATTAGGCCAGGAAAGTACTATCTTATTTTACCTGAAAAGTTTATCTATCCTTCCATTAATAACTTCTTTTTAAAAGCCATTCTGGGGACTTCCCTGGCGGTCCAGTGGTTAAGAATCCGCCTTCCAATGCAGGGGATGCGGGTTCAATCCCTGGTCGGGGAACTGAGATCCCGCAATGGTGCGGGGCAACTAAGCCCGTGCGCCGCAACTACTGAGACCATGCTCTCTGGAGCCCGAGCGCCACAACAAGAGAGGAGCCCACGCACCGCGAGGAACAGCCTGCGTGCCACAACGAAAAGATCCCAAGCGCCACAAGTAAGACCTGACGCAGCCCCAAAACAATAAATAAATAAATAAATAGATAGATATTTTTTCAAAAACTAAGAATAAAAGTCACTCTGGCTTCAATTAAGGCTTCCAAGAAAGCCTGCGGCTGGAGACAATCCTGCATTCATTCCTCGCCTGTGTATCAAGGGTTTGTACGTCCTTTCTTACCTTAATCCTCTTTGTTTCCGGTTCTGCTATCACACCACTGGTTTTAAGATCCAGATCTCCAAGACTCCTGGTCATCGCGAGTCTGCCGTTCACGTGAGGCTGTCCCAAACTATTCCAAGCTACAAAACCGCCACATTTCTTAATCCTGGTCAAAAAAAAGTTAAAAGACTATGTTGTGATACCCAGAAAACCAAGGCTCCGTTAAACTTAAGCATAAAATCAGTTTAAAATGCAAGGTTTTATTTCTATCTTGAACTATATAAATACCATCCTTATAGAAAGATTGATCATTGGAGGTGGTACCTTTCTTTTTCATCTTTTCTTTCTGGAGTATGGTCGATTGTCAGCTTCATGGGTTTTCCTTTTCTGCACAAAATAGCTCGGCTATCCCCAACACTGGCTACAACCAGTTCAATACCATCTCGCAAAAGGGCTACTGTTGCAGTAGTCCCAGAGGTCAGAAGGGTCGCTGCAAACATGATGAAAAAGAGTACAAGTCAGTGACAGTCAAATGATTGGGTATGGAATTTTTATTACAAGATAAAACACAGGCATGTTAAACTAATGCTGAAATGTATCATTCTAATTTAACTACAGCTACGCAAATAAAATGCAAATGAACTATGTAAGTAAGAGCATGCAGAGAAAGAGGTATTTAATTCAGTAACAAGGCTCCATGCAAACAGAAAAAGTTGCTAACCTAATTTGGTAAAAAATGCATCACTGTCTCCAAATGGCTTCTATTTATATACAGTAGGGTTCACTTGAATGGATCATTATTACACCTTTGTGTGTACATCAGGTGTTGGTATTAAGAGTATTACATTTTAATTAGATTGGCTAATATGGCAGGATGATTTAGGTCTACAGAGCCCATTCAGGCAAGCCAGCTTTTCTAAAATCTATGCACTCAGCTTTTTTCTTCCATTTCGTACCCCTATCGTGTGAAATTATTATTAGTTAACAGGCTAAGCAAGATATGCCAAGTGCACCATGGGCTCTTCAAGTACTATATTTTATATTCTTTCCTTCTACACCTGTTTTAATTTTACAAATGTTCACCAAAAAAAAAAAAAATCCTAAAATGGTCAAAGGTTCACATTCTTTTCTTCTTTGTCCTCCCCAGACATGAAACAAAGGTACAGCCATCATTATATTAGGAGTAAATCTGGAGGGCAGGGAACGAAATTCATTCTAGTTTCCCATAAACTTGGTATAGTTCACACTTGTAGTTCCAGCGGGATCTAAAACAATCAGTCTGTCCCCAAATGCAGGACAGTACTGCCAAGTGCCAGTCCTGTGGTCAAGCCCTGGGCCCAGAGCACTCCAAGAATATTAATTTCCTCTGACCAATAACAAAATTACATGTTGCTTGGCTGGAGGTCACCGCTATTTCCTCCATCCAATCCAAAGTGCATTTTTGCATCCTTCTTTGGTGTATTCTAACAGTGTCTGCCCTAAGTTCTTTACCACTTGTTAAAATTTTTGAGGGTGCATTGAGCCTTGTCAAAGTGAGAATACTGTGAAATTATGGGCTAAAAAGGAAAGCAAATTGAAAAAATCAAAAAAGATAGCATTTAAAGCAGGTATTATCTTCAGTAACATGGTTAATTCTTTAAAGCATCTAAGTAAAATATTCAGGTGATCATCTAAAGATGATTTTGACTTCAAAGGCAGATTTAGGAAAAATGAAGTGCTGTTGACTGACTGAGGCTCAGTCTTTCCCATTTTGTTTTTAAAGACAATTTTAAAAACAGCAGTGATGCATTTTGGAAAGATATATATGCATGTATTTTCCAATCAGTATATTAAAATGCCTGCTTTAATCAGAAGAGGAAAATGGAAACAAACATGAATAAACCCTGCTTAATCTTCTATATCCGTGCCGAATTTACTTTATGGAGGACGAGCATTTGTAGGTTGCACTATCTTCCCATTTATCTCTTTTGATTTTGGAACTGCAGTGCCAAAGTAGTATCATCTTGGCAAAACTACAATACATTACATGTCGTTGTTGTACAACACAGACGTTTTAGTGTATCAGTGATGTTTATATTACAAATGTCAACTTGTGAGTGTCCTAGAACATTATACAAGGGAAGCTTTACAGTTTCACCTCTGTAATCTTTTCAAATGATTAGAAGAGCCAGGCGAGAAGACACAGGCGTTTACTCAGATGCTACCCGTCCAGGGAGTTTAGTATTCTCCTTTGTTTAAACCGTCAGGAGCAGCTCTTTTTTTTTTTGGCCGCGCTACACAGCAGCATGCGGGATCTTAGTTCCCTGACCAGGGATCGAACTGGTGCTCCCTGTGGTGCAAGCTCGGCGTCCTAACCACCAGGGAAGTCCCAGGAGCAGCTCTTTCTTAAAAGTGGTTTTTAACTGGCTACATCAAGAGTTAAAACTTCATAAATGAAAACTGCACGTTTAGCTGCTTAGGATTATAATTCATGGCTCTGCCATTTGGGAACTTAAAAGAGCTTGAGTTTTTAACCAACCCAACTTCACAGTTCCAAAATCCCAGGATGTATGGGAAAGTTTTCAAAACTGTTGATTCTGGTTTGCTAAGCATCTAAGAATATAAATATTAAATCAGCATTTATTTTCATTTAACATTTAACATGGAAGTAAAAATTCTCACTTTTTTCCCTAACAACAAAACTATAAAACTAAGACATCTTTCAATAAGTTCTTAACACTCACTGGACATTTTCTACTGCAAGTCATCTCAACTAATGGGACAAACAGGATGTGGGAACCTTCCAGTAGTCCAGGCTAGGAACCGCTGGACTCCTTCACCTGGGACAAAATTAAGCAGATCTCTCTTTCCACTGAAGCCCAGCATATAGTGTCCACGGGCTCCAGATCTAGAGCTGCTGACCAGGCACAGTTCTCTGCCACAAATAACACGCACAGAGGCAAATAGGAAATTCACCCAGGAATTGTGCTCAAACATTACAAACCTGCAACACAGGGGAGGGTAGAGAAAGAGCTGCAAAATAAGGGGAAGGGTTTTATTTTGGTGAAACTTTCACTAGCAAATTATATAATATTCCAGGAGATGCCAAATCAATGATTCCAAAACTCAGTTTGCCCAAGTTGATGGTATTTTGTAGTTGAGTCTGTTTTTCATCACAGAGCAACACTTCTTAGTTTTGTGGCTTCCCAAGGTAGGAAAACCTATATACAAATGTATGTGTACCAAGACACATATTGTGGTGACACAGACACACATCTACATACTCATGCACACACACACAGTCAGTCAGTCAGTCTTGAAGAGTAAATCAGTACCTTTACTGAGTTGAAAAAAATGCACTGTAAATTTGTTTGGTATCAATATCAGAACTGTCCCAGTTACAAAAGGGAAAATTCATGGGAATTCATGGGTAGAGCACTGAATAGTTCATATCTGACAAGCATACCAGAGAGGATGTAAACTACAGTATACCACCAAATTACTGGGATTTAAATATAAATCAAGAAGGAATCAAAGCACCTCCTATACCAGATACAAGGAGTGACTTATTTGTTAATGGTGCTAAATGCAGGGATTTTAGTATCTAGGAGGCATTTTTTGAGTAGATGATTAATTTAAATTAATTGTTTAAATAAAGGCTAGCAAGGCTCTTGAGCTCTAATGAATGTTTACAATTTTATGTAATTCATAAAATGGGAGTTTCTGCAGCTCTCTCTTTCCTCCAGTGTTGCAGGTCAATATATCAAAAGAAAAATGATCAAGATTTTGAATGGCAACATAAAGAGTAAAGCTGTACTTTTCAAAGTATAACCCCCCCTAGTAATTATTCAACTGTGTAAAAAATAATATGTATAAACCAATACAGTTTCAATGTTTATCAAAAATGGGCATTCTAGACATGTATGAATCATAAACACTAAATCAGTAACAAGTTGAAGCAGTAACAGCACAATAAGAATATCTCTTCAATGCTGTCCCTATTTTTTTGCTTTTGGCTGCCTCCAACATAAGAAGGGAAATCAAAAACATTGCATTTCTCACACTGGTTATTTTTTAGTTTAATTCTTCCATAAAGAGATCAAGTAACATGAAGAGCATGGAAGTTTCCAATGAGACTCACAATGCTGCCACCAACGTCTCCCACTCTGAACGTCAGAGCAAGTCTTCTCTTTTTGATCCATTTGTCTCTTGGGGAGCTTTGTTGCTTTCAAATCTTAAGCAATCTAGAAACACTTCGAAGAGTTTATCGGATATATAGGATATCATCTAAGTTTTCTACCATCTGGTTTAAGTGACAATATGTTCATTAAACAATAGACTAATGGGACATCATTTGAACTTACTGGCTGGTTTCATTAATTGTAAAAATACACATGACTGGAATAAAATGAATACAAAATATTCAAAGATGATAATGAAATTAGCTATTTGTAAATAAGGGTAAATTGAAAATGCATCTACAACAAATCAATAAAAATAGCCAGCAATTTCTTAAGGGCTGTTTCTTGATAAGTGGCATTCTGATTTTATTGTCCTCAAACTACCCCCATTTTAAACTGAAATAGTAAATATTTTAAATGCTAACGAGATAATTTGAAGTATTTTATGCAGATATTGGATGAAAGTCTTAAAAAGAAGAGAGTGTTTTATTTTCACTTCATTATTTTCACTTTCTTTTGAGAAAGCTAATAGTATGACGTGGGGCACTCTTCCCTACCTGAAATTCCAGCATTAGTGATTCATTCCTATGGTTTAACCAATCTCTTTTCAGCTTTCCTTACTCAAAACTCAAATCCCCCCTAGAAGTGATACCTCATTAAAATATATACATTATATTAGTAATTCGGTTAAATCAGCTATAGGATAATCAAGGAATAAGTTATAATAACTTAGGTAAGAAAGAGTAGGCAGTGGAGATCAGTTTAGTCCAAATAATTATTGAGTACCTTCCAGACTCTCTACAGGGTGCTGAACCCTAGAGATTCAAAAATGAATAACCCATGGCCCCTACCCTCAAGCTGATCACAGAAAGGGTTCAAGGAGGGAAAATGGAGCTGATGCTAAAAGAAAAGGTGAAAGAAATTGGAGAGGGCAAACTGCACTTACTTCACAATTTTATTTAACTAGCATCGGTCCTACTCACAGCTATGCCAAAAAGAATATTATTCGCTCTTATAATACTGATACTGCTTCAGTTCTTACTAAAAACTAAAAAATGTTTTTTAATTTAAATAATAACTTTGAAATCTGAAGTGGTACACGTCTTTTTTTTTTTAAATCCACATATTGAAAGGTTAAACAACGTACAGCATCCCATCTTTAGTGGCTTTAATATATTTGATAAAATAGCCCCCAAATATCAAAAGGCAATTTTTGCCACCTTTGAAAGCCTTGGCAACTGATTAAGAATAAATTTAAAGTTGTTCTCAAAATACTTACTTAAAAAAAAAACACACAGACTAATTGATCTATAAGAATACATCCAAAATAAGACTTAAGAACAACAATGTCATAACAAACCCTTTCTTTTTCTTTTAGTAGTACACTAGGCATCATTCTGTCATGCTCCATTATACTTGCAAGCAAATGGCCATTAAATGAAAAATAAATTTTAGAATATCTTATGAAAGGTCTGAGATCATTAACTCAAAGTATGTGACAGAGGAACTAAATTAAATAAATACATTTTCATTTCATCATTAGAAATGAAGTACATTTTTATGATTAATTTCTTTGCACAACTGAATCGATGTGAGAAAGGTATCTTTAGAAAGGTTCTTTTAAGGTAGGCAAGTTAAGTCAATTCTCTCCCTAAGTTCGAAATTCCCTTTAACTGTAATTTATTATTTAATAAATGAAAGGAGTACTCTCACATTTTATACCAAATCTATCACTGTTTTAAGCATCTTCGTCAAGTAGATCCTTTACAAAAGGGCTGACTGCACCCGTGAAGGGTTAATGGTTTTTGACTGTTGGCCACATTCCCATGGTAAACTTGAACATTCCTTTCTGAAAACCTTGCCCAGTGAGCTCTACCTATTTACACAACAGCTGGGGCACACCACCTGCACTACGGACTACGGCCGATAAACTTCGTGGTGTGATACACAGCCGACCTGCTTATGGAAGAGATAAGAGCATACCAATATTCAGCGTTATAAAAATACAACTATAAGAAAGTGTTTTGATGTCTTCTTCACTTTCGTATGTTTTACCCACGGGGAACCAGTACAGAATCTCTTCACTTTTGTACGTTTTACCCACGAGGCACAAGTACAGAATCTTATGCTAAAATCTACCATCTCTCAACCCTTATTTTCACAAGGTGAGGGGCCAGCTGGAAGGCGGAAAAAAAGTCCAAAGGAACGAAGCAGAGAAAATGGGCCTGAATAATCTACAAACGAGAAAAAAAATCCCTGAACTGAACAAAGAGAGTGGACTCTAATGCTTTTTGGAGAAGTATGATGGTGATAAGGTTCTCGAAAAAGAGGAGGAAGAACTTCTTCAAATGGCAAATAGAGCCCTCCTAGAGTCATCCTCTCTAATACTCATCATTAAATACGCCCATGAGAGAGGCCACGGTGGGTGGCAGGAATATCTCAGCCCTAACTCTGCAATTGACCTTTTACCTCTCTCTGAGTTTCACTTCCTTATCTGTGAAATGGCGAGAATTTCCAGCCCTATGCACTCCAACTGAAAATTATAAAAATAACATAGCTGTGGTACACTTTGACCTCCTTTAAACAAAAGGATGAACAAAACACAGATTAATGTTACTGCATGATTCATTTTCAAATCGGTTATGAGGTCTATATGCATACATTTAAATGGTTGCTGCAGAAGTTTTCAAGATTAACTTTCTGAGCAATAAATTGGGGGGCCAGCTAACCAAAAAACACCAGCTACATTTTCCTGAAATGGTTTTGATAAATTTAGTCAAAATCAGAAACATTTTACTTTCAAAATGTAAGGTCATACAGTACACAAATTCTAAAATTCAGCTGACATGGCCTTGTGTTTCACAAATAAAAAAAATGTCAACTAGTTACCACAGGAAAGCTGCAAGATCAAGCTTTTTTTAAGAAATGGAAGAAAAAAATATCTTCCTTCTAATTTTACAGAGTAGTGAATATTAGCCATTGTCCTTTTCTATTGAGGACCAATTAGCAATTTTCTTCTGGTGTGGACATTTACTCTCTGGCTAGATGAGATTACCCTATAGTGAATTTCAGTACTTGCTCATCAGATTCCTTTAAAAACTAAACCCTCTCATAGTACGGACCTCTTGCCCATAAAACAAGCAATCAAACAGATTAAAAAAATGTTTTTTAATCTTTTTAAAATTGAAATTCTATATCAGAACCATTTTGGACCTCCAGTTTCTAAAACAATCTCCAATATATTTCATTTAAAAGTGGATTTAGTTTGGATTCCAAATAACATTTAAAGTGATTCTTCATTTAAAAAATCATTTTCAACATAAGCATCCTTACAAATAAACTTACATTAAAATTCCCACCTCTAAAGGGCTTAAAGTGTTTCCTTTTTCCATGAAATGCCCCAGGACAGTAAGGAAAGAGATTGCTTTACTTACCATCAGCAGACAGGTGGGCGTGCCTTGCAAAGGCTTTATCTATTTCTAGAAAAGCCAAGGTCAACACAGTTTCCAAGTTCTCCTCCTTAGGAAGCAAATCCCTTCGTGGAGAGGAAAAAAGAGCCCCAAACAATCATTTGACAATAGGTTTCTAGTCTTCCTCTTGGTCCCTCCAGCTAGCAGAGTCATTCCATACAATGGACCTCCGTGGCTTGCCTTTCAGAGGCTTAAGATCCACATATTAACGAATCAAATTGAGAAAGAATCAGGCACAGAGATAAGCCTTTAAAAACAATAAAATAAAAGCCCAAGTCTCCATCCTTAAAAAATTAATCCTCACTATTACAACCCTGAGAAGTCAAGAGTTCCTTTATATTAAATTTAAGCCACTGAGTTCCTTTGTGGAATAAGGCAAAATATATATAAATCAACTGATGAACGGTATGAATAACTATGCTTGGGAAGAAGAGTCACACGGTCATAACTGTCACGTGTTCTCCCCCTCTTTTAATTCTAGCAGCAGTGTGACCCTCAAAAATACATTAATAATAATTGCGGTGAATAAACTTTTTAAAGAGCTCCAAAGCACCCTCATTCAAAGCATTTTCCCCATTCTAATGCCAATCATCTAAAGCTATTTTCAACAAGTATTCCAAGCTACTCACACCACTTGAAAGAATAATTACCACTTATTGAAGCACTATGTGCCCTGCACTGATAGGAGTAAATGCTACTCATAGATTCTCAGAGGACATGAGATCATGTACTTTGTTATGTTAATTCACTTGAAATGATCACAAGTCCAGTGCTGCAGATTCTGGTCGGTGCTCTCACCAAGGGAGTTGTTAAAACATACATATTTCTGAAGTGGTAATAATCATCTGTGATAACTGGCATGCTTGAGCAACTGCTTGTGCATAAAACAATAGTGTGAAAGCACTCAAATAACTACCCTAACAGTGAATGTTGGGACTTTTCTGGTGGCACAGTGGTTAAGAATCTGCCTGCCAACGCAGGGGACAGGGGTTCAAGCCCCGGCCCGGGAAGATCCCACATGCCGCGGAGCAACTAAGGCCGTGCGCTACAACTACTGAGCCTGCGCTCTAGAGCCCGTGCGCCACAACTACTGAGCCCGTGCGCCACAACTACTGAAGCCCGTGCGCCTGGAGCCCGTGCTCCGCAACAAGAGAAGCCACCACAGTGAGAAGCCCGCGCACCGCAACGAAGAGTAACCCCCGCTCGCCGCAACTAGAGAAAGCCTGCGCACAGCAACGAAGACCCAACGCAGCCATACATACCTACGTACATACATAAAACAAACAAACAAAAAACAGTGAATGTCTCAGCCAAAAGGTGAACGTTTAAACAGGAAGCAGAAGGCACACGGCAAAGAGTGAACGTCACTGTATCATTTGTACGTACAGGATGCATTTCTCCATGTGGGTGTGACAGAAATCGGCCGCCGCAGGTCCGCCATGGCCATCATACACTGCAAAGTACAGGACTTCATCTGTCAGCTGAGCAAAGCCAAACCGGTCTTCGTTCTCTTTTCGTTTGCCAATCTGCGAGGCGCAGCCCACGTTCGCCAGGCTGACTTTGGGAATCGGCTTGCCGTACTTAATGCTGGGCGGCAGCAGAATCGGCTCATCGATGCGGTTGTCCCAGATGCCAAACTTATCCCACGTGGCTGGCCGTCCGCTACCATCAGGGTCAAACCGAGAGCACCTGGTCTCCGAGGTGGAGCTGTGGCACGTGGGCGTCACCCACCTGTCGTCCTGCAGCAGGCGGGCGCTGAGCAGCGCTCTCCTGCGCACCTGGTTCCCAC
Source organism: Eubalaena glacialis (assembly GCF_028564815.1). Classification (NCBI taxonomy): domain Eukaryota; kingdom Metazoa; phylum Chordata; class Mammalia; order Artiodactyla; family Balaenidae; genus Eubalaena; species Eubalaena glacialis. The sequence continues at coordinate 146,920,062 of NC_083720.1, read as the reverse complement.
CGCTTCTAACCAAAGTAAGTAAGGCAGCTGTTGACATAACTCCAGAGCACTCAGGAATGAGGGAAAGGTCAATGGAACAGCAGTGGGCTGCCTTCCAGAAAAACGATGCAACTGAGTGGAAAGAAACAGAGAGAGAGAGAGAGAGACTCCATCAGTAATTTCAAATATAACTGATACATCATTAGATAGTACCAAGAATGAAGTCTGTAAAGAAGGTGGCACTTAACAGCCTACTTCTAAGAATAGTGGATCAAAAATGAATTGACTTACCTACCCCATTCACAGGGTTTAAATTCTATAAGAATTTGACAATGTGCACAGCTCACATAGAACAAGTGCTTCTCCAACTTCAACCTACAATCACTTGGGGATCTTGGCTAAAATGTAAATTCTGATTCAGTCTGTCAGGTGAGGGCTGAGATGCCGTATTTCAAACCAGCTCCCTGGTCCCGCAGACAAGTTGCTGGTCCGGCAGGCCCACACTTTGAGTAGCGAGAATATAGAAAACAGGTGTAACTAAATAGTCTTCCCTTCATCAACTCCATTGCTCTGAAGAAAAGGTGGGGAAAAATATTAACAATAACAATGTCTCTTACGAGAGTTAGAAATTTTAAAAAAACTGGTTAATAGAATATTTATGATAGTTCTGTACTCAACAGAGTGCCCAAGTTTTAGCAAAGATACCATCTAGGATCTCAGTTCAGTTTAAGATTTCTCAACTTACTAAACTTTATTATTCTGGTTAATGTAAGTTGGCTCGTGCAAACACGTGCCAGAGGCAAAAGGATAAGCCAGCTCTCATGTGTGTGATCTCAGGAACTGGGGGGAACTGCGCGTGCGACAAGCAGCCCTGATTTATGAGCCACTGATCTATGCATTTACATTAACAGCTGCAGCTCGTCCGAAAGAAAGCCTCCCCTGGGCGTTGGCAGCAGGAATTCCTACACCCCTGCAGGAAGGGCCGTGTTTCTGGCAGTCTGCCATACAAATAAGGTTCTAAGCAGAAATTTGTCTCCATAGTGTTTCGTTCCGTTACTTTATGAATTAAAAACCAACTGTAAAAAACAGCACAATGTGACGATTTGATAATGCCGGCGGAGGGTATACAGGTGTTATATTATTCTCAACTGCACGTTAGAATTGTTTCACAATAAAAAAATGAATTTGAAAAAAATGTATCTCCCCAAAAGGCACACATGAACACACACAAAAAGCCCAGTTTGAATCCATCTACAAGAAAATGCATTACAGATTTGAAACAATCATTTTCAAATAAGTTTTTGGACATCCGTCTAGCTGTGTGTAGGAAGGACCATTACTCCTTTCAGTAAGTAAAGCAGCAGAAGGAACGAATGAGGTTCCAAAGCACGCCCTTGGATACCTAAGCAATGCAAGACATCTGAGCCCTGCCTTCTCAGAATTCAGAAGGAAGACGGCCTCCCAAACTATTAATGGGTCGCAAAAGACTTAGGAGGCCGTTCCCTCTTGGCCTTTTAGCTAATAGCATGTACAAAAGCCTGAAACTCACTTCTTTTATGACAGTACTGGGGTCGGGGGAGACGTAGCACCTCCGGTTATCAAAGGGAAACCACATCCCATTACCAAAAAAAGAGGTGTTTACTCCTTTGCTTCTGTTTGAAGGTTATATGTTATTCAAAACCAAAAACTGTGTCAAATAAAGGCAAACTTGTGGAGAACTTTCAAAGTATAATACAATCTAGCAAGTAAGAGAACTAAGTACTAATTCTTGATGGAGATAATTCACAAAGCAGCTTTATGTTACAGAAAAAATAAAACTTTAAATATGTTTCTTAGAAAACATTCACATTTGAAGAGTGCACCAGAAATTAGCAAAGTACTATTCTTTTGGCTTCAGTCCAAAGCATGTACACCATACTCAGCCTTGTGCCACGTTGTAGTGACACACCTACTTTAAGCAAGAGTTCTAGAATTCCAAACTAGTAAATATTAAGTTTTCTGCAGCTCTTCTAGGATACTCTTGTCTTTTCTCTCTCTCTCTCTCTCTCTCTCTTCCAAAAGTAAAATAAATAAAATGAACAGAGCTGCACTCATATCAGGGAACATATATCCACTGGAAACATTATTTAAGAATGAAAACATAGAGGCTGAGCAGTTTCTTGAAGCCTGCATAAAGTAAAATCAGTCTTCAACCTGGCCTCCTTCCTCATTCCTTATTTATACAATCATCTCAGATAGTAAGCAGAATAGTCACAGGAAAATATTTACTTTAAGGCATACTATTGGCTATTGGGGTAGATGAAATGTAACCCAGATATATTGCCAGTTTACAAAACAAGGTCGGCGTCACTTATGCAAGCAGGCGAGTGTCTAAAGAAGTGGTTCAGTCTCCTTCGCCTTACGCAATATAACTAAATCATTACTAATCTGAGGGAACAACTCAAAGAGGACCTGTGTTCCCAAGCTAAAGAACAACTTTGAATTAAAGCTGCACATCAAGAAGTTTCCTTCAGAGCTTCAAACTACAAATCAGCCGTCATAGCCCACCACCCCCCCCATGCCCTGGAAATGACGAGGCGCTGACTAGCAAGTAGAATATATACTGTGGGGAAAAAACAAAAGCCTTAAAAAAAAAAGTGTTCTTTATAACAAAAAGGGTAGAGAACAAACTGACAAACACCTAAGAAATATTTTTATTATATGTCAGTTCAGCAATTAAAAATGGGCATGGGTTTATCATTCTGCAAACCAAAAATAGTTATTCAGGAACCCTTTATGTCAATCTCTCAATTGGAAATCAAGGCTAGCTTATTTTCATTTGAACATTTACATTCAGTCTTTGAAAGTCAAAGTAATCCAGAAGAGTCAAAGGGCAGAAGTAATTCTGCTTGAAAGACATTTGAAGACACAAAAATGTCAGAGGAAAAGTTAAATGAACCAAGAGCCCAAGAACACATTATGCTGCACATTATATTCTACTAGCAAAAATAAAATTTAAAAACTAGGCTAAGCAAGAAAATAAAGACAAATAACTTGACTGGAATCCTAGCTACATAGCAGGTTATTTATATAAGCAGCCTAGCTATACTAATAGTCATATAACATAAGGGGAAAAAATGAACAGTCTTCCACCTAGGCCAAACTGTTTTCCAAATTCTTTTTTACACCCCAATCAAAACAAAATGTATGGCTCATGATTTACTTTAATCACATGAATTTTTTAAAACGTGTGAGTGTGAGCCTGCATATATTCTACATACTGACAGTAAATAAACGCTGAAAATACTTTCCATTTTCATCATTTTAACATTCATTTGTGTGACCAGGCCTCCATCTTCCTCCTCCTCAGTGCTTTGGTTAATCTGATACTTTAAAGTCCTGACACAGAACTCTGACAATTGAACAAAGTTGACCCCTGATTGAACAACGCTGACTAGCAGGGGGGATTCTCAGCAAAGAGGGTTAAATGAAATAAGTTGTGAGTCCACAAGAGTAGGCATAGAGATTCCACAGTAGAGCGCTGGTGAAAAGCCACATCCTGAGAGTAGGAAATCTCAGGTGAAAAGCATCAGAAAGGGAAAAAAAAAAAAGGCATTTGGTTTGTAGTAAACTTTTGAAGTACACACTTTGTTTAAAAATAAAAGGGGCGGGGAGTGATGAAGAAAAGCCACATATACAGCTACAAGATCGCTATGCCTATTTTACATTTTCATCTTATTCCAATTTTATAATCCCGCAATGATTTAAACACCTTGGAGCTGTCCAAATGTACTTTTGGAAAAGGGAGGCGCTCACAGCCTCTGGCAGCAGCGTGCACTTGGGATTTGAGTTAAACTGCTCCTGACTGTTGAAAGCAGGTAAAAAGTGCAGTTTATTGCTGTCATGTTAAGCACATGCCAAAATTACTCAGGAGTTCTAAGGATCAGTACTACTGAAACTTGCTTAGATTTATCCCTCTAGCAAAAATATTTAACGAAGTATTCACATTTGCCTATTATAAAGTGGCACTCAGGTATCTTTATATCAGTAACTTACACAATGGAAACACAGGTAATTTTAATATTCTTAAAATAATTCTTTAACCACTCTAGAAAAAAAAAAAATTCATCCCAATCAATTCAAATATTATGGAAACCTCCAGAATGTATTTCAGGAAATTTGGACTCCAATATCCTCTTTACCAGTACCCTGCTAGGAGGAAGGAAAGAAAATCTACTAGGCTACATGAGGGAGGAAACAAAAACAACAGAAACCTCCAATGACTCCTCTTAGGTTTGATGTGAACATATGTATTTAGATGTGTGAACAGAGAAAAGAACATGGGAGCAATGAACAGTATTCATCATTCTAATTCCATAAATATCTTGTAAAACATTTTAGTTAATGTGGATACAGACCATATTCCAAACGTTCATTTAAGAAGAATTTTCCAGAACAACTGAGTACAAGGTGTGTATTTTATCCTTTTTCATTTCCTCTAGAGCACCTAATACAACGGTGAAATCTACACATTAAATTTTCAGTAAATTTTAAAAATAAAGAAGAATTTTCCTTTACGTTCTATCACCAGCACCTCTCCCCCTCTCCCTCTTCTCTAAGATTCCAGTCAAGGGAAGTAGGTGCCTGTGTTGGTGAACAACAGAAACCGACTAAGGTTGCAAGCAAAAAATCCTGAAAAATTATAACTGAGACTTTTTCCCCCCTAGACTACGACACTATCGCTGTCTTTCAAGACCATCATAATCTGTCACCTTAGCTGCCCAGTTCTGAAAGCGCCGACCACCTCCTTCTTTCCTCCGTACTGGCGGAGTGTGCAAGGACCGGAGAGGCTCCCAGTCTGAAGCTCTGAAAGGCCGGTGGAGCTTTAGAGACTCCAAATTCCCTGGCTGTTGCCACCCGGAGTCTCGCCTTTGTCATCTCCTGGGAAATCTCTAAGCTACAGACAGCGGCTGCGAAAGAAGACGTCAGCAGCCTCAAGGCCTTGAGATTATAGTGCGCTCTTGGCAAAGCAAGACCCACGTCCTCAGATCGACCCCAGCCAGGGCTCTGCATCCTTCTCTCCTCCGATCCCCTGAAAAGCTCACCCTTGGACAGTTCGGGATCCTGGGCTTGGCTCGCTGGCCGGGACAGCTGAGCGACCCAGGGCGATACACCGCAGCGAGCGCAGCCTCCCGCCGGCGCGGCGCGCGGCACTGCGGCCGGCTGGGTTCCCTCGCGCACCTTCCGCCGCCAGGTCCCCGCCTCCTAACCACAGTCTCCGCGGACAGATTCCGGCCACCGCCACGTCTCCCTCGGCCCGGCCGCAGCTGCAGCGGCGACAAGGCGCTGACCCCCGCAGCATCCTCGCGTCCGGGGGTTGGGGCTAGGCGACTCGGGGCCTCGCTAAAGGCAAGCGAGGGCGGGCGGCCCCTGCTTCCCGTCCATCGACCCTTCCATGGTCCCCTCCCTCCTTCCAGCCCGGCCCACCACCCTCGCTCGGCAGGAGCCTCCAGCTCGCAGTCAAGTTCAGGCCGAGCGCGCAGGCTCCGCAGGAAATGCCGGCAGCCGGTGGCTCAGCCAAGGTGGGCCCCGCCCGGACATGCTGCTCCAGACCTCGAAAAGAAAGCAAGCTGCGCACAGAGAACCCAGGCACTGACCGCCGTGCTCGGACTGAAGGGTCTGGGGAGCTAAACAGATATTTCCCCTCCCCTCCCCTCCCTGGGGAACCCTCCTCCGTTTACCCTCCATTCCGCGGACCGGGAGCAGTGGGCTGTGCCCCCGTCCGTAAGTATCATAAACGGTTAAATAAATGAAGTACACTCTCCAGGCTCTTACCTCGTGATGGCAACGTCCCTGGAAAAATTTTAATTAGCTAACGGAGGGCGGGAGAGGGGTTTTCTGTAAATAAGGCTGCCTTCTCCGATGTTTCCAGTCTCTCTCTGGAGCAAGCACTTAGCACAGCCACTGGCTCATCTGCTGGAAATTCTCGAGAATTTTTCTCGGGCAGCTGCCAGATGGAGAGGGGAGAAGTCTGTTCCCGCTGACTGATGGCAGCTCCGACCAATCCGCGCTCAGCAACGAGGCGCGCTCGCCTCCCGGGCTCTCGGTCGCAGCCAATCACAGGTTCTGACGGGAGCGAGCCTCCCCGCAAGGGCAGTTGTACTTGGCTGACTTTCAGCAGCGCTCCGCAGAGCGACGTCGACTTGGGCCAGTGGTGGCTCGCGGGGATGTCGGCCCTTCCGAAGGCCGTGGCGCTCTGGCCAATGAGGGAGCGCCTCGGCGGTGGGTGAGGTCGAGAAATTTGGTACCTCGCCAGAGGGTTGAGGAGAGGAGGTGTGTCGCTTGGGGCAGTGGAGCGGTAGTGACAACTAGGAAAGCCAGAACGGAATGCCAACACTTTGCCTGGGCGGAGGTAATGAAAGGCATGTGGTTTCATTGCTATTCTTTGAAAAACTCACAGTACACCGTTCTTCGTGACTGAACAGGCATCTCGTGATCCCTTGAGAATGTGTGGGGATTTTTGCACTTTTTATTTATTTATTTATTTATTTTGGGGGGGTTGGGCTGCACCGCGTGGCATGCGAGCTCTTAGTTCCCCCACCAGGGATGGAACCCCTGCCCCCTGCAGTGGAAGCACGGAGTCCTAATCAGTGGACAGCCAGGGGACTCCCCTTGAGAATGTTGATTCATTTATTCCACAAGTATTTCTGTGTGTTTAGGGAGGACCTTTTGTGTGCCAGGCACTGGAGATAAATCTTGACACAAATAGACATGATAGATGCCTTCATAAAGCTGCCAGTCTAAAGAGGAGGAAGAGGGAGAAGACAGAGGTAAACAAGCAGATAACATAATAACAAATCATGTCAAGGAAGGAAATAAACAGATGTGGATACAGAGGAAGTCGAGGTTAGCTAGAGAGGGTTGTTCTATAAGAACTTTATAACGTTTAAACAAAGAGTGAGAAGATCAGTCAGCCACGGAACCTGGAAAGTGATGATTGTTCTGGGCAGAGGGGACAGCAGAGCAAATGTCCTGAGGTGGGACAGCTTGACATTTTGGAAGAACAGAAAGGCCAGTGTGGGTCTAGTTTAGAGGGAGGGAGAGGGCAGCATGACAGAAGGAGATGAGGTAGACAGAGGCCAGAGGATGTAGCCAAGACTTGGAATTTGCTTTACATTTTAAATATAAGGAGACTCTACTGAGGCATTTTAAGCAAAGGAGAAAAAGGATCTGGTTTAGACTTTAAACTGCTTTGGTTAATGTGTAGGTGATTAGGTAGAACAGGTTATTGGGAGACTGGTTAGGAGACTAAATCAGAGGAGCTCCAAGGTGGGAGATGACCTGTTTTAAACTATGGTGATATCACTGGAGGTAGAGAAAAGCAGAGATTTTAAAGATAAATTATTAGCTTGTTTTGACATCCCGGTCCCCGGACAACTGTTCTGAAACCAGGGCTTCCTGGAATTTTCTGTTCTTTAATCATTTTATTGAAGCCATATATATATATATATATACATATATATATATATATATATATATACACACACACACACACATGCACACATACACATGCATATCTGAACCATCAGACAAGGCAATCTTATTTACAGAAAGCCCCTCTCCCACCCTGTTATATGTGTGGGTGTGTGGGTGTGTGTGTCTCTCTCTCTCTATATATATATATACATAAGTGCATATATCCCAAATGTATACAGCTCAGTGAATTTTCACTGTCTGAATACACCTGTGTATCCACCACCCAGATCAAGAAACAGAACATTATAAACACCCAGGGACTCCATCCTACTGCCTTCCGGTCATTGCCTATCATGACTTTCAACAGCATAGATCAGTTTTGCCTGTCTTTGGACTTGATACATATAGAATCACAAAGTATACACTCTTTTGTGTTTGGCTCTTTATTCAACTTTATACTTATGAGATTCTTCCATACTGTTGCATATAGTTGTAGATTATTCATGTTATTTCATTCTGTAAATGTACCTTTGAATTCATCCTCCTGATGAACATTAGGGCAGTTTTCAGTTTGGAGCTATTACAGATAGTGCTACTATAAACATTCTAGTGCGTATCTTTTGGCCTTTTCTTTTGATGGAGCGATTTGGTGGCTGACTTTTAAATACAATTAAGTTATTTTTGAATCTGTTCATCAGTAATATAGTACCATGGATTGCAGTATCTCAAACATACAGACACCAGATCATGAAGGGCTTTGCTCTCACAAATGTGAAAACTTTTGGCCACAAGAACTGTTGACATGAGAAATTTTAAGTTTGGAAGTCTAAAACACTTGTAATTATGTATGGCATTTTGATCTTCTTTTTAAGCAGTTGCAAACTGCATGTCCAGGATTTGAGAACATCATGACTTTGCTACATCCTTTTATTATAATAGACTGTAATTCACAGGCATATGATAAACAAGGTCAGTTAGGCTGTCCTGAAGAATATGCATATGTTTGGTGCTAATACAGTCCTTGGACTTATATTTGAAAACCATACCATTCCACATCCTACCACAGTTGATTAGGAATAAAGCCAGCAGTTTACTTCTTTAGAATTATTTATTTCTGCTTTTTGCATCTCTGAAGCACGGATAAATGTAGTACAAATGTACATATACTCAACATGTGGGATCACTGCATAATGTCCAAAAGAATCAAGTGGATGCAACACTCCATACTTCATTAAGTTGAGCTCCTTTTTATTTCACTTTATATTTTAAAGACTTGAACTATTTGATAGTAGTCACTATCAGGAAATTATCCTCAAGATGGGTCACAAGGCTGTGAGTGGATAGGTCGCAGGGGGCCTTATAAAATATAAAGTGAGGACGTAAACCATTTGAGATTTAGGCTAATGAACCACTGAACTGGAACTGTTACAACTTGAATTGAGGCGTATTACACATGTTAAGAGTTTGAGCAAAAACTGATTGGAATTGGTCAGCACCAAACCGGAAGTGGTTAGGAGTGCAGCTAGAGGCAAGATTTTATAGAGAAGATGTGAAAGCCAAGCAAGAAAATGATTTGATTGGCTACAGGTTAAACAGTTACCTTATTTGGGGAAGTCTCTTTGGCTTTGTGGTTGGTTGTCCTTAGGTTTTCATTTCTTAACCTTAGGGCACTACAGATTTAGGTTTTGGTTTGCTTACTTAGGCTACTAAGGCGTTAAAGCCACCTCAGTCTAAGGGCCTCCTTGTTTAATTAATTTAACACGACCCATTTTCCTGATTAGTTGCTAATGCTCCTGGGAGCCAAATACTGTGTAATAATGAACTGATAATTTTATTAATATTCACTAATGGATAACCAATTTTTCTTCTTGTTAAAACATTAGAGATGGTATTTTTGTATAGTCAATGAAGGGTACCAGAATATGCGACCCCCAAAATACACCTCTTTGGATTATTTTGAGCTGAAGGCAACTGAGGACCAGGAGATGCAGAAAAAGCTCTTCACCTCCCCCTGCCTAAAAATAGAGTATAAATTTCCCCTTTAGTAAAGGAAATTTACATTTATAAAGGAAATTTCCATCTTTCATGGTGGCTCCAGGAAGAGTGCTACTCCCAGAGATAACTGTTATCGCCTGAGAGACTCCTTTCTACATAACAAGACAACCCTTATTTAATACACGTTTCCTCCCCTTGCATTCCTGTAACTTGCCTTCCCTACTCCCAAGCCCCTTTTCCTTTGTTTAGCCTAAAATAGTATATAAACCTCAATCATCTGGTCTCCTAGAGTCTCATTTCTTTATGAAATTTCCATTCATACTTACAGGATTAAAACTGTTTTTTCTCTTATTTATTTGTCTTTTGTCAATTTAATTTCCAGGGTCCCAGCCAGAGAACCTAAGATGGTAAAAGGAAACATTTTTTCTTTTCCTCCATTAGAATCAGCAGTTCTCCAGGTAAGACTCTGGACGCTACTTCTGGCCTCATGCCTAAAGTGTGAGATATTAAGGTGTATTTTTCCACAGTTCAGGTAGTTTTCTATCTAGAATTGCTAGCCCAGATGTCCCTTCTGTGTGTCACCAGAATAATTGCCAAAACCCTGACACAAACAATTTTTACATCTTGTCTTTGAACCCTATTAAAACTTGTAGCAGTGATTTTATCTTAGAATGTAATTGTTGCTTTTTTCCCACAAATATGGAATAAATGAGCTTCATCCAGTACCAGTGTTATAGGGATCTGAATTATCTTTCCATTTCCACCTGTGACTTTTCTGTTTGGCCCTATTCAAGTATTTAATCTCATTATGCATCATTCTCATATAGGGCTGTTATGAGGAAAATCGTATTTTATAAATGTAGAAAAGGTTATAAACAAAATTGCATTTTGTTACTTAAATTGCAAAAACTCAAAATCAAGGGAATGGAATATGGTAGTCATTAGCTGCATTTGCCAAGTATTTCCTGCTCTCCACCTTCCCTTCGTGGGTGGTGCTGTGGGAAGCTAGGGAGCCTGTGACTAGTTTAGGTCAATGAATTGTGTGTGGAGGTGACAGCGTTTCTGAGTTGGAGCATTTAATGATCCTCTGCAAGACCCTTCAAGGCTTATTTCCCTCTGCCATTACAACTAACAAAGTTCCAGATCACTGCTTCTCCTTCCGTCCAGTTCCTGAGTAACTAACTGTGAAGAACAGAATCCTGCTGCCAACCCATCGTGCCCAGATAGCTGAGCAAGAAACAAACCTTTGTGGTTTTGAGCCACTGATACTGTTTGCTGCTACATCTTGAGCTAACTTAACCTAGCCTATCCTGACTCATACAGGTAGTAGCTCCAACTTAAAATCATTTGGTTGAGGTTTTCTTGGGGCAGTTTTATTCAAAAAGAAATTTTCATTCATTTTTTTCAATAACTTTTCATGAAGTTTCTACTGGGTTTATAGCAATGAATGAAAAATATAAATGTCTCTGTTCTCATGAAAATTGGGAGGGGGCAGAGGAGATAGTAGGCATTTATCTAGGTATGGTGAATGCTATAACTGGAAAAGTATGGCTTTCTCTAAGTATTATTCTTGGAGTGTGGTGGCTCCTCTTCCCCTTTCTGTCTGTGTCTTTCTCTTAAGTTAGGGATTATTCAGTTGCTGAATATTATACAAGCCTACCTAGAAAGAATGAGAAAGAAAAAACAAGTTTCTAACTCTTGAGAAGTATCTTGGACTCATAGAAAATGTACCTTGCCTGAGTCTGGAATGCCAACATTGCTTTTGACCAATGGGTGGCCTCAGACAAGTAGCTAGCTTTGCTGTGCCCCTCTTTTATCAGATGTAAAGTAGCATTAAATATAACCTGCCTTGGCTGACTTTCGTAACTGCTACAAGAATTAAGCAGAGAATTGTGTCCCATAAAAAAAAACAGTGTTATTATTCTTTGAAGATTTTACTTGAAGTGAACTGGAGGAGCCAATAAATAGCTAGTTAAAAAAAAAAAAAAGTTCGGTCCACCTATAAAGCAACATATAAACAAATTAAAATTAAAATTGTACCCTTCCAGCTGTGGGAAATGATACAGAATGACACGGTCAGAGTTGTACCTTCAAGAATCTAAACTCAGTGTTTATTGCCAAGTCATATCTGCTAATGTACTGCTATTAGGATATGGCTGAAACAAGCCAAAAATTCCCTGTAATCTTCATAAGGAATATTCAGTACTTTTCTTGTCAGTAGAATGAAGGGAATGTACGAATAACTAGTTTTATACAAGTGGATAAACAACAGAAAAATGCATGCAGCATTAATAGAAACTGCCATTGTCTTTGAGATCTGTAATTTCAGAAGTATGTACACTTATAACTTGTTGGAAATACCTAATTTTCTCAACTCATTCCTAAGTCTCATTTAGATTAGAGTTCAGTATCCCAAAGTAACATTGTAAGAGATGATGAAAGGCACATTTGTCACTGGTTGTCAGGCAACCCAAAGCATGCGTTATTGGCATGTACAAACACACCTCCTTATTAGGTATACAGAGTGGGTGTAGGTGCTGAACTGCTTTTCTACTGGTCAGTTTCCCTTCCAATGACAGAAGAGAAAGTATTTTTCCCCCAGTTAATTAGCATACTCTGGGGAAGTACCGGACTGTGTTTCTTACCCTGGTAGTGTTAAATATAGACTTGAAAACCAGCCTTCAGCATTTACCATTTAAAAGTTACTTTGGCTTTGGGTGTTCTAGATTTTATATATAAAAATACTCCAGAAAAAGTTGTGAAAATTCAAATAAATTAATAGCACATCATGATTATGCTATGAGAAGTTAGCAAGAGGGAGACTGGTTTTCCTGAAGATACCTTCCCATAAGATAAGAATCGACAATCATCTTCCCAGAATGAAACCAGGAAAGATATCTCCAGGTCACAAAGGTCAACAGAAATGGTGTTCCCTACCGCCACCCCACCTTTGCATAGACCACAGGCAAGAGGCAGAAAGCTGAGATTCGGGAAGAGGGCAGAGTTACAGCAAAGGGAAAAAAGGGAAGGGGACCAAGAGAGGGACATCAGCCTGCCCACCTGAGGGACTGTCATATGGCCTGAAATGTGACCCAATGAAAATAGTGTAGAAATAGATGCTTAGTGCTCTTTGAACTGTATGTAACTGGTTAATACAAGGTTATATAATATTTTCTACATGTTCTCTCATTCTGTGGCTTCTCCCTCCTCCTAATTCATCCTACACCCACTGGTACTATTTTTCATCTTACAGCACTGTTTCACGAAGCTTCAGAAGCTCCCCGTTTCCAATAGTGTTTTAAAAAAGAATTCTAAGCTTCTAAGGCTGGTATTCACACTTTTCCATGAGCTGTTCCTGCCCTTCAGCAACCTTCTGACCTGCTACTTCCCTAAACGGACACTCATTCCGCCCAAACTCATCATTTCCTAAACCTGCCGTGAGGGTTCTGACCCCCTGTCTCCCTTGCCTCTGCTCAAGGCAAACCTTAATGTTCTCCTCTTAGTTTTCTTAAATCTTCAGAAACGGAAGGATTACAGTGAGCATTTGCCATGTGATTACTGATTGCTTGTACTCTTAGAGAAGAACCAGAATAGAGTATCACTTTGTGCTGCAAACAAAAATAATAATTGCTAACTGTTGGGGTTCTCCAGAGAAGCAAGCAATAGGGTGTGTACGTATGTGTGTGTGTGGGGGGGGGGGTGGTGAGAGAGAGAGACTGAGATTTAAGGAATTGGCTCATGGGATGTGGGAGCCGGCAAGTCCGAATCTGAAGAAAGAGAACAGACCCTGCATATATTTGGAGGAAAAGTATTCAAGGCAAAGGAGAGGGCACGCACAGAGGTCCTGCAGCAGAGTCGCAGGCTGGAGACCCAGGGAAGAGATGACGTCGCACTCACGTCCCAAGGCAGTCTGGAGGCAGATTGCCTTCTTCCTTGGGGGATGTCAGTCTTTCTCTTAAGGCCTTTAACTGACTGGATGAGGCCCATCCACATTATGGAGGTAAAATCTGCTTTACTCAACCTACTGATTTAAATGTTAATTCCATCTAAAAATACCTTCACAGAGACATCTAGATTTATGTTTGACTAAACATGTGGGTACCTTGGCCTAGTCAAATTGACACATAAACTTAACCATCACACTAACCCATACAGATGCTTATTCTGTCCAGGCACTGTTCTAAATTCTTGACGTGTATTAACTCATTTAACTCTAACAACCCAATGAGATAAGGTTATTATTATCTTCCCCATTTTACAGTTGAGGCACACAGATAGATTAAGTAATTTGCCTGAGGTCATATAACTTATAAATGATGCCTTGCCAGGACTTGAATTTTTACAGCCTGGCCCCAGAGTCTATGTTCTTAACTGCTGGTCTCTTCACCTCTCAAGAAAAAAAAGTGAAAGCTGAACTCACTGATACCTTATATGTTCTTCCTGCTGCCTCCATAAATATCTTTGCCTGCCATTAACATCTGTTGGAAATCAGCTTTTTACAGAAACCTTATGTATGTCCACACAATAGCTCTTTGATGTAGGTAGTGTTATCCCTGTTTTACAGACGAGGAAAATTTGAGGCACAGAGAAGTTAATGATTTGCCCCAGGCCACGAAGTAGTGAGTGGAAAGCAGGCATTAGCCTAGGACCCTCAGTCTCCAAAGCACATGCCCTGACCAAAATGTCTCTCTGTATGTTAAAGATGTTCCTACTCATCTCTGTTTTGAAGACTTTAAATTACTTTAACCAAAGTTGGCTTTGCAAATTAACAAAAATTGGCTTCCTGTTTTGATGTGTTCCACAAGTGAAAAACACTGTACACATAAGCCTGAATTTCTGACTAATTCATGCACCAGAAAAGAACATAGATTGTAACTAAAGAACATAGATTGAATGGAAAGAAAAAAGAAAGAGCATTTCCTGTTTTACCAGGTAGGGACTAGCTAGTATCATCTACTGGGGGCCTGCTGCATTTAGAGAAAGAGCAAGGGGCAAACACATCCCTCTGAAGCCCTGAAGTGGGAGAAAAGGACCAGTTAGAGTAGAATACAGATTGAACCTGAGGAGTGACTTCGCCTGAGCCTAGCCTGCTGGCAAGAACTTCAGTGGGCAGGAAAACATACAACAGACATGGCCCGTTTTGCAGTGTTGGCTTGCTACGCTGGAATTAGGTGAATCTACTGTCTGTTTTTAAGGGACTGATGTAGAAAGTTTTATTCCAGAAGGAGTTTTGGTTTCCCAGGGGGGCCCGTGAGAAGGCAGAGCATACTATTTACTGTTGATAAGGATCATAATGGAGTAGTGTTTGCCACCAGGGATCTTTCACCTCTGTCTTCTTAACTCACTGACTAAATTTGTAGCCTGGGAGAGGAAAGGCCCCAGAAGTTTTTCGGCCTCTCCGGAAGTCAGTGTATGACCAAAGAATTTTAGAGCTGGGAGGTGTCTTTGAACTATTTTTCTCCTCTTCCTCTCCCCTTTATTTTTCAGAAAATTAAATGCAAACTCTGAGAGGTGAAGAGATTTGCCCAACACCACAGAGCTGGTAACTACAGGCTAGAATTATAGGCCAGATTTTTAGTGTCCCAGGCAAGTACTAATCCAGCCTCTTCACACTGTGTGTGATCAGAGTCATTCCTGACTTTAGACTACCTAGTTAATGTTAGGAATTTTTATTGTTCCCTGTCCTTGCCTAGAACACCCTAACTGGTCCTGAGCTTGCTTGCCTCTGACACTGTTTCCTGCTTACAAAATGTCTTTCTTCTTTCTCCTCTCCTCTATTAAAACTCTTTTGTTTGCTTAATAAATGGCTGTTCATTCATTCAAATAATATTTATTTAATACATCCTCCTATGTACTAGAAACTATTCTAGGAGCTGGGGATATAGCAGTGAACTAAACACACAAAATTTCTGTCCTTGTGGAACCTACACTCTAGAGAAAGGAACAGAAAACCAAACAGATAAATATATTCTTTGATATCTGTAACAATGAATGGTCTGTAGAAAAATAAATGATGAATAATGGGATAGAGAAGGGAATATGTGCTATTTGAGGTGTGGAAGTGAGGGAAAGCCTGGCATTGGGGGGCAGGAACCATAATGAAGGAAGGGAGGGAACAGACCTTGCATATATTTGGAGGAAAAATATTCCAGGCAGAGGAAAGGGCATGCACAAAGGTGCTGCAGCAGAGTGGCAAGGAAGCCTGCAGGACGGGAACATAGTTAATGAGTGAAATTAAGCAGAAATGAGGTCAGAGAGAAACCAGAGTCTATAAGACGTTGGAGACTGAGATAAGATAAGATAGGGAAAGGAAAGGACAGAAAAGAAAAGGAATTTGGACTTGATTCTCATTGTTGAGAAGACTTGGGGAGAGAGAGTAGGTGAGGGTTGTGAACTGATTTGTGCTGAAAAGGATCACTCATGTTGCTGTGCAGGGAATGAACCCTGGGAGAGGCAAAAGTAGCAACTAGGAGACTAGGTAGAAAGTTGTTGGAGGGGAATGGAGAGGTTCACCTTGAGGATGTTAACTTTGTGATGTCCTGTAAACATACAATAAAGCTTTTGCATAGGACTTAGATATATTCATCTGTGGTTCTGAAATCACACAACCCAGATAGGACTTCAACCCACGGACCTGGACTTGAACCCAGTCAAAATTCAGATTGGGACTTGAACCCACTGTCTTTTAATTGAGATCACACAGCTGATCTCAGGACTTAAGGAAGCTCATGTTCTTTATGTCTCATCGCCGAAAGAATTCAGTGAGAGGCAAAGTGATAGGTAAGAAGTGGATTTATTTAGAGAGATACACATTCCATAGACAGAATGCGGTCCATTTCAAAAGGTGAGAACGGCCTTGGGAGAAACACACTACAGAGACAGAAGTGAGCCATCTCAGAAGGCTCAGAGGCCCCAAAATATGGGGTGGTTAGTTTTTACGGGCTGGATAATTGCATAGTCTAATGACTGGGAGGATTATTCCAACTATTTTGGAGAAGGGTTAGAGATTTCCAGGAATTGGGCCACCACCCACTTTTTGACCTTTTATGGTTGGCCTCAGAACTGTCGTGGTGCTGGTGGTGTGCCATTTAGCATATGCTAATGTATTACAGTGCGCATATAATGAGGCTTAAGGTCCACTGGAAGTCAAATCTTCTGCCATCTTGGACCTAGTTGGTTCTAACCAGTGTTTGTCATGTCCTATGGCTATGTCATTCTTTTAAAGGTCGTACCCTGACCCCTTCCCTCCTGTTTCAGTTCCAGGGAGAAGTCAAGGTGAAAGGCATACATTCAGGAGTCATCAGTGTACAGATAGAATTTAAAACCATGAGGATGAGATCGCCTAGGGAGTGAGATGGATGGAGAAGAGAGGAGGCTGGAGGTCAAAGCGCTGGGATTTTGCAGAATTTAGAAGTTGGCAAAAGGAAGAGGTCCAGGCAAAGGTGACTAAGAAGGAATAGTAATGAGGTAGGAGGAAAACCCATAAAAAGTGAGAGAAAGGCAATAAAGAAAATTTCAAGGAGAGTGTAAGCAGCTGTTTGATGATTAGGCTTGACCACGTAAAGGTCATTGAAGACCCAGACAAGAGCAGTGTCAGTGCAGTGAGGGCACATAAACGTGATTGGCATGAGTTCAAGAGAGAATGAGAAGTAAGGGAGCAAACAATCTAAAAGTACTTGAGGAGTTTTATTTTAAGGTGGGACATAGGAATGAGGCAGTAACAGAGGGGTATTTTTTTAAGATGGAAAATATTATAGCATGTATGCATGCTGATGAGAATAGTTTGAAGGGAATGAAAGACTGACTTGCAAGAAAAGGAGCAGATTAGTCATCTAGGATGGGGGAGGAGTTGGAGGACCCAGGTGAGCTGGCAGGGTAGCTGGACAGATCTAAGGACCCCCTTGAGGTTAGGTTCATGATTCGGTGTGAGACCAGTTCGTGTGTGTTAATGTCTTTCTCCAGCCATATTCAGCTGCTTGGGTGCAGAGGCAGATTAGGTGAAGGGTTAGATTTGAACAGGTTAAGCTTTAGCTACATGAATATAACAAAGCAGGGAGGTGAGAAACTATAACAACGGACCATGGAATCCCAACTGGATAAACAGAGAAGAGAGAGCATGAGTGGTGCCATGGAAATTAAGAAGCCGGCAGGGTCAATCACTTGGAGATACTGGCCATGGTACAAACCCAGGACAATGTCTTTTTTTCCCAAAATACTCTAAAATGTGAATGACTGGTGAATAGCATATAAAGATAACCTTCCATGCATTTAATGAGAAAATAGATACTTCTTAACACAAAGAAATTAATTTCTAATGGGCAAATTCTAGGGGCATTTGACAGAATAATGGGAGAATATTGAAGGAAAGAGCCTCAATAATATAAGTTAAGGACTTCCCCATTTGACCAAAGTGTAAGGCTGACAGTGGTGCATGGGGTCCAGAATACGTGGTGACCCGTTGCTTTCTCTGTATCAAAAGTGAGTTATTCATCAACCAGAAGTCTAACGAGATGAAGTAGAGATCCACTTGATCTTGAAAGATCAAGACGTGTTATATACAAAATACAGGACTGGAATTTATATTACAGACTTCTTTATTCCAGAAGAAGGAACATGAGGGGAAGGCGGACTGTCTTAATAATTGACTTCAGTCACCATTTAGCAGCCACAGTGAGTTCTGTGGAGATATAGAGATAGATAGATAGATAGATAGATATTCTCTGTCTTCGAGGAATTTATAAATCCTAGGTGTATAGGTACTGGACGTGAGTGAACATGAATAATTATAGGATATATATAAGAAATACCAAAAATGTTCATGAAAATGCTGACAATAGGAATGGATAGATCAGTACTGAAAAATCAATAGATTTACTAGTATAGTCATTACTGAGAAACTAATACAGTTGCTCCCAGGAAATAAAATCCATTCTGTATTGTGGCAGAGACAGCTAGATGCCCAATTCAATATACATTCTACCCTTCCTCCTTAGTAACAGACCCCTGATTTTTATCTGGGCATACTGCTGGTAAAAAGAAAAGATTATTTCCCAGCCTCCCTTATAATTAGTGTGGTCTTGCTGTTAAATTCGTGCCATAAGATGTAATTAGAAACACATGGACTTCCAGAAAGTCACAATGCAAAGGAAGGAGGCATGCCCTTCTGTCATTCTCCTTTCCTGGACTGTGGATATGACGGCTGGAACTTAAGAATCATCTTGGATCATAATATGACATGGTAGAGATGGCAGAGCAGTAAGATAGGAGGTCAGATCTTTGGTGAACTGATCTATGGAGCAACCATAACAACCATTTCTGTTAAGAGCTGCCAAACCTGATCATAACAAACACACACATTTATCACTGTAGATACCACAGTCTCAGGTGTAGTATTTTACACATACTGGTCACTCAGTAAATATTTGATGAATAAATACAATTATTTGTGATGGGGGTTTTGCTTCTGAAAGTGCTGTTGTAGTGGAAACTCTAATGATGTTTCCCCAAATATAGCAGTTTTTTCTTCTATTGCCTTTAACTAGAGGAGCCTCTGAAAGTGACATATATATATACAGTTTA
This sequence comes from Eubalaena glacialis, assembly GCF_028564815.1. NCBI lineage: Eukaryota > Metazoa > Chordata > Mammalia > Artiodactyla > Balaenidae > Eubalaena > Eubalaena glacialis. The sequence continues at coordinate 146,901,054 of NC_083720.1, read as the reverse complement.
CACAGTTAGAAGCAAATATAAGACAGGATATAAATTTTATTCACAAATATTTGCAAAATATTCGCTCTTAAAAATTGCCCTATGTATTAGTTATTGCTGTGCGACAAATCACCCAAATACTCATTGGCTTAAAACAATAATCATTTATTATGTTCTTGCTTCTGCGGCCTGGCTGGGGTTCAGCCGACCTAAGTTTGGCTCAGCTGGGCAGCTCAGCTTCTCACTGCAGGACTACAGACTGGCTGGATCAGCTCTGCTCAGAGTGTCTCTCATTCTTGGGCAAGTGGGCTACCCCAGGCACTTCTTCTCATGATGATGGCAGAAGCACAAGAAAAGGAAACACTCAAGGATTTTTTAGGCCTAGACTTGAACTGGCGCATAGCCACTGTTGTCTACACGCCATTGGCCAAAGCAAGTCACATGCTCTCGTGGACTCAATATGGCCATACACTATTTTCGCCTCCTCCCATCAAGAGGTAGTTTATTTCCCAGACATATTCTTTACCTCTTGAAGATGGGCTTGTGACTTGCTTTGACCAGTAGAGTGTGATAGAAGTGAAGTTTTGTGACCCAGTGAGCCCTAGCCTAAAATGACCTTGTATTTCCACCCTCACCCTCTTGGGATGCTGTGGCCACCACATGAGGATGAGGAAACCCAACTCAGTTGAGCCTCTTCATGGATGAAAGCCCACGTGGAGAGAGGCCTGGCCATCCCAGCCGTCCTAGCTCAGCCCCCAAGCTGCCTATTTAGCTGAATGTAACTTCACGAATGAGCCCAGGTCGGAACAGCAAAAGAACCCCCTGTCCAAACCGTAGAATTGTGACATAGCTATTTTAAGCCACTAAGTTTGGGAATGGTTTGGTATGCAACAATCGATAAATAACACATATAGCTAAGACCAAAGTCAAGCGACAGGGAAGTATACTCTGCATCAAGTAAGTGTGTGGGTACAGGGAGGGGTAAAGAATTGAGACCAACAAATCAATCCACTCTGGTGTATAATATCTGACTTTTAATTATTTTAAATATAGTTTGACCTTTAGTTGTTAGTGGCTTCTGACATTTTAAATCTGGTTTCTTGTTCCCCAACCCATTCTATCTTCATGATAGTTTATCTCCAATTCTTCCCTTTCTGTACTCACATGCTATTGCCCAGTCATGAGATGGAGTCTATTTCTGCACAGCCTTGAATCTGGGCTGGCCTGGAACTGCTTTGACCAATAAAATACAGAGAAGAAACACTGTATCAACTCCTAGCCTTTTAGAGGCCTGGCAGCTTCCATGTCCTGCCACCTTGTAAGAAGTACAACCGCCCAGGCAACTCTGCTGAGAGAAATCAAGTTTTTGACGTTTGTTGCAGACAGATGATCACTTACACATATGTTTTGTAAGGTCTATTTTGCATTTTCAATTTTTTAAGTTGACAGACACCACATTTTGTTTATTCCCTCATCAGGTGATAGACATTTAGGTTGTTTCCACTTTGGGGGAATTATGAATAACGCTGCTGTGAACATTCATGTGCAGGTTTTTGTGTGGACACGTTTTCATTATTCTGCATATGAGTGAAGTTGCCAGGCCATATGGTAGCTATACACCTTTGAATCTCTTTTCCTAAAGGAATACATTTTTTAAAAATCTGAATCTGTGACAAAATTTAGAGGGCCAGACATCCTTGGAAAATACAAGTGAACTTTTTAAAATACAGCATGTTGGAGAGGAATTACAAATATAGTATATAACATGGTTAAAAAGCTCTAGCTGATCATGTACAGCATAAAATAAAACAGAAAGGAAGCCAGGAATATAAAGTGTGTGTGTTAATATAAATGATGTCGTATACTTATTCCTGGCTCCCAATCTGAGCCCATCTTCCCCTCTCCCCAGGGCAGCTCTGTTCTGCCACCCTGGCCTCCCCAGGAGACAGCTCAAGGGACCACTCTCTCACCTCGTCAGCTGTCTGATCACTCAGCAGTGTATTAGAGGGGTCTTCCTTGATCACCTACCTAAAATACCTGTCCCTCACCATCTATCCCCTTGCCAATCCCCACATTCAGAGCATTTATCAGCACCTCAGATGTTTACTCGTTCATTCATTTATTTGTGTCTGTCACTCCCCAGACTGTGAGCTCTGTGAGAAGTGGATATTCATTTAAATTGTAACATCCCCCGCATCAAAACAGAGCCCGTTTGCTCAAAGTATATTTATTAAATGAATGGGTGAATGAATGAACGAATAAATCCTTCCATTCCTTGCAAAGCCTTTTTTTCTTTTAAAAAAAATTTTATTGAAATATAGTTGAGTCAGCTCTACCCACCACCAGAGCCTCCCATCAAGCCTCTTAGATAGCCTCAACCACCAGAGAGCAGACAGCAGAAGCAAGAAAAACTACAATCCTGCAGCCTGTGGAACAAAAACCACATTCACAGAAAGATAGACAAGATGAAAAGGCAGAGGGCTATATACCAGATGAAAGAACAAGATAAAACCCCAGAAATATAGTTGATTTACAATGTTGTGTTAGTTTCAGATGTACAACAAAGTGATTCAATTATACATATATATGTATATATGTGTGTATATATATATATATATATTCTTTTCTTTACATCATCTTCCATTATAGCTTATTACAAGATATTGAGTAGAGTTCCCTGTGCTATACAGTAGGTCCTTGTTGGTTATCTATTTTATGTATAGTAATGTGTACATTTTAATCCCAAACTCCTAATTTATCCCTCCCCCGACCTTTCCCCTTTGGTAACCACAAGTTTGTTTTTTGAAGTCTGTGAGTCTATTTCTGTTTCGTAAGTAAGTTCATTTGTATCATTTTTTTAGATTCCACATACAAGCGATATCATATGATATTTGTCTTTCTCTGTCTGACTTACTTCACTTAGTACACTTAGTATGATAATCTCTGGGTCCATCCATGTTGTTACAAATGGCATTATTTCATTCTTTTTTTATAGCTGAGCAGTATTCCATTGTATATATGTACCACATCTTCTTTATCCATTCATCTGTCGATGGACACTTAGGTTGCTTCCATGTCCTGGCTATTGTAAATAGAGCTGCAATGAACATTGTGGTACATGACTCTTTTTGAATTATGGTTTTCTCAGGGTATATGCCCAGTAGTGGGATTGCTGGGTCGTATGGTAGTTCTATTTTTAGTTTTTTAAGGAACCTCCATACTGTTCTCCACAGTGGCTGTATCAATTTACATTCCCACCAACAGTGCAAGAGGGTTCCCTTTTCTCCACACCCACTCCAGCATTTGTTATTTGTAGACTTTTTGATGATGGCCATTCTGACTGGTGTGAGGTGATACCTCATTGTAGTTTTGATTTGCATTTCTCTAATAATTAACAATGTTAAGCATCTTTTCACGTGCCTTTTGGCCATCTGTATGTCTACCTTGCAAAGCCTTTGCTGCATCGAGGACTGTCCTGTGGGAAACTGCATCAAGCAAATACCATGTGAAGTTGGCCACTATCAGAAAATTCCAAGGGACATTATTAGTCAGTTCACATCTGAGTCGTGGAAGCAGGAAAGAAAACAGAACATAAAATTAACCTAAATACTTCTGTTCTCACTTCATGACATGGTTTCTGCTGCTTTCCTCTTCAGCAGTTTTGGCCTTTTATACCTTTCTGTGTTTGCTGTTGTTTACTTCACACCTGTGTGGCACAGAACAGTAGGGCTGATTAAAAGAACCTCAGATCGACAGAAGCCTTCATTACTGATGCAGATAGAGCTCAGCCTGATTATCTCTACAAGAGTCCTTTTGAAAGTCCTAAATCCCTGAGGGCAAGTGTCCACCCGGCTTTCCCCTCCATATTTTCTTCATCTGACCACTGGTGTCATTGATCTGTTTTTGAAGTCCTTCCTTTCATCTCTCTTCATTTCTTTCACATTTGTCCCCGCTTTTTCCGTCTTCTGCTCCTATTTAAACTCAAAGACTAGTGTAGACAGCTGTACCAGGAGAGGCCTGTATTTTCTGCCACATCTTTTAGTTACTTCCTTATCTCAGTTCAGTTATATTGAACAAATGTTTGTGGAGTAGCTACTGTGCAGGACGCTTGCTAAGCCTTGGAGACACCGAGATTATCAAACAATTCCTGCTTCTAGTATTTCGCAGTTTTAACAGTCTCCAGTCCGTTCATTTGTGTTAGGATTGTAAGCTTCTTGAAGTTTCTCCGTGGGCTTAGAATAGCTTACACATAGGTAGTGTTTATTAGTGTGGGAAATGAATTAAACTGAATTGATAACCAACCTGGAATTTGATTTCTTTCTTTCACTCCTCTTCAATCCAATTTATGTCTACCTGTGATACAAAAAGAAACACATATTGGGTCTTTGTCCCCACTTCCTGACACAGAGCTCCTAAATCCCTTAGAATTTCCTGAGTGAGAGGAACGTCTTCTGTTCTAATGAGGTGACTCTTGCTGGGCCCCTAGATAGCTTCACGATGGGGGCTGGTTGCCAGAAAGACCAAGACTTGATTAGAGGTTTACAACTTTCAGTCCTACTTCCAACCTCCAGGGAGGGGAGAGGGGCTGGTGATTGAGCTCATCACCAATGGCCATGATTTAATCAGCCATACCTGCATAATGAAACCTCCACGAACACCCCTAACCGATGAAGTGCTGGGAGCTTCTGGGATGGTGAACACGTGGAGGTGCCGGGAGGGTGGCACGATCCAGAGAGGGCGTGAAAGCTCTGCACTCCATCCCCCTGCCGCCTTGCTCTATGCATCTCTTCTATTTGGCTATTCCTGAGTTGTATCCTTACAATAAATCAATAGCAGTAACTAAACTACTTTCCTGGGTTCCAGGAGCCATTCTGGCAAATTACCAGACCTGGGAGGGTGGGTCATGGGGACTTTGATTTATAGCTGGTGGGTTAGGAGTGCAGGTGACAACCTGAAGTGAGACTGCGCTTACGCCAGGTAATTATTAGTATCAGAAATGAATTGAATTATGGGACACCTGTTTGGTGTCCAGAGAGTTGGAGAATTGGTTGGTGTGGGGGGAAAAAAGCCCTCACATTTGGTGTCAGAAGTATTGTGAGAACAAACTCTTGGGTATATATACCTAGGAACTGCTGGATCTTTTGCATTCAGAATATATAAAGAACTCTTGCAACTCAGTAAAAAGAAGACAACCCAATTTAAAAGTGGGCAAAAGATCTGAATGTATATTTCTCCAAAGAAGATATACAAATAGTCCACAAGCACATGAAAAGATGCCCAGCATCATTAGTCATTAAGGAAATGAAAATCAAAGCCACAATAAAATACTACTTCCCACCCGTGAGGATGGTTATAATAAAAAAGATAGGCAATAACAAGTATAGACAAGGATGTGGAGAACTTTGAACCTTCATACATTGCTGGTGAGAATATAAAATTGTGCAGCTACTGTGGAAAGCAATATGGCAATTGCTAGAATTGTCAGACGTGGAGTTACCGTTTGACCCAGCAGTTCCTAGTATATACCCAAGAGAAATTAAGACACAGACACACACACACACAAAAAAGACACAACCACACAAAAGTATGCGCAGGCATGTACATAGCAGCATTTTTCATAATAGCCAAAAAGCGGGGATAACCCAAGTGTCCATCAGCTAATGAGTAGATAAAGAAAATGTGGTACATCCATACAATGGGGTATTATTTAGCAATAAAAAGAAATGAAGTACTGATACATGCTATGACACAGATGAACCTCGAAAACGTTATGCTAAGTGAAAGAAGCCAGGCTCAAAATACCACATATCGTGTGATTCCATTTATATGAAATGTCCAGAATAGGCAAATCTGTATAGACAAGTAGCTTCATGGTTGCCAAAAGCTGAGGGCTGTGAGAGTTTGGGGGAGCAATGGAGAATGAATGCTAATGGGTACAGGGTTTCTTTGGGTGATAAAAGTGTTCTAAAAGTGACAGTGGTGATGCACAACTCTGTGAATATACGAAAAACCACTGAATCGTGCACTTTAAATGGGCTAATTATATGGTATGTGAATTATATCTCAATCGGGCTGTTTAAAAACTGGTATCGGCCTTCCCCGGGAACAGCACAAGGTATGCACCTGAAATGGCAGGTTCAGTCTGACCCTTCTCAGTTCACGGACTTTACCATGGGTTAGTCACTTAATATAAACAAGAAAAAAGTAGTCAGAGAAATGCAAACTGAAACATTCACAAGGATATCACTTCACACCTTTCAGGCTGACAAAAAATCAGAAATGTGGGTCCTGTCAAGGGTTGGAAGAGATGTGGGAAAAGAGGAACATACCCTCCTCCCCTGCTGGGGCGCATCTAACCTAGTGCAGCCATTCTGGAGAAATAATCTGTCATAATTTAGTCTAATGAAGAAGACACGTATTCTGTGGCCCAGCAATTCTGCTCCTGGTATATATTCCAAAGAAATTTTCACACGGGTCTATGTGGGAACATGTGTGAAGATGTTCCTGGCATCACAGCCCAGGGTGAAAGGGGTTGGAATCTATCTGGGTGCTCATTCCTGGGTGAGTAGACAGGTTAAATGTGATGCACACGCTGGAGTCTAAGGGCTCTGTGAGTAGCATCAGGTTAGATGTGGGCAAAGCTGCATGGATGACTCTCAAATATATAGTGCTGAGTGGAAAAATATTAACACTGGATGGAGATAGTTAATACTGTTTCCATACATTAAAAATGTGCACACAGGGAATTCACTGGCGGTCCAGTGGTTAGGACTCTGTGCTTTCACTGCCGAGGGCCTGGGGTTCAATCCCTGGTCGGGGAACTAAGATCCCGCAAGCTGCAGGGTGCGGCCAAAAAGTTTTTTAAAAATGTGCACACATAAAACAATGTATTTTGCAATAATACATTCAAATTAAAAGATAGCCCACTCAGATAAATAGGAAATTATCCCTATGCCTGTTGGATCCTCCTCCTATGAGTCACAAAATGTCAGAAGTAGGAATTCCCTGGCGGTCCAGTGGTTAGGTCTCCGTGCTTCCACTGCAGGGGGCACGGCCAATCTCTGGTCGGGGAACTAAGATCCCACATGCCACACAGCCTGGCCAAAAAAAAAAGGTCAGAATTTATAGAGCTAGTAAAGATGAAAAAATATCCATCAGTAAGCCTGTAGGAGGGATTTCTGCCTTGGATAGGAGACTGTATCAGGTGGCCTAGAGCTAGATAAGCCAAAACAATTCTATCAATAAGATAACAGAGGTTGCAAGATTATGGCTGAATCCTGAGACAACCTAATTTCTTGACTGTTTTAAGGGTCAGTAGCCAGGGATGGTTTCTCCAAAACAGGATTTAAACCTTGGCTCTTTGAAACGGAAAATGGTTGGTTTTGCTCTAAACTGAGGTTGAACCATTGATTCCACAATGGCTCTTGGTATGTCCCTCAGCTTTTCTACTAGCCCAGCTATGTACACGGTTTCCTTAAACTTTCCTTAAAACAGATGTACCCACAACCCCAGTTCTTGCATCATTCTGCCAGTGGCTCCTGGCATTCCCTCAGACCATCCTGCCGAATGTTAAAATGGACTAAGCCAGGGTCCATGCCAGAAAGACTGGGTTTTCTCTCCTGGCATCATTATTTACAGCTGATTGTTCTTAGTTAAGTCATTTAACTTCTCAGAGCTTCTGTTTTTCTACATAAAAAAGAGATAATAATAAAATATGTTAGCTATCCTAAGTATTTTCTATGCAATTACAAATATACATATTGAAGCTCAAATTATATCCTATTTATTATACATATTCTTCTGTTAATTTTGTTTTTACTTTATATATATATATGTACATACACACACACACACGCATATATATAATGAATGGCTGTCCATGTCAATATAGATAAACAGTTAATGGCTGTCATGCATGTGGTAGGGCAGGGGGTAAAAGGGAAATCTCTCTACCTTCCACTCAATTTTGTGGTGCACCAAACTCTGCTCTTAATACTAGCCTATTTTTTAAAAAACTTAAAGTTGAGTCAACAAAATGATTGAGGAATTTAAAATGCATGTTAATAGAATTTCATGGTTAATAATCGTTATTGAATCTAGGATTGTACTATGTTAGATTATATTTGCAAAGTAATATTTTCGTATTTAAATAGTGTACTCAGTGAGAGAAATGATCTCAATATGAACATTTAATACATAATTTTAGATAATAGCTATCCATAGCAATATATACTTTAAAAAAAGTAGACTTTACTTTGTAGAGCAGTTTCAGGTTCTCAGCATTGAGTAGGAGGTAAGAGAGTTCTCACATATCCCTGCCCCCCTCGCCCATGCACAGCCCCTCCACTATCAACATCCCCCCACCAGAGTGTTACATTTGTCACAATCGATTTGTCACAATCGACTTGACACATCGCTGTCACTCACAGTCCATGGTTTGCATTACGGTTCACTCTTGGTGGTGTACATTCTGTGGGTTTTGACAAATATATACTTTTTAACGGCCACATGGAGTACCATGGTATGATCTGCCATGAATAGTTTAAACAATTATTTGAAAATGAAGTTCATTTGAAAATTTTCTCTACTATATACAATACGGATGATGCAATGTGTGTTAAAATCCTTGCTATTTTAGCTTATCAATCAATATAAGATTGATGCATAGAAAAATCAACAGAGGACATGAATAGTCATTTTATAAAAGAAGAAATGTAAATGGACAGTACGGAGTGAGAAGTTGCTCAGTTGCATTAACAATCAGAGAAATGAGATTTCGAAAAAGACATCCTTTTCGAGAGACATAGATTGGTGGAGATGAAAAAGATTGATAATATTGGGGCTGGGGCTTTCCTGGTGGCGCAGTGGTTGAGAGTCCGCCTGCCAATGCGGGGGACGCGGGTTCGCGCCCTGGTCTGGGAGGATCCCACATGCCGCGGAGCAACTGGGCCCGTGAGCCACAACTACTGAGCCTGCGCGTCTGGAGCCTGTGCTCTGCAACAAGAGAGGCCGCGATAGTGAGAGGCCCGCGCACCGCGATGAGGAGTGGCCCCCGCTTGCCGCAACTGGAGAAAGCCCTCGCACAGAAACGAAGACCCAAACCCAGCCAAAAATAAATTAATTAATTAATTAAATATTTAAAAAAAAAAAAAAATATTGGGGCTGGCTCTGCTGTAAACTGGGGGTGGATGGGTAAATCTTTGCACCCTTCTTCTTTTTTTTTTTTTAAATATTTATTTTATATCTGGTCACCTTCATGAGTTTTTCTTTTATTTATTTATTTATATATATTTATTTAGCTGCGTCAGATCTTCATTGCGGCATGCAGGATCTTCATTGCGGCACGCGGACTTCTCTCTAGTTGCGGTGCTCGGGCTCCTGAGTGCGTGGGCTCAGGAGTTGTGGCACGCAGGCTTAGTTGCCCCATGTGGGATCTTAGTTCCCTGACTAGGGATCAAACCCGTATCCCCTGCATTGGAAGGCAGATTCTTAACCACTGGACCACCAGGGAAGTCCCCTTTGCACCCTTCTAAGAGGGCAGGTTAGCAATATGTAACAACAGTTACAATGCACAGATCTTTTGGATTATTTTTAACCTTTCAAAACCTGTGGTAATAGTGTTATTGTTATAGTTCTTATCTTCTAAAGACAAACATTGAAATTTTTTTTTAATAAATTTATTTTATTTATTTTTGGCTGCGTTGGGTCTTTGCTGTGCACAGGCTTTCTCTAGTTGCGGCGAGCGGGGGCTACTCTTTGTTGTGGTGCATGGGCTTCTCATTGCGGTGGCTTCTCGTTGCGGAGCACGGGTTCTAGGGCACACGGACTTGAGTAGTTGCAGCACGCAGGCTCAGTAGTTGTGGCTCGCGGGCTCTAGAGCACAGGCTCAGTAGTCGTGGCGCAAGGGCTTAGTTGCTCCGCAGCATGTGGGATCTTCCCGGACCAAGGCTCGAACCCGTGTCCCCTGCAGTGGCAGGTGGATTCTTAACCACTGCACCACCAGGGAAGTCCCAAACATTGAAATATTATGAATGAAATTTTATAATATGGATTGCTTCAAAATAGTCTGGTGAGGGCTGGGGAAAAGTGGGCGGAGGTATAGATGAAGCAGATGAATTCTCATGTGTTGAAGCTGGGTATGTGATAAATATATACTTGGTCTTTGTCCTTGGTTCGTGGTACACAGTTTCTAAATCCCTTGACTGATAGGAGCATCTTTTGTTCTAATGAGGCCACTCTTGGTGGATGTCAGGATGGGGGCTGATCACCATAAAGACCAAGGTGTCATTAGAGGGTTGGAACTTTCAGGCCCACCCCCTTACCTCATTCTGTCCTTCAGTGGTTCACAGAAGAGACGGACTCTGGTCAGAACATAAGATGGTGATAGTAAAAGGGAAGCAGGCAAGTCGATGTTGGAACCTACAGAAGAAAAGAAAGGTAGTTAAAAGCCTATGACCGAGAGCAATGCTGGGAGGACACAACCAGAGTTCCAGGCCTCACAGCACCTCATCCTCACACCCAAGGCCACCTGCTCCCTGCTCCTGCTTTTCCTTCAGCCACAGCCTGCTGCAGGCCTACGCACAAAGCGGCCAGCATCGCTGGGGAAATTCCCCATACCACTGTCCAGCACAAGAGACCTTGAAGTCTGAGAAAGGTCTCTGGGGTAGGGATTGGTGGGTGGGCTGGAGGGGATGTAAGTGTGGAGGTGGGAGGGATGTGGCCATGGTTCTCAATTTTTTTTTTTTTTTTGGCCGTTCCGCGTAGCCTGTGGGATCTTAGTTCCCAGACATGGGATCGAACCCGTGCCCCCTGCAGTGGAAGCATGGAGTCCTAACCACTGGACAGCCAGGGAACTCCCTGTTTCTCCATTTTGAATAGATGAATGTATTTCACATGAAAACATTCCTGCCCTTGGCAGCAGGCTCTCTTGGTGCCATTGCAGGATAGAAAGATTTGTGGGCTGACCAGAGACCTAACCACCATAACTTCTAACATTACGTTAAAGGAAAGTGCATTCTGAGTTATAAACAACCAACTAACAAAGGCTTTCTTAGAACATAACCATTCATTCAACAACTATTTATCCAGAGCCTACTAGTTTCTTTTTTTTTGTTTGTTTTTTATTGAAGTAGAGTTGATTTACAGTGGTGTGTTAGTTTCTGGTGAACAGCAAAGTGATTCAGTTATATATATGTATACATATTCTTTTTCATATTCTTTTGCAGTATGGTTTATTACAGGATATTGAATACACTTGCCGGTGCTATACAATAGGACCTTGTTGTTTATCCATTCTCTATATGATAGTTTGCATCTGCTAATCCCACACTCCCAATCCAACCCTCCCCCACCCCTCCCCCTTGGCAACCACAAGTCTGTTCTCTATGTCTCTGAGTCTGTTTCCGTTTTGTAGATAAGTTCATTTGTGTCATATTTTAGATTCCACATATAAGTGCTATCACATGGTATTTATCGTTCTCTGTCTGACTCACTTCACTTAGTATGATCATCTCCAGGTCCATCCATGTTGCTGCAAACGGCGTGATTTCATTCCTTTCTATGAGCCTGCTAGTTTCAAGCACTTTCAAGCACTACTAGGTGCTAGTCACACAGCGGTGAAGAAAATAGAATAAAATCCTTTCCATTAAGAAACATTATTTAAACCTTGGAAATAAAGCAAAAACATGAGTGTACTTTCAGTGTCATGGGAGGGCATTGTTTATCAGGCACACCCAAGGAATATTTCATAATCTAGGGGGAATATACCTTGTTCAAATCACTGTTTACTTTTTTTAAGTTAATTAATTAATTTATATTTATTTTTGGCTGCGTTGGGTCTTTGCTGCTGCACGCGGGCTTTCTCTAGTTGCGGCGAGCGGGGGCTACTCTTCATTGCCACGCGGGCTTCTCATCGCGGTGGCTTCTCTTGTTGCAGAGCACGGGCTCTAGGCGCCTGGGCTTCAGTAGTTGTGGCTTGCGGGCTTAGTTGCTCTGCGGCCCCGGACCAGGGCTCAAACCCGTGTCCCCTGCATTGGCAGGGGGATTCTTAACCACTGCACCACCAGGGAAGTCCACTGTTTACTGTTGATTAAAGGGCCCAATCATAGTGAAGTTACATGTTTTTTCCCATAAAGATGCAAATAATTTTTGTCCATTACAAAAGATAACTCCAAAGGCTACAATTAATTGCCTTGAAGAACATTAACCAGTTTTATATCTAGTGTAGCAATCTTATTCTAACATTCTTTCATTAAGTAGGAACCAGCCTTACTGTCTTGCTGACTCCCTATTAATTAGTTGAATAAAATCTTTGACATGTGTTCATTATATATTTTTATGAGAATGGTGTTTTTAACTTTTCGAAACTTATACTTTGACAGTCTCCTCATAGAGTTTATAATCTGGTTATACCTTCTCCCTTTGCTTTCTTTTTCTAGTTTGGGCTTCAAACTAGTGGACTGAGATAGAATAATTCTTCCCACTTATTTTTCTCCTTCTCTTGGCCTTTTTGGATAGTAAATGAAGGAGACCAGAATACATCATCACAAAATAAACCTCTTTGACCTAAAAATTATTTTGAGCTTAAGGCAGTTGAGAAGCAATGAACAGAGGAAAGGCTCTCCCTAGTTGCTCCCTTTTCTGCCTATAGGCAAGATATAAATTCTCCTTTTCCTGGAGATAAATTCTATGAGCCCAGAGACGGCAGCAGAGGAATCCACAAACAAACCTTACTTCATTAGTTTCCTCCCATATATTTACCTTCCCATAGTTTGCTGCACTTGGAAGCCTAAAACTATTTTCCTTTGTCCTGTGACTTTCCTACAAATGTACTGTTCTTTGTTGAATATGTTATGTAAAAGCCAGACTTCTAAGCCACCCCTTTGAGTGACTCTTCATTTTAAGTTTTTCCCCACATGATGTGTACTGCACACATTAATAAACTGTTTTTCCCTTATTAATCTGTCTTTTTGCTAAAGAGCCCCAGCTGAAAACCTAAGAACCTAAGATGGGGAGAGATGAAGTTTTGCCCCTCCTCCCCACACATAAAGAAACAAATCACCTGCAATGGACTGAACGTTTATATCCACCTCCCACCCCAACTCATATATTGAAACCCTAATAACAATGCGATAGTTTTTGGAGGTAGGGCCTTTGGGATGTAATTAGGTCATGAGGGTGGAGCCCTCATGATGAAGGCTCTTCTTATGTAAGAAGAGGCCAGAGAGCTGGCTCTCTTTCTGCCATATGAAGATATGATGAGAGGACAACAGTCTGTAACCCAGAAGAGGGTTCTCACCAGAACCTAACCATGCCGGCCTGATCTCAGACTTCCAGCCTCTAGAACTGTGAGAAATAAATTTCTGTTGTCAAATCACCCAGTCTATGGTGATTTGGTATAGTAGTGTAAACTAAGACAATACCCTTACATTTTGACTTTGTTCCTGCAATGCAGGTGACAAGTGATTGTTGAAGTCATGATCACATAGACTGGTTGCAGGCAGGCATGCAAGTACTTAGAGTTTGATTTTTATAGATCAAGCTGAGGATCAGAAAATGTGGCTGCAGCAGGTCATGATTTCGTGGGCTGCAGAAGAAAACACAGGCTTTCCTGGCTCTTAATGTCTTGTCATTAAATCATTCCCTGTATGCAGTATCCCTTTCCCCCTCACTGTCTTTTTTTTTGGCCACACCTAGGGGCATGAGGGATCTTAGTTCCCCGACCAGGGATTGAACCCATGGCCCCTGCAGTGGAAGCTCCGGGTCTTAACCACTAGACCGCCAGGGAAGTCCCTCCCCATCACTGTCTTTTAAAAAAACACTCTGACTGAGGTGGACAGAGTCAAAGTTCTCATGAGGGTTAAAGGAAAGACTCAGGGACTCCAAGTACACCTTATCATCTAGCCCAGTGGTGAAGAACTGAGGTGACTTAGCAGCATCTTTGTACTTTGTGCCAAATGCATTCCCATTTGCCATTTTTGGTTTGTTTGTTTTTTCATTCCTTTCTCTTTTGTTCTTTTTTTATTATTTTGATATTTGTTCAAAAATCTTTACTGAGTTCCTGTTCTACATGAAGCATTGTAGCAGATGTTAGGAATTAAATGATAAGTCAGGACGTAGTCCCTCTCTCTCACGGAGTTTACAATTATTCTCTCTCCATAAACGACAAAAAAACAACAACAACAGCTAATGCACATAGAGTGCTTGCTATATGGCAGCCACTCTTCTAAGCACTTTACATTTATTAATGAATTTAGTCATCACACAACCATGAAGGTTTATTGTTGCCATTTTGTAGATGAGGAAACTGAGGCACAAGGAATAAGAAATTTACCCAAAGTCACAAGGCTATTGGTGGATCCTGTATACTACTTGCTACCATTTTTTGTTTTTTTAACTGTATTTACTCTCCTACCAATGTAGATGTCACCTGGGGTGTTATCCTGATCCACTCATTTATTCATTCATCCACTCATCACACTGTTATTAAACATCTTTGATGTGCCAGGCATGTGGGCACGGTTCTGGCCAGCAAGGAATGAGTCACCGTCTCTGTCACTGAGAAAGACAGGACCATAAACACACAATTCCAGCACAGCCGGTTAAGTGCAAAGGCAGGGCTATGTACCAAGTGAAATGGAAGCATGGAGGAAGAAATGACGAGTTTTGCCTAGGGTTGCTGAGAAAGAATATACACAGAAGGGAAATTTTTTATTAGTGTCTTGAAGGTAAATAGCAACTTATTAGTTAAAGAATAATAGGAATATCAATCCATAGAAAAGAGAGAACACATGGAAAAACCTGGAGTCATGCTAGTGCAAAATGTTTACTGACAATGATGACGTAGGTGGGTGGAAAATAGCAGGACTTAAGGATCAGAGGTTGAGTTGAAAACAGTGACTGTTGACATGCTCAAAGGGGTTTAAGCTGGGGAGTGATGCGTACAGATCTGTATTCTAGAGAATCTCTAGCACCATTTTGAAGGACATCAAGGCTAGAAGGTCCTGAGAAAAGGAAGAACAAGTTGGTAGCTATTGCAGCCATGTAAGCAAGAGTCAGTGAATCAATTAAGGCATTGGAGAGGAGAGGATGGAGACATTTTAAAAGATGGAGTGGGACTTCCTTGGTTGTCCAGTGGTTAAGACTTCACCTTCCAATGCAGGGGGTGTGGGTTCGATCCGATCCCTGGTCGGGGAGCTAAGATCCCACATGCCTCACGGGCAAAAAACCAAAACATAAAACAGAAGCAATATTGTAACAAATTCAATAAAGACTTTAAAAATAAATAAATCAATAAAAGATGGAGCAACCGCACTTGGTGCTGCTTAAGGTTGGGAGCAAGGAGAGATCAGGAGACTGGGTAGGCAGTGTCACCCAACCTGAAATAGTAGCTCAAATTCTACGGGGTGACTTCTGAGCCCGTCTCCTCAGGGTACATTAAAAGCAGCTTTGGTTGGACTATGAGGGCCCAGAAGAACAGTAGCGGACATACATAGCTATGTAGCTCTTACAGTGTAGTCAGGCGTTGCTTGAGTTATGGAATAGGATTAATTCAGGTAATCCTGACAACAACCCTTATAAAGTAGGTGCAATCATAGCCCCATTTTACAGACGAGGAAATCAATAAACAGAGAGGTACATTGATTTGCCCAGGGCCATACAGCCAATAAATGGGGGACTCAGGTTTTTCAGAGACTTTGGGACTAAGGGTGGAGTGCCGTGCTGGGGTAGGGCTGGGGGATGCAGCACATTTCAAGGCGGACTTTCCTAAAAATCCCCTTTAAATATCCTTCCAAAGCTTACCCTCACTTGAGCTGCTAATCTCTCTCTCCTCTGCTCCAGGGGGCTCTTGCTGCCACACCGCTTTCCCTGAGAGTTTCCTCCTTCTCCTGCCTGGCGTTTATGTTCCCCTTACCTCTGAGAATGCGACCCTCTTGCCCCAGTGCTTTACTAGGGTAGAGGAAGTGATATCCCCTCCAGATCTAACTGGAGAGAATCAGTTATTTCTGGAGAGAATCAAGCCCTGTTTTAATTCCAGGGCAAGTTTGGAGGAGGAGAATTTTGGGAATGGGAAGGAGCTAAGAGGTTGGATTTGACTTGGGGCTTGTTTTGTTTGTGGTGTCTCAAGGATATTCAAGGGGAGATGAGAAAAGAAACCACAGGGAGAGAAAACCAGAGGTTTGAAGTTCTTCTTTTGAAAATACTTAGCAAATGTTTGGTTTCAGACACTTCACAGGAATATTCAAACAGCATCTCCCTGACCATTACTTCTAGAATTTTGGAAAGCAGCCGTTGTACACAGCTAAATATTTTTTCTAAATAACTTTGAAAAGGAAACTAAACCAATTAGGCATCAATGGCCAAAGTCTTGAGGCCTATATTTTTTTTTGATATAGGAATTTTTTCTGAAGCTAGTTTATGATTCATATTCTGAAATTTGCCATTTACTCAAGTGTAAAGAGCCACGTAGGAGCATGTGTCATAATATATGTACCGAAAATTTGATAAATACATGTATGTATAGGTTGTAATTTTAACTAAAAAAATTTTACTAATTATGAAAAAACACATATTGATCATAGAAAACAAAATACAGAAGTGAAAAAATTCATCTTATATGTAATAAGCACCGTGAACATCTTGGATGTGTTCTCTAGCAAACTTCCTTCCCTCTTTTTCTTTCTTTTTGGTTACTGCATTTCTCTTATTTTATAGTCATAATTGTCGCTGGTGTTCCATTTCAAACATAGCTATCTCTTCCACATGATACATAACCTGCTACTGAAAAAAAAAATCTTTGTTTAAACAATTATAAAAATAATACATTTTCATTGTAAAAAAATGAAAATGAAAACTCAAAGTCATGCAGTACAAAAGTATATAGAGTCAAACGTATACATTTCCCCTCCTTTCCCTGGTCTCATTCCTGGAGGTACTTCAAGCAACAGTTTGATGAAATCCACAGGTATTCTCAAAAGTAAATCAACTATTGGGGTTAATTTTTCTCTTCACATCTGTCATCTACATCAATATAAACATATTTTCTTTAAAATGTTTTAGTGTTTTATTCTAATTGTTTTTCAGACTGCTCTTTTGTGCAATGTTTTTAACAATTATGCATTGTGGACTGTTTGCTAAAACACCAGAATGCCAGTTTGCCTTGCTTTGAATGACCTGGAGGAAGATTTTACACCGAGGGTATTAGTGGTATCATTGGAATGCAGTCATTCTTTTAATAGAGTCTAATTATGGACTAGATTCTCTTCCTTCTTGACCTTTCTTAAAAATAAACTTCTTATTTTGGAATAATTTTAGATTGACAAAAAAGTTGCAAAGATAGTACAGAGAGTTCCTATGTACACTTCGCCCAGCTTCCCCTTAATGTTAGTATCTTATATAACATACCATGTTTGTCAAAGCTAAAAAATTAACAATGGTACAATATTATTAACTACAGAAATCTATTTGCATTTTACCAGTTTTCCCACTAATATCCTTTTTCTGTTCCAGGATCCAGTTGAGGATACCTGATTGCATCTGGTTACTTCACCTTTTTAATTCCATTGTTTCATTGCCTAAGAGAGAGTGTGGGAAAGGAAAGGGGTTAGAGACAGAGCACATACTGACACATTTGAGATCATGTAAAATGAGGTTGCAGTCACTGGAGTTCTGGGATTCTTGGTGAATGTTATTTTACTTAGTCATCCTGCCTCCTTTGGGCAAAGATATTTGAGGGGTGGCTGTACTAAATGTCATCCGCGAGTGGAAATCCTCATGATGTGCTTTAAGAGATGAGCGATGTCACACGACTCTATTCTCAAAAGTAGCTCCTGACCCCACCAACCATTCTCCTGGAAATGACAGCAACAGGGATGTGTCTACCACTCTGGACAACAGAGGCCTTCACAGGTCATCATTAGAAGTACAAGTCTTTATCTTGATTTATCAGGTCTGTTTCTTGGGTGGGTTGTCAGGCAAGTTGACATAAGGGAAGAGCTTGGGTAGGTGTGTAAGGGAGATGCTGAAGGACTGTTCTGGGGACTTGGGAAGAACCTGAAACACATTCAGGTGTTGGTGTTGAGGTATACTCGTGGGAACTGGGCGCCTGGGAGTGTGTGTATGGGCATCACTGGCAGGTAGAAAGGTTGGAGAAGAGGAAACGTGAAACTGTAGAGGAGGATCCATTTCTGTAAGATATGCTAGGAAAAGACAAATCCAGCCTTCTTTTTAAGCTTTCCTGCAGCTAAATGGGTGCTGGAAATAGAACACAATGCCCCAAACACCCAGGAATATTGTTGGTGTTCAGCCAGTTTACACTGATACAGTCAGACCAGTTCTGAAAATATTGAAACACTTCCATTTCAGTTGGTAAAGCAGTTGCTTCCCTGAACCCCCAAGTACCTTTCACTGCCCTGGATGCCCTGCCCCTCCCCCCAGGACCTCTGCCAGAAGGTCTACAGCTGGCAGAGCAGGTGCCTCCAGAATCCTGCCCCAGTGCCAGGGCCCCCCATCCTTTCTGATGACTGAGCCTAAGCAGGGAGCAAATATTTGCACAACATTCCTGCTGATAAAGACCATGACCCTGGGCACTTTCCTGGTGGCCCAGCGGTTAAGACTCCGTGCTCCCAATGCAGGGTGTCTGGGTTCGATCCCTGGCCAGGGAACTAGAGCCCACATGCTGCATCGAAGAGCCTGCATGCCGCAACTAAGACCTGGCGCAGCCAAATAAATAAATTAATACTTAGAAAAAAAAAAACATGATCACTTGCTGTGTTTTAAGTGTTGAGAGGATTCCAACCATCAAGGCTTCCAGGCGCAAACCAAAATTCTATAATATAGATAGAATCCCTCCACCAATAGGTCTTAAGTTACTTAAAAAAAAAAAGTAAAATATACATAACAAAATTTACCATTTAACCATTTCTAAGTATACAAATTCAGTGACATTAAGTTATTTTTATAGCCTACTACCAAGAATGCAATTTTTATCCTATTCAGACCACTCTCTAAAAAGGATAACTGAGGGCCCTAGGGCTCTGTGCTTTGACTCACACTGTTTGCTTCACTTAGAATGCCTTGCTCTTTCATCTGCTTATTAAAAACCAAAATATATCTCTTTATGGCCACCAAATCTTCATTCATCTCTCACAGCTGAGACTAAGCCCTGCTTGCTTTACCCTTGGAGCACACAATTTGAAACTCTCAAGAATTTCCACTTCTCCCTTGTATCATCATTTTTTGTGTGTATGTGTGTGTATGTGCTGACACCTCCTATACACGTGTTTCTCAAAGTATTGTTCAGAGATCACCTGTATTATAATCACCTGCTTTAAAACAATGAAGATTCTCAGACCCCAGGGCCAAAAATTCATTTAACAAGTCTGGAAAAGAGCCCAGAACCTGCATTTTAAGCAAGTTCCCTAAGGAACCTTATTCACACTAAAGTTTGAAAGCAAAGCTTTGGACGATTGCGCCTAAAGAGTAGGGCTTTGTCTTGCTTATCTTTGCATCTTTCGCAGCACCCAGTGCTCAGTACTCAGTAACCCTTGGATCGAGCAGCCTGGTTGACTGGATAGCAAAAATGTGAATGTGTTTTCTCTTAATCTCTGTGAATCTGACAGCTGGTTTTGTGTGTTTGCTTGTTTTTGCGTGACCAGTGTTTAGTCCTACTACTGCTAAAAGCACCTCATTTTCCTTGTTTGCGCTGGAGAACTACTCCCTTCAAGTATTACATTATGTAGTTCAGATGGAGTTAAAGCTGCTCACTGGCTCCAGAAGTAGAAATATTAGCCATGCCAGCCTTGGAAGAGTAACAGTTTCTCCTGGGTACAGTGATTTGTTCATAAGTGTGCATACAATCCAAGCTGAGACAGGGGAGTCCATCCTAGCACTTAGCTTATTCCAGTAAGCTCTTTTCTGAAGCTGAAAAGGCAAGGGAACAGATTCTCTGCTGGAGCCTCCTGAAAGGAATGCAACTCTGCTGGCAAAAAATAAAAAATAAATAAAAATAAAAATAATAAAATAATTAAAAAAATAAAAAATCAGGGATCACACACAAAAAATGGTAATTATGGGAGGGTACAGAAGTGTTAACCAACCTTAGTGTGATAATCATTTTGCAATTTATACAGGTATCAAATCATCATGTTGTATATCTTAAGCTTATATGTCAATAATATCTCAATAAAGCTGGGGAAAAAAAGAAATCCGGTAAATTTGGGCACTTGACATTTAGAGTCTTCAAATAATATTATTACTTAATATTTTCAAACATCTTATGTGATAATCGTGAAGAATGAGAAACATGGGAAAGTAAGTGACTTGCTTTACAGGCTTATAGTGAAAAAGTCATATGCATACACAAGCTAAATGTACAGTGGAAAGTGGTATAATACTTCTCATTTTATGCTGACATCTCCAAATGGGCATTGTTCCAGGTCATAGAGAGTAAGCTAAGCTGTTCATGAAAACAGTTCGTGAAATTTACAGTTTGTTTGAATTAGGATATCCCTGTTCATCAGGAAATATCTCCAGTCACGTGGTTTTGGGGACAGATTGCTACCTACAATCTGAGATATTAGACATACTCTTTCTAGTAATAACTCAAAAATTTACATTTAAATGGGCATCAACTTTAATAAAAAGACAGCTTCCACTGAGAAGACTGATATTCTTGGGATCTGGCCTTTTAAAGAAGCGCACAATAGCTAGCACATCTGAATCTCAGGGCTGTGTTTGGAAAACTCTCATGTTCTAGCTCTGGCTCCGATTGCTAGTTTCTGACAAAGATTTTTTTTAATTTAATTTTTAGTTTATATTAGAGTATAGTTGATTTACAATGTTGTGTTATTTTCAGGTGTACAGCAAAGTGATTCAGTTATACATGTATCCATTCTTTTTTAGATTCTTTTTGCCATATAGTTTATTTCAGAGTATTGAGTAGAGTTCCCTGTGCTATACAGTAGGTCCTTGTTGATTATCTGTTTTATATATAGTCGTGTACATATGTTTATCCCAAACTCCTAATTTATCCCTCCCCTCACCATCCCCTTTGGTAACCATAAATTTGTTTTCTATGTCTGTGAGTCTGTTTCTGTTTTATAAATAAGTTCATTTGTATCATTTTTTTAGATTCCACATATAAGTGATATCATATAATTGTCTTTCTCTGTCTGACTTACTTCACTTAATATGATAATCTCTATGTCCATCCATGTTGCTGAAAATGGCATTATTTCATTCTTTTTTATGGCTGAGTAATATTCATTATATATATGTACCACATCTTCCTTATCCATTCCTCTGTTGATGGACATTTAGTTTGCTTCCATGTCTTGGCTATTGTAAATAGTGCTGCAGTGAACATTGGGGTGCATGTATCTTTTCAAATTATGGTTTTCTCTGGATATATGCCCAGGAGTGGGATTGCTGGATCATATGGTAGTTCTATTTTTAGTTTTTTAGGAATCTCCATACTGTTCTCCACAGTGGCTATACCAATTTACATTCCCACCAACAGTGTAGAATTGTTCCCTTTTCTCCAAACCGTCTCCAGCATTTACTGTTTGTAGACTTTTTGATGATGGCCGTTCTGAGTGGTGTGAGGTTACCTCATTGTAGTTTTGATTTGAACTTCTCTAATAATTAGTGCTGTTGAGCATCTTTTCATGTCCTTTTTGGCCATCTGTATGTCTTCTTTGGAGAAATGTCTATTTAGATCTTCTGCCCATTTTTTGATTGGGTTGTTTGTTTTTTTGACATTGAGCTGCATGAGTTGTTTGCATATTTTGGAGGTTAATCCCTTGTCGGTCGTTTTGTTTGCAAATATTTTTTCCCATTCTGTGGGTTGTCTTTTTGTTCTGTTTATGGTTTCCTTTGCTGTGCAAAAGTTTTTGAGCTTAATTAGGTCCCTTTTGTTTTTGTTTTTATTTTCATTAATCTAGGAGGTGGGTCAAAAAAGATATTGCTACAATTTATGTCAAAGAGTGTTCTGCCTATGTTTTCCTTTAAGAGTTTTATAGTGTCCGGTCTTACATTTAGGTCTTTAATTCATTTTGAGTTTATTTTTGTGTATGGTGTTAGAGAATGTTCTAGTTTCATTCTTTTACATGTAGCTGTCCAGTTTTCCCAGCACCACTTCTGACAAAGATTTGACCTTACTGCATTTTGTGTCTGTGCCCTACAGGTTCCCACTGTGAGGAATTTCCAAATAAAAAGTACCAAGAAAATGACAAGTGGTAATATGAATAGAGATCATTTTTCTTATGTTTTCAAATAGCAGTTCATCCCCAGTCTCAATCTGTGTTTTCTCTCTTTATTTCTATTATTATTACTAGAAATCTTATGGGCTGAGGGATTACCTACCATCCTGTTGTCATGACTTCCAATTTGTCAATCACGACAGCTTGGTACTATATCCAGAGACAAGGGTTTTCCAGTAAACAGGCAATGATAGGTAGGAATGCTGTAAGATTTTTTTTTTTGTCTTTGAGGTTAAAAATCAGGAATATCATACTGTGTCGTATTGATAAAATGAAGGTAAATATAGAAAGAGTTACAGTCAGTCTCATTTATCCAGTATACTTTAGATAACGTGTTGTGGATTACAATTTTAAAAGCTCTTTTACTGAGGTATAACATATATACATGTACATATATAAATATGCATAACTTGTGTCAGTCATAAATAACACAAGTATTTCTATTAGGTATACACTCAGGTAACCTCCATCCAGATGAAGATGTAGAAAAATTTCAGCCCTCCATAAGGTACAACTTTTATTGCATTTTAAAATAATATATTTAAATTGTAATTAAAATAAATGAAACAGGGAATTCCCTGGCTGTCCAGTGGTTAGGACTCTGCACTTCCACTGCAGGGGGCACGGGTTTGATCCCTGGTCGGGGAACTAAGATCCTGTAAGCCGCTTGGCGTGGCCAAAATAAATAAATAAATAAAATTTTAAAATAAAAAAAATGAGACATATTTAAGTATTTGACATAACAATACGGAATAAAGTTTTTTAAATTAAATGTGATCATACATTACAGAAAACTTGGAAAATAAGAAGGATCACCATCCATTGTTTTACCACCTTAATAAAACTATTTTAATTTTTGGTAATTTCATTCAAGATTTTTTTCAGATATTTTTTAAAAATTGTGAGCAGAGTATTATAAAACTTCAAATCCTGCTTTTTTTTTTTTTTTTTTTTCCTGCAAGAAGCTTTATTGATTCCATTTGGTCCAAGACTTGGGAGAGGGCTCCAGGGTGGTTAAAAAGCTGTCTAGCGGCTGCAGAGAGGGGCTTCAGGCAGAAGCCCTGACACCAGAGGGGCTCTGCAGAGGCCACCGGGCTCTGGAAGCTCCTAGTCGTGCTTGAGGGTGAGCCTTTCAAAGATATTGGCCCAACCCAGCCTGGGGACCAGCCAGCCTGCAGACGTGCTTGCCCATCTTCTTGATTAGTTTTACCTGCTCTTCTAGGAAGCGGCTCTCCAGGAAGTCACAGAGGTGGGGTCTGCAGGGGCAGAACCCAGGGCCTGCAGGTGGGAAAGGGCCTGTTTCAGGTTCTTCTCCCCGAGAATGGCGGCCTCCACGGCGTCCTGGGTTTTACCCCATTCATCTTGAGACGGCTTCTGCACGTCCTGGAAGAGGGCACAGCTGCCATGCTGGTTTTGCATTTTCAAGAGACGCTGAGGCCCTCGCACTTCTCCTCAGCCTATTCACGGAAAAAGCGGCCCATGCCCTCCGGAGCCACATCGTCGTGGTTGAAATAGAAGCCCAGAGCGAGGTAGGTGTCAGAGGCTTGCAGATGCATGTTGACCAGGCGGGGGACAGTGGCCTCCACCTCGGTGGAATAATTTTGACGAATCTAGGAGCTCGTGGTTGATCGGTAATAAGGAGTTAGTCTCCAAAAATGGTGTTGGCTGGTCCCAGTGGCCGAGGACCGCTGAGTGGCCGATTTGGAAGGTTGTGACCGGAGAAAAGGTTTGAGGGTGCCCAGAGGCTGGAGCAAGGGCGTGGTCCCTGCGTCTGTTCCGTCCAAACACTATTGAAGCCAGAGACAGGTCCGCGGGGCCGCCGAGTGCACTGCTCAAATCCTGCTTTTTTTACCTAACATTATATTGCATTCATTTTCCATGCTGTTTCGTGATTTCTTGTATTTATAATTGTTCATTTATGACTATTTGATCCTGCATAATAGTGTATTGACAGACATACTGTAATTTTCTTAACTATTCCCCACCTGTTAGAAATGAAGCTTGGCCCAGCATTTTGCTGTTTGCTGTGATGAATATTTTTGCACATAGGGATTTTTCAGTTTGGTAATGGGTTTTCAAATATCCATTTTACTAAAAGCAAAGAAAATCTACACCTTTCTTTTAGTACTTCTGCCAAGATGTCAACTTTACCTGACTTTCTTTTCAACCAATACAGAATCGTAGCACACAGCTCTGAAAGGATCCTTGGAAGTCATGTGGTTCTGCTTAATTTCTATAACATTTCCGAGAGGGAGTCGCCCACCTTTAGTCTGATCACTTCCACTGGTTTTAGAATTGCTCTTGCCGTATTATTGTGGACACATAAAACTAACCTGTGACTTTCTGAGCCAGCCTCTTGGGCTTCCTTATATGAAATCACTGCCACCATCCCACCCCCGCTCCTGCAACTTCTATCCACTGATTTTAGTTATTTATTTGCCAGTCCTCCTCTTTGTGCTGCTGTCTTTTGTTTCTCTCTCCAGTTCCTCCCCACCCTTCTCCACCCTGCTTTCTGCCCCAGGAGGCTCTGACCTGCGTGGCCTGAATCAGCTCTTGGCTGATGGGGCCCCCAGCAAGGATAGAACGTTCAGGGTATTTACTTTGCTGGTTGCCTCCCTGCAGGATCGCTTAAAGCTGGGCCGTGTCCCGCCATCAAAGATCACAGATCCTCTCGAGGTGACCTTCTCCACAAAACGTGTTTGCGTTCCTCTTTCTGGGTTTTGTTAACTATTCTCTCACACGTCCCTTCAGGCCCCAGGATACTGCACTATCCTCGACACTTTCCTCTGTGCTTCCCACACTTTTGTAAAGAGTCCCTTTAATCAACCTATTTGGACTATCCTAATTTGAGTGAGCCATCTGTTTCCTGTTTCCTGCTGGGATGTGTCTGACTCACTCTACATACGCTCTTTTCTTCTTAAATTTATTTAATTAATTTATTTTTGGCTGTGTTTGGTCTTTGTTGCTGCGCACGGGCTTTCTCTAGTTGCGGCGAGCAGGGACTACTCTTCGTTGCAGTGCGCGGGCTTCTCATTGCGGTGGCTTCTCTTGTTGCGGAGCACGGGCTCTAGGCGCACGGGCTTCAGTAGTTGTGGAACGTAGGCTCAGTAGTTGTGGCTCACGGGCTCTAGGCGCACAGGGCTTCAGTAGTTGTGGCGCAGGGGCTTAGTTGCTCCGCGGCATGTGTGATCTTCCCGGACTAGGGCTCGAATCCATGTCCTCTGAATTGGCAGGCAAATTCTTAACGACTGCGCCACCAGGGAAACCCTACATACACTCTTTTTTTTTTTTTTAAAGTTTAATTTTTATTTATTTATTTATCTATTTATGGGTGTGTTGGGTCTTCGTTTCTGTGCGAGGGCTTTCTCCACTTGTGGCAAGTGGGGGCCACTCTTCATCACGGTGCACGGGCCTCTCATTATCGCGGCCTCTCTTGTTGCGGAGCACAGGCTCCAGACGCGCAGGCTCAGTAGTTGTGGCTCACGGGCCTAGTTGCTCCGCGGCACGTGGGATCTTCCCAGACCAGGGCTCGAACCCGTGTCCCCTGCATTGGCAGGGAGACTCCCAACCACTGCGCCACCAGGGAAGCCCCCTACATACACTCTTAACAGACACAACCAGATTGTCACAAAACTGGAGTTATAATGATTTGCTCTATTGATACTGCTGGTTGAAGAGTCCAGAAATACTGGCATGGCTGATCCGGCTCCCCTCTCGTATTCATCACCGCATTGCTCAGTTACTGCACAATTCCTCGTCAGAACGAGAAAGAAACTTCACTAATGAACTTAGATGGAAACATTCATCCTCAATGGCTTATGAACTAAAAGAGTTTGTTTTGCTTTTTTTTAAAGTTCAGATTTTTATCTCATGAAAATTCTCAGATAAGTATCTGCGCCAGAGCTATTTTAATAATAGCATGAATAGATGGTGTAAGGGCTAGATGTGTATTTTTCCTTGGTGAATGTGCAATGCGTAGCAGGTTATGGATGAAATAATAGCTCTGGGAATCATAACTTGAAAAAAGAGTCCACCTCGCTGAATGCTCAAGTTATTCCGTATCTGTAACAAAAGCTCCTGCAGAAACTGAAGTAATTCTTCCAAGCGTTTGGGAACGTTATTTGGCAAGTTACTTTCTGGGTGTTCTCCGTCTAAGCTTTCTTGATATGTTTCTCCTCCTGATTAACAATTGGACTTGTTTTGCTCTTTCAGAAGAGGAGGTGTGTATCAGTAAGGGAAAAAAGGTATGAAGAGCTGAATCCAGGCCAAGGAAAACTTGGGTTTCCTCACTACATGTTAGGCAATCTTCTCACTCCTCACTTTCCTTACTTGATCTCATCCATTTGCATGTTTCCTACTTGTCACAGATGGCTGCCAAATTCAGATCTCTGGCACAGACCTCTCTGAGCTCCAGACCCACAAATACAGCTGACTTAACATCACCAAGTGGAGATGTCTCAAAATACCTCAAATTCATGACCTTCTTCCCCAAGCCCAGGTTTGCTCCTCTTCCTATGTTCTCTGCGTCAGAGAATGACACCATCATCCATCCAGTTACACAAGCCAGGCACCTATGGATCATCCTTGACACATGACTCTTCTTATCTTCTTATCACTTCTCACCCACTTTGTCTCCAAAACGTATCTCAGACACATCCACTCTGTCCTTCTCCAGGGCCATCTCCCCAGTCTTGCTACCATTACCTCTTGCTCTTGCCCAGACAACAGCATTTACGTCCTAACTGGTTTCTCAGTATCCACTCTTCCCATCCTTTCAACTAGTTCTCATGCTACAGTTCAAGTGATTGTTTTGAAATGCAAATACGTTCATGTTACACACACACACACACACACACACACAGCTTTCCTCCTTCAATAACACTTCAGTGACTTCTTTTTTCTCTTATCATAAAAATAAAAAATTTTAACTAGGCCTATGCATCACTGCATATTCTGGTCCTATCCTACTTCTCCAAACTAATCTTCTTTCTGCTCTACCACTTACTAACTCTGTAACCTTGGATTGGTTACTTCTCTGTGCCTCAGTTTTTTCATCTCTGAAATGGGAATAATAGTAGTATCTTTCACTTGGGACTGTTGTGAGGACCAATGTAAAGTGCTTAGCTCTTACTAATAGGTACTCCACAAATGTTAGCTCTCATTAGCATGTCTTAGCTCTCTTCAGTCCCTCTGATGTTTTTTCTCAAAGGTGCCATACTTCCTTCCATCATAGGACCTCTGTATGGCCTGCAAAGCCTAAAACATCTACTATGTGGCCCCTCAATACACAGAAGTTTACTGACACCTGACCTAGGCAATTGATGTACTCTTATTGCTATTAAATGGACAGGTAACTATTAGAAAATACATGTATTTTAGGGTAGGAGAGGGAAAAAAATCAATAGCTAAGAAATTTGGGGTAGTATTTAAGGCCGTATTAGAAAAGTACATATATTGATTATTCTCTCTGTATAAAAATAAATTTGATGTTCCTTTTTTTTTTTTAAACATCTTTATTGGAGTATAATTGCTTTACAATGGTGTGTTAGTTAATATGCAGGGTGATGGGAAGATAGGTTCTTTGGACAGGTTGCAGTTAGGAAAAAAGACCTTTGTTTCTTTAAGACTAAGGACGGAAACCTTCGAGTCAAGTTCAGCTTACTCCTTCCTTCGCGTCTCCCCTACCCACAGGGCTTTCAGCTGCCTGGGGATCGCCAGGCGACTAGCTGCTGCTTTGCATACCAGGCTAAAAGAAGCAGGGACTCAGTGTGAGAAGGAGGGTTATCAGGTGTAAGTGAGCAAGCTGACTGACTTATGACTCATTCTTGGCAGAATCAGCAAGAGGGTACTGGATTACAGACGGATTGCCTCAGCCCTGAACAGAAAGGCATGCGTGATAACAGAACCAAGGAAAATGTCAAAGAAGAAAAGACAGTTTTACAGCTAAACAACGGACAAATAACTGATTGCCTTTTCTGTGTCTCTAGAGTTGGCTGTTGTGATTAAAGTTACCCTTGAAAAAAGAGAGCAGTTAACTTAGGATTTTGCAGGAAATAAAGAATTTCAAGAGGAAGGAAAACTGAGTGTACAGGAAGACCAATCAACAGGTCAAGGGGGGCAGCTGTGAGAATTTTCACATTTTGGACAGTATCCTTTTTGTTTACGGGAGAAGCTTCTTTACTGACTGTTAGTAGCAGTAATGCCCTAGACCGTAAAAGAGAGCAATCCTCCTTTCCCTTTGCACCATGCATTCTACTGGATCTGTTCAATAAACCATTGGGTAGGGATGCGGTTCCCGTTCTCACCTAAGCACTGAGCATCCTCAGTAGCAAAGCAGACAGAAATCCTGCTTTTGTGGAGCATGCAATTGGGCAGGAGAAGAGGACACCATAAACCCGGAAAATCATTATATTCTATAATATTTAGAGGCCGAGAGATGCAATGTAAAAAATAAAGCAGGGAGGGGTTAGGGGTGAAAGGGTGGGTCTAGCCTTAAAAAATGTGGTCAGGAGAGGCCACTCTGAGAAGGCGACACGTGAGCAAAGACTCGAAGGAGGCGAGACACGAGCCCCGTGCATGTCAGGGACGAAGGCTCCAGCAGAGGGACCGAGGGTGCAGAGCTTCTGAGATGGTACGTGCTTGGCATTGTGCGGGGGCTCTGAGGAGTGCCAGTGGTTTCCGGGAGGCAAGCAAGGAAGCCTTTAGGAAGAGTATCGGAGGGTTGAGGGGCTGCTGGCAGGATTGTAGAGCCTTATAAGGTTTGGCTTTAACTTTGGGTGAAATGGGTGAAATTCTCTTCTTTAAAGTGGAGATCTGAGACCTAAGATCTGAAATCTACTCCTAAGTCTCCATACCTTCTGCCACCCTGTTTTGTCCCTAACCATCCCGACCCTCTCCAGAACATCACCGTGACAGCAGGGCCAAGGTTAGGGATGAGAGAAGCACTTGCTTCCCATGTAAAATTTAAGGGGGCACCAAAACTGTCAATACTTACTGATTTTCCTTCTGCCTCAGTCTCTGATACGGCACAATGCACCACTGTTATTGATCCTATCTTTATGTAAATATTGTTATTTTGTTCGTCGTGGGTCTTTTTTTTTTTTTTTTAAGATTGTAAATTAATTTTATTATCTTGTGTGATGTTTAAATTTATGTGTCAACTTGGCTGGGCCACGGTGCCCAGATGTTGATCAAACATTAATCTAGGCGTTTCTGTGAGGGTGCTTTTGGATGAGATTAACATTTTTTTTTTGAATTTTATTTTTTATACAGCAGGTTTTTATTAGTTATCTATTTTATACATATTGGTGTATATATATCAATCCCAATCTCCCAATTCATCCCACCCCCCCAACACCCCCTCTTTCCCCCCTTGGTGTCTATGCATTTGTTCTCCACATCTGTGTCTCTATTTCTACCTTGCACACCAGTTCATCTGTACCATTTTTCTAGATTCCACATATATGCGTTAATATGAGGTATTTGTTTTTCTCTTTCTGACTTACTTCACTCTGTATGACAGTCTCTAGGTCCATCCACATATCTACAAATGACCCAATTTCGTTCCTTTTTATGGCTGAGTAATATTCCATTGTATATATGTACCACATCTTCTTTATCCATTCGTCTGTCGATGGGCATTTAGGTTGCTTCAATGGCTATGGTAAATAGTGCTGCAGTGAACGTTGGGGTGCATGTGTTTTTTGAATTATGGTTTTCTCTGGGTATATGCCCAGTAGTGGGATTGCTGGGTCATATGGTAATTCTATTTTTAGTTTTTTAAGGAACCTCCATACTGTTCTCCATAGTGGCTGTATCAATTTACATTCCCACCAACAGTGTATGAGGGTTCCCTTTTCTCCACACCCTCTCCAGTATTTGTTGTTTGTAGATTTTCTGATGATGCCCATTCTAACTGGTGTGAAGTGATACCTCACTGTAGTTTTGATTTGCATTTCTCTAATAATTAGTGATGTTGAGCAGCTTTTCATGTGCTTCTTGGCTATCTGTATGTCTTCTTCGGAGAAATGTCTATTTAGGTCTTCTGCCCATTTTTTAATTGGGCTGTTTGTTGTTTTGATATTGAGCTGCATGAGCCGTTTATATATTTTAGAGGTTAATCCTTTGTCCGTTGACTCATTTGCAAATATTTTCTCCCATTCTGAGGGTTGTCTTTTTGTCTTGTTTATAGTTTCCTTTGCTGTGCAAAAGCTTTTAAGTTTCATTAGGTCCCACTTGTTTATTTTTGGTTTTATTTCCATTACTCTAGGGGGTGGGTCAAAAAAGATGTTGCTGTGATTTATGTCAAAGAGTGTCCTTCCAGTGTTTTCCTCTAAGAGTTATAGAGTGTCTGGTCTTACATTTAGGTCCTTAATCCATTTTGAGTTTATTTTTGTGTATGGCGTTAGGGAGTGTTCTAATTTCATACTTTTACATGTAGCTGTCCAGTTTTCCCAGCACCACTTATTGAAGAGACTGTCTTTTCTCCATTGTATATCCTTGCCTCCTTTGTCATAGATTAGTTGACCATAGGTGCATGGGTTTATCTCTGGGCTTTCTATCCTGTTCCATTTATCTACATTTCTGGTTTTTGTGCCAGTACCATATTGTCTTGATTACTGTAACCTTGTAGTATAGTCTGAAGTCAGGGAGTCTGATTCCTCCAGCTCTGTTTTTTCCCTCAAGATTGCCTTGTCTATTCAGGGTCTTTTGTGTCTCCATACAAATTTTAAGATTTTTTGTCCTAGTTCTATAAAAAATGCCATTGGTAATTTGATAGGGATTGCATTGAATCTGTAGATTGCTTTGGGTAGAATAGTCATTTTCACAGTACTGATTCTTCCAATCCGAGAACATGGTTTATCTCTCCATCTGTTTGTGTCATCTTTGATTTCTTTTTTCAGTGTCCAATAGTTTTCTGAGTACAGGTCTTTTACCTCCTTGGTAGGTTTATTCCTAGGTATTTTATTCTTTTTGTTGCAGTGGTGAATGGGATTGTTTCCTTAATTTCTCTTTCTGATCTTTCATTGTTAGTGTGTAGGAATGCAAGAGATTTCTGTGCATTAATGTTGTATCCTGCAACTTTACCAAATTCATTGATTAGCTCTAGCAGTTTTCTGGTGGCATCTTTAGGATTCTCTATGTATAGTATCATGTCATCTGCAAACAGTGACAGTTTTACTTCTTCTTTTCCATTTGGATTCCTTTTATTTCTTTTTCTTCTCTGATTGCTGTGGCTAGGACTTCCAAAACTATGTTGAATAATAGTGGCAAGAGTGGACATCCTTGTCTTGTTCCTGATCTTAGAGGAAATGCTTTCAGTTTTTCACCATTGAGAATGATGTTTGCTGTGGGTTTGTCATATATGGCCTTTATTATGTTGAGGTAGGTTCCCTCTATGCCCACTTTCTGGAGAGTTTTTATCATAAATGGGTGTTGAATTTTGTCAGAAACTTTTTCTGCATCTATTGAGTTGATCATATGGCTTTTATTCTTCAATTTGTTAATATGGTGTATCACATTGATTGATTTGCGTATATTGAAGAATCCTTGCATCCCTGGGATAAATCCCACTTGGTCATGGTGTATGATCCTTTTAATGTGTTGTTGGATTCTGTTTGCTAGTATTTTGTTGAGAATTTTTGCATCTGTATTCATCAGTGATATTGTTCTGTAATATTCATTTTTGTAGTATCTTTGTCTGGTTTTGGTATCAGGGTGATGGTGGCCTCATAGAATGAGTTTGGGAGTGTTCCTTCCTCTGCAACTTTTTGGAATAGTTTGAGAAGCATGGGTGTTAGCTCTTCTCTAAATGTTTGATAGAATTCACCTGTGAAGCCATCTGGTCCTGAACTTTTGTTTGTTGGAAGATTTTTAATCATAGTTTCACTTTCATTACTTGTGATAGGTCTGTTCATATTTTCTATTTTCAGTCTTGGAAGGTTATACCTTTCTAACAATTTGTCCATATCTTCCAAGTTGTCCATTTTATTGGCATAGAGTTTCTTGTAGTAGTCTCTTATGATGCTTTGTATTTCTGTGGTGTCTGTTATAACTTCTCCTTTTTCATTTCTAATTTTTTTGACTTGAGTCCTCTCCCTCTTTTTCTTGATGAGTCTGTCTAAAGGTTTATCAATTTTGTCTATCTTCTCAAAGAACCAGCTTTTAGTTTATTGATCTTTGCTATTGTTTTCTTTGTTTCTATTTCATTTATTTCTGCTCTGATCTTTATGATTTCTTTCCTTCTACTAACTTTGGGTTTCATTTGTTCTTCTTTCTCTAGTTCCTTTAGGTGTAAGGTTAGATTGTTTATTTGAGATGTTTCTTGTTTCTTGAGGTAGGATTGTATTGCTATAAACTCCCCTCTTAGAACTGCTTTTGCTGCATTCCACAGGTTTTGGATCATCGTGTTTTCGTTGTCATTTTTCTCTAGTTATTTCTTGATTTCCTCTTTTATTTCTTCAGTAATCTCTTGGTTATTTAGTAACATAATAGTTTAGGCTCCATGTGATTGTGTTTTTTACATTTTTTTTCCCTTTAATGTATTTCTAATCTCATAGCCTTGTGGTCAGAAAATATGCTTGACATGATTTCAGTTTTCTTAAATTTACCAAGGCTTGATTTGTGGCCCAAGATGTGATCTATCCTGGAGAATGTTCCATGTGCACTTGAGAAGAAAGTGTAATCTGCTGTTTTCAGATGGAATGTCCTATAACTATCAATTAAATCTATCTGGTCTATTGTGTCATTTAAATCTTGTGTTTCCTTATTAATTTTCTGTCTGGATGATCTATCCATTGGTGTAAGTGAGGTGTTAGAAGTCCCCCACTATTATTGTGTTACTGTCAGTTTCCTCTTTTATAGCTGTTAGCAGTTGCCTTATGTATTGAGGTGTTCCTATGTTGGGTTCATTTATATTTATAATTGTTATACCTTCTTCTTGGATTGATCCCTTGATCATTATGTAGTGTCCTTCCTTGTCTCTTGTAACATTAAAGTCTATTTTATCTGATATGAGTATTGCTACTCCAGCTTTCTTTTGATTTCCATTTGCATGGAATATTTTTTTCCATCCCCTCACTTTCAGTCTGTATGTGTCCCTAGGTCTGAAGTGGGTCTCTTGTAGACAGCATATATATGGGTCTTGTTTTTGTATCCATTCAGCAAGGCTGTGTCTTTTGGTTGGAGCATTTAATCCATTCATGTTTAAGGTAATTATTGATATGTATGTTCCTAGTACCATTTTCTTAATTGTTTTGGGTTTGTTTTTGTAGGTCCTTTTCTTCTCTTGAGTTTCCCACTTAGGGAAGTTCCTTTAGCATTTGTTGTAGAGCTGGTTTGGTGGTGCTGAATTCTCTTAGCTTTTGCTTGTCTGTAAAGCTTTTGATTTCTCCATGAAATCTGAATGAGATCCTTGCCAGGTAGAATAATCTTGGTTGTAGGTTCTTCCCTTTCATCACTTTAAGTATATCATGCCACTCCTTTCTGGCTTGTAGAGTTTCTGCTGAGAAATCAGCTGTTAACCTTATGGGAGTTCCCTTGTACGTTATTTGTCCTTTTTCCCTTGTTGCTTCTTTTTTTCTTAAATAAATTTATTTATTTTATTTATTTTATTTTTTGGCTGCATTGGGACTTCGTTGCTGCACACGGGCTTTCTCTAGTTGCAGTGAGCGGGGGCCAATCTTTGTTGCGGTGCACGGGCTTCTCATTGCAGTGGCTTCTCTTGTTGCGGATTACAGGCTCTAGGGGCGTAGGCTTCAGTAGTTGTGGCACTCAGGCTCAGTAGTTGTGGCTCGCAGGCTCTAGAGTGCAGGCTCAGTAGTTGTGGTGCACAGGCTTAGTTGCTCCGCGGCATGTGAGCTCTTCCTGGACCAGGGCTCGAACCCGTGTCCCCTGCATTGGCAGGTGGATTCTTAACCACTGCGCCACCAGAGAAGTTCCTCCCTTATTGCTTTTAATAATTTTTCTTTGTCTTTAATTTTTGTCAATTTGATTACTGTGTGTCTCGGCATGTTTCTCCTTGGGTTTATCCTGTATGGGACTCTCTGTGCTTCCTGGACTTGGGTGGTTATTTCCTTTCCCATGTTAGGGAAGTTTTTGACTATAATATCTTTAAATATTTTCTCAGGTCCTTTTTCTCTCTCTTGTCCTTCTGGGACCCCTATAATGCGAATGTTGGTGTGTGTAATGTTGTCCCAGAGGTCTCTTAGGCTGTCTTCATTTCTTTTCATTCTTTTTTCTTTATTCTGTTCCGTGGCAGTGAATTCCACCATTCTGTCTTCCAGGTCACTTATCCATTCTTCTGCCTCAGTTATTCTGCTATTGATTCCTTCTAGTGTATTTTTCATTTCAGTTACTGTATTGTTCATCTCTGTTTGTTCGTTAATTCTTCTAGGTCTTTGTTAAACATTTCTTGCATCTTCTTGATCTTTGCCTCCATTCTTTTTCCGAGGTCCTGGATCATCTTCACTCTCATTATTCTGAATACTTTTTCTGGGAGGTTGCCTATCTCCACTTCATTTAATTGTTTTTCTGGAATTTTATCTTGTTCCTTCATCTAGTACATAGTCCTCTGCCTTTTCATTTTGTCTGTCTTTCTGTGAATGTGGTTTTCGTTCCACAGGCTGCAGGATTGTAGTTCTTCTTGCTTCTGCTCCGTCATGGGTCGTTGTCATTATTTTTGATTTTTAAAAATACTGCATTAAAATATTATTTGATTGGCTGAGTGTTTTCAGCACCCCTTCCCCTTAAATGTTGTGGCCAAAGCGAGTGCCTCACTCACCTCGTCCTAGTCCCCACCCTGATGCTTTCTCTTCTCCCTGTTTCCTCAGTGTCAGTCTAAACCAGGGGTTTGCAAACAGTTTTGGCTATGGCTAGACAGTAAATGTCGTAGCCTTTTCAAGCTATACAGTCTCTGTCACACTCTGCCACTGGAACACAAAAGCAGCCATAGACAATAAGCAAACAAGTGAGAGTGATGATGTTCCAATAAAACTTTATTAATAGACACTGAAATTTGAATTTCATATAATTTTCTTTTTTTTGTTTTATCTAATCTGTTTTACTTAATCTAGAAGCTTGATCAGATTTAAGTTAAATTTTCTTAAGTTATAATTATTATTTTACTTATTTTTAATTTTAATTTTTAAAAAATTTTAATTGAAATATAGTTGATTTAATTTTATATAATTTTCATATGTCACAAAATATTATTCTTCCTTAGATTTTTCCCCCCCCAATCGTTTAAAAATGTAAAATTCATTCTCAGCTCACAGGCCATACAAAAACAGGGGGCAGAGCAGGTTGGGAAGCCTTGAACTATAGGGTCGATGCCCTGAGGGGGCTCTTTTAAAAGTACTGTTTTCTCAGGACTTCCCTGGTGGTCCAGTAGTTAAGACTCCATGCTTCCAATGCAGGGAGCATGAGTTTGATCCCTGGTTGGGGAACTAAGATCCCACATGTGGCTTGGCCAAAAAAATAAAATAAAGTAAAACACGAAAGTACTGTTTTCTCACCTCTTGTGCTTGCTCAAACACCTCCAAGTTTACTACATTCAGTGCAGACTTCCAGGACCTCTGTGTTTGGCCCACGCTTTCTACTGAAACTTGTTTTCCTCTCCTCCCACAAATACGCACAGACTCACTGTCGCCTAAACGCACCAGGTTCATCGTTAGCTACCTGCTTTTGACCTTGTTTCTTTTTCTGTCTAGAATCTGCACTCCCTTCTCTCTCCAGCATCCCTGCAAGGTCATTCTTCTTTCCTGACTCCACTGGCCAGGTGTGGCCTCCTCTTTTCTTCTGAATTCCTACCACAGGTGTCAGTAATACCCCTTTTAGTTCTGAATTCTAGCTTCTCCTTGTGTGTACGTATTCTGTTGCAGATGAGATTCCTTATCCTCTGTAAATCCTTCAGAGTGCCTAGTCCAGAGCTGAGAATATGATGGAAGCTTGCTACTCAGGAACTGACTAACTCTGTCTAGTATGAGTATGTCTTCTCTTACAATCAGCCTTCAAATAGTCAAACAGGACTGATGACATTCTTAGGATGGGCCCTCTGAATCTGAGGGAGGTAATTGTTTTGATGGGATGTACAGATTATCTATGCTCTCTTCCCTCCTTTACCCTGTGATTAGCGGCATTTTTGTGCCACGTGATTGCTAAGATTGTTATCCCATTGCCTTTGGATGTACTTCTGTCATACCCCCTACTTTTTCCTGATTCACCAATTTACTAAAAGAAACCCTCAGGTTAAACAGAGACCTGTTTGACCTCTTTCCGTTAATAGAAGAGGAAAAAGGAATGGTCATTGATTAAACACCTACTAAGGTAGCAAGAAGTCTGCTAGGGGTTTTACATAAGGCTCTTGGTGATTTTCAGATGAGGGGACTGAGCTTCAGAAAAGTTCACAAACTCATCTGAACCTAAGTGGTGGAAATAAAATGAAACGTACAGGAGGTAACTGGAAAGGAATTTATAGGAGTTTAACCTCATTGATAAGACTGAGGCATCAGGGACTTCCCTGGTGGTGCAGTGGATAAGACTCTGTGCTCCCAATGCCGGGGGCCCGGGTTCGATCTCTGGTTAGGCAACTAGATCCCACATGCATGCCGCAACTAAGAGTTTGCATGCCACAACTAAGGAGCCTGCCTGCCACAACTAAGGAGCCCGCCTGCCACAACTAAGGAGCCCACGTGCTACAACTAAGGAGCCCATGAACCGCAACTAAGACCTGCTGCTACCAAATAAATAAATATTAAAAAAAAAAAAGACTGAGGCATCAGCTCTCTTTCTGTACTTGCCTCATCTCTGTATCTCACCTTCCCACCCTCACTCCTCCCAAACTGTCTAATATTCATGCTGCATTGATGAGATAATGTGTAAAGCTCATAGCAGAGTCTGACACATGACACTCACTCCAAAGGTGTTCTGTTTTCTTTCTCTTAAATCTCTTCTACTTCTATCCCCCAACCTCTACAGGCCACTTTAAAATTGAATGGCTATTTTATATCTATACCTACATTGTATTTCATTTTATGATTTATCAAATTACATTAAGGTAGGAAATCAGAAAGGTAAATATTCAAACGCGTGAACTCCAGAGCATGTAACCTAGGACCTGGTATTGGTGGTCGGTGCATGGCAGATTCTTGTTGAGCTAAATTGGCATTTGAGTAATTTCTCTAGATTTACATATAAAATAATCAGGTCACACATTTGGCTGAAATCTTGGTGCTCCTGTGTTCCATTCCTTTCAATGGTTCCCCATTGCTTAATAGAATTCATTTTGAGGGCCTGGCCTCCCAAGCCCGCGGTGGTCTCCTGTCTTTCTACCTGGTTACCTGTACTTCCATATCCATTCCAGGCCCCAGGCAAATTGGCCTAGTCAACCTCCTCAGACAGATGGGTTTAAAGGTCTCTGGCATTTTTGACTTTAAAACTTGACTGTTATTTAGGAAGCCACTCTACATATTTCACCTTACCTGTGTTTCTTTGTTCATGCCAAGTCTCCGTTTCAGATTCCTTTGCATCCATTTCTATAAGCTGAAATTCTCCACGTTCTTTATGGTACTATGCAGTGGCAACATCCTACATGAAACTTACCCTGACTTCCTTGGCCAAAAAGGTCCTTTCCCTCTCTGAGTGCCTATAACCCTTTGTTTGCTCCCAACCATGATTCTCTTCTTATATACCCTTTATTATAGTTACTAGTGTACATGTCTCATCTGGTCTGTGAGATTTAATCATCTTGGGGCACAAATTCCATGAAGTTTCTCAAGTGGTGCCTTGTATAAGTGGGGTACTCAGTAAATGGAAATTAAATGAATGAATGGAAAGTGAACACAAAAACAATGTAGGGAGTCCCCTCTCCTTTTAGGACTTTACTCTATCAACCACTTATAACGAATACTTCCTTAACTAGAGAGTGGGTTTGTTTTTTTTTTTCATTAGGTAGGAAACAATTTCTTTTTGATGGAGTGTGAAATTTGGAAGGAAATATTTTAAAGTTCTACTTGGGAGTTGAGAAAATGAGAAGTGTCAACGTGTTTATTACTGGAAGTGCTGCAATAAGAAAGCAAAGTTATACCATTGTATTGTCAGCTCACCCACCACAAGAATATTTTAATTCATATCACTACTCCTAAAAGAGAAGAAAGTGATGCGTAAATAATAACAAGGCACCTGCTTCAAACTTGTGGGTCTTAGAAGAAATAATCCTCAGCTTCTGATATAGCAACGTAAGGAGATACAAACCTACTTCTGATGACAAGGGCATGGGGAAAAATATTTTAAGTAAACTGAGCTCTGATCACAAGGTGGGCAACAGTGGTTACATATCTCTTTTTAAAAATGTATGTATTCATTTTTTCTTCCAGTTTTATTGAGATATAGTTGACATACAACACTGTATACGTTTAAGGTGTACAGCATAATGATTTTTTTTAAGTCTCTATTGTTTTTAAACTATTTTTTAAAATTTATTTATTTATTTATTTTTGGCTGCGTTTGGTCTTCATTGCTGCGTGCGGGGTTTCTCTAGTTGTGGCGAGCAGGGACTATTCTTCTCATTGCGGTGGCTCCTATTGTGCCGGAGCCCAGGCTCTAGGCGTGCAGGCTTCAGTAGTTGTGGGTCGCGGGCTCTAGAGCGCAGGCTCAGTAGTTGTGGTGCATGGGCTTAGTTGCTCCGCGGCACGTGGGATCTTTCCGGACCAGCGCTCGAACCCATGTCCCCTGCATTGGCAGGTGGATTCTTAACTACTGCGCCACCAGGGAAGCCCCCAGCATAATGATTTGATTTACATACATCATGAAGTGATTATCACAATAAGTTTAGAGAACATCCATTATCTCATATAGATACAAATTAAAGAAATAGAAAAATAATTTTTTAATTAAAAAAATTGTTTTTCTTGTGCTGAGAACTCTTAGGATTTACTCTTAAGAATTTTCATATATAATGTACAGCAGTGTTAATTATATTTATCATGTTGTACATGTTGTAAATAAGAACATGCCTAGTACTTATTTATCTTATAACTGGAAATTTGTACCTTTTGACTGCCTTCGTCCAATTCTCCCTGCCTACTCCCTGCCTCTGGTAACCACAAATCTGATCTCTTTTACTATGAGATTGTTTGTTTGTTTTTGAAGTACAATTGACCTACACCACTATGTTAGTTCCTGTTATACAACATAGTGATTTGCTGTTTCTATACATTTCAAACAGATCACCACAATAAGACTAGTTATAGTATGTCACTGTACAAAGATATTACATAGTTATTGACTATAGTCCCTTGCACATTTCATACCCAAGACTCATTTATTTTGCAACTGGAAGTTTGTACCTCTTAATCTCCCTCACCTATTTCTTTCCTCCTCCAACCACCTTCCCCTCTAGTAACCACCTGTTTGTTCTCTGTATCTATAACTCTATTTCTGCTTTGTTATGTTTGTTCATTTGTTTTGTTTGTTTTGTTTTTTTGATTCCACATATAAGTGAAATCATACAGCATTTTTCTTTCTCTGTCTTATTTCATGTAGCATAATATCCTCCAGGTCCATCCATCTTGTCACAAATGTCAAGATTTCATTCTTTTTTATGGTTGAGTAATATTCTGTTGTATTCCAGTGTAATGCATCTTCTTTATCCATTCACCTATTGATGGGCACTGTGTTGATTCCATATCTTGGCTGTTAAAAGGAATGCTGCAGTGAACATAGGGGTACATATATCTTTTGGAATTAGTGCTTTTGTTTTATTTGGATAAATATCCAGGAGTAGATATGTTGGATCATATGGTAGTTCTATTTTTAATTTACTTTAATTAAACTTTTTTTGGCTGTGCCACTCGCTTGTGGAGTCTTAGTTCCCCCACCAGGGATCGAACCCATGCTCCTTGCAGTGGAAGCATGGAGTCCTAACCACTGGAATGCCAGGGAATTCCTGCTTTTAAATTTTTTGAGGTATCTCCATACTGTTTTCCATCGTGGCTGTACCAATTTACATTTCCACCAGCAGTGCACAAGACATCCCTTTTCTCCACATTCTCTCCAACTCTGGCTATTTGTTGTCTTTTGGATAATGGCCATTCTGACAGGTGTGAGGTGATAGCTCATTGTGGTTATGGTTTGCATTCCCCTGATGATTAGTTATTTTGAGCATCTTTGTGTGTGTGTGTTAGCCATCTCTATATGTCTTCCTTGGAAAAATATCTGTTCAGATCCTCTGCGCATTCTTTTTTTAATAAATTTATTTATTTATTTATTTATTTTTGGCTGTGTTGGGTCTTTGTTGCTGCGCATGGGATTTCTCTAGTTGTGGCAAGCTGGGGCTACTCTTCGTTGTGGTGTGTGGGCTTCTCCTTGTGGTGGCTTCTCTTGTTGAGGAGCACGGGCTCTAGGCACGCGGGCTTCAGTAGTTGTGGCACACGGGCTCAGTAGTTGTGGCTCACGGGCTCTAGACCACAGGCTCTGTAGTTGTGGTGCATGGGCTTAGTTGCTCTGTGGCGTGTGGGATCTTCCCGGACCAGGGCTCGAACCTGTGTCCCCTACATTGGCAGGTGGATTCTTAAGCACCGCGCCACCAGGGAAGTCCCTCTGCCCATTTTTTAATCAGGTTGTTTGTTTTTTTGATATTGAGTTGTATGTGTTTGTATATTTTGGATATTAATCAGATTTTCATTTGCAAATATATCAGATATATCATTTACAAATATCTTCTTCCATTCAGTAGGTTGTCTTTTTGTTTTGTTCATGGTTTCCTTTGCTGTGCAAAAACTTTTAATTCAAATAGGTCCCATTTGTTTATTTTTGCTTTTGTTTCATTTACCTTAGG
This sequence comes from Eubalaena glacialis, assembly GCF_028564815.1. Classification (NCBI taxonomy): domain Eukaryota; kingdom Metazoa; phylum Chordata; class Mammalia; order Artiodactyla; family Balaenidae; genus Eubalaena; species Eubalaena glacialis. The sequence goes on along the minus strand of NC_083720.1, from coordinate 146,859,981 downwards.
AGACAGATCCAATATAATATTGCTACAATTTATGTCAAAGAGTGTTCTTCCTATGTTTTCTTCTAGGATTTTTATGGTTTCTGGTCTTACATTTAGGTCTTTAATCCATTTTGAGTTTATTTTTGTATATAGTGTTAGAAAATGTTCTAATTTCATTCTTTTACATGTAGCTGTCCAGTTTTCCCAGCACCACTTATTGAAGAGACTGTCTTTTCTCCATTGTATATTCTTGCCTCCTTTGTCATAGATTAATTGACCATAAGTGTGTGGATTTATTTCTGGGCTCTCTATTCTGCTCCATTGATTTATCTGTTTTCATCCCAGTACCATGCTGTTTTGATTACTGTAGCTTTGTAGTACAGTCTGAAGTCAGGGAGCATGACCCCTCCAGCTCTGTTCTTCTTTCTCAAGATTGCTTTGGCTATTACAGGTCTTTTTTGTTTCCACACAAATTTTAGAATTATTTATTTTAGTTCTGTGACAAATGCTGTTAATATTTTGATAGGGATTGTATTTAATCTGTAAATTGCCTTGGGTAGTATAGTAATTTTAACAATATTAACTCTTCCAATCCATGGACACAGTATAACTTTCCATTTGTTTGTGTTGTCTTTAATTTGTTTCATCAGTGTCTTATGGTTTTCTGAATACAGGTCTTTTACCTCCTTAGTTAGATTTATTCTTAGGTATTTTATTCTTTTTGATGTGATGGTAAATGGGATTATTTTCTTCATTTCTCTTTCTGATAGTTCATTGTTAGTGTGTAGAAATGCAACAGATTTCTGTATATTAATTTTGTATCCTGCAGCTTTACCAAATTCATTGATGAGCTTTAGTAGTTTTTTGGTTGTGTCATTAGGATTTTCTATAGAATCATATCATCTGCAGGCAGTGACAGTTTTACCTCTTCCTTTTCATTTTGGATTCCTTTTATTTCTTTTTCTTCTCTGATCGCTGTGGCTAGGACTTCCAATACTAAGCTGAATAAAAGTGATGAGCGTGGGCATCCATGTCCTGTTCCTGATATTAGAGGAAAAGCTTTTCAGCTTTGCACCATTAAGTATGTTGTTAGCTGTGGGCTTATCATATATGGCCTTTATTATGATGAGGTGAGTTCCCAACTCTTTGTTGAGAGGTTTTTTTTTTATCATAAATGGATGTTGAATTTTGTCATAAGCTTTTTCTGCTCTGTGGAGATGATCATATGGTTTTTATTCTTCAGTTGTTAATTTGATGTATCACATTGATTGATTTGCAGATATTGAACCATCCTTATATCCCTGGGATAAATCCCACTTGATCATGGTGTATAATCCTTTTATTTTTATTTTATTTTATTTTGGCCATGCCGTGTGGCTTGCAGGATCTTAGTTCCCTGACCAAGGATTGAACCTGGGCCATGGCAGTGAAAATGCCGAGTCCTAAACACTGGACCACCAGGGAATTCCTATAATCCTTTTAATGTATTGTTTTTGTTGAAGATTTTTGCATCTAAGTTCATCAGTCATGTTGGCCTGTAATTTTCTTTTTTTGTGGTATCTTTGTCTGGTTTTGGTATCAGGGTGCTACTGGCCTCATAGCATGAGTTCAGAAGTATTCCTTCCTCTGCAATTTTTTGGAATAGTTTGAAAAGGGTAGGTGTTAACTCTTCTCTAAATGTTTGGTAGAATTCACCTGTGAGGGCATCTGGTCCTCGAGTTTTGTTTGTTCAGAGTTTTTAAATTACTGATTCAATTGCATTGCTGGTAATTGGTCTTTTTATACTTTCTATTTCTGCCTGGTTCATTCTTGGGAGACTGTACATTTCTAGGAATTTGTCCGTTTCTTGTAGGTTATCCATTTTATTGGCATATAATTGTTCATCATAATCTCTTATGGTCCTTTGTATTTCTGTGATGGTGGTTGTAACTTCTTCTTTTTCATTTGATTTTATTGAAATCTTTTTTTTTTTTTGAGGATTCTGGCTAAAGGTTTATCAATTTTTTTTATCTTTTAAAAGAACCAGTTCTTAGTTTCATTGACCTTTTCTATTTTTTTAAGTCTCTATTTCACTGATTTCTGCTCTGACCTTTTTTTTTTTAATATTTATTTATTTGGCTGCACTGGGTCTTAGGTGCAGCATGCGGGATCTTTAATGGCGGGATTCAGGATCTTAAATTGCGGCATGCGGGATCTTTTATTTTATTTTTTATTAATTTTTATTGGCATATGGTTGCTTTACAATGTTGTGTTAGCCTCCACTGCACAACAAAATGAATCAGCCATACACATACAGATATCCCCTCCCTTTTGGACTTCCCTCCCATTTAGGTTACCATAGTGCATTAGGTAGAGTTCCCTGTGCTATGCAGTATGTTCCCATCAGTTGTCTATTTTATACATAGTATCAATAATGTATATGTGTCAATCCCGGTCTCCAAATTCCTCCCACCCCACCCCTTTCCCCCTTGGTATCCATACATTTGTTCTCTACATTTGTGACTCTATTTCTGCTTTACAAATAAGATCATCTATACAACTTTTCTAGATTCCACATATATGCATTAATATACGATATTTGCTTTTCTCTTTCTGACTTACTTCACTCTGTATGACAGTCTCTAGGTCCATCCACATCTCTACAAATGACCCAATTTCGTTCCTTTTTATGGCTGAGTAATATTCCATTGTATATATGTACCACATCTTCTTTACCCATTCCTAAATGTCGATGGACATTTAGGTGGCTTCCATGTCCTGGCTATTGTAAATAGTGCTGCTATGAACATTGGGGTGCATGTGTTTGTTTGAATTATTCTTTTCTCTGCATATATGCCCAGTAGTGGGATTGTTGGGTCATATGGTAGTTCTATTTTTAGTTTTTTAAGGAACCTCCATACTGTTTTCCTTAGTGGCTGAATCGACTTACATTCCCACCAACAGTGTATGAGGGTTCCCTTTTCTCCACACCCTCTCCGGCATTTACATTTTTTGATGATAGCCATTCTGACTGGTGTGAGGTGATACCTCATTGTAGTTTTGATTTTCATTTCTCTAATAATTAGTGATGGTGAACATCTTTTCATGTGTTTGTTGGCCATCTGTATGTCTTCTTTGGAGAAATGTCTATTTAGGTCTTCCACCCATTTTTTGATTGGGTTGTTTGTTTTCTTGATATTGAGCTGTATGAGCTGCTTGTATATTTTGGAGATTAATCCTTTGTCAGTTGCTTCATTTGAAAACATTTTCTCCCATTCTGAGGGTTGTCTTTTTGTCTTGTTTATGGTTTCCTTTGCTGTGCAAAAGCTTTTAAGTTTCAGTAGGTCCCATTTGTTTATTTATTTTTATCTCATCAGAAAAATCTTTATTGAGAAGGTACCAAGCTCACAGTTTTTCCAATATTCTAATTTTTGCCTGAAGCTCTAATTTTATCACTGACAACAAATACTGTCCATGGTTTTCCCTGAAGTGACAGTCTCACTTTGTTTATTTTCAAGACAATATCTGCCAAAAGCCTGATTTTGAATAACCATGGTTTGTAAGTCAGTTCTTCTTTCAAGTAAAAATATTCCATGAATAAAGTAGTTAATTCAGTTTGCACATCGTACAGTTGCTTAATTGCTGTTCCTCAAGACAGTCTTCAAACTTGGGTATCCAAGAAACGTTTTTAATTGTACTTATCATTTTATGACACAGAATTTTTTTTTTTAATTTACTTAAGGATAGAAACTTAAAACTTTACTACTTTTATTGCTTCATCAAAAACATAGTGATAAAAACTAGTACAGTTGGGTATTATCACCTTGATTTGTGATAAGGCAGCAGAAGTTTTACTCACCATTTTTTTTAATCTTTTTTATTTTTTAACATCTTTATTGGAGTATAATTGCTTTACAGTGCTGTGTTAGTTTCTGCTGTATAACAAAGTGAATCAGCTATATGTATACATATATCCCCATATCCCTTCCCTCTTGCGTCTCCCTCTTATCCTCCCTATCCCATCCCTCTAGCTGGTCACAGAGCACTGAGCTGATCTCCCCATGCGATGCAGCTGCTTCCCACTAGCTATCTATTTTACATTTGATAGTGTATATATGTCGGTGCTACTCTCTCACTTTGTCCCAGCTTAAAAAGTATGGAATGATTCACGAATTTGCATGTCATCCTTGTGCAGGGGCCATGATAATCTTCTCTGCATCATTCCAATTTTAGTGTATGTGCTGCTGTAGTGAGCACCCATTTTTTTATTTCCATTACTCTAGGAGGTGAGTCAAAAAAGATCTTGCTGTGATTTATGTCAAAGAGTGTTCTTCCTATGTTTTCCTCTAAGAGTTTTATAGTGTCTGGTCTTTCTTACATTCCTATTACCAAAATAGTAAAAGCAGGAAAAAATATAAACCTAGTGGTTTTTGCTGAAACCGACGAGGTAGCTCTCTTGTTCAGTGCAGACACTCCCAGTGTCTCAGCTTGCTGGAAAAAATTTGCTGACATTTTCCTTTTGTAGTTGTTTGTTTGGTAAAGAATAATAGTAAACATTCTAACATCCACATCTTGGTGACTAGTCTTCCACTTTATTGCTTGATTGTTTGTTTGGTGTTGGTGAGGTCATCTTCCACAGTCTTTTTCAATTTGTCATGGTGTTTTTATTTGCTTAATGTTATTCAAAAAAATATATGTATAATTTTAAATGATTAGCATGAATTCTACCGTTCATCTTTACATTGTGCAATACCAGTTTTAAATGCAAATATAAACATTTAACTTGTATGCAAAATCATAAAAATTATGCACTTTATATTTTGTAGCTCTTATTTACAAGTGTATTTCATCCTTATCAGAATGGTGGAAACACTGCCCCAAATTAACTCAACTGTTTTATTCCACTTCTTGATTCCCACGTATTCTACCAACACTCTAATTTTGGCCTCATGATAAGGAAGGACAGGAAGGAAAAGGAATTATGGGTTGCCCTATCTTTTCTTTTCTTTCATAATTTAAACTCTTTATTAAATAATGCAATTTTGCTTTCCGCACATTGACTCTTTTCTTAATTTATTAGTTTCCCCAGTTACTTAGCTTTCAAGTGAACCCTCAAATCCCAGGGAAGAGTTTGTGAGCTGAAGTTTATCTAAATAAATTAGGGCTATAAATGAAAAAATTAGTCACTGATAATCTCTAAAAATAATAGACTTCCTCCTCTGCCACTCTGAGACTAGATGGAAGCTTAACATATTCACAACTTAACCAGCTTAACAAAGTGACCCTCAAAATTATACAGAAAACCTTTTTTTTTTAGTTTTGAAAGAATATAATATTTGATATTTCAGTGAAAGTATGAAAGTATTCATTATGGGGAAAATCAAAATTTTGTTGGACTTTTCACATTTTTTTAATAAAAAAAATTTGTTATTGAAATATAATTGATTTACAGTATTGTGTTAATGTCAGGTTTACAGCACAGCGATTCAGTTATACATACATATATATGTGTATATATATATACACATACATATATTTTTTCAGAATATTTTCTCTTATAGATTATTATAAAATATTGAATATAATTCCCTGTGCTATACAGTAGGTCCTCATTGGTTATCTATTTTTTTAAAATTAATTAATTAATTTATTTATTTTGGCTGTGTTGGGTCTTCGTTTCTGCGCAAGGGCTTTCTCCAGTTGCGGCAAGCGGGGGCCACTCTTCATCGCGGTGCGCGGGCCTCTCACTGTCGCAGCCTCTCTTGTTGCGGAGCACAGGCTCCAGACGCGCAGGCTCAGTAGTTGTGGCTCACGGGCCTAGTTGCTCCGCGGCATGTGGGATCTTCCCAGACCAGGGCTCGAACCCGTGTCCCCTGCATTGGCAGGCGGACTCTCAACCACTGCGCCACCAGGGAAGCCCGGTTATCTATTTTATATATAGTAGTATGTATATGTTAATCCCAAACTCCTGATTTATCCCTCTCCTCACACCCCTTTCCCCTTTATCAACCATAAGTTTGTTTTCTATGTCTGTGAGTCTCTTTCTGTTTTGGAAATAAGTTCATTTGTATGTTTTTTTTTAGATTCCACACATAAGCAATATCATATAATATTTGTCTTTCTCTGTCTGGCTTACTTCACTTAATATGATAATCTCTAGATCCATCCATGTTGCTGCAAATGGCATTATTTCATTCTTTTTTATGGCTGAGTAATATTCCACTGTGTGTGTGTGTGTGTGTGTGTGTGTGTATAAAACATCTTCTTTATCCATTCCTCTGTTGATGGACATTTAGGTTGCTTCCATGTCTTGGCTATTGTAAACAGTGCTGCAATGAACGCTGGGGTATACATGTACATTTTCAAATTATGGTTTTCTCCAGATATATGCCCAGGAGTAGGATTGCAGGATCATATGATAGCTCTATTTTTAGTTTTTTAAGGAACCTCCATACTGTTCTCCATCGTGACTCCTTTTCTTTCTATATCATCATTTTCAGCATAAGTGGTTGCCTAACACTGAGAACTAATGGAAGTAAGGAACGGTGTGGTCGGGTTTCTTGCTCCTTTGCGTTTCTTAGAATGCCATTGCCTTCCTTCTGTGTTGGAAGCCCAGTTCTTGTTCAAACAGAAGGTGTGGCCTCTAGGGGCTATCAGTGTCCCTACTTATTACTCAGTCGTAGATGTAACCTGCTTAGCACCTTATACTAGCTTTGAGTCTCACTGAACTCCCACACATCATGGACCCACTGGGATTTTGTGCTCACGGGGCAACTTGAACACTATATGTGAACAGGGTGACAAGAAATAGCAGACATATTGTGTGTATCTCCCCTGCTCACTTGCATACTCCAGTGTTACATCAGACTGCACTTGTAAAACACAAGTTCAAAGATAAAGTTGTTAAAAATGTTAAGACAGAACATTAAACTAAGTGCAGGGCCTTCTGAGAGCAGGACCCTCTCAGTGTACAATACTGGTCACACCCATGAAGCTGCCTTGTCTGCTGTATATGTTTGGACCAAACATCTCAAATTCCTTGCTGGTTGTAGAGAGACTGCTCATTGCCACCTAATAATCCTCTCCTTCCTCCTTGGTAACAAAATGCCAATTTTATTTGGAGTTGTAAGATGCTCAGCTAAAAACTACATTTTCCAGCATCTTATGCAGCTACTTATAAACAGGTTTTGGTTAATCAGATGTATGCACAAGTGTTGCATGGGAATTGGGGGATAGCAGTCTCATTCCTCCTTTCCAGCTGCTTAGAATAGAGTTGTGATAGCTAGAACTCCAGCTAGAACTTCCAAGCAGTCACCTTGGAACATCAGGCGACCTTGAAGGTGGAAGTTGGGTTCTCAGATGAAATGCATAGAAGGTGCCTGAGTCCCTGAAAAACCATGGAGGTGCCACAGGAGCCCTTGGCTGCTTATCTCAGGACTTTTTATGTGTGAGAGAAATACACTTGTATCTTGTTAAATCACTGTTATTTGGCATTTTAATTATATACAGGTGAAACTAATCCTAACTTACAAGGAAAGCTTCACTGGTTCACATAGGTTAACCAATTAAGTTAAGCAGTGTTTTAAAGACAAACCTCCGGCAGTCCTCAATTTTTTATTGCGTAACATGTTTAGAATACCCTGGCTTGAGTGGCAACGATTTCTAGGATTCAGAGGCACTTTTCCTCTTTCTTCCCAGTTCAGGACTATGTTCTGGAGCTCTGAGATTGCAGGTAGACTCCAGATAAATGCAGTGTTACAATGTAAGGCATTATGGCAGTGACATACGTGAGAGTAGGGTTTTGTAATTTTTTTTCTAAGTAATTTAAATACCAATACCTTACAATGAGCATGGGAAAGAAAATTATAAACATCCTTGTGGATATTTATAAGATTACCTATAGAAAAGAGATGTCAACCATAAAAAACAGATGAACTTGTTGCCTAAGAGTAAAGGATCGGGTTGGCTAATACTGCCACCTAGAGTTAAAATTCAAAACTACCACTTCTTATCTCTAAGGAGCCTGAAAGGGTTTGAGCAGGCAGTTTCTTCTCCCACTGACTAGTTAGTACTGGCTCTCCTAATTGTCTTGTGCATTTGTGAAGAGTCACTGGATGACATTTTTCAGGGAGCCTTCCGGAGGTAGCTGGGATGGCAGCTAGAGTGTGATCATAAACCAAGCTAATACATGGGGTGCGGTCCATTTTCCATTTATTTGTCCCGTCTAAGGGCTGTCCTGGCTAAGTAGCATGGAGATGGGCTTTGAACTCAGAAGCATTGGGGGTTAAGCAGAAGTGGGTCTAGGAAGAGGATGGCAGAGGAAAGCAGTGGAAATGCAATACCCTTACCTCTTCTCAGATGTCCTTCCAGCTGATCCTCAGGGATTGACCTCAGGCCCATTTCCCCTCCTCCTACCTGGTTTATTTCCCTCAACCCCATGTGTTCCATGATGACCTTTTGTAAGCTCATCCTCTCTCTCATCCCCCTTCTAACATCCTTCTCACCTCACTTTGAGTCAGTGCTGTTTGGTGGAAAGAGGGTAGAGAAGGAGGCGTGGTTTGAATCTGGTCCCGCATTTATCTTGAGCAGGTCACTACAATTTCCTGAGACTGCAGTTATTCATATCAGTATGGGGTATAATACATGGGACCTTACAGGGTGGTTGCCAAGCTGAAATGGGGAAATGTATTGTGAGAGAAACTGGCATTTGGTGGGTAGTTAAGAAATTTTATTTTCTTTCCCTTTTCTCATTCTCTTGTCCTCCATAAATCACGGTTAGGGAAAATAAGTAAAAAAAAAAAAAAAAAAAAAAAAAAGGAAAATAGGCTGTTGGTATGAGATACTAGGTATAAATAATCTTCAGAGTCTGATTTTAAAGATACAATGACAATCAATGTCTGTTGCTTTTCTGTTTTTTACCTGTGTGTTCTCTGAGAAAGGGAAGCTCATCAGACATGGTTATAAAGTGGAAAGAAAAACCATGGGCTGTTGAACTCACTGATCTGTAGTTCAAGACCAATTTGACTTCTCTGAGCCTAAGTTCTTTATCTGTGAATCAGAGACAGTGTTCCCTCTCCTGCCTGCTGACTCGGTGCTTATGAGGACACAGCAAGTAAAACAGCTGGAAGGACTTTACAAAGTCTAAAGTAGATACTAATGTAAATAGTAATTATTATTATTTTTTCCCTCCTTGTTATACCCCTAGTAGACATTCAGTAAATATTTAAAAAAAAATAACCATGAATTTTACCTAATTAATTCACCTACTAGTCATTGAATGCCTGTTAAGTGCCAGGCACTATATTTAGCTTGTATTGTGTAATAGACACTTTGCTAGGATTTGGTGAGCCTGCAGAGGTGATTAAGGTCCCTCCTGGAGTTGGTTGGGCAAAGGTGAAATAACATAGCCATACAGAGTGAAATCATGGGAGTGTGTGCGTACTGAGGTCATCATGTGTTGTAGGAGCCCAGAAGGGAGTAATTGATGTTGTGGAGTCCAAGAAGAACTTCACAGAGATGAAGCATTTAAGACATACTATTTTTGTAAACAAATGGAGAAGAGGAAATTCCTCTTCTCAAAGTGAACAAAGGGATAGATTTGGAAAAAATCAGGGAGGAAAAGGCAAGTTGTTCGTTGTGACAGTAGACAGAGAGAGAGAGAGAGAGAACAAGATATGTCTGTAATTGTTGGTGAAATGTAGCTGGAAACATCAAACAAGCAGATCATGGAGGGCCTTAAATTATACACAAAGGATTTTGTGTTTATTATTTCTGTAGCAATAGGCCAACAACCATTAGAACGGTTAAGTGACATGATCAGAACTGTGTCTTCTGCAGATAACTCTTAGGAGAAAGTAAAAGATTGATTAGAGATGCCAGACATTAGAGATACAGACATGTGAGATGGTATTGCAAAGAAACTGAACCAGGGTAGGAGTGGTGGAGATATAAAGTGGATAGAAAATATGATGCTGATATGAGCCTACATCCTTCAGCAACTAATTGATTAGGGGAGGATTTTGCAATGGAGAGAGAATATACGATGAATTGGAATTATCTAGATGGAAGGGTTGTGAGGATGTGCCATTAACCCAAAGGGGGCCCGAGAGGAGAGGTCAGGAACTCAAAAGTGTGCAAAAATTATTATAACAGAAACCTCAATTAAATGGACTTGGGAGACCAGAAGGGGGAGCTCTCAGGCCCTGGACAATATCAGAGCCCAAAAGGAAGAAAAAGGACTTCCCTGGCAAGGACTCAGCCAATGAAAAGCCATGGACTCTTAGCTTACTACAGTCCTCCCAACTTCCTTTTCCCCTCTATAAAAGGGTTCTCCTTCTCTTGCCATGGGGGGATTTGCACATGGCTCACCATGATTGCAGACCCCAGATTGCAATTCTTCGCTGATCCCAAACAAACCCACCTTTGCTGGAGAAATATATGGCATTCTATTTGTTAAAGGTCAACAGGTATGTTATAGTAGAAATTAAATAGGCTTTCTAGTCAAATTAGTCAATGTTAAAATCCTGCCACTTATATGCACGTATCGTCAAACAAGTTAGCAAAACTCTCTGAGCCTTGATTCCTTACCTACAAAACGGGAATGACAATACTGCTTAGCTTCCGTGATTGATGTAGAGGATCCTTGTTGCTTACCTCCTTGGCATCCATCCCCCACTTCTTCCAGCAACATGCCCAGCTTTCATTGGGGAATCTGCTTACTCCTCACTCTCAGAACGCGTGCTCATGAGAGATTCTTGCAGGCAGATCTGATTGGCTCAGGAGTGGACATGTGACCCAAATTGGGCCATTGAGAGCATCATGGCTAAACACCACGGCTTTTGTTTGTGAGCAGATTCTCCGCAGGCTGTGAAGCTGAGAGCTGGATATAAAGTTTAGAGCTGCTGTAACCCTCTTGCCACTTCAGAGGAGATTCTGGAATTGTGCAGTTACACTGCTTGAAGCCTGAAGATGAAGTCCTGATAGCAAGAGGCAGGATGAAGAGATACAGAGAAATGGAGTCACTCGGACATTGTATAAGCCCTTGTTGACAGCACTTCCCAAAATCAGCCATGCCGATGGACTTTTCAGTTATGTGACTGTCAGAAGAGGCTAAGTTATGCTCTCTGTGTGATAACAAACACCCAAAAGCTCAGGGGCTTACAACAACAAAGATTTATTTCTCACTTAGTTACACAGGATGGCTGCAACTCTGCTAGATTGTTTTTTTTTTTTTTTGGCTGTGTTGGGTCTTCGTTTCTGTGCGAGGGCTTTCTCCAGTTGCGGCAAGCGGGGGCCACTCTTCATCGCAGTGCGCGGGCCTCTCACTATCACGGCCTCTCCTGTTGGGGAGCACAGGCTCCAGACGCGCAGGCTCAGCAGTTGTGGCTCACGGGCCCAGTTGCTCCGCGGCATGTGGGATCCTCCCAGACCAGGGCTCAAACCCGTGTCCCCTGCATTAGCAGGCAAACTCTCAACCACTGTGCCACCAGGGAAGCCCCTGCTAGATTGTTTTTGATCTGGGACCCAGGATGATGGAGCAATCTCTGTTTGGAAAATCACCAGTTGTAATACAGGGAAAAGAGAGTAGTAGGGAAAATAAGTACTAGCTCCTAAACCATCTGCCTGGAGGATGCTTCCTGCTTGCACGTCACTGGCCCGAACAAATTCACATACTCAAGCTTGATGCCATAGGGCGGAGAGGGGCAGCAAATATTTCTGAATAATAATAATGCAATCTACCAGTAAATTTCCCTTTTCCTTAAGCGAGCTTAGGTCATATTTTCTGTCACTTGCAGCCAAAAGAACCTTAACTGAGAAAAGCTGTTGAAAGAATTAAATTAGAAATTTTACATACAATAGTCAACACATGGTAAACATTCAGTAACTGGGAGCTACTATTTCCAAGCACATGAACACAGATGAATTGAGGATTACATCTTTCTCAAATGTTCTCAATTACTTTATTCACTATCTCACTAACATTTATTGAGTTCTTTTTATGTGACACACTGTGCTAGGTGGTGGGGACACAAAATGATACAGTTACAGTTTAGTTCTCCAGTAGATTTCATGTTAAAGAAATAACTTAATATGAGGGCTCAGTGTCTTATGCCTAAGGAAAGTGATAAACATTTAGGAAATTAGTATTCAGAAAAAGGTTACATATGGTACATAATGAAATGGAACCAGAAGTATGACTGATACTCATTTACTCACCACTCATCAACCCATTTGTCCAATACATACTAGTTAGCCTCTACCACGAGCTAGACCCTCTTGAGGTAGAAAAGCAAAGGACATTTATTCTTGTCTTTACTTAAAATGTAGTAGTAAGGAGAGGTGAGCTGAGAGTATATAAATGGATGCTATAATAAGAAAAATAAAACAATAATGCTGATGATGGCTAATGCTGTCACAGTCACCAATAACCTCCATTTTGCCAAACCTAAAGATCAACACTCCACCTTGCTCCACAAGCAATTGACAAGAGTTAATCATTCCCTTATTCTTCACTTGCTTATGCACACCGCCCTTCCTGGTTTTTCTCCTAAGATCAGTCCTCTGTTACATGCTTAACACACTTACCCCGTGGGTGATCTTATTCAGTCTTCTGGCTTTAAGTATCATCTCTACACTGATGATTCCCAGTTTGATGACCACCTCAGTGTCTCTCCCCAACTCCAGAATGATTGATCTTGTTGCCTCCTTGTATAATAAGCATCTCACAGTTATTACCAGACTGGACTCCTGACCCATCAGCCCCAAACTGGTGCCTCTCTCGGGGTTCCCACTCCAGTAAAGGGTACCACCTTTCACCCCAGTTGCTCAGGCCAACCTCGGAGTAATCCTAATCCCTTTCCTTCTTTCTTCCCACTTCCAATTCATCAGCCAATCTGTGGCCTCTGCCTTTTAAAACATGCTGAATGTGATCATTTCTTCTCTCTTCCTCGCTAGGATATCACCTCAGTCCTGGACTCAGCATCATCCTTCTGTCCTGGGCTCTGACAGCAGCTTCCCCTAACTGGCTCTTCTGCTTCCGTTTTTGTTCTGTTATTTTCTACATGGCAGCCAGACTAATTCTTTTAAAACTAACGTCAGATCATGTCACTTCTCTTTTCAAAAGCCTCCAAAGGCTCCACTTCACCCTGTACGCTTAGATATGAGAGTGACTCATTCCCTCCTTTCCCGGGTCCCATTGGCTCTCTGCTCAAATGTCACTTCATCAGAGAGGTCTTCCCTGATATCTTATCAAAAAAGGCTAGTTCCTTCCGCCCTCGCCGTCCATTCCTTTACTGTTCTATTTTTCTTCACGTTGCCACTTGACATCATACAAAATATTTATTTATCTGTTTATAAATGGGAGGATGTAAGCTCCATGAGGATTTTGCCTTTCCAGTGCCAAAAGCCGTCTAGAAGAGGGCTGGCACGCAGATGCTTTTATTAAGTACTCGAGGCATTATTCTACCACAGTTTATTATCCGTTGCATTATCCTAACACATTAGATTTGCTGTATTACTGTCCACGTTTCATAGACGTGGTAGCCGAGGCACCACGGTAAGAATCGGTAAGTAGCTTGCCCGGAGTCACGGAGCTTTCGAGGGGCTTGGCTAGGATGCACGTTCGGGCGCTCTTCCTCCGGAGTGCCGCTGCTTCTCGGCACTTGGCGCCCAGGTTGGACACCCGAAAGCCGTTCGCGGGGAGCGAGCTGGCCATCAGGGGGGCGCCAGCGAGGGCGCGGCTCACCCGGCCTCCCGTTTCCCGGGACGTCGGCGAGCACCCGTCCCTAGCCTTTGGGTGCCGGGGCTGGCCGAGCGCGCGGATTCGGGCAGGCGGCCGGGCGCCGGAGCGGCCCGTACTTCGGCCGGGTCGCGGACCGCCGGAGACGGCGGCGGGGGGCCCGCGGCAACGCGCCGCTGCGGGCGGCCGGCGGGGAGCGTGGCTCGCTGCTGCCGCCGCCGAGCGACGGCGCCACCCGGTCGTGCGGGGACGAGAGCCGGGGCCAGCTGGGCCGGAAGGGCGCGGGGCGCGGGGCGGGGCGTCGTGGGTCGGCCGGCCCGCCGGAGACCGGGGAACGGAGCCCCGCGCAGCCTGAGCGCAACGCCTCCCGTTTCGTTTCCCGACGCGCCTCGGCTTCGTTTCGGTTTCCAGGAGTTCCGTCTTCAAAACGAAACTGAAAGTTGCGCTAAAGCGCACGGCGTTCCTTTGGACAGAGATGCCTTTTGGGACCAGTCCTGACCTCTGCGAATCTATCTGGAACAGAGTGACGTTGCAAACGTGGTTTGTGGTTTGGACACCTGAAACTCCCTCAGAAATACCCTAGGGCGTCTTTTTTCTTCAGATTAAAAACATGTATAATAGCATTTTGCTATTATTGATTATTGTCTCAATAGAGACACAGGGAAAGAAATCGCTTATTATTCTAACACCCAAAGACAACTCCTAATATTTTGATGCATTTTTTGGGGACTTTTTTTCCTATTATATATTTAATCTTTATAAAATCATGTCATTATACAGTTTTATATACGCAGAATTTAACTCTGTAAATTGCGTTTTCGTCAAACATAATATCATGAACATATTGCCCTTTTATTATGTATTTTTTTAAAATAAAATTTAAATTGTTGCATAACGTTCCAGGTTCTGACAGTACAATTCAGTTATTCTCCTTTTGTGGAAGTTTGTTTTTTTCTCATCAGGGCCTTTTATAAATAATAGTATGATTGACGTTATTGTAAGTAAATGTTTGACCAAATTTCTGATTACTTACTTAAAATAAATTCCAAAAGATGTGTCTGGAGGAAAAACTTTTCCTCTACCCTCTTAGTTCTTATACTGAGGGCCTGTGAACTAAACTGACAAAGACAGATTAACGAGAAAAAAACCTTACAACTTTATGAATATTTTATGTGCACAGGAGTTTACAGAAAAGAAGTGAAACTCAAGAAGTGGTTAGACTTAGGAGCTTATATGCCATTTAACAAAGAGCAGGGGGTTTGGGTTTTGAGGGATGATCAATTGTGGGGAAGTGTCTTTGAAATATATTAGGGAGGGCTTCCCTGGTGGCGCAGTGGTTGAGAATCCGCCTGCCAGTGCAGGGGACGCGGGTTCGAGCCCTGGTCCGGGAAGATCCCACATGCTGCGGAGCAGCTAAGCCCGTGCGCCACAACTACTGAGCCTGCGCTCTAGAGCCCGTGAGCCACAACTACTGAAGCCTGTGCACCTAGAGCCCGTGCTCTGCAGCAAGAGAAGCCACTGCAATGAGAAGCCCGCGCGGCAATGAAGAGTAGCCCCTGCTCACTGCAACTAGAGAAAGCTTGTGTGCAGCAATGAAGACCCAACACAGCCAAAAATAAAACAAATTAAAAAAAAAAAAGATAAAAATAATGAACATCTTAAAAAAAAAAAAGAACTATATGAGGGAAACTAATGGAAGATAAGGGTTACTTTACTAAGGGCTGTTTATGCAGACTCATCTCAGTGCCAGCTCTGGTGATAAGAGTCATTCTTTTCTTCCTGGTATGGAAGGGGGATGCACCTTCACAGGAGAAATTCATGCCAGCTTCACAAATTTATGCTTTTAAGTTGATAAGGGGAAGGCAGAGAACTCTTCCTGCATTTGTTGATTCTCAGTTGCCTTCAGCTCAAAGTCATCCTTATGCCAAACTGGCATATTTTGGGGTGGCATATTCTGACCCCCTTCAGGTGGAAATTAGGGGCAGCGTGATACTTAAAGCCAAATTCTTCTCCAGGAAGAAGGTACCAGTTTCCACCTCCATGAGTGTATGAATCTTTGGGCATTTTTTTATTGCAAAGTAAATCATTGAAAAGGATAAGATCACAAGATTAAAAAAGAAAAAGAAAACTTAAGTGTTAACAAAAACTTTACCGGTAATGATGTGCTTAACTTCAAACCTCTAATAATTCAGAGACAAACGCTTTGGGAGAGCAGTTTGGATTGTCTTGTAGGGAAATGTGCTCAGGTTTTCATTTGTGGGCACATCTGGCCCATTGGGAGGCATGTTACTGCACTCTTCACTGTGAGTGCCTCTGGCATCTGCCTCTCACACTCAGGCAGGCTCCCTGCCCTTAGCAAAGGATTCACTGTTCTCCCTCTTCAGGGCTGGAAAGTCAGAGGAATGGAGGAGGGGTGATCCCATCTTCTCTCCTTTATCTGGCTGGGTTTTGACTCCACCCTCATAGAGAAATGTTAGGGCAAGCAACAAGTCCTTTACAGGTTCCCCACCTCCACATGCCCACGCTTTTAAACAGCAGCCATATTCCCATAAGGACAGTGCCACACATTGAGCCTATTTCCTTCACACATTTAAGGTGGACTTTAGGCCTTGATTTAAAAGTCATTGGAAGAGATGGGAAGTCCCAGTGACCCTTCCTTTTGAAGAAAAGTACTTTCTTAAACTTGGTATTAAATTAACAATCTTGTGGGAGGTTTGGTTTTGTTTTTGTTCCTAAAGAACGAATTCCGGCATTGGAAACTCTACATGTTGGTCCGGTGAGCTGTGGAAAGCAGCACTCCCTGGCCGGCTGTCACAAAGGAAGGGTCTTCGCGTGGGGATCTGGTTCTGAAGGACAGCTGGGAACTGGAGAATTTAAGGAAATAAATTTTATACCTAAGTACGTATTTTAATTCATTCATTTATTCATTCAGTACTTTTGAGTTTCATGTGCCAGGCACCATGCAAGATGCCAGGGTCCAAAGATGACTGTAACAAACACGGCCCCTAACCTCACGGGTTACGGTGTAGTGAGGGAAGGAGGCGGGAAAACAAGGTATAACACCAGTTATTATTTAATTAGAGTCTATGAAAGAGCAGGGCAGCATGAAGTAAGAACCTGTGACCCTGTGATCTTAATCTTAGGTACTGGAAATAACTGTGGGACCCACTTGAACCTCCAGAGTTGGTGTAAAGATTATTTTAAAGCGAAAATATTTGAGCTACAGAAAATTCACAGGGAGACATCTTACCTGACTAAAACAGGGTCTCCTGAAAATACAGCTGCCATTAACCCTCCTTTGAGGGAGTTTCCTATGAATTCAGCTGTTGTAAAGACAAACCGCCCAATCAGCATCAAAAAACCCAATTGAACCTTCCATCCTCTCCCACTGAAGCCCTAAATAAATCCCTTTTGCTAAGTTAATATATGTACACCTCTACTCAGGCTATTGTACAAATTTTCCATTACTGGGAGCTCCTGTCTGTACATGTAGGTAAACTTTGCCTTTTTTCCTGTTAATCTGTATATACTCAGTTAATTTGCAGGTCCCCAATCATGGGACACAAGTTGGAAGAGGAAAGGTTTTCCTCCCAACATAACCTTTTGGCTTGTCATAAGCCACTGGATCCTAATATTTTAGTTAGTAAAATCGGGGAAAAAAAATCACATCCTCACACACAGCTTCCTAGGCCAAAGGATATGACAAGCAGTCTGAACTGTGTGTTCATGAATTAACGTGCATTGGAAATTTTCAAAAGCATGTTTTTTAATGCTAGGAAGTTACCTTTTGTTACTTTCTCTGCTCATTAAATTGTATAAGAGATTGCTGTGGCTTGGGGGGAATGAGCACTGAACTTGGAATGAAAAGCCCAAGGTTTGAGTCTGTTCTACAACTGATAGCAGTTCACCTCTCTGAGTTTTCCTAGGTTGAACTGTATGAAATTGCTGATAGTTATGTTTTTGATCCACAAAAATGGCAATTTAATAGGAATCAACCTAGTGGTATCTTTATCTCACAGGGTGAGATAGGTGTTGTAGGTGACAGTACTCTATAAATTCTAAAGCCCTGGACTATATGTGTGTGAAGAAATTTATTTTTCTTTTAGGCTGATGAGTATAGCATAAGTATAGCATAAAAGTTAGTACATTATACAATGTGTTAAAAGCCCAATAATTCAAAAGCCCAATTCATTTTTTTTTTAATTTTTATTAATTAATTAATTCAGTCATTCATTTATTTTTGGCTGCATTGGGTCTTCATTGCTGGGCGCACGCGGGCTTTCTCTAGTTGCGGAGAGCGGGGGCTGCTCTTCGTTGGGGTGCGCGGGCTTCTCATTGTGGTCGCTTCTCTTGTTGCGGAGCACGGGCTCTAGACACGCAGGCTTCAGTAGTTGTGGCGCACGGGCTTAGTTGCTCCGCGGCATGTGGGATCTTCCCAGACCAGGGCTCGAACCCGTGTCCCCTGCATTGGCAGGCGGATTCTTAACCACTGCGCCACCAGGGAAGTCCCCCAATTCACTTTTGAATTATATATTGTTTTGGATTCTCCCTGCACCTTTGTACATGTTGATGACATGTTAAAATAGCTTGAAGGCTTTGGAATAAAAAGTTCGTTCAGGGTTTTTCCATAAGATGTTATGGAAAACCCTGAACGAACTTTTTGGCCAACCCAATAGTACAGAAATACAAGAAAATAAGTTAAAATATCTGTAGTCCACTTGGTGACCCAATCTGAAGAAGGATTAATAGATTTTGTATCATTTTTATTATAGGAAGATAGAAACTCTGACTGGTATAAAAATTATACAAGTTTCCTGTGGATGCTACCACTCCCTGGCACTATCAGAAGGTAAAAAAAGTCTTCTTGGATCTCCTACGTGTCATCAGGAAGTAATTTTTTGAATAAGAATGATACCTGTACCTCGAGTCTGTCATACAGAATGAAGTAAGTCAGAAAGAGAAAAATACCGTATGTTAACACACATATATATATGGAATCTGAAAAAAAAAAAAAAAGGTTCTGAAGAACCTAGGGGCAGGACAGGAATAAAGACGCAGATGTAGAGAATAGACTTGAGGACGGGGGAGGGGGAAGGGTAAGCTGGGACGAAGTGAGAGAGTGGCATGGACATATATACACTACCAAATATAAAATAGATAGCTAATGGGAAGCAGCCGCATAGCACAGGGAGATCAGCTCGGTGCTTTGCGACCACCTAGAGGGGTGGGATAGGGAGGATGGGAGGGAGACGCGAGGGAGAGGAGAGGATATATGTATATGTATAGCTGATTCACTTTGTTATAAGAAACTAACACACCACTGTAAAGCAATTATACTCCAATAAAGATGTTTAAAAAAAAAAAGAATGATACCTGTTGAGTTTAATGCACTGGGGTTCATTTTAATGCATTTAAAGTTAAAAAGAAAACTTAGATGTAATAACTTACGGAAGTCTGACATGTGTTGGCATTTCTCTGAGTAGCATTAGAAGAACTTGATTTTTGACTTCTTGTAAATTTTCCATCTCTGGTCAAATTCAACATAAAATGTTGTTGTTTTTGCCCCCCTCCCAAGTCATTCCACAAGTACTTATTTGCCTACAGTGTTTCCAGCAAAGAGGATACAGCAGTTAACAAACCTAAGACCCTGCTTTCATGAAGCTTATGTTCTGGGGAGATGTAGGGGAAGTGAGCCTTAAACACACAAATAGTTGTGTGGTGTAACAGGGATAAGGGCGTGAAGAGAAGTGAGGCGAGGCAAGGAGACAGAAAGTGAGGAGGTGGACGGAGGGAAGGGGTCTTTCTATTTTATAAAGGAGGTCAGGGAAGCTATCTTTATAAGGTGAGATGTGAACAAAGACCGAAAGGAAGGGAGAGACATGATGCTAAGGTCATGGTCCAGAGCATGATCCAGATGCAAGGCCATGCCCAGCGGGGTGCTCAGGAGCAGCAGGGGGTCTGGAGAGGGGGATGAGGGAGCCAGGAGAGATGAGGTCTGAGAAGTGGTCGTGGGAATCCTGGTGACATGGGGCTTAGGAGCTGTGGTAGGAATTGGCCTTTTATTGAGTGAGAGAGCAAGCTCCTGAAGGGTTCCATCTGACTTATATTTTTATTTTTCTTATTTATTTATTTATTTATTTGTGGGGGTTTTTTTTTTAGACTTAATTGATCATATATTTTTATCATGCATCAGTCTTTTGCAAACATAAAAAGGAAAATGTGGACCGACCAAACTGGTAAAGCTTTTCCTAAAGCTTCTTTGCATTCTTTTTTTTTTTTAATATCTCTCCTAATTCTTTTTTTATACAGCAGGTTCTTATTAGTCATCAGTTTTATACACATCAGTGTATACATGTCAATCCCAATCTCCAAATTCATCACACCACCACACCTACCACCCCGCCGCTTTTGCCCCTTTGTGTCCATACGTTTGTTCTCTACATCTGTGTCTCTATTTCTGCCCTGCAAACCGGTTCATCTGTACCATTTTTCTAGGTTCCACATATATGCGTTAATATACGATATTTGTTTTTCTCTTTCTGACTTACTTCACTCTGTATGACAGTCTCTAGATCCATCCACATCTCAACAAATGACCCAATTATGTTCCTTTTTATGGCTGAGTAATATTCCATTGTATATATGTACCACATCTTCTTTATCCATTCGTCTGTCGATGGGCATTCAGATTGCTTCCATGACCTGGCTATTGTAAATAGTGCTGCAATGAACATTGGGGTGCATGTGTCTTTTTGAATTATGGTTTTCTCTGGGTATATGCCCAGTAGTGGGATTGCTGGGTGATATGGTAATTCTATTTTTAGTTTTTTAAGGAACCTCCATACTGTTCTCTATAGTGGCTGTATCAATTTACATTCCCATCAACAGTGCAAGAGGGTTCTGTTTTCTCCACACCCTCTTCAGCATTTGTTGTTTGTACATTTTCTGATGATGCCCATTCTAACTGGTGTGAGGTGATACCTCATGGTAGTTTTGATTTGCATTTCTCTAATAATTAGTGATGTTGAGCAGCTTTTCTTGTGCCTCTTGGCCATCTGTATGTCTTCTTTGGAGAAATGTCTATTCAGGTCTTCTGCCCATTTTTGGATTGGGTTGTTTGTTTTTTTAATATTGAGCTGCATGGGCTGTTTATATATTTTGGAGATTAATCCCTTGTCCGTTGATTCGTTTGCAAATATTTTCTCCCATTCTGAGGGTTGTCTTTTCGTCTTGTTTATGGTTTCCTTTGCTGTGCAAAAGCTTTTAAGTTTCATTAGGTCCCATTTGTTTATTTTTGTTTTTATTTTCGTTACTCTAGGAGGTGGATCAAAAAAGATCTTGGGGTGATTTATGTCAAAGAGTGTTTTTCCTATGGTTTCCTCTAAGAGTTTTATAGTGTCTGGTCGTACATTTAGGTCTCTAATCCATTTTGAGTTTATTTTTGTGTATGGTGTTAGGGAATGTTCTAATTTCATTCTTTTACATGTAGCTGTCCAGCACCACTTATTGAAGAGACTGTCCTTTCTCCATTGTATATCCTTGCCTCCTTTGTCATAGATTAGTTGACCATAGGTGCGTGGGTTTACCTCTGGGCTTTCTATCTTGCTCCATTGATCTATGTTTCTGTTTTTGTGCCAGTACCATATTGTCTTGATTACTGTAGCTTTGTAGTATAGTCTGAAGTCAGGGAGTCCGATTCTTCCAGCTCTGTTTTTTTCCCTCAAGGCTGCTTTGGCTATTCGGGGTCTTTTGTGTTTCCATACAAATTTTAAGATTTTTTGTTCTAGTTCCATAAAAAATGCCATTGGTAGTTTGATAGGGATTGCATTGACTCTGTAGATTGCTTTGGGTAGTAGAGTCATTTTCACAATGTTGATTCTTCCAATCCAAGAACATGGTATATCTCTCCACCTATTGGTATCATCTTTAATTTCTTTCATCAGTGTCTTATAGTTTTCTGCATACAGGTCTTTTGTCTCCCTAAGTAGGTTTATTCCTAGGTATTTTATTCTTTTTGTTGCAGTGGTAAATGGGAGTGTTTCCTTAAATTCTCTTTCAGATTTTTCATCATTAGTGTATAGGAATGCAAGAGATTTCTGTGCATTAATTTTGTATCCTGCAACTTTACCAAATTCATTGATTAGCTCTAGTAGTTTTCTGGTGGCATCTTTAGGATTCTCTATGTATAGTATCATGTCATCTGCAAACAGTGACAGTTTTGCTTCTTCTTTTCCAATTTGGATTCCTTTTATTTCTTTTTCTTCTCTGATTGTCATGGCTAGGACTTCCAAAACTATGTTGAATAATAGTGACAAGAGTGGACATCCTTGTCTTGTTCCTGATCTTAGGGGAAATGCTTTCAGCTTTTCACCATTGAGAATGATGTTTGCTGTGGGTTTGTCATATATGGCCTTTATTATGTTGAGGTAGGTTCCCTCTATGCCCACTTTCTGGAGAGTTTTTATCATAAATGGGTGTTGAATTTTGTCAAAAGCTTTTCCTGCATCTATTGAGATGATCATATGGTTTTTCTTCTTCAATTTGTTAATATGGTGTATCACATTGATTGATTTGCATATACTGAAGAATACTTCCATCCCTGGGATAAATCCCACTTGATCATGGTTTATGATCCTTTTAATGTGTTGTTGGATTCTGTTTGCTTGTATTTTGTTGAGGATTTTTGCATCTATGTTCATCAGTGATATTTTTCTATAATTTTCTTTTTTTGTAGTATCTTTGTCTGGTTTTGGTATCAGGGTGATGGTGGCCTCAGAGAATGAGTTTGGGAGTGTTCCTTCCTCTGCAGTTTTTTGGAAGAGTTTGAGAAGGATGGGTGTTAGCTCTTCTCTAAATGTTTGATAGAATTCACCTGTGAAGCCTTCTGGTCCTGGACTTTTGTTTGTTGGAAGATTTTTTTTTTTTTTAATTTTATTTATTTATTTATTTATGGCTGTGTTGGGTCTTCGTTTCTGTGCGAGGGCTTTCTCTAGTTGCGGCAAGTGGGGGCCACTCTTCATCGCGGTGCGCGGGCCTCTCACTATCGCGGCCCCTCTCTTGTTGCGGAGCACAGGCTCCAGACGCGCAGGCTCAGTAATTGTGGCTCACGGGCCTAGTTGCTCTGCGGCATGTGGGATCTTCCCAGACCAGGGCTCGAACCCATGTCCCCTGCATTGGCAGGCAGATTCTCAACCACTGCGCCACCAGGGAAGCCCTGTTGGAAGATTTTTAATCACAGTTTCAATTTCATTACTTGTGATTGGTCTGTTCATATATTCTATTTCTTCCTGGTGCAGTCTTGGAAGGTTATACCTTTCTAAGAATTTGTCCATTTCTTCCAGGTTGTCCATTTTATTGGCATAGAGTTCCTTGTAGTAGTCTCTTAGTATGCTTTGTATTTCAGCGGTGTCTGTTGTAACTTCTCCTTTTTCATTTCTAATTTTATTAATTTTAGTCCTCTCCCTCTTTTTCTTGATGAGTCTGGCTGATGGTTTATCAATTTTGTTTATCTTCTCAAAGAACCAGCTTTTAGTTTATTGATCTTTGCTATTGTTTTCTTTGTTGCTATTTCACTTATTTCTGCTCTGATCTTTATGATTTCTTTCCTTCTGCTAACTTTGGGTTTTGTTTGTTCTTCTTTCTCTAGTTCCTTTAGGTGTAAGGTTAGATTGTTTATTTGAGATTTTTCTTGTTTCTTGAGGTAGGCTTGTATAGCTATAAACTTCCCTCTTAGAACTGCTTTTGCTGCATCCCATAGGTTTTGGGTCGTCGTGTTTCATTGCCATTTGTCTCTAGGTATTTTTTGATTTCCTCTTTGATTTCTTCAATGATCTCTTGGTTATTTAGTAACATATTGTTTAGCCTCCACGTGTTTGTGTTTTTTACGTTTTTTTCCCTGTAATTCATTTCTAATCTCATAACGTTGTGGTCAGAAAAGATGCTTGATATGATTTCAATTTTCTTAAATTTACTGAGGCTTGATTTGTGACCCAAGTTGTGATCTATCCTGGAGACTGTTCTGTGCGCACCTGAGAAGAAAGTGTAATCTGCTGGTTTTGGGTGGAATGTCCTATAACTATCAATTAAATCTATCTGGTCTATTGTGTCATTTAAAGCTTCTGTTTCCTTATTTATTTTCATTTTGGAATACCTGTCCATTGGCTAAGTGAGGTGTTAAAGTCCCCCACTATTATTGTGTTACTGTCGATTTCCTCTTTTATAGCTGTTAGCAGTTGCCTTATGTATTGAGGTGCTCCTATGTTGGGTGCATATATATTTATAATTGTTACATCTTCTTCTTGGATTCATCCCTTGATGATTATGTAGTGTACTTCCTTGTCTCTTGTAGCATTCTTTATTTTAAAGTCTATTTTATCTGATATGAGTATAGCTACTCCAGCTTTCTTTTGATTTGCATTTGCATGGAATATCTTTTTCCATCCCCTCACTTTCAGTCTGTATGTGTCCCTAGGTCTGAAGTGGGTCTCTTGTAGACAGCATATATATGGGTCTTGTTTTTATATCCATTCAGCAAGTCTGTGTCTTTTGGTTGGAGCATTTAATCCATTCACGTTTAAGGTAATTATCGATATGTATATTCCTATGACCATTTTCTTAATTGTTTTGGGTTTGTTTTTGTAGGTCCTTTCTTCTCTTGTGTTTCCCACTTAGGGAAGTTCCTTTAGCATTTGTTGTAGAGCTGGTTTGGTGGTGCTGAATTCTCTTAGCTTTTGCTTGTCTGTAAAGCTTTTGATTTCTCCATCAAATCTGAATGAGATCCTTGCTGGGTAGAGTAATCTTGGTTGTAGGTTATTCCCTTTCATCACTTTAATTATGTCATGCCACTCCCTTCTGGCTTGTAGAGTTTCTGCTGAGAAATAAGTTGTTAACCTTATGGGAGTTCCCTTGTATGTTATTTGCTGTTTTTCCCTTGCTGCTTTTAATAATTTTTCTTTGTCTTTAATTTTTGCCAATTTGATTACTATGTGTCTCGGCATGTTTCTCCTTGGGTTTATCCTGTATGGGACTCGCTGCGCTTCCTGGACTTGGGTGGCTTTTTCCTTTCCCATGTTAGGGAAGTTTTCGTCTATAATCTCTTCAAATATTTTCTTGGGTCCTTTCTCTGTCTCTTCTTCTGGGACCCCTATAATGTGAATGTTGTTGTGTTTAATGTTGTCCCAGAGGTCTCTTAGGCTGTCTTCATTTCTTTTCATTCTTTTTTCTTTTTTCTGTTCCGCAGCAGTGAATTCCACCATTTTGTCTTCCAGGTCGCTTATCCGTTCTTGTGCCTCAGTTATTCTGCTATTGATTCCTTCTAGTGTAGTTTTCATTTCAGTTATTGTATTGTTCATCTCTGTTTGTTTGTTCTTTAATTCTTCTAGGTCTTTGTCAAACACTTCTTGCATCTTCTCGATCTTTGCCTCCATTCTTTTTCCGAGGTCCTGGATCATCTTCACTATCATTATTCTGAATTCTTTTTCTGGAAGGTTGCCTATCTCCACTTCATTTAGTTGTTTTTCTGGGGTTTTGTCTTGTTCCCTCATCTGGTACATAGTCCTCTGCCTTTTCATCTTGTCTATCTTTTTGTGAATGTGGTTTTTGTTCCACAGGCTGCAGGATTGTAGTTCTTCTTGCTTCTGCTGTCTGCCCTCTGGTGGATGAGGGTATCTAAGAGGCCTGTGCAAGCTTCCTGATGGGAGGGACTGGAGGTGGGTAGAGCTGACTGTTGCTCTGGTGGGCAGAGCTCAGTAAAACTTTAATCCGCTTGTCTGCTGATGGGTGGGGCTCGGTTCCCTTCCTGTTGGTTGTTTGGTCTGAGGCGATCCAACACCGGAGCCTACCCAGGCTCTTTGGTGGGGCTAACGGTGGACTCTGGGAGGGCTCACGCCAAGGAGTACTTCCCAGAACTTCTGCTGCCAGTGTGCTTGTCCTCATGGTGAGACACAGCCAGCCCCCACCTCTGCAGGAGACCCTCCAACACTAGCAGGTAGGTCTGGTTCAGTCTCCCCTGGGGTCACTGCTCTTTCCCCTGGGTCCCGATGCGCACACTACTTTCTGTGTGCCCTCCAAGAGTGCAGTCTCTGTTTCCCCCAGTCCTGTCGAAGTCCTGCAATCAAATCCTTCTAGCCTTCAAAGTCTGATTCTCTAGGAATTCCTCCTCCCATTGCCAGACCCCCAGGTTGGGAAGCCTGACGTGGGGCTCAGAACCTTCACTCCAGTGGGTGGACTTCTGTGGTCTAAGTGTTCTCCAGTCTGTGAGTCACCCACCCAGCAGTTATGGGATTTGATTTTACTGTGATTGCGCCCCTCCGACCGTCTCACTGTGGCTTCTCCTCTGTCCTTGGACGTGGGGTATCCTCCTTGGTGAAGTCCAGTGTCTTCCTGTCGATGATTGTCCAGCAGCCAGTTGTGATTCTCGTGTTCTCACAAGAGGGAGTGAGAGCACATCCTTCTACTCCGCCATCTTGGTTCTATCCTCTCCATCTGACTTATATTTTTAAAAGAGCACTCTGACCGCTCTTTAGAGAAGAAACTGCTGGGGGCAGAGATGCAATGTGGGAGCCCCGTGAGGTGCTGTTGTCATTTCCCAGGGGAGAAGTGATGGTGACTTGGCGACTAAGGGCCTAACAGTGGAGTGGTGAGAAGTGGTTGGATCCTGGATAGATTTTGAAGATAAAGGCTTTAGTATTTGTGGGTTGAAGTGTGTAGAAGAAAGAGAGGAGTTGAGGATGGCTTCAAGGTTTTTGGCCTGAGCAGCTGAAAGATCATGGTTACCCTTAACTGGGAGGGAGAAGAAGAGTGGATATTGTTGGAAGGGACTTTTAAAGGTGACCTTGACCATCCCCTTTGCCTTTAGTGAGAGTACTTTAACCTCCTTTACTCTTGTTTTTATTCTTCAAAGATTTTTAGAATTAGGATGGCAGTTTCTCCTTGAATTTGGTATTCCATTGTGTTTGCAGTTCTGAATTTCTCCTCTTTATTTTTGTAGATGGCCAAGTGTTTTCATGGGGAAAGAACAGCCATGGGCAGCTGGGCCTGGGGAAGAAGTGCACCTCTCAAGCCAGCCCGCGGAGGGTGAGGTCCCTGGAGGGGATCCCGCTGGCACAGGTGACTGCAGGAGGGGCCCACAGCTTTGCCCTGTCTCTCTCTGGGACTTCATTTGGCTGGGGAAGCAACAATGCAGGGAAGCTGGCCCTCGGAGGGAATAATGTCCCAGGTAACAAGGTAGTCTTGTAGTAAGTCCTTCTTTCTTTCTGGTTGGAAAAACAGTTCTGCAAAGGGCACACTGAAAGGTTAGAACAGTGGTCCCAAACTTTGTGACACATTAGAATCACCTAGGGAGCTATATTAACTTTTTTGATTCCTGCTGTAACAAATCACCACAAACCTAGTGGCTTAAAACAACATAAATTTATTAACTCATGGTTCTGGTGGTCAGAAGTCTGATGCAGGTCTCACTGGGTTAAAATCAAAGTGTCAGCAGGGCTGCATTAATTTCTGGAGGCTGGAGGGGACCAGAGCATTTTTCTTCCCTTTTCCAGCTTCTAGAGGCACCTACACTCTTGACTCATAACCCACTTTCTTCTTCAAAGCCAGCAATAGCTGGTTCAGTCTTCTTCAAGTCACATTACTCTGACATTCACTCTTCTGCCTCCCTTTTCCTCCGGTAAAAGTACCCTTGTGATTACATTGGGCCCACCTGGATAATCCAGGCTAACCTCCCTATTTTAAGGTCAACTGATTAGCAACCTTCTTAAATCCATCTGTTTCCTTAACTTCCCTTTGCCATGTAATTTAACATATTCACAGCCTCTGGGAAAAGAACATGGCCATCTTTGGAAGGCCATTTGTCTACTCTAAGAACGTTTAAAAATCTGAATGCCCAGGTTGGACCCCAGACCAATTAAATCAGAATGTTTGGGGATGGAAGCCAGGCATCAGTCATTACCAAAGACGCCACAGGTGATTCCAATGTGCAGCAAAGTTTGGGAACCACTTGTTTAGAAGATTGCTAGCAGTAGGGGAAACAACCAGTTCCTCTGGCAACCTTTCAACAAAACTCACTGTGACGTCTTCCCCATGAGCCCCTCTGTTCAGTTCTTTACACGTGACTCACGTATATTTAGTTCTTGTTACATACCAGTACCGCGCTGAGCTCCTACATCTCATTTCATTTAACTTTGTCAACATGAAGTAGGCCATCTTATCTTCTCAATTATTATTGCATATTTGCAGAACACCTGTTATGTAACAGAAATGAATACAACATAATGGAAGTATTATTGGGAATGGGGGTTTTTAAGCTTAGCTTTCTCGGCCAATAGCCTTAGTCATTCCAGAAAATTAAATATTTTCCAGAAATAAATGCTAAAGTACTGCTTTTCTTTTCCAACACAGGGCTTTCCCTCTGTTTTATAATACTTCTGATTGTTCACTTTTTAAATTATGTTGATGAATTATAACATGACAAAAATATTAAAATATATAAAACCCAGGAAATATGAGTATTTCTTATACTCTAGAGATTCTGCTTTCTTTCAACGGTTCAGAGCTACAAGCCTCAATCAGTTGGTGTACTGAAGACTCTAGGTGTGATTTATGTCAGCTGTGGTTATGAGCACACTGCAGTGCTTACCAAGGTAATCCAAAATGTCTTGCTATTTTTTTTCTTTTTTTTGGCCACACCGTGTGGCTTGCGGGATCTTAGTTCCCCAACCAGGGATCGAACCCGGGCCCCTGGCAGTGAAAGCGCTGAGTCTCAACTACTGGACTGCCAGGGAATTCGCATCTTGCTATTTTTTTAAATCCCAGAGAAATGTTACCACAAGGTACATGTACTGATTATTGTGGAAAGCAATATTTGTATCAACATCTGAAGATATCCATTCAATGTACAAATGTCTAAAGAGGAGAACTTAGCCAAATATAAACCATGGAATTTTTAAGATCCTATAACAAAAGCTAATTTCAGCTTTAGGAAATATTTTTAGATATTTTTAAATTAGATTAATATAGGAGCTAATCCTTTTAGCAGTTATTCATTCATAATGTAGCTCTACACATGAAAAATATTATAGAAGCAACGAAGTAATTTTTATAGGTTTCAATGGCCCATACTACAGACTAGAACATTCTTTGTTCCATTTCTTACTTGGCACAATTATGAGTCAGCTTCCTGAATGTCCCCCCCCCCCCTTCTTGTACTGGCCATACAATACATTCCAACGGGATGGATTCTCTCCATACATGTAATGAATAGACTTGAAAACTACTTGTGTGGTTGAAATGTTTATTTAAAAACTAAGTATCTAAAATAATTTATATTTTGTTTGTTTTAAAAGCATGTTTGAATTATATTCTTCTTAGTTGGCAAGAGAGAGCTAGAGTTGTTTTAATCTAGAATCATCTTTTGAAAAGGGATTTATTTTCAGAGAAATGATCAAATAAATAAAGCAACCCTATGCTTAAATGTTAGTGTTACTCTTGAACCAGTTAATTTGTCCATCAGTTTATTCCACAAACACCTATAAGTGCCTAGTTCTGAAGGGAATGCCAATGATTTTTCAAGTTTAATGTGTTAATTCTTCATTCACTGTTAGAAATAATAAATACAGGACTCTTCCTCTTTATATAGAGCTTATATTTACCATGGTGCTCTCATAGAACTCTCTTAGGATACTTAAATCTTTTAGTTTTTAATTACTTTTTTTAGCCTGAAATTAGCCTGATCCCTCCTTTTTTCAAACAGGATGGGAAAGTATTCACATTTGGAGACAATAGCTGTGGACAGCTGGGACACAGCCCCACTGCTGAGAAGAGGGGTCCGCAACTTGGAAAGAATTGAGGGCCTAGTTTCGCAGACTGTGGAAGGTAATAGGTTTTTTTTTTTTTAAGCATGAGTAGAAAGTGTTGTATTTTATTGCTTAGAAATGACTCATGTGGAATATTATTAACCCTTAAGACCCTAAAATATGTGATTACTCTTTTTATAGATCATTCTCCTTTCTGAAAATTTACTTCTTTCAAATATAGTTTAATATTTCTATTTTTTTCTTCTTTATCCTAGACATTTCATTTGTTTCGTAAGAATTTATTGGAAATCTACTGTGTATAGACCACCTTACGAGGGGGGTGGTGGAGTTGGTCTATAACAAAAATAGTGGTGCTTGCCTATCTAAGTTCATGAGACAAAGCTAATCTCATGCAAGTGGAAGATGATATATATTGGCATATGTATTCAGAGTTTTGCATAACCTAATTATGAGGACACTTTGTTTCTTTTTTAATTTTTATTAGAGTATAGTTGATTTACAGTGTTGTGTTAGTTTCTGCTGTAGAGCAAAGTGAATCTGTTATACATATACATATATCCACTCTTTTTAAGATTCTTTTCCCATATAGGTCATTACAGAGTATTGAGTAGAGTTCTCTGTGCTATACAGCAGGTCCTTATTAGTTATCTATTTTATGTATAGTAGTGTGTATATGTCAATCCCAATCTCCCAACTTATCCCTCCCTATGAGGACATTTTGCATATAATCTATCCAATTCATGAAAAGCGAAAGACAAAAAGAGCTTACATTTAAAACATAAATGATAGAAACAATTGTAACGACCCATCAATAATATTCTGCCTTTAAGTTTAGTAATAAGTCAATATTCACCTACCATTTGTTTAGCCACATGATTTGTCACCCTCTAACTCTGACATTGTGATATGGGATCTGGGTACTTAGTATAAGATAAATCTGTTATTTTGTGTTGAGACATCGTCTTTCTCAAAAAATGTGACACATTATAATATGTCTTTATTATAATATATTCTCTCTTCCACGGTTATCACACCCTTGTGTATGTCTATACCACTAGTCAGGGGGTGTCTTTTGGTTGTGGACCAAGTTGCACAAGCAGCTCACCTCATCCGGGGGCTCTGGCAGAGAACTTTGACATTAGCTGCCTGATTTCTGTTGATGGTATGAGTGGTCTCACGAATTTGTGATTTTGTGTTGTTAAATGATGCCACTGGAGGAGAAATATTATTCAGTTTCCTTTCAAAGGAGTGCATAGAACTGTGGTTCTTTTAGTACTGTTATCTTTGATTTGTACAATATCCATTCTTTTTCTTATGCAGTGCTTCCTGGAGTATTTGGTGATCTTTTCTAAAGATTAAGGTAATACAAAAGAACCCAAATCAGTTACTTAAGCTTCGGAACAGTATACTTATATATATATATATATATATATATATATATATTTTTTTTTTTTTTTTTTAACATAAATTTATTTTTATTTTTGGCTGCGTTGGGTCCTCATTGCTGCGCACGGGTTTTCTCTCGTTGCGGTGAGCAGGGGCTACTCTTCTTTGCAGTGCACAGGCTTCGCATTGCGGTGGCTTCTCTTGTTGTGGAGTACGGGCTGTAGGTGTGCGGGCTTCAGTAGTTGTGGCACGTGGGCTCAGTAGTTGTGGCTTGTGGGCTCTAGAACGCAGGCTCAGTAGCTGTGGCGCATGGGCTTATTTGCTCCATGGCATGTGGTATCTTCCTGTACCAGGGCTCGAACCCATGTCCCCTGCATTGGCAGGCATATTCTTAACCCCTGTGCCACCAGGGAATCCCTACTTTTATATATTTAATCAAACCTCTACTAAAGCACATCAGCCTGGTTTCATTATGCAAGTACTTGAAAAATTAAATTTTAAGCTAAGTGAATATACAACATGTAATCTGATCAAAATTAATGTTTTATACTGTTTGTAGTCAAAATCCATTTAGAAGCCAATAAATAAGTAAATTTAGCTTGGTAATATATTAGATTTTTTTAAAAGACTATTTTTTAGAGCAGTTTTAGGTTTACAACAAAAGATCTATTTTTCACTTCTAAAAACAATACTCATGGATTTATGACTTTCTTATAGACCTTGCGGATGTTCAAGTCAACCACATTTTTGCTGGAACGTATGCCAACTTTGTGACAACTTACCGTGTATCTATTACACTTTCTGTTTCTTTTAAAAATCATTTTTTTCTCTGAGGAAGTGGCCAAACCTGACACATACTGATCCAATAAGACAAGCACAGAGTTTGTTTTTGCTTTGTCAAGACTGAGTCATCTCAGGGGAAAGAGGGTGAAACCTAACTGAGCAGGATGGGCAGAGAATAAAGGGGAATAAGTGGGGAACAATGACTGTGACAGTTCTGAGAAGTTTTGTCGTGAAAGGGAGTAGACCACCGTGAGAGGGTTTTGTTGTTGTTTGGAGGGGTGATATTAAGGTATGTTTGTATGATATTAAGGTATGTTTGTATGATATTAAGGTATGCCAGTGAGAATGATCCAGTTCAGGAGGAGAAAGTGATGATGCATGAGAAAGAGGGAATAATTGTAGAGGTAATGTCCCAGAATAGGAGCAAGGAAGCAGGGTCAAGGGTCCAGTGTGGCAAGTAGGGCTTTGGGCAGAAATTTTTATTCCATTCTGATGAGGAACAGTGGAGGTGAGGGTAGGTTGCTTGTGGGAAGGTGATTAGTTCTTCCCTGATTGTTTCAGTTTTCTCAGTGATGCACAAGGCACGTCCTTATTTGAAACTTAGTGAAGCAGAGGAGGATCGCTACAGGTTTAGGAATAAAAGGAAAGTGTGCAGTAGTGACTCAGAGTGAGACAGTGAACATCGTGGGAGATTACTAGACAGTATAGAGTAACCATTTGATATCTGTGGTTGTAGGGCATAAGGTGAAATCAGTCGGCACAGTTGTTTGTTTTTCTCCATTGATGTTAAGCTGCTTGGATTCCTTTGGAGTAATTCAGACTGAAGGTTAACTACAGGTGGACTTTTGCTAGGTAAGTACAATAGGAAAGGGACAGAAGACTTGGAGGTATTTGCAAAGGACTGATTACACTGCTGACCATAGAATCTAAGCTGGGTAAGAAAGACATGAAGAGGAGGATGGATAATGAACAAACAATAGGGTTGATGGATTGGAGAGCCCAGTGGCCTCAAAGAATGTTGGAGTGGATTCCACTCTAAAGTGTCTTCATCTGTTCGGGCTGCTATAACAAAATACCATAGATTGAGTGGTTTATAAACAGAAATTTGTTTCTCACAGTTTTGGAGGCTGGGAAGTCTGGGATTAAGATGACAGCACATTTGGGAATTCCCTGGCGGTCCAGTGTTTAGGACTCGACACTTTCACTGCTGTGGCCCGGGTTCGATCCCTGGTCTGGTCCGGGAACTAAGATCCCCCAAGCTGCACAGTGCGGCCAAAAAAAAAAAAAAATGATGGCACATTTGATGTCTGGTGAGGGCCTGCTTCCTGGTTTACAGATGGCTGTCTTCTCACTGTATCCTCATGTGGCAGAAGGAGCAGGGGTGAAAGAGCTCTCTGGGGTCTGTTATAAAGGGCACTAGTCCCATTCCTGAGGGCTCCACCCTCATGACCCAATCAGTTTCCAAAGGCCCTACCTCCTAATACCATCACATTGGGGGTTAGGATTCCAATATATGAGTCTGGGGGGAAAACACTCAGTCAATAACGTTCTGCCACTGCCCCCCTCAAATTCATGTCCTTCTTGCATGCAGAATACATTCATTTCATCCCAACAGCCCCCAAGTCTTAACTCATTCCAGCATCAAAGAATGTTAGCCTGGGAGTTCCACTCTGAAGTCAGTGAATTAGAAGGATGGTGTATGATGATCAGAGAGGAGAACGTTTCTGATGGAAATTTAGAAGGTGGAACAATTTTTGTTTGTTGGTTTGTTTGGCTGCGTTGGGTCTTTGTTGCTGCGTGTGGGCTTTCTCTACAGGGTTCTCACTGCGGTGGCTTCTCTTGTTGCGGAGCACGAGCTCTAGGCGCGCCAGCTCAGTAGTTGTGGCACGCCAGCTCAGTAGTTGTGGCGCATGGGCCTAGTTGCTCCGCGGCATGTGGGATCTTCCTGGACCAGGGCTCGAACCCGTGTCCTCTGCATTGGCAGGTGGATTCTTAACCACTGCGCCACCAGGGAAGTCCCTGGAACAATTACTGGTGATTATAAAGTACAGAACATCACCTTTATCTAGGGCAATAGTTTTCAACTAGCAGTGGTTTTGCGCCCCTGGAAACATCTGGCAATGTCTGTGCTCAGCTGAGGTTGTCCTGAGGGAGGGGCGTGTATGTCGGGGTGGCTGCTCCTGGCATCTAGTGGGTAGAGGCCAGGGCTGCTGCTAAACATCCTGCAACGCACAAGGCAGCCGCTCACAACAGAGAATTATCTGACGCAAAATGCCAGTCGGATCAGTGTAGAAGCCCCTACCCAGGGCCTGGGTGGCTACAGGGGAGCAGAGGAAGAGTGGAGACAAGATGAAGAACTGAGAGATCAAGTGGGGAAATAAACCGGGTTCATTAAGTGTGAAGTTGCCAAGAAGGACAGGAGAATGATGACAGGCACGGACGTGCTGAGGAAGACAGTCAGCAGTGTGCTGAAGTTTTCAGTGATTGAAGGCTCGTGACTAGGACTTCGGCAGGTGATACAGTCTGATGTTATATGCGTCAGAGGAGCCGGGATTTTGAAGAAGAAAGTAGAAGAAATGGTCTGTAAATGCCAATAGCGAGCGCCTCATTGTCCTAAGGTCCCTGGGATGGTGGAGGGAAAAAAGCTTCCTCATGGTTGAACTCCAGGGAACACCCACAACTCAGATCAAGACGGTGAAGGGAACTTTGGGAGTCACGGTAATACATCTTTTTCAGAAGGTCTTTAGCTAAGCATTAAACAAAAGTGATGCAGAATTCCCTGATTTACTCTAAGTTAGTGGAAGCAGAGGTATCTTACGGAACAGAGCACTAACGTCCTTGGAAGAACGTGTTAAAGACAGGTGTTTCTCTCCAGACAGTGATTTCTGACACCTCTGGTTGAGCCATTTGGTTTCAAATATGATATAGAACCATGGTTCTCAAAAATGTGGTCCCCAGATCGGCAGCCTCAGCATCACCTGGGAATGTGCTAGACGCAGATTCTCGAGCTCCACTCCTGACCTGTTGGATCGGAAGCTGTGGAGATGGGCCCAGCAGTCTACGCTTTAACAAGATCTCTAGGTGATTCTGTTATCAGTTTGAAAATCACTGATATAAAAGCAAAAACCTGCGGATGATTAAAGGGCAGAAAGAAACTAGTATTTACTGAGTACTGACTATAATCCAAAGGCTTTGTATACCTAATATCTTTTAATCTTAACAGGAGCCCAGAGACGTAGGTATTGTTATCTCATTTTTAAATTGTGGTAAAACATATATAACATAAAATTTACTATTTCAACCATTTTAAAAGGTACAAGTCAGTGGCATTACTTGCATTCACAGTGTTGTGCAACCATCACCGCTATCTACCTCTAAAACTTTTTTCATTACCCCAAGCAGAAACTCTTTTTCTCCCCAAGCAGAAACTTTTAACCATTAAATAATAACTACCCATTCCCCACTACCCATAACCCCAGGTATCCTCTAATACCCTTTCTGTCTATGAATTAGCCTGTTTCATATAAGTGGAATTGTACAATATTTGTCCTTTTGTATCAGGCTTATTTCACTCAGCATAGTGTTTTCACAGTTCATCCATGTTGCAGCATGTGTCAGAACTTCCTTCCTTTTCATGGCTGAGTAATATTCCATTGTATGGATGTACCATATTCATCTGTTGATGCTGTTGCTGGACGTGGGTTGTTCCCATCTTTTTGGCTATTGTGAATAATGCTGCAATGAATATTGACATACAGTATCTGTTTGAGTCCCTGTTTTCAATTCTTTTGTGTTATCTCATTTTTTAAATAACAAAACTAAGGCTTGGACCAAGCAAAGTGGCCAAGGCTAGGAAATGGAAGAGCCAGGCCAGTCTGATGCCGTGGCTCCTCCCACCAAACCCCACTGTCTGAGAGGATGGGGGCCTATCTCCCACCTGTGTTTTACACACTACTTAGTGTGTATGTGTATTTTCCTGATCATTCTTTTCTTTCTTCCTAGAAGGATACTAGTTCCACCAGTGTTTCCAGGAAAACCCTGCCAGAAATAAGCTGAATTAACCAGTCGCTGACAGAAAAATGGATGGCAGTGGCAAGAGGAAGTGCAGAGCATGAAGTGGCTGAGAGGTGGCTCTGTCTGACAAAGTAGAAACTGGGAATTTCCTGGTGGTCCAGTGGTTAGGCCTCTGCGCTTTCACTGCTGGAGGACCAGGTTCGATCCCTGTTTGGGGAACTGAGACCCTGCAAGCCGCGTGGCACAGCCAAGAAAAAAAGGAGAAACCACTTTTATTTGGTTCTGAAGCCTTGGTCATTTTATCCTAGACATAAGAGAGAGGATTTGGCTTTGTCATGAAGGCATTTGCATTTTAACCATGATTCTCTTCTACCATCTCTTAGTTTGAAGAAGTCATTGATGTATTCATTCATTCATCATTTCTTTAACAGAGGTATATTGAGGATGTACAATATGCCAGGCACTTTGATAGGTGAGGAAGATGCAGGAGTGAATCAA
This sequence comes from Eubalaena glacialis, assembly GCF_028564815.1. Lineage (NCBI taxonomy): Eukaryota > Metazoa > Chordata > Mammalia > Artiodactyla > Balaenidae > Eubalaena > Eubalaena glacialis. The sequence continues at coordinate 146,823,792 of NC_083720.1, read as the reverse complement.
AAATGCTTTCTGTCCCACAAAGCCTTCCCCAAGGCAGACTGTTTTTATGGCTTCATAGTTTATTCTCTGGAGCTCCAGAAGTTTCTGTTTTCAGAAGGATGAATTTTATTTAAATCTAGATGACTTGATCAAATCAACTATGAAGGGTTTTGGTGAGATTTAGCAGTCACATGCACAAAGTATATCCAGAATTTGGAAGACTCTTAAGAGAGCAGTTATTTTCGTTAATGATGATTCCACGTCATCAGTTACATACAGTATTCAGTAAGATAAAAGGGACATGCTTATAGTATGTTGTGACTTAACCTTGTCTTATTATGTTTGCAGGGAAATTAGAGTGGTATTTTCATCTCCTGCTTGTCTGACTGCAAGTTTTTAAAGAAAAGGTAACATTTACATGAGACTTACCTTTATTTAAAACACTGGGTGATATTTAAAATGAAATGTTTCAACTCAGTCATTTTAATATGTGAATTTTGTTATCTATGAACAAAAAAAATCCAACATTGAAAACTCCATCGGTTGTTACAGAATTCTCCCATTTTTGTAAAGTAATTTCCTATTGGACCACTGCAAGTTGTAATTTCTAATTTACATTGTTCACTTCCTCTGCCCTGCCCTCCTCTGGTGTCTGATTGGCAGGAATGGTGTTTTTTTCAGAATCTTTGTATCTAGGAGCGATCAGTTCATTCTAACATTGCTTTTGTACTTAGAGGCCAGGGCTGTGCTCTGAAGCTCTTATTTTGAGACCAGTAAGGAAAACAGATTCTATTTATTTTATCTTTAACTAGTCTTACTACCACAGAGGAGAATCTAACTTCTCTCCTACTTGGTTTGACACTTGGTCTGATTCAGTAGTTTAAACAATTCCTCTCTTAAATTGCTCAATGTTTGGTCTTCTTTTTCTTCCCCTCCCTCTATGCGCTCCAATACTGTACCTGGGAACTACTGAAAGATAAAGTGAGGCATATTAAAAATTGTAAGTTTATTTGAGCGAACATCAGTTTGAATCACGCAGCACCAATTCAGAATTGCCTAAGAGTGCTCCAGCGAGAGGAGCTCAGGGAGAGACATATAGAGAAGGTACAGAAACAAAGAAAAGAAATTATTTGATTGGCTATAACTTAAAGCCTAGTTGGCTTTTTGTGACTGGTTGCCCTTAGCTTTTGATTCATAACTTTGAGGCATTTACAGGCTTAGATTTTGGTTTGCTTTTACAGGCCACCATGGCACTAGAGCCACTGCAGTGTAATGGCCTCCTTGTTTAACTACTTTAGCAGTAACAAGGGAGGGGAGGGGGAATAGCAGCATAAAGGGGCCCTTAGGCTGCCCTCTGTCTTCTCTGGAGGCCGGTGCCCTGCAGGTCTGTCCGCAGCTGGTGTCACTCATCCCGGTCCTCCTTCGCTAGGTCAGGTCCTGTCCCTCCCTTGTTGACTTGGCCTCAGGTTGGCTCACTGGTTCAGAAGATAGCTGTACACATCCGCTGCTAGGCGGTACTCACTATTCGCTTAACCCCTGTTGCAGCTACTTCTAGCCTCTAAGTAACCTGCCCTCCCCCCCCCCACCATTGTCCCTTTGGTTCTTAACCCAGGTGCGTTCCCAGCCACTCCTCAGGGAGACTGGAGGAACTCTTGGGTCCAGCAGCTTCACCTGGGAACCAGAGTAGCCCAGGGAAGATGAGTGTCATGCCTGTCCCCCGCAGCTCACGAGGCAGTTATCATTCTAGAGTCCCCAGAGGCATCCCTATTCATCTCTACATATCCCAGCCAAAGGCAGGAGGTGAGAAATCAAGACACGGCTTCCCTCTGCCGGCTTTCTCTCCCATTTGCCTTCCTCCTCTTGTCATCCTTCTAGCCTAGAAAGGAGGGGACTCTACCATGCAATGTGTTCTGTTTCTTCCCCACTGTAGCCTCAAGCTAATTCTCATTACCTAGAGGAGGATCTTTTCCACACTAAGAATATTATCTTTCTAAAGTGTCAATGTATCCACGTCCCCTTCCCAGGAGTGATAAACCTCAAGGTTTGATCTGAAGACGCCAAAGGCTGCAAAGGAGAATTTATTTTACAGGGAAATTTACAGTACTCTGTTTTGGTACTTGCATAAATGTTTTAGGCCTAGTATTACAGTTGATTGGTTAATCTAGCAAGCATGAAATATTTAATAGTACATTATAAAGACAAACCGTCCTTCAGAGTGCAGGCTTCTCAAATATTACCAACACAGCCCAGGGAGATGCCACACCTAGACAGAGCCTTGGTAGTATTTCTGAGGGGAATGGCCAGGTCTTAATGTTTTTAAATCAGCAGTTTGGATTAAGGCAGGTCTCTCCGTGTGGGAGGGGAGGATTGGGGACTTCTTCAGGATAGAGGAAAGATACCACAATCCGGGACGGTTGGAAACAGCAAGGCAAGGATTTTGAGACAAGAGATGCAAAGAATTTTAGGGCGTAAACTGTTGATTGCTTCCCGTGGTAGAGTTAATGGGTCTTTTCAGGAAGTTCCTAAAATGAACAATCAAGCCATTTGCTTGGGCAAGGGTGTCTTGGAATAGTAAAGTCATGCTAATGAAACAGTGGACTCCCAAAGTGATGTAAATATAGATGGTAAGATAGGTGGGGTTAGGGAGTTTCAGTTCTCAGTGCGCAGGCTGGGTGTGAGGGTAAATGGTTTCAGCTCTCAGACGCAGCATGTAAACTTTTGCTATTATTGCAGCCCAAACTTGAGATAATAAATTGTTACTTATTCTCTTTTAGGAGGACATAGATTTTATAATTTTTTTGTGTGCCAAGTAAATCGATTATTTTGAAAGAATGCAAGCTTTAAGAAAAAAGAAAATATATGATATGTAGTAAAATAAAATTATACATGATGATATATGAAGTTAGAAATATTCCTTTACATCTGTTTATGTGTTTTTTTTGCATGTCTTGCATCCAAAGAGAATCTGGAAAAACTCTTTCCATTGATGTGGACTTAGAAATGGCGAGCAGTTAACAAAAAAAGAATGGATTTCTTCTATGGTAATAACCAATATTCACTTGAGAAAGAGATCAATAGAATTTCTTTACAGGAACCAGTATGATTGCAGTTTACTTTTGTTAGGAGTTGAGTGAGATGGAAGTGTGATAGGGGAGGGGCTAGTGTTTATTATGAGGTTACTATATGCCAGATGCTGTATTAGGCACTGGCATTTATTTTCTTACTGCATGCTTAAATGTACAGTAGATACAGTATTTTTATTTTCAATATGAGAAAAACAATGCTTGAGAGGTATAACTTATGAAAAGAGTACTAGTTTGGGATTCGTATGTTTTGGGACCCACCGATTAAGAATAGACAGATTAACAGCAAAGTTCTACTCGTGAAGAGCAGCTAGGGATGAGGGTTTATATACCAACGTTAGGGAAAGGGGAGAAATAAATGGAACAATTTCCATTGGAAGACAGGTGGGCTTTTAGGGGAACACATGGAAGATAGGATAGCTTGTGATAATGTTTGTTTCTGCAATTTCTCATCCAAGTGCAAGTGCGGGGTCTTTTACCTGGCAGTGAAGCTCGCTTGCCTGCCCACCCAGGAGAGGATTTATAGCTGCTTCACTCTTCGAAGGCTCTGCCTTTAGTGAGATGAGGAAAGCTCTGAAGGCTTCTTTCCACAACAGCTCTATCTCTGACGTCTTCAGTTGAAAATCATCTTTATACCGTTTTGGGTCCCTACATTTGGAAGGGAAAGGGAGAGAGTGTTCCTTAATATGCAGTAGAAACTGTTTTTATTTATTTACTTTTTAAAATATTTATGTATTTATTTATATTTTATTTGGCTGCGTCGGGTCTTAGTTGCGGCATGTGGGATCCAGTTCCCCGTACAGGGATCAAACCTAGGCCCCCTGCATTGGGAGCGCTTAGTCTTACCCACGGGACCACCAGGGAAGTCCCTATTTTTATTTTCAAGATGAAAAAGTAAGAATAGTAAATGTGATTAGGTATATTTTTAAAATAAATATTTAGGTTATGTGGGAGATCACTTGGGGTGCTATTCCCAGTGTGACTTCTAAGAAACATTAGTTTCACAGAATGCTCTATGAAGAGGGGTTCTTAGTGAAGCAGCTTTAGGAACACTGCATACTGTTATGGAGTCGTGATGCACATAAGTAAATCAAAGACTCTATGATGTCATATACTGAAAGAAATCTAGCTTTTTTGACCCTATTTTTCTCAAAGTTATTTGACTTTGTGACACTATTTTCCCATGTACACCTACTAGCATTCCACAGAAGTCATGTTCTTCTGGATATATGAAAAAACAAATTGTAAGAACATCAATGTAATAATATTATACAGTACTTCACAGTTTATTGTTGCATGTATCATCTTACTTAACCCTTAGGACATGTAGAGGCAGATACTCACAGTTAAGAGTATCTAAGATCTGTTAGAGAGAATACGTAAGCTGTTGGTTCAGAAACCGGCCCCTGTGCTCAGAGGACAAGGAGAGACTGAAGAAAGAGGCAGCCCCTCCAGATTGGAAGGTAGCAGGTTTAATAAACAAGGGAACTTGCAAGGCTTGTCTTGGGTGGCCGCAAGATGAGTAGATCTGCACCCGCCCGCCAGAATCCTGAAGTTCACATAGAGGCATTAACTGCTGGGTTCAGTCACATAGACTGTCCAGATGGTCTCAGCAGCACCTTACCCTCTCAAGGCTGCATCCTTGGGACAGCTCCCAGTATGGGCACAGGGGGCGGAGCATGCACTCCAAACACACGGGAGTGGGTGAGGAGCATGTGACTGCCCAGGTCCAGCTTGAGGGTCAGCGTCCTCTTGATCACCTCCTCCAGACATAAGCTCCTCCCAGACAACTTCCAAATCTCAACGGCCTATTCACACAGTGAAGATTTTTTTTTTTTTTCTCACACCAAAGTCCAAAGAGGGTTGAGATAGGAGGCACCTGTAGGGAAGGAAAAAAATTACTTTTCCTCTCCTTATCTTAGTTTCATTGGCTGGGGCCTCACAGATTACACTGAGAAAAGACAGATGAACAAGAGAAAAACAGGTTTATTAACACGTGCATCCCACTTATATATGGAAATACTCAGCGATGAGTAACTTTAAGGAGTGGTTAGAATTTGGGCTTCTAAAGCATCTTAGCGAAGAACAGTAATTTTGTAGAGAAGCGAGAAGACAAAAGATATGGACTTTGAGCTTCTGGGTTGGCAAATGGTGGGAAGGAAAATACACGAAGAAAGCAATGGTGGATAAGGGCTAGTGAGTAAGGTGTGCGGTGTAGAGCCTCCCTCAGCGCCGGCTATCTCTGCTAGTCAGGTTGTTATCCCCTTCCTGGTACGGGAAGCTGGGGACAGGAGGTCACCTGCACAAGGGGAATTCATGTCCTGTTTTCAGGTAGATGGGAGAGGCCAGAGACCTCATTCTGTGTCTGCCTCTTTTCACTTGCCTTCAGCTTAAAATAACCCTCATGTTGGAGTGGCATATTTGGGGGTGGCAAATTCTACTACCCTTCCCCCGCTCTGCCCAGGTTCATTCAGGGGTGACTCAGGCTCCTTTCTGTCATTCTAGGCCTCAGGGCCATGAAATTCTCCAGTAGGTCTTTTGTGTTGTTGGCAGATGGGGAAAGAGGGTATGAAAGGTCACATGGGAGGCTTTAGGGTCCAAGCCTGGAAGTGTCACACATCGCCTTCCCTCACATTCTGTTAGCTAGAACCCGGTCACATGGGCTCACCTAACTGCAGGGGAGGCTGGGCAATGCCATCTGCCTGCAAGCCGCGGAGGAATATGACATAGGATTGGTGAGGTGAACATATGGCGTTTTCTCTGCCATGGTAGAATTTTAGGTCAGATAGATCTGGATATGGATCCCTTCTAATTGAGCAACCGTTCGTTATGATTCATTCAGTATGTCCAGGCATGTGATTTCACTTTATTTCTTTCATTCACCCCAGTATAAAATAGGGTGGATGGTTCTCACATACTACTTCAGGGGCATTTGGGATACAAGGAGTGATGGAGTTTGAATAGTAGGTTTCGGGGAAAACTAAATGATTATTCCATTTGGAACATAGTGGACATGAAACCTCTGGTCCCATAGCTTCTTTCTTATAATACTCTGTGTCTAATATATCCTGGGCCTCTCCCTGATCCTGTTTCAACCACAGATAACAACACGTCTCAGGGATCCTCCGCTCAGAGCTCTTCCGTATCGTTCTCCACACCAAGAAGCTTTATCAGTCTTCCTTATGCTCCCAGAGTGTCCTGTCATGCATGATCCTAAGAACTGGATGACTCTGGTGGTTCCGTTTGCAGAGGCTGTTCATAACATGACTGGCCAATCTTCACAAGTCCTGAGTAAGTGTGATTACCTTTATGTCACTTTATCTGTATTCTCAATAGAGAGTCACTGTCTGAAGTAGAAGTTGTAGCAAATTTTAGATAGTTTGCAAAATACTACACAAATGTTTGAATATGTGGTATGTGCATTATTGAAAACATTAACCTAAAGCTATTGTCAAATCCAAGTTTGTGTGCCTGATGCACAGTGAGGCCAAACAAACCGAAGCATTGGAGTTTGGAGCAGAGAAAGGTTTATTTCAAGTGCCAAGCAAGGAGAATGGGCAGTTTATGCTCAAAAGACCTAAACTCCCTGATGGGTCTCAGGGAATAGTTTTTAAAGGCAAATTTTCAGGGAGGGCTGCAGAGTGTGTGACTTTCTTCTGACTGGTTGGTGGTGAGGTAACAGGATGGTGCTCTAGGAATCTCGGTCATCGGCTTTCTTGTTGTAACCAGTCTGGGGTTCAAGTGCTTATGGTCAGCCTGAAGTTACCATCTTCCACCTGGGTTGGGGTCTTAGTTCCTGTAGAAGCACTCAGAGATATGTGTCAGACTGTCTTGTATATCCCTTGGGGAGGAACCAGGACCCTGCCCCATCTCTGCACTATTGTTTCCTGACTGGCTTTCCTTCCTTTCTGCATTCCCTCACTTCCTAATTAGTAACAGTTTGAATCTGCCCTTTGGAACTCAGGGAAGGTCTCGGAGGTTTAAGCCTTTTTTCCTGCAATCAAGAAGCAGGAGGCACGGAAAGCCTTTTGTACCTGGGAGCGCCCCACAGGGTCCTGCACGGTTTCGAAGCTATTATAATCATTACTCTATCATCACAAAGCATGTGTAGTTCTTAGACTTGGTCATGGCCTTGACATCAGAATTTAATAACCATAGAGTATCCAGTCAAGATAAATCCATACTTTGAAACTTTATGTTGTTTTAAAACTTTAGACATTTTGACCAGAGGTGAGGAAAAAAATGTTTAACTTTGTGTTCTTGTTTTATATTTTATTCAATGCCATGGGATATCCTTTTACAACTTTGAGCTAATGTTCAAGGTCCAGAGCTTAAAAGGTATGAAGGTGAAATGTATGGTGAATTATAAGCTACCTAGTTCCCCTCCCAGAAAACAGTTACAGAGTGGAGTTTCTTGTGTAACCTTTGAAAGATATTCTGTCTATATAAAAACATATAGAAATAATAATTCTTTTTAAAAATGGCAGCATACATTCTTTGGCAACTTGCTTTTTTCCACTAAACAGTATATCTTGGAGATCATTATGTTACAGCACCTATACGACTGCCTCATTCCATTTAATGGCTGAGTAGTATTCTGTTGGGAGGATATACATAAATTTTTGCTATTATAACAGTTCTAACATGCATTTCTTTGTACATACATAAATTTACACGGGCAGGGAAATGTCCAGAAAGCAAAATTACTGGGTCAAATTGTATGTGCGTTTTAAATCTTGAGAGATTTTGCCAAATGACCCTCCACAGAAGTCAGGGCCACCATGTTGTCCAACTTTAAGTGGTTACCATTCACATTGTCACCCTTGGAATTGGGCAACATAGCTCTGACAGAAGATGTACCAGTTTATACTTAATCAGTAAATATGAGAGCATCAGCCCACACACTTTGCCACAGTGTGAACCAAACTTTGGTCTATACCATTCTGAAAAGAAGAATCTCTCTTTTTTTTTTTTTTTTTTTTTTTTTTTGGGCAGGCCACGCTGCTTGTGGGATCTTAGTTCCCCGACCAGGGATCAAACCTGGGCCCCCTGCAGTGGAAGCGTGAAGTCCTAACCACTGGACAGCCAGGGAATTCCCAAGAATCTCTCTCTTTTTTTTTTTTTTTTTAATTTATTTTCTTTTGCTGCATTGGGTCTTTGTTGCTGTCCGCGGGCTTTCTCTAGTTGCGGCGAGCAGGGGCTACTCTTTGTTGCGGTGCGCGGGCTTCTCATTGCAGTGGCTTCTCTTGTTGCGGAGCATGGGCCCTAGGCACATGGGCTTCAGTAGCTGTGGCACGCGGGCTCAGTAGTTGTGGCTCATGGGCTTAGTTGCTCCGCAGCATATGGGATCTTCCCGGACCAGGGATAAAACCTGTGTCCCCTGCCTTGGCAGGTGGATTCTTAACCACTGCGCCACCAGGGAAGCCCCCAAGAATCTCTTAATTTGAATTTGAATTTTCTTATTATGAATGAAGTTGTGCTGGTTTTCCTATATTCAGTTCCATTTGTGCATCATATTCTAGAAACTATTAGTTATCCCCCTTACCTATTTTTCCATTTGTTGTTAGTATCTTTCTTTTTTTTTAGAAGCTTTTAAACTACTAAGACAATTCTTTTTTTTTTTTTTTGCAGCATCTTCCCATATCACTTATTTATTTTATTATTTTAAATTAATTTTTATTGGAGTATAGTTGCCTTACAATGTTGTGTTGGTTTCTGCTGTACAGCAAAATGAATCAGCTATACATATATGACAATTCTTTATCCATAGTATGAGTTGTAATTTTTTTCTTTAGGTTACTAAAATTTTTTTTACTTTGTGGTATTTTTGCCATGCATAATTATTTTTAAACATTTTTATGCAGCCTACTATATTAACATTTTCTTTTATGGTTTCTGAATTTGGGTCATACCTCAAAAAGTTTACCTCATGATGAAATTTAAAGATTTCCCATGCTCCCATTAGAATTTTTATTGTTTCATTTTTTAAGTTGATTTTTATAGGATTATAGCTGACTTATAATGTTGTGTTAGTTTCTGCTGTACAGCAAAGTGAATCAGTTATATATATATACATATATCCACTCTTGTTTAGATTCTTTTCCAATACAGGTCATTCAGAGTACTGAGTACAGTTCCCTGTGCTATACAGCAGGTTCTTATTAGTTATCTATTTTATATGTAGTAGTGTGTATATGTCAATCCCAATCTCCCAACTTATCCCTCCCCCACATTGTTTCATTTTTATGTTTAAATCTTTGAACTATATGGAGTTTATCTTGATTAAACTTCATTTTTTTTCTGGATCAGTTTCCAGTTGTCACACATTTATTAAATGATCTGTTTCATTCCCCACTATGATGCCACCTTCATCATATACTAAAGTCTCATGTGTATTTGGGTCCATTTGTGAAGTCTCTGCTAAATTAATCTGCCTTTCATGCATCTGGGTCATACTATTTTAGTTACATTAGTTTGAAAATATATTTTAACACTTGATATGTTTGTTTTTGAGAATTGTCTTTTAAAGGTACAAAAATTCAGTTTGTAACCTCAGTTATATTAAAATATTGTTACTGAGCTAATTTAAAAATATATCCATCTATACAAGGTGTTCATAAAGTCTGAAAACATAGATAATATTATTTTATTTTTTACAGATTAAAAATGTCCTTGATGACATTATATGTCTTGACTGTATGTGTGTGTGTATATGTATGTGCGTTTGTATTTGTTTATTCACCTATGTATGTTTTCAGACTTTATAGATAACCTATGGAAGTTTCAGTTTGAAAATCATGAAGTCAATCAAGTAATCAAGCATAAATATGAACTATCAACAAAATTTTTCAGAAACCTGAATTTGAGCTTTTAATTCCAAAGATACTTTATCAGGGAAAAAAATTTTTTTTCCAGATCTGTGAGTAATAAATGTTGTCCAGGATGTTATCCTTCGAAAAGATATTTTATGGGTTATGCCATCAGAAATGGAAAATACGATCTATTTCTTACCTTAAAGAACTTAGAAGCTGAGGGAGATTTTTTGGGGGTGCATATTTATCATGGGTGATATTACACCCCTCAGGGCAGTGTTGGGCATCTTTGCAAGCATCCTCTCTCAACACACTGGTCCAGATGCTTAAAACTGCCATCGTCTCTGTTTTGTTGGACTGAAACCATTCAGTCACCACAATGTTAAAGCTCTTCTAGAAGTGATGAAAGAAGTGTATAAGGTAAGGGTTCATTTAAAGGAATGTATATACCATTTTACTAAATCAAGATCTCTTAGTTCTTAGTCATTTGGAGGCTTGTTTTGTTTTATTTTCCACATCAAGAATGAAAATATTTTATTTAGCCCTTAATAATTCAGAATTTTGCTTGTTTTGCTAACTGGATAAATGCTGGTGGAATATGTTACATATTATATATAATATATTAGAGGCACAAATACTCAGATAGGAGAATGATTCAGCATTTTCATAATAAAACATAATCCAGAAGTAACCTAAAGCTACTAATAAACCTAATGATTATTGGAGGATAGGGAGGAGCCAGAGCATTTTAAATAAAATAATTAAATTGATATTGTTCAGTTGAAAAATAATTAGCTAAAGTAAGATGCTTTTATAAATATAAATTGCTCAATTGTCAATCAAAGCAAATTTCACCACAAAATATCGATCTCAATAGGAGAAAATATTATGTACAAAAGTTAGTGCTGGGACTTCCCTGGTGGCGCAGTGGTTTAGAATCTGCCTGCCAATGCAGAGGACACGGGTTTGATCCCTTATCTGGGAAGATCCCACATGCCACAGAGCAACTAAGCCCGTGCGCCACAACTACTGAGCCTGCGCTCTAGAGCCCGCGAGCCACAACTACTGAGCCTGCGTGCCACAACTACTGAAGCCTGTGTGCCTAGAGCTTGTGCTACGCAACAAGAGAAGCCACCTCAATGAGAAGCCCATGCACCGCAATGAAGAGTAGCCCCTGCTCGCCACAACTAGAGAAAAGCCCGTGCGCAGCAATGAAGACCCAACACAGCCCAAAATAAATAAATAAATAAATTTATTTAAAAAAAAAGTTAGTGCTTTTCAGAAGTAATAATGCACTGATATTTCTAAAGTAGTGTATTTCTTCCCATCTTTATTGAGATATAACTGATATAGAACATTGTGTAAGTTTAAGGTGTACAACGTGTTGATTTGATACACTTATGTATCGTAAAACGCTTATACATTACAAAATGATTACCACCATAGCTTTAGCTAATACCTCCATCACCTCATATAGTTACCATTTTTAACTGTGGTGAGAACACTTAAGATCTACTCTCTTAGCAACTTTCAACTATATAGTACAGTATTGTTAACTACAATATAATCACCATGCTGTACATTAGATCCACAGAACTTATTCATCTTATAACTAGAAGTTTGCACCCTTTGACTAACATTTCTCCATTTCCCCCACCCCCCCAACTATGGAAACTACCAATCTACTCTGTTTCTATGAGTTTAGCTTTTTTAGATTCCATGTATAAGTGATAACCTACTGTATTTGTCTTTCTCTGTTTGACTTACTTCACTTAGCATAATGTCCTCACGGTCCGTCCATGTTGTTGCAAATGGCAGGATTTCCTTGTTTCTCATGGCTGAATAATATTCCAGTGTGTGTGTGTGTGTGTGTGTGTGTGTGTGTGTGTGTGTATACACCATATCTTCTTTATCCATTCATCTGTCCGTGGACACTTAGGTTGTTTCCCTGTCTTGGCTATTCTAAATAATGCTGCAATGAACATGGGGCTGTAGATATCTCTTTGAGATTGTGATTTCATTTCCTTTGGATATATACTCAAAAGTGGGATTGCTGGATCATATGGTAGTTCTAGCTTTAATTTTTTAAGGAAGCTCCATACTGTTTTCCATAGTGGCTGCACCAATTTACATTCCCACTAACAGTGCACAAAGGTTCCCTTTTCTCCACATCCTCACCAGGACTTATCTTTTGTCTTTTTAATGATAGCCATTCTAACAGGTATGAGGTGATACCATACTGTGGATTTGATTTGCACTTCCCTGATGATTCGTGATGTTGAGCACCTTTTCATGTACTTGTTAGCCATCTGTATGTCTTCTTTGAAAAAATATCACTTCCTCTGCCCATTTTTTAATTGGATTGTTTGATTTTTTTTTTCTCTGTTATATGACTTCTGTATATTTTCTGTATATATTTTGGATATCAATCCTTTATCAGATATATGGTTTGCAAATTTTTTCTCACATTCCATAGGTTGCCTTTTCATTTTGTTGATTGTTTCTTTTGCTGTGCAGAAGCTTTTCAGTTTGATGTAGTCTCATTTATTAATTATTGTTTTTGTTGCTTGTGCTTTTGGTGTCATATCCAAAAAATCATTGCCAAGAACAATGTCAAGGAGCTTTCCCCTGATGTTTTCTTCTAGGAGTTTTATGGATTTAGGTCTTCTGCTTAAGTCTTTAATCCATTTCAAGATAATTTTTCTGAGTGGTGTAAGATTGGGGTTCAATTTCATTCTTCTGCATGTGGTTATCCAGTTATCCCAGTTGCATTTATGGAGGAGATTATTCTTTCCCCAGAGAGTATTCTTGGCTCCATTGTCAAATACTAGTCAATCAAATATGTGAGAGTTTATTTCTGGACTCTTGTTTCTGTTCCATAGGTCTATTCCTCTGTTTTTCTGCCAGTACCATACCGTTTTGATTACTATAGCTTTGTAGTATAGCTGTAAATCAGGACATGTGATACCTCCAGCTTTGTTCTTCTTTTCAGGATTGATTTGTTTATTCAGGGTCTTTTGTGATCTCATACAGATTTTAGGATTGTTTTTTCTATTTTGTGAAAAATGCCATTAGAATTGTGAGAGAGATTGCATTGCATTTATAGATGGCTTTAGGTAGTATGGACTTTTTTTTTTTTTTTTTTTTTTATGGCTGTGTTGGGTCTTCGTTTCTGTGCGAGGGCTTTCTCTAGTTGCGGCAAGTGGGGGCCACTCTTCATCGCGGTGCGCGGGCCTCTCATTATCGCGGCCTCTCTTGTTGCGGAGCACAGGCTCCAGACGCACAGGCTCAGTAATTGTGGCTCACGGGCCTAGTTGCCCCGTGGCATGTGGGATCCCCCCAGACCAGGGCTCGAACCCATGTCCCCTGCATTGGCAGGCAGATTCTCAACCACTGCGCCACCAGGGAAGCCCCCGTAGTATGGACATTTTAACAGTACTCTCCCAATCCATGAACATTGGATATCTTTTCATTTATTTGTGTTTTCTTCAATTTCTTTCATCAACATCTTATAGCTTTCAGTGTACAGATCTTTCACCTCCTTGGTTAAATTTATTCCTAAGTATTTTATTGTTTTTGATGCTTTTGTGAATGGCCAGTTAGAGTTTTAAGAAGACAAATAAGAATCCTGAGGAGTCAAATATTTTTAAAAGTAAAAGGGAAATGTTTGACATAAAATAATTGGAGATTTAAAAAGTAAGAAACTTTATGAAGACTTAAAAAGATGTTTGGTAATGGACTCCTTTTGTTTAGAAAAAGTGGACATTACAATTTGTAGTTTCATCATATTTTTCATTCTTGATATTAGTTATTTACCTCTTTATTTTATTTTTTTTTAGTTCAGTCTTACCAGGAAGGTTTTTTTGTAAGACCCAACCTTTTAATTTGTTGATCTTCTCTCCTATACATCTGCTTTTTATTTCCTTAATTTATGTTTGTAGATTTCTTATTTCCTGCCTTCTATCTCTTGGATTAATTTGGATTAATTGGATGTGATGGAGGCTTATTTATAACATTGATTTTCTAGCATTGCTTCTTCTGGGAAGCCTTCTAGAACCCCTAAAGTCCTTCTCCAATAAAAACTGTATCCTAGGTGCCTGATGACTTGTTTTTACCTACTAGATCATGGTTTGGCGATCTATGCCCATAGGCAGCCTCCTGTTTTTATAAAGAAAATTTTATTGAGGCACATCCATACTCACTTATTTACTTATTGTCTAAGGGTGTTTCATGCTACAAAATGGCAGGGTTGAATAGTTGCACCAGAAACTGTATGATCCGAAGCTCAAAATATTTACTATCTGGATTTAAGAGTTTGCTGACTACTCTTCTAGACAGTAAGCGATGTATAAACCAGGACAATTTTTAGCGTATGTTTTGTCTCATGCCTGATAAATAGTGTGTGCTAAATTAATATTCACTAATTCATAGAGAAAGGGATGAATTTGTCAAAAGTACCTTAGATTGTTTCATGCTTTTATCCTCAAGATCTAGAAACTGTTTCCAGTGAACCTGTGCCCTAGGAATTGGTTTACTAATCTCCACTGGCAATGTTTCATATCTTTTACAATATTTGTAAAAATTGGAGAAATTATGGATCAAAAAATGGAAGTTTTCTAGAACTCTACTTCATCATTGACCAATGCATTGGGTTTATAGAGCTCTATTCTAATTATCTATATGCTAGCCATATATAAAAATAGATGAAATCACTTATTGATTGAAAATGAAAATCACAGGTCATATTCTCTATAAGGTAAACAAAGCTAATTGTCAACTACCAGAAATACTTTCAACATAAATGAACTATCCACTTTGTTGAACTTCTATGAAGAGAGAAGAAGAGTGATCTGTAGGGATAAAAACCTGGTAAGAATATCATTTTTACTTTCTGAAGTTTTTCATACTTTAAAGGGGGAACACATTAGTAGCTAGGTAGGTATCTTTTTTGATAAATTAAGATTTGAAAATTTCCTCATTGCAGTGCTGAATTTGCTTAAGTAGATGATCATGGAAAACTTAAACACCTTTCAGTCACAAAACAAATGCATTGCTCGGAGATTAACCAAGATGGCGGAGTAGAAGGACGTGCTCTCACTCCCTCTTGCGAGAGCACCAGAATCACAACTGGCTGCTCTACAATCATCGACAGGAAGACACGGGACTTCACCAAGGAGGATACCCCACGTCCAAGGACAGAGGAGAAGCCACAGTGAGACGGTAGGAGGGGCGCAATCAGAGTAAAATCAAATCCCATAACTGCTGGGTGGGTGACTCACAGACTGGCGAGCACTTATACCACAGAAGTCCACCCACTGGAGTGAAAGTTCTGAGCCCCACGTCAGGCTTCCCAACCTGGGGGTCCGGCAACGGGAGGAGGAATTCATAGAGAATCAGACTTTGAAGCCTAGTGGGAATTGATTGCAGGACTTCAACAGGACTGGGGGAAACAGAGACCCCACTCTTGGAGGGCACACACAAAATAGTGTGTGCATCGGGACCCAGGGGAAGGAGCAGTGACCCTGGGGGAGACTGAACCAGACATAACTGCTGGTGTTGGGGGGTCTCCTGCAGAGGCGGGGGCTGGCTCTGTTTCACCGTGGGGACAAGGACACTGGCAGCGGAGGTTCTGGGAAGTACTCCTTGGCGTGAGCCCTCCCAGAGTCTGCCATTAGCCCCACCAAAGAGCCCGGGTAGGCTCCAGTGTTGGGTTGCCTCAGGCAAAACAACCAACAGGGAGGGAACCCAGCCCCACCCATCAACAGTCAAGTGGATTAAAGTTTTACGGAGCTCTGACCGCCACAGCAACAGTCAGCTCTACCCACCTCCAGAGCCTCCCATCAAGCCTCTTAGATAGCCTCAACCACCAGAGGGCAGACAGCAGAAGCAAGAAAAACTACAGTCCTGCAGCCTGTGGAACAGAAACCACATTTACAGAAAGATAGACAAGATGAAAAGGCAGAGGGCTATATACCAGATGAAGGAACAAGAAAAAACCCCAGAAAAACAACTAAATGAAGTGGAGATAGGCAACCTTCCAGAAAAAGAATTCAGAATAATGATAGTGAAGATGATCCAGGACCTTGGAATAAGAATGGAGGCAAAGATTGAGAAGATGCAAGAAATGATTAACAAAGACCTAGACGAATTAAAGAACAAACAAACAGAGTTGACCAATACAATAACTGAAATGAAAACTACACTAGAAGGAATCAATAGTAGAATAACTGAGGCAGAAGAACGGATAAGTGACCTGGAAGACAGAATGGTGGAATTCACTGCTGCGGAACAGACTAAAGAAAAAAGAACGAAAAGAAATGAAGACAGCCTAAGAGACCTCTGGGACAACATTAAACGCAACAACATTCACATTATAGGGGTCCCAGAAGGAGAAGAGAGAGAGAAAGGACCAGAGAAAATATTTGAAGAGATTATAGTCGAAAACTTCCCTAACATGGGAAAGGAAATAGCCACCCAAATCCAGGAAGCGCAGAGAGTCCCATACAGGATAAACCCAAGGAGAAGCACGCCGAGACACATAGTAATCAAATTGGCGAAAATTAAAGACAAAGAAAAATTATTGAAAGCAGCAAGGGACAAACGACAAATAACATACAAGGGAACTCCCATAAGGTTAACAGCTGATTTCTCAGCAGAAACTCTACAAGCCAGAAGGGAGTGGCATGATATATTTCAAGTGATGAAAGGGAAGAACCTACAACCAAGATTACTCTACCCAGCAAGGATCTCATTCAGATTCGATGGAGAAATCAAAAGCTTTACAGACAAGCAAAAGCTAAGAGAATTCAGCACCACCAAACCAGCTCTACAACAAATGTTAAAGGAACTTCTCTAAGTGGGAAACACAAGATAAGAAAAGGACCTACAAAAACAAACCCAAAACAATTAAGAAAATGGTGATAGGAACATACATATCGATAATTACCTTAAACGTGAATGGATTAAATGCTCCAGCCAAAAGACACAGGCTTGCTGAATGGATACAAAAACAAGACCCATATATATGCTGTCTACAAGAGACCCACTTTAGACCTAGGGACACATACAGACTGAAAGTGAGGGGATGGAAAAAGATATTCCATGCAAATGGAAATCAAAAGAAAGCTGGAGTAGCTATACTCATATCAGATAAAATAGACTTTAAAATAAAGAATGTTACAAGAGACAAGGAAGGACACTACATAATGATCAAGGGATCAATCCAAGAAGAAGATATAACAATTATAAATATATATGCACCCAACATAGGAGCACCTCATTACATAAGGCAACTGCTAACAGCTATAAAAGAGGAAATTGACAGTAACACAATAATAGTGGGGGACTTTAACACCTCACTTACACCAATGGACAGATCATCCAAAATGAAAATAAATAAGGAAACAGAAGCTTTAAATGACACAATAGACCAGATAGATTTAATTGATATTTATAGGACATTCCATCCAAAAACAGCAGATTACACGTTCTTCTCAAGTGCGCACGGAACATTCTCCAGGATAGATCACATCTTGGGTCACAAATCAAGCCTCAGTAAATTTAAGAAAATTGAAATCATATCAAGCATCTTTTCTGACCACAACGCTATGAGATTAGAAATGAATTACAGGGGAAAAAACGTAAAAAACACAAACACATGGAGGCTAAACAATACGTTACTAAATAACCAAGAGATTACTGAAGAAATCAAAGAGGAAATCAAAAAATACCTAGAGACAAATGACATTGAAAACACGACAACCCAAAACCTATGGGATGCTGCAAAAGCAGTTCTAAGAGGGAAGTTTATAGCTATACAAGCCTATCTAAAGAAACAAGAAAAATCTCAAGTAAACAATCTAACCTTACACCTAAAGAAACTAGAGAAAGAAGAACAAACAAAACCCAACGTTAGCAGAAGGAAAGAAATCATAAAGATCAGAGCAGAAATAAATGAAATAGAAACAAAGAAAACAATAGCAAAGATCAATAAAACTAAAAGCTGGTTCTTTGAGAAGATAAACAAAATTGATAAGCCATTAGCCAGACTCATCAAGAAAAAGAGGGAGAGGACTCAAATCAATAAAATCGGAAATGAAAAAGGAGAAGTTACAACAGACACCGCAGAAATACAAAGCATCCTAAGAGGCTACTACAAGCAACTTTATGCCAATAAAATGGACAACCTGGAAGAAACAGGCAAATTCTTAGAAAAGCACAACCTTCCAAGACTGAACCAGGAAGAAACAGAAAATATAAACAGACCAATCACAAGCACTGACATTGAAACTGTGATTAAAAATCTTCCAACAAACAAAAGTCCAGGACCAGATGGCTTCACAGGTGAATTCTATCAAACATTTAGAGAAGAGCTAACACCCATCCTTCTCAAACTCTTCCAAAAAACTGCAGAGGAAGGAACACTCCCAAACTCATTCTCTGAGGCCACCATCACCCTGATACCAAAACCAGACAAAGATACTACAAAAAAAGAAAATTACAGACCAATATCACTGATGAATATAGATGCAAAAATCCTCAACAAAATACTAGCAAACAGAATCCAACAACACATTAAAAGGATCATACACCACGATCAAGTGGGATTTATCCCAGGGATGCAA
This sequence comes from Eubalaena glacialis, assembly GCF_028564815.1. Classification (NCBI taxonomy): domain Eukaryota; kingdom Metazoa; phylum Chordata; class Mammalia; order Artiodactyla; family Balaenidae; genus Eubalaena; species Eubalaena glacialis. The sequence continues at coordinate 146,805,294 of NC_083720.1, read as the reverse complement.
GGATTCTTCAATATACGCAAATCAATCAATGTGATACACCATATTAACAAATTGAAGAATAAAAACCATATGATCATCTCAATAGATGCAGAAAAAGCTTTTGACAAAATTCAACACCCATTAATGATAAAAACTCTCCAGAAAGTGGGCACAGAGGGAACCTACCTCAACATAATAAAGGCCATATACGACAAACCCACAGCAAACATCATTCTCAACGGTGAAAAACTGAAAGCATTTCCTCTAAGATCAGGAACGAGACAAGGATGTCCACTGTCACCACTATTATTCAACATAGTTCTGGAAGTCCTAGCCACGGCAATCAGAGAAGAAAAAGAAATAAAAGAATACAAATTGGAAAAGAAGACGTAAAACTGTCACTGTTTGCAGATGACATGATACTATACATAGAGAATCCTAAAACTGCCACCAGAAAACTGCTAGAGCTAATTAATGAATATGGTAAAGTTGCAGGATACAAAATTAATGCACAGAAATCTCTTGCATTCCTATACACTAATGATGAAAAATCTGAAAGAGATATTATGGAAACACTCCCATTTACCATTGCAACAAAAAGAATAAAATACCTAGGAATAAACCTACCTAGGGAGACAAAAGACCTGTATGCAGAAAACTATAAGACACTGATGAAAGAAATTAAAGATGATACCAACAGGTGGAGAGATATACCATGTTCTTGGATTGGAAGAATCAATATTGTGAAAATGACTATACTACCTAAAGCAATCTACAGATTCAATGCAATCCCTATCAAATTACCAATGGCATTTTTTACAGAGCTAGAACAAATCATCTTAAAATTTGTATGGAGATACAAAAGACCCCGAATAGCCAAAGCAGTCTTGAGGGAAAAAAACGGAGCTGGAGGAATCAGACTCCCTGACTTCAGACTATACTACAAAGCTACAGTAATCAAGACAATATGGTACTGGCACAAAAACAGAAACACAGATCAATGGAACAGGATAGAAAGCCCAGAGATAAACCCACGCACCTATGGTCAACTAATCTATGACAAAGGAGGTAAAGATATACAATGGAGAAAAGACAGTCTCTTCAATAAGTGGTGCTGGGAAAACTGGACAGCTACATGTAAAAGAATGAAGTTAGAATACTCCCTAACACCATACACAAAAATAAACTCAAAATGGATTAGAGACCTAAATGTGAGACTGGACACTATAAAACTCTTAGAGGAAAACATAGGAAGAACACTCTTTGACATAAATCACAGCAAGATCTTTTTTGATCCACCTCCTAGAGTAATGGAAATAAAAACAAAAATAAACAAATGGGACCTAATGAAACTTCAAAGCTTTTGCACAGCAAAGGAAACCATAAACAAGACGAAAAGACAACCCTCAGAATGGGAGAAAATATTTGCAAACGAATCAACGGACAAAGGATTAATCTCCAAAATATATAAACAGCTCATTCAGCTCAATATTAAAGAAACAAACACCCCAATCCAAAAATGGGCAGAAGACCTAAATAGACATTTCTCCAAAGAAGACATACAGATGGCCACGAAGCACATGAAAAGCTGCTCAACATCACTAATTATTAGAGAAATGCAAATCAAAACTACAATGAGGTATCACCTCACACCAGTTAGAATGGGCATCGTCAGAAAATCTACAAACAACAAATGCTGGAGAGGGTGTGGAGAAAAGGGAACCCTCTTGCACTGTTGGTGGGAATGTAAATTGATACAGCCACTATGGAGAACAATATGGAGGTTCCTTAAAAAACTAAAAATAGAATTACCATATGATCCAGCAATCCCACTACTGGGCATATACCCAGAGAAAACCGTAATTCAAAAAGACACATGCACCCGAATGTTCATTGCAGCACTATTTACAATAGCCAGGTCATGGAAGCAACCTAAATGCCCATCAACAGACGAATGGATAAAGAAGATGTGGTATATATATACAATGGAATATTACTCAGCCATAAAAAGGAACGAAATTGAGTCATTTGTTGAGACGTGGATGGGTCTAGAGACTGTCATACAGAGTGAAGTAAGTCAGAAAGAGAAAAACAAATATCGTATATTAACGCATGTATGTGGAACCTAGAAAAATGGTACAGATGAGCTGGGTTGCAGGGCAAAAGTTGAGACACAGATGTAGAGAACAGACATATGGACACCAAGGGGGGAAAACAGCGGTGGGGTGGGGATGGTGGTGTGCTGAATTGGGCGATTGGGATTGACATGTATACACTGATGTGTATAAAATTGATGACCAATAAGAACCTGCAGTATAAACAAACAAACAAAACAAAACAAAACAAAACAAACAAAAAAAACAAATGCATTTTCCTAGAAATTTGTTTCTAGTTAATATAGATTCTTACCAATTCTAAAAAGTGTGGAAGTAAATAATTCAAGGTGGTGAGGTAAAGGAATGAATGAAGTTTTCCTTTTCTTTTGATTATCAAAACTGTTATCTCTTTTTAATTATTAGATACCTGCAGAAAACCTCAGTCCCATTATTTTCAGTGATTTTCCATTTGTCTTTAATTTGCTCTCCAAAATTAAATTATTGCAAGCTAATTCCCATATAAAAATGCTGATATGTATGTCTTACTTTTTTATTATGTAAAATGTTCAAACATATACAAAATAGAGATAATGCTGTATTAAACCACAGCACACATTTTCAGCCATCATTAACATTTTGCCATACTTTCTTCATTTATCATTTTTGTTATTTTTGTAATTGTTACTATTTTTGCTAAAGTATAATATTTTAAAGCAAATCCCAGGCCCAATTTCTTTTCACCTCGCCATACTTCAGTACATTATTTCTGGTTGCTTCACTTTTGTTCATGCTGAGATTAATCAGTGGGTTCAGGTGGTGAACACATTCTTCCATTGTAATATTTCCCATCAACCTTTTTAAAAATAATTAAATCACAGTTGGTGTACAATATTATATAAGTTACAGGCGTACAATATAATGATTCACAATTTTTAAAGGTTATACTTCATTTATAGTTATTATAAACTATTGTCTATATTCCCCATGTTGTACAGTATACGCTTGTAGCTTATTTTATATCTAATGATTTGTGCCCCTTACTCCCTTACCCCTATATTGCCCCTCCCTGCTTCCCTCTCGCCACTGGTAACCGCTAGTTTGTTCTCTCTATCTGTGAGTCTGCTTCTTTTTTGTTTTATTCACTAGTTTGTTGTATTTTTTAGATTCCACATATAAGTGATATCATTCAGTATTTGTCTTTCTCTGTCTGACTTCCTTCACTTAGCATAATGCCCTCCAAGTCCATCCATGTTGCTGCAAATGGCAAGATTTCATTCTTTTTTATGGCTGAACAGTACTCCTTTGTATATATATATACCACATCTTTCTTATCCATTCATCCATTGATGGACACAGGTTGCTTTCATATATTGGCAATTGTAAATAATGCTGCTATGAGAAGAGTTAACACCTATCCTTCTCAAGCTATTCCAAAAAATTGCAGAGTAAGGAACACTTCTGAACTTATTCTATGAAGCCAGCATCACCTTGATACCAAAACCAGACAAAGATTTCACAAAAAAAGAAAATTACAGGCCAATATCACTGATGAACATACATGCAAAAATCCTCAACAAAGTACTAGCAAACCAAACCCAACAATATATTAAAAGGATCATACACCACGATCAAGCGGGATTTATCCCAGGGATGCAAGGATTTTTCAGTATCCACAAATTAATCAATGTGATATACCACATTAACAAATTGAAGAATAAAAGCCATCCGGTCATCTCAATAGATGCAGAAAGAGCTTTTGATAAAATTCGACATCCATTTATGATAAAAACTCTCCAGAAAGTGGGCATAGAGGGAACCCACCTCAACTTAATAAAGGCCATATATGACAAACCCACAGCTAACATCATATCCAATGGTGAAAAGCTGAATGCATTCTCTTTAAGAACAGGAACAAGGCAAGGATGCCCACTCTCACTACTTTTATTCAATATCGTTTTGGAAGTCCTAGCAACAGCAATCAGAGAAGAAAAAGAAATAAAAGGAATCCAAATTGGAAAGGAAGAGGTAAAACTGTCACTGTTCGCACATGACATGATGCTATACATAGAAAATCCTAAAGATGCCACCAAAAAACTATTAGAGCTCATCAATGAATTCGGTAAAGTTGCAGGATACAAAATTAATATACAGTAATCTGTTGCATTTTTATACACTAACAACGAGCTATCAGAAAGAGAAATTAAGGGAACAGTCTCATTTACATCAAAAAGAATAAAAAGCTAGGAATAAACCTAAGGAAGCAAAATACCTGTACTCTGAAAACTATAAGATGTTGATGAAAGAAATCAAAGATGTCACAAACAGATGGAAAGATACACTGTGTTCTTGGATTGGAAGAATCAATATTGTTAAAATGACCATACTAACCAAGGCAATCTACAGATTCAATGCAGCCCTTATCAAAATACCAATGGCATTTTTCACAGAACTAAAACAAGTAATTTTAAAATTTGTATGGAAACACAAAAGACCCCTAATAGCCCAAACAATCTTGAGAAAGAAGAACAGAGCTGGAGGAATCATGCTCCCTGACTTCAGACTATTCTACAAAGCTACAGTAATCAAACCAGTATGGTACTGGCACAAAAACAGACACATAGATCAATGGAACCAAATAGAGAGCTCAGAAGTAAACCCACACACTTATGGTCAGTTAATCTATGACAAAGGAGGCAAGAGTATACAATGGAGAAAAGACAGTCTCTTCAATAAGTGGTGCTGGCATATATACAATGGAATATTACTCAGCCATAAAAAGAAATGAAATGGAGGTATTTGTAATGAGGTGGATGGAGTTAGAGTCTGTCATACAGACTGAAGTAAGTCAGAAAGAGAAAAAGAAATACAGTATGCTAACACATATATATGGAATCTAAGGAAAAAAAAAAAAAAAAGGTCATGAAGAACCTAGTGGCAAGACGGGAATAAAGACACAGACGTACTAGAGAATGGACTTGAGGATATGGGGAGGGGGAGGGGTGAGATGTGACAGGGTGAGAGAGTGTCATGGACATATATACACTACCAAATGTAAAATAGATAGCTAGTGGGAAGCAGCCGCATAGCACAGGGAGATCAGCTCGGTGCTTTGTGACCACCTAGAGGGGTGGGATAGGGAGGGTGGGAGGGAGGGAGATGCAAGAGGGAAGAGATATGGGAACATATGTATATGTATAACTGATTCACTTTGTTATAAAGCAGAAACTAACACACCATTGTTAAGCAATTATACTTCAATAAAGATGTTTAAAAAAAATAATAAATTAAAAAAAAAAAAAGTGGTGCTGGGAAAACTGGACAGCTATATGTAAAAGAATGAAATTAGAACACTCCCTAACACCATACACAAAAATAAACTCAAAGATTAAAGACCTAAATGTGAGGCCAGATACTATAAAACTCTTAGAGGAAAACATAGGAAGAACACTCTTTGACATAAATCACAGCAAGATATTTTTTGACCCACCTCCTAGAGTAATGAGAATAAAAACAAAAATAAATAAATGGGACCTAATTAAACTTAAAAGCTTTTGCACAGCAAAGGAAACCAGAAACAAGACGAAAAGACAGCCCTCAGAATGGGAGAAAATATTTGCAAACAAAGCAACTGACAAAGGATTAATCTCCAAAATATACAAACAGCTCATGCAGCTCAATATCAAAAAAAACCAAACAACCCAATCAAAAAATGGGCAGAAGACCTAAATAGACATTTCTCCAAAGAAGACATACAGATGGTTGACAAACACATGAAAAGATGCTCAACATCACTAATTATTAGAGAAATGCAAATCAAAACTACAATGAGGTACCATCTCACACCAGTCAGAATGACCATCATCAAAAAAAGCTAGAAACAGTAAATGCTGGAGAGGGTGTGGAGAAAAGGGAACCCTCTTGCACTGTTGGTGGGAATGTAAATTGATACAGCCACTATGGAGAACAGTATGGAGGTTCCTTAAAAAACTAAAAATAGAACTACCATATGACCCAGCAGTCCCACTACTGGGCATATATCCAGAGAAAACCAGAATTCAAAAAGACACATGCACCCCAGTGTTTATTGCAGCAGTATTTACAGTAGCCAGGGCATGGAAGCAACGTAAATGTCCATCAACAGAGGAATAGATGAAGAAGATATGGTACATATGTACAATGGAGTATTACTCAGCCATAAAAATGAATGAAACTGGGTCATTTGTAGAGACATGGATGGACCTAGAGACTGTCATACAGAGTGAGGTAAGTCAGAAAGAGAAAAACAAATATTGTATATTAATGCATATATGTGGAATCTGAAAAAAGTGCTATAGACAATCTTATTTACAAAGACGAAATAGAGACACAGACGTAGAGAACAAACATTTGGATACCAAGGGGGAAAGGAGGGGGTGGGATGAATTAGGAGATTGGGAGTGACATATAAACACTATTGATACTATGTATAAAATAGATAACTAATGAGAACCTACTATATAGCACAGGGAACTCTACTCAGTGCTCTGTGGTGACCTAAATGGGAAGGAAGTCCAAAAAAGTGGGGATATATGTATATGTATAGCTGATTCACTTTACCGTACAGTATAAACTAACACAATATTGTAAAGAAACTATACTCCAATTAAATAAAAATAAAAAAAGAAACAGTATGGTACTGGCACAAAAACAGACACATAGACGAATGGAACTGAATAGAGAGCTCAGAAATAAACCCACACACTACGGTCAACTAATCTATGACAAAGGAGGCAAGAGTATACAATGGAGAAAACACAGTCTCTTCAATAAGTGGTGCTGGGAAAACTGGACAGCTACGTGGAAAAGAATGAAATTAGAACATTCTGTAACACCATATACAAAAATGAACTCAAAGTGGATTAAAGACCTAAATGTAAGACCACATACTATAAAACTCTTAGAGGAAAACATAGGCAGAACACTGTTTGACATAAATCGCAGCAATATTTTTTTTCGATCCGTCTCCTGGAGTAAGTAAATAAAAGCAAAAATGAACAAATGGACCTAGTTAAACTTAAGAGGTTTTGCACAGCAAAGGAAACCATTGACAAAACGAAAAGACAACCTACCGAATGGGAGAAAAATATTTGCAAATTATATGACTGATAAGGGATTAATATCCAACATATATAAACAGCTCATACAACTTAGCATCAAAAAAACAAACCACCCAATTAAAAAATGGGCAGAAGAGCTGAACAGACATTTTTCCAAAGAGGAAATGCAGATGGCCGACAGGCACATGAAAAGATGCTCAACATGGCTAATCATCAGGGAAATGCAAACCAAAACCGCAATGAGTTGTCCCCTCACACCTGTCAGAATGGCCATCATCAAAAAGAACACAAATAACAAATGTTGGTGAGGATGTGGAGAAAAGAGAACCCTCCTTCTGGGATAATGAGTATCCCAGAAGGAGAAGAGAAGGAGAAGGGAGCACAGAGCTTATTTAAAAATGTAATAGCTGAGGACTTCCCAAAGCTGGGAAAGGAACTGGATATACAAGTGCGTGAAGCTAATAGAACACCTTATTATCTCAATGCAAAAAGACCTTCTCCAAGGCACATTATATTAAAACTGTCAAAAGTCAGTGATAAAGAATTTTAAAGACAGCCGGGGAACAAAAGACAGCAACCTATAAAGATAGCCCACTAAACTATCAGCAGATTTCTCAGCAGAAACTCTACAGACTAGGGGAGAGTGGAATGACATGCTCAAAATATTGAAAGATAGAACCTGTCACCCAGTGTGGAGGAAAGGGAACCCTTGCACACTGTTGGTGGGAATGTAAATTGGTGTAGCACTGTGGTAAATAGTATGGAGGTTTCTCAAAAAACTAAAAATAGAACTGCCATATGACCCAGAAATTCCACTCCTGTGTATATAGTTGAATTTGAAAAGATACATGCATTCCATCAACCTTTAATGAATAATTTCATCCATTGCATTGTTAAAGTTTGAAAAATGGTGATATTTCTGATCTTATCATTCCTTCCAAAATTATTAACTGGAATTCTGTAAAGAACTTTTCCTTGTCAATCAGGGCCATTTGGTTACCCTGAAAAATATCAGTCATATATGAAGGTAGAATGATGCTTAATCTTTTTCCTTTAATGATTAAATGTTGCCAAATTACTGTATGTAGTGGTTGTACCAACTTATGTTGCTACCAGCAACGTATGAAAAGCTTCTTTCACACACTCTCACTGATGCAGTGTTACCAAGCTTTGTGATCTTTCCCAGATGTGATGGCTTAATCATGACATTTCAGTTTAATTTTAATTGTGTTTCTTATTATTACGTAGTGCCTGAATCCTATACTCTTTTTATTTATTTATTTATTTATGGCTGCGTCAGGTCTTAGTTGTGGCGTGCGGGCTCTTCGTTGCAGTGCGTGGGCTTCTGTCTAGTTGTGGCATGTGGGCTTCTCTCAAGTTGTGGTGTGCAGGCTGCAGAGCAGGTGGTCTCTGTAGGTGTGGCACGGGCTCCAGAGTGCGTGGGCTCTCTAGTTGTGGTGCGTGGGCTCAGTAGTTGCAGCACGCAGGCTTAGATGCCCCGCGGCATGTAGGAATCCCAGTTCCCAGAAGAGGGCTCAAACCCACGTCCCCTGCATTGGAAGGTGGATTCTTAACCACTGGACCACCGGGGAAGTCCCTGAATCCTCATACTCTTTAGTTAATATTCATTGTTCTTCTACTATGAGGAATACTGAAATTATCTCGTGACTGTTCTTTCCCACTCCCTTCATTCTCTTCCTCAATCCAGTTTTAGTTACTAACTATGTTCTTAGTGTTAGTCTTTAGATTTTCTTATTTGCTGAAGAGTCTTGGAGCTTGATGTGTAAGCCACAAGTGATATCTTTTCTTCCTGGATAGTGCCTGTGAGTCATTCAGTGAGTTTATTCTGCTTTCCCCTTACCCTCCCTTCTGCTTCTTCTCTCGTAGTTGTATTGTTCCCACACAACATTTACATGCTGTTTTGTGTCTCTGATCGCCATCGGCCTGAGCTTTTAGTTATGTATCTATAATCCTCATCCCAGCCCCTACCCCCAGACATTATGCTGAAGATTTCCCAAACATTTTCATGATTGCTGAGGCTTGTTTTCTAGGCCATTCCTCAGGAAAGGTTTGTATCTGTTTATCTATGATACTTGTACTTTAAAGACTCACATGGTGAGACATGGAGAAGTCTGGGACATCACATGCACAAAATGAGCCATTTCAGTTATCAGACATTTCCTTTATATACCCTATTAATTATATAGCTTACATGACAGTTTCCAGTGAGCCATGCCCCATAAATCTATAAATTCCATGTTTCTTTATAATAAGCAACCAAGTTGGACAAGGTACATCCTGCTAAAAGCATTCTGTAGATAAGGACTCTTCCTTTAGTTGCGGTTATTAGTGTCTGTCATCAGCATGTTTACAAGGAGATTTGACTGAATCATCTCCTCTTTTGTTTCCCAGCTACCCCTTTTAAAAATTTTCCTAACATCCCTGGTAATGAGAGAAAATAGATTGTCTTTCCTTGTGAAGCCTAACTGCCCCTTAAGTGTCCTTTAAACAAGTCCTTCCCTACATGGTACTTTCTTCTACAGCAGCGCTCTATCTAACCTATCTACTGTGTTAGTGAGGGTTGAGTGGACAGTGGACCCAGGCAGGTTGCATATTATGAAGCATTAGGGAAGATTTGAGGACAAGAAAACTCTAGTTGTAGTTGTCAAGGGTGAAGTTAGAAAGCAGACGCCAGAATCCTGTCTTCCAAGGGAGAGATGATGGATGTAGTCAAAATTGTAAGCTCCGAACTGTATTACCAATTCAAATGCATCCATGTAGAGAGGGGAAACCAGTACGTGGAGAATGGGAGTAGAGGAGCTGGAGAATAAGTTAAGCTCAGGTTTCCAGTCCAGTTCTTCGCTAGGTGACAGAAGGGGGGCCTGCAACAGGCCACATACACCTCTCCCTGCTGTAGTCAGTGGAGGGCTTTGCTGGACACTCCCTGTCACTCAGAGCCGCAGGACATGTTGCTCGGCCATCAGAATCGCAACGCATCCCAGAGCTGCAGACTTCTGGACCACAGGAAGAGAAGACCCACCACCAGGAAGGACCAGAAATGGTACTTTTCCATTTCCCTGCAAACCTGGAATTTCTTTACAACCAACATCTTAAGGAACAGCCGGAAGAATCTAGAAGCATCATATTTCAAATTCCCAGTACTTAGTGGTGGCAGAGATCTGGGACAGGGCTTTCCCAAGCCTAGAGCCACAGGCACACTTGTCTCAGATGCTTGTGGAGGGCTTATATGGACAACCACACTCAGCCTGGAAACCTGGGATAGCATAGCTGTTATCCACCTGTCTTGCTGTCACTATTGCAGGACAGGCCCCAAGAGGGTTGCATTGGTTTATAAATCCTAAATACTCCTTTACTGTCCTTGGGATAAAGCAGAAGCCCTAGAGGCGTGTTGAGGTCAAAGCAAGGATAGCAAGTCCGACACTTGATTTCTAATCCAAGGGTGTTCAGCAGAATCAAGATGGTGGGACTAAATTGGTAAGGAAATGTTGAGAATTCAGAGAAGCTACATGGAAGTACTGTATTGGGTGGCCAAGAAGAATGCTAGCTACAAAATGAGGCCACCAGTGACATCTTTTTAGGGAGTTCCCATGCAAATTCAGTAGATGGATCACATAGATCCATCACATAGATCACAGATCTATGATCACAGATCACAGATCATAGATCATAGATCACATAGTAGAGGAGGAGTGGATTTTCTCTGGGAAAGCCTCTCCTCTAGTCTTCTTCCTACATCTGACACGTCTGGGCTCCTCCACTGCCCTTATATTTTTGAGGATTATGGTGGCAAGACTGCTAGGTGGATAACACTGGATGAATGCTTCCGCATGTTTAATACCACTGTTGCCTGTAAGGATTATGTTTCCTATAATAAGTGATCTGAGATACTTTTAATTATTTAGCTGTACATCCATGGTGAGTAATCCCCTATATACAGTTCCTAGATGCCACAGATCCTGCGATCTCTTTATCTCCCGTAATATAGATACGATGCTCTTTTCCTTAAATAATTACAATATGAGTGTATATAGCAATGGTAGGCATAAATTTGTGCTATATAAAATATGTTTATTTGAAATATTAAACAATTCCTAGTATTTCTATGAGGATTCCTAAAATATTTTTCTAGGAATCAGAAGGGAAAGAGTGCATGGATTTTGGGCAAATAATTCTGCAAGGAAAGGATGAATCCCCTCCATTTACACTTAGAGTCAGACAGAGTCACCTAGTTGAAGATGCTCTGCGTCAGTTAAGCCAAGCTGAAGTCACTGACCTCCGGAAAATATTAGTGGTACAGTAAAAAGCCTCATTGGATATTTTTACTAATGTGGGAGGGAAACATTTATATAATGTAGCACAGGAAGAGCCTGTGTTTGCAACTATAGTTATCAGCCTGATGGTTTCCAGGATTCCTTGCTTACCCTTCAGAGAAAAGCTATGGGGTGTTTAATTGAACACTGGGGTTATGAGTTAACTATTAGTTACCTATGGCTACAGAAATGCTGCTTAATGAACCATCCCAAAGCACAGTGACTTTAAATAATAATTTTACAGATCTGCAATTCAGCTGAGGGTCTGCTAATCCAAGTTGAACTCATCTGGGTTGCTTTGCAGATTTTGTCTATACTTGTTTACGTGTTTGCGAGTTGGCTGGGGATTGGCTGATCTAGGCTAGGCCTGGCTGGGGCAGTTTGGCCCTGGGCCCTGGTGCCTACGTTTTCCATCTTCTTCCTGGGACCCGCAAACATGTTCTCACAGCATTGTCAGAGGTACAAGACAGGAAGCCCAGTCACACGACAAACATTGCTTTAGTCAAAGCAGGTCACGTGGCTGAACTCAAGTCAAGGGCTGGCAAAATACACTCAGCCTCTTTAATGAGAGGAACTGCAAAGTCACACGCAAAAGACCTGTGTCAAGGCGGGGTGAAGAACTGGGGCTGTGAATGCAATCAGCAAGCAGCAGGTGCAACAGATACTTATCCTACATTTTGGCTCTAGTTTTAGTCGTAGACTTTCCAGTATATTGGTTCCAATTCTCCGCATCCTTCACTTCACCCTTTGTGGGCACCTGTAGGGTTTTCACTGTGTGGTACCTCAGATCGTTTGCTCACAGAATAATGACTGACTTTGTAAGTGAGGGCTGGCATCTGTCCAGAAGGGAGTGAATTTTCCTGATTTCAGCCATGAGGGGAAGAGTTAAGTTCTCAGAGAAGAAGTCAGAACCTGAGGGTGGGCCTCAGAGAGGAGAGGTATGCCCCCCAGCATGGGACTCTAATGGAAAACATAGAAACGATTTTATAAGCCAGACTCTCTAGTTGTTGTCTCCCTCTGTACCTATCTTCCTTCAAATCTTGATTATGAGGAAATCAATAGAAAATGATTCTGCCTACAGGAGATGACAAAGAGGTAAGAAGGCAAACTTCAAGACAAATCCAATCAAAATATAGACTCTGAACAAGGCAAGGTTGTCAAGGCCCTTTATGAGCAGGTCCTGACTGTGGCAAAGGCAGACTTGCTAGTGTAAATGAGCAGAAATATGAAAATCAGAAGCAAGCTTAATTTATTATTGGGCTTTCTGGATGGAATGTGAGGCAGGCCCTTGGAGATGATGGACAGTGGCCAAGGAGTTGGTTGATCAAAGTGCCAGTAAGTAAGATCTTCTAGGCAAACAGAAGAGAAAGAGAACTCTTAGTGAAGCTTGCTGATACTTGTATTAAAAAGATAAAAAGAAACAGACAGAAAGGGAAGGATAGAAGGAGTAGTTAGAGAGGTAGTAGGAAACACAGGATAGTACTCAACTACAAAGCCCAGAGGTAGACTTTAGAAAAGACGGACCTGTTCTTATTGATGCCCACATGAACATTCTGGGCAGTCAGCTCTGAAGGTTCCTACAAAGGTGTCATGCCCAGGCTGATGGGGAGGGCTGTTTATCTGAAGTCCTAATGAGGGGAGAGGCAGGACAAACCAAACAATTGTTGACTGGAGCCCAAGTTTTAAAGCCTGAATGATGAGAGGAAGATAAACAAGATAGAAGAATTGAGGAACTTAGTGGCCCAGGGGTTTGAAGCACATCAAAATTTGGTTCAAGACACTGGTCAACATAATTGGAGAATGCTGAGTCTTGCTAGAATCCCGCTTCACTTGGTTCACGTAGCCGTGGAAGGGACCCATGCACTCACTATACAGTAATCGGACAGTAAATAGGTTCATGGCATCCGCTGCTCAGAAGCAGATTGAGGGAGAACAGAGTACAGTTAGGTAAGGAGAGCGGATTCTGGGAATCCTGGTGATGGCAGGAGGTTTGAAACTTTTCCATAAAGGTCAAGGCATTATATTTTAAATCTGGACCTGGGACTGTGTTCTCTTTCCTCAGGTTGAATTTATTAAAGAAATTCGTTCTGTGGGAGAAGGGGTGAAGTCCGAGTTCTTCCACGGTATATTTGAAGATATGACCAAGAAAGAATATGGGATGTTCATATATCCTGAAGAGTGTTCCTACGTGCGGTTTCCTGTCAATGTAAGTTTTTTATTTGTTTTCTTATGGTTTTTCAGAACAGAAAAAGTATACCATATACTGTAACATGAACACAATATATACTAATGTGAAATTAGGTCACATAAAGCCTTGCTACTCAAAACATGCTCCACAGCGCAGAAGCTCCAGCGTTACCTGGAACTGTTAGAAAAGCAGAATCTCAGGCCCAGATCAGAACATGTATTGTTTAAGAAGATCCCCAGGTGATTCATATGAACATTAAATTTTTAAAGAGCTTGAATAAAGTATACTTGAGATATGATAAACGGCACATAAAGTGTCCAACTTGATGAGTGTTGATGTACATCTATAGCCATGGTGAAGCTCAAGACAATGAACATATCCATCATCCCCCAGACAGCCTCAGATCCCCTTCTGATCTTTCTCCTCCCTGCTTCTACTTCTTGCCCCATGCCCAGGCAACCACTGGTCGGATTTCTGTCACTATAGCATAGTTTGAATTTCCTAGAAGTTTACATAAATGGAATCATAAGTAGTCTTCGTGTCTGTCCTCTTTCATTCAGCATAATTATATTGAGACTCGTGCATCTTGTTGTATGTATCATAGTTTATTCCCTTTTATTGCTGAGTAGTATTCCGTTGTTTAGATGTACCACACTTTGTTAATCTAGTCTCCTGTTGATGGATATTTGGGTGGTTTCCTAAATTTTAAGAGGCAGTAATCTAGAGTTTCAAATTAAGAAAGAAATTGTTAATAGAAGCCTAGAGATAATTGCTAATTCTAATAAGGTGATTCATTTATGCAATGATTATATTTTTACAAAGATCCTCAATATGTAAACATTTTCTTAAAGGAACAAAAAAACTTCATTTCTGTATGAGTAACACAGAGCAGATAATTCTAAAAAGAATCACATGTTGAGCTTCAATTTATTGATCTCCTTTCCCATAAACTTCCAGAATGTTCTTCAGATGACACGGTGGAGTTTGGAACCCAGAAAGGACAGGGACAGGAGGAGAAGATGAATGGGAGTGAAAAAGTACTGAAAGGTGTTTTGTATCTTTTTGAGAAAGAATGAACCTCTAAAAGATAGGAATGGCCAAGGTGTGCCAGTGGTAGGATTTTTATCAATCAACAAGCTTTTGCTGGCTCTTTCTTGAGGTTCCCACATTGTATTAAATATTGTAGAAGATTCAAATTAGTGTGTAACACAATCTCTTTCCTCTTGAAACTTTTTGTATATGTAGATGGAGCGATAAGACTAAAACACCAGGAACTTTAGCAATTTTTTGAAATTATAGGCTGCTGATTTTAAGTGTTGTAATAGTTGTTGAGAAACACGGTAGGATAGGGAAGGAAGCAATCATGTGGGATTAGAAGCCCAGAGTTCTAGTCTTGAGTGCTGATGGCTGTGTAATTTAGCCTGAGTTTTCAGTTTCCTCACCTATAAAACAGCTGTCATAATTTCTGTTCTGCCTGCTTTATAGAGCTGTTCTGAGATTAAAACAAGGTATATCAAAGTGTGAAGCACCATGAAAACTTCAGGGCACTATACAAATTTAAGAGATTTCATCAGGACTTTTTCCTTCCTCCTTCCACAGACCCTCACAGTGAACGGCATCGGTCACCTTCCCTGACCCATATGCTTATCCCTGTAAGCACGTCTAGGTCGAGGCTGCATCACAGGGGAACACTCCTCTGACACACACCTGACATGCCTGGTGCCCACTGCAGGTGTAGATAAAGTGTACCCTTCCTTCCTGGTGTCATTTTTGTACATGAATTTGAAGACAAAGACTGTAAAATTAAATAGTGAAAACCTTGGTTTATAAGGCTATCTGAGCATGTTTTTTCATATTCCAGATGTGCTATTAGTAACAAAATGCAAATTCACTTATTCAATATTCTGAACTGTTAAAATTTGTATTTTAACTTATGGAAGAAATTTACTTTGTATTATAGCCTGTGTAAGAACCTCAAATTTTGATTTTCCTGAAGCCCATTTTGTTTCTAATTTCTGACTTTTAGAAAAGGGAACCAAACCTTTTTTTACTAATCTAATTATCCCTTTGGATTATTGATTATTTATAATACATTAAGGATTTTTTTTCCTTCTCCTTTTCCCCCCTAAATTTGAGAAGAAGAGCTATTTCCTCTTTGGGATGCTGTGTGGACTCTCCCTGTACAATTTTAATGTCGTCGACCTCCCTTTCCCACTGGCTCTGTTTAAGAAACTTCTGGACCAAGAGCCATCATTAGAAGATTTAAAAGAACTCAGTCCTCTTTTGGGGAAGTAAGTAAATATAATTGCTTTTCTAGGACTATATATGGAGTCAGTCTCAGTAGTTTAAATATAAATAATGTTATACACACAGACAAGGTCTTCAGTTTCAATAAATGTGCATGCTCTTTAGATAAATTTGAATTTTGGCATGACTTATAATCAAGTAAACATTTAAAAATGGAGAAAAGCCAAATGCTCCTTAATTATCAACCAGCACAATAAACGGAGCTCTGGCCTGGTCTCTTGAATTTATCCAGATGGAAACAGTTGCTTTGGACAGTACATGATATTTTTTTTTTTTTTTTTAATTATTGGGTTTAAAAAAATTTTTTATTTATTTATATTTATTTTTGGCTGTGTTGGGTCTTCGTTTCTGTGCGAGGGCTTTCTCTAGTTGCGGCAAGCGGGGGCCACTCTTCATCGCGGTGCGCGGGCCTCTCACTATCGCGGCCTCTCTTGTTGCGGAGCACAGGCTCCAGACGCGCAGGCTCAGTAGCTGTGGCTCACGGGCCCAGTTGCTCCGCGGCATGTGGGATCTTCCCAGACCAGGGCTCGAACCCGTGTCCCCTGCATTGGCAGGCAGACTCTCAACCACTGCACCACCAGGGAAGCCCAGTACATGATATTCTTAATGAGAATCATGCATGCTATATTTGTTTTAAATAAATCCTATTTAATCATTTCATTTATTTTAATAAATCGGCGTGTCATCAACTTTATTTTTTAAGGTTTGAAAAATACTTGTTCTAAGTTAAAAGGCAAACTACATCCTGTGAGGAAAATACTGGCAACACATATGACAGACAAAGGATTAATATCTCTGATGCATAAACATAGACATTCATATAGATATGGCTGTGTGTGTGTGTATATATAATAATAAAATGAAAATATGCTCAACCTTACTAGTAATCAAGAAAATGCAAATGAAAATGAGATAATTTTCTGCTTACAGATTGACAACTGTTAGAAGTTTCTTATAAAATGTAGACTTGGCAGCAGATGCGGGGGAAGTATTCTCTTCTCATGTACTGTTAGTGGAAGAATAAACTGGCTAGATTTACACCATGTGCTCTGACAGTGTAGAGCAGGGTTTTTCAACCTTGGCAATACTGACATTTTGGGCTGGATAATTCTTTGTTGTGGAGCGCTGACCTGGACATCGTAGGAATGTTTAGCAGCATATGGGGTTGCTACCCACTAGATGCCAGTAGCAAAACTCCCTTCAGTTGTAACAACCAAAGATGTCTCCAGATTTTGCCAGATGTTCCCTGGGGGACAAAACCACCCCTGGTTGAGAATCACTGGTCTAGAGGAAGGGGCTCCTTTTTATAATTTCCACCAAGACGCAGCAGTGTCTGTGTTAGCAGTGGGTCTACCAAGCAAACCGTAAATAGAGGTTAATTCCAGGAAGAGGGAGTGGGTAGGTGGAAGAGAAGAAATTCACATGGCATTTTATACATTTCTACATTGTCCACAGCTTTTTCCACTGAACATTTATTTCTTTTGAAATTTTACAAGAATAATAAATATAATGTTTTAAACCAAATTTTTCATTAGGAATTTGCAAGAAGTTCTAAATGATGAAGCTGATGACATTAAAGAAGTACTTGGCATACGTTTTTCTGTGAGTACTAATGAAAGCCAGATTATAGTTTAGATTTAATGTTTTTTAAAAATATTTTTATTATAGTGTCTTAAATATGGGATGTGTCTTTTGAAGGGTGTTTTACTTCTGTAAAACTGTAGGACTTTTCCCCCACTTGCTCCTCATTTGATACCTTATGTCTATATACTCTCAAATAAAGTGAAAAGACAGCAATTATTAAATCAATGTGAACAATATCAAAAACTAAATGGAATGATGTATGCTTAAAGCAATATACAGCATATACTAGGGTATGTCTCTATTTATATATATATATTTAGAAGACCGAACTACATAAGTAATTAACTAACGCCTAGTTATTTAAAATTGTATAGGGAAGAATGTACTAGCATGTTTTGGTGGAAATACCTCAAGCACACCTGCCATCAGGAAACTCATCACGTAGTGGAGAAGACAACCTTTGCAGAAATAATTTTCACATAGTGATGTATTGTGAGAGGGGAGAGAGAGAGGAACAGAGGACCAACCCTGAGAAAGTCATGCTCATTTTAAATTCTGATGAGTGATGGAAGTTGCCAGGCGAAAAGGAAGCCCCGCCTGCTGTGGCCTAACCGTAAGAGAGACGGTGAGGCTAGTGAACTGAGGGTCAGCGCGGCCGGAGGTTCCAACAGAAGTGGGAAGAGGCTCCTGAGTCGGGCAAGGGTCACATCATGGAGGCCTTTTTGATCCTGCTAAAGAGGTTTGAAATTTACCCTAAAGGCAATGAGAAGCCTTTGAAAGATTTTAAGCAGAATGACATATTCAGATTAGTGTTTTTAAAATATTGTCCTGTCTACAGCTGGGGAAATGGGAGCGAAACAAAGCCTTCATCCTTTTGCCATATTCTCCAAGTTTCCTTCTTCTAGCTGACCAGGTGTTTTCATCCCCCTGTGTCATATAGGGTTGTGTGCAATGCAGACGTAATTTACTTTTCTTTCTCAATAGAAATGGTAAAAAGGGCAAAGTAGAGAATAGTTTAGTCACTGGTAAAGTATATTATTGGCCTTTTTTTTTCTGCTTCCCTCAAGGAAAGACTATGTTTCTAAGTGTGTTGATTACATTTTCAACACCTCTGTCATGGCAGTTTATAAGGAATTTCAGAGAGGATTTCATAAAGTCTTTGACAAAGAGATACTTAAACATTTCCAGCCTGAAGAACTAATAACAGCAATAGTTGGAAATATGACTGGAAACAATTTGAAAAGGTAGGTGATAACTAAAGTGCCTCCAATTCTTCCAAACAAGAATTCCCCCTAAAAACCATTTTTCTCCTTTTTTTTTTTTCAAGAATTCAAGGTATGGTCCAGGATACTGTAAATCACATCCTACGATACTGATGTTTTGGAATGCTTTCCATAAATTAACTTTGGATGAAAAGAGAAAATTCCTCTGTATTGTAGTAATAGATGGATCTATAATTATATATCTTTTAAAATATCTTATTTGAGATAAAGTCATTATTAATGGTGTGTCACAAATGTTAATGGCAAAGCAAGGGTTAGAATCCAGGTTTCCTGCCTTCTAGACCACTGTTCTCTCTCTTACATAAGCCTGTTCCCCATTTTTAAAAAAATGATAGTAATAAAGATATTGCTATTTTACTACCTTGTCTGCACTGACTCTAATACCACCTCCAATTTGTTTGGGTCCTCTTTCTTCACTCTAGTTGGCTCCTAATTGAGCCTTTTATCTCACATTCCTACCTTTATTTAATTACCTAAAGTCCTATGGAATTAGGACAATGTCAACTGTCTCAAGTGCTATTTTAGAAGTAATAATAATAATAGCAATGACCACTGATGGTGATAATAATAACAGCCTTTCTATCGTGTGCCTCCTCTACACCAGGCATTGTACTGATCACTTTATATCTATTACACCCCTTTATCCCAATAGCAACCTCATGAAGCAGGCACTTTTTATTTTTCCCCATTTCAGATACAAGGAAAAAATGCTTGAGGCATTTAGTGTCTTGCCTATGTTCAAACAGCTGGTGAGTGTCAGAATGAGAATTTGAACGCAGCAGGCTAATTCAAAGCCCAGGCTCAAGACCACTAAGCTCCGTGTGGTATAAGTACCTTCTCTTGGTGGGAACCCTAAGGTTTCCACAGGACAGACTTAATGACTTATTCTCTCACCTTTTCATCCCATTTCTCAGTGTTTCCTGAGATACGCATCTTCTTGCTATTTTTGTTGCTACTGAGGATGTTTGAGGACAACTTTCCCATAAACCTAACCTACTTCTCCACAAGCCCAAACTACCTTTCCAATCTTCTCTCTTAATGGGAAACTTCTGCTTCAGTCCAGTGGTTCTTTTTTTTTTTTAATTTATTTTATTTTTTTATTTTTGGCTGCGTTGGGTCTTCGTTGTTGTGCGCAGGCTTTCTCTAGCTGCGGCAAGCGGGGGCTACTCTTCGTTGCAGTGCACGGGCTTCTCATTGCGGTGGCTTCTCTTGTTGTGGAGCATGGGCTCTAGGCGCGTGGGCTTCAGTAGTTGTGGCACACAGGCTCAGTAGTTGTGGCTCGCGGGCTCTAGAGTGCAGGCTCAGTAGTTGTGGTGCACAGGCTTAGTTGATCCGTGGCATGTGGGATCTTCCCGGACCAGGGCTCAAACCTGTGTCCTCTGCATTGGCAGGTGGATTCTTAACCACTGCGCCACCAGGGAAGCCCAGTCCAGTGGTTCTGTTGGCTGTACGTTCAGTGAGTTCACTTACATTTTCCTACCCCTGGCTTTTTCTTGGGCTTTTCCCCCTGCCTAGAATGGTCACCCAGCTCATCTCCTTGAGAACTGACTAGCCAGCTGTGACCTCTGAAGCTTCCCTGTCACCCCAGCCTGGTGCCTCTCTCCCTGCCTTGAGTCTCAGGGCCTTCATTAGCTCCTCATACTTCCTAGTTGAGCTAAACTAAACTTCCTTGTATCTTGCTGTTATATTTTCACGTATATAATTTCCCCTCAACTAGATCATGAACTCACTAGATCAAGGACCAAGACCAAATGTCATGATTTTTTTTCACTCCACATGGTCCCATGTAGTTCTCTTTGCACAAGGGGACCCAATAAATATTTGTTGAGTGAAGTGACTGATTTCTTCCTTTTCATTTTAAGTTTTGCTCTTCCTATGAACTCTCTTAACCAAAGTTTATTTCTTTTTAGTTTTTCTTACAGGAAATGAAAGGCTGCATGTAAAAGGCATACGGAAAGTGGGAATCCTATTTCGCTGTCCGGAAACTTTCAGTGAAAGAGATTTCTCAAGATCACTGACATGTCATAATATTCTGGACCTCCCTAAATATTCTGCAATGGAAAGAATGGAGGAAGCACTTCAAGTAGCCATCAACAGCAACAAAGGATTTATCTCACCCACGGTCACAGAGTGATAGTGGCCTTCCAAGAGGCTCAGATCTCAGGTTCTCTCACCCTTCCATCCTTCTGTTCTTCTTAGTACAAAGTGTGGGCAGATTTTAGTTAGAATTAGTTGACAAATGCTGGGATAAACAATAGCATGATGAGTCAAGGATAACATTTTTAATGAATCAACATTTCCTGATCCTTAAACTTGCTATGAGTATGCTTGCTTTTTACTGAATTATTTCCTGAACAATAATTATCATTTAAAAATATACTAAATGTTAAAAGCTAACAGATATTTTTAAAAAATTGTACATCTAGTAAACACTGTCTGTAAATATGAAAGACATGCTGAAGTTCAAAAAAATAAAACTGTAAACTAATTCAACATGTTTTTGAGGCACGTAGATATATATTTTTATATTCTGGAATGTCTCCAGAGTTTTGATTTTAGCCAAACAATCTATTTGAAAAATCTAAATGTTAAGGGATTTATTAATTTAATGAATAATGACTGATGCTCATTGCTGTGTTCCCAGAAGCATTCTAAATGCAGATATCATTAATTTGGTTAAAGGCTAAGCCCAACCAGGAACTCCCATCTAATTACATTTGGAAAAAAATGAAGAACATGAAATATGTTTTCAGCATCATGGTATAGAATTAATTAAAGGAGAGATATAAGTATGGTAGAAATGGATTTTGTGGGCCATTTCTATCTCATATTAAATTTTAAACTGTAAGCTATTCTATAAATGCCTATTGTCATCCCAAACCATACACAGAAGCCTTGTGTCAGTGGTACTTTGGGAAAGGAAACTATGGGGTGAAGTTCATACCGGGGTGCTGATGTGGAAAGAGGGCAGGCATCTGAGGACAGACAGAACAGACATAGAGAATTCACCAAGGACACTAGAATGTGAGGTGGTTAGTAGAAACATAAGCCCCCAGCAAATCCTCGTAGTTATTTTGGATATATCTGGTTTCTACAATAAATGGAATGAAGGCCCAGACGTATTCTATTTGAATTTTAAGGGAAAAGGTAACCTCTAAATCTTAGGGATCCTTAGGCACCTGACTTTTGGGTTGTGTTTTTCAGACCTTTCAACTCCAACATTACTTTTTCTATGCAAATGGGTGAACTGTACTAGACATCTTAAGAAGAGATAGTACCAATTCTTTATATACTCTTTCAGAAAATAAAGGTAGAGAGAACACTTCCCAATTAATTCTCTGTTGCCAGCATTACCCTAATACCAAAACCAGATAAAGACATTACAGGAAAAGAAAACTACATGTATCTCTCATATGAACAGATACAAAAATCTTCTACGAAGTTTTAACATGTCAAACACCCAATAAAATATAAAAAGGATAATACCTTGTGACCAACTGGGATTTAGTCCAGAAATGCATTTGAAAATCCATTATATTTCACTATAATAGAAAAAAAAATCACATCATTACCTCAATAGAGGTAGAAAAAAACTGACAAAATTCAACAGCCACTCATGCAGGATGAATACTCTTGGAAAACTAGGAACTTCCTCAACTTGATTACTTCATACTTAATGGTGAAAGACCAAATGCTTTCCTACTAAAATTGGGAACAAGGCCAAGATGTCTGTCATCGCTTCTGTTCAACATTGTACTAGATGTACTAGTCCACACAATAAGGCAAACTAAAAAAAAGAAAGGGCATAATGATTAGAAAGGAAACAGTAAAGCTATCTTATTTATAAATTACATGGGTATCCGTAGGATATTCAAAGGGATCCATACAAAAAAACTACTAGAACTATTAAGTAAATATAGAAAGGTGTCAGGATTCAAGGTCAATATATAAAAATTAATTGCATTTATATATACTCACAACAATCATACACTGAATTTTTTTAAAGTACCATTTGCAATATCATCAACAAATAAGAAATACTTAAGGATAAATTTAACAAAATATGTTCAACTGTTCCCTGAAAACTTGAAAATACTGCTGAAAGAGATTAAAGAAGCTTTAAATTAATGGAGAGAGACATGCTCATGGACAGAAGAATCAATATTATCAGCATGTCAGTTCTTCTGAAACTGATCTAATTTAGTGCAATTTCAAAATCCTTGCAGTCTGTTTTGTAGAAATTGATAAACTGATCTTAAAATGTATATGGAAATGCAAAGGACCTAAAATAGCCAAAACAACATTGAAGAAGGACCATGGTGGAACAGTTGAGTGAACTGATTTTGAGACTTAATTAGAATCTACAGTAATCAAGGCAGTGTGGTACTGGAGTAAAAATGGACATACAGGACTACCCTGGTGGTGCAGTGGTTAAGAATCCACTTGCCAATGCAGAGGACATGGGTTAGAGCCCTGGTCTAGTAAGATCCCACATGCCGCGGAGCAACTAAGCCCGTGCGCCACAACTACTGAGCCTGCGCTCTAGAGTCCGCGAACCACAACTACTGAAGCCCGCATGCCACAACTACTGAAGCCCATGCACCTAGAGCCCGTGCTCCTCAACAAGAGAAGCCACCGTAATGAGAAGCCCGTGCACCACAACGAAGAGTAGCCCCCACTCGCTGCAACTAGAGAAAGGCCGCGCGCAGCAATGAAGACCCAACGCAGCCAAAAATAAATAAATAAATTTATTAAAAAAAAAAAAGGACATACAGATAATGGAACAATAAAAAGTCCAGAAGTAAATCGAATCACATATAGCCCACAGTTTTGACAAAGACGCCAAGGCAATTCAGTGAGTAAAGGCAAACTGGAACAGTTGGAAATCAATAAGAAAAAAAAAATGAACCTCTTCCCTTACCTCACATCATAAAGAATAATTCATTTGAAATGTAACAAAGACCTAAAGCTATAAAACTTCTAGAAGATAACATATAAGAAAATCTTTGTTACCTTGGGTCAAGCAAAGATTTCTTAAGTAAGACAAAAAAGGCATGAACTATGTAAGAGAAAAACAAAAATGGATAAAGAAGAAAAAATGAATAAACTGCATCAAAATTAAAACTTAAGCTCTTCACATGACATATTTTCATGTAATTTTATTTATTTTTGTTTTAGTTTTATCATAGTTTTTTTTTTAATTGAAGTATAGTTGCATTACAATATTGTGTTAGTTCAAATGACATTTTTAATAAAATAAAAGTCAAGCCACAGACTGGTAGGAAACATTTCAAAACATATATCTAACAAAGGACTTTATATGTAACATAAAGAGTTCTATTATAGGGACTTCCCTGATGGTCCAGTGGTTAAGACTCTCCGCTCCCAATGCAGGGGACCCTGGTTTGATCCCTGGTCAGGGAACTAGATCCCACATGCTGCAACTAAAGATCCTGCAAGCTGCAAGGAAGATCCCATGTGCAGCAACTAAGACCCAGCACAGCCAAATAAAATAAATAAATATTTAAAAAGAACTCTGTTATGTATAAAAAACCCTTAGATAATAAGCAATCGAATTAATAAATGGGCAAAAGATGTGAACAGACCACCAAAGAAGAGACAGAGATCAGCACTAATAAGCACCTGAAAAAATGCTAAACGTCATTAATCGTTAGGGAAATGGAAATTAAAACTGCGATAAGATAGTACTCTAGACCACCGGAATTGCTAAAATTAAAAAGACTGACCAAACCCAATGTCAGCAAGGATACAGAGGGACAGGAACTCCCAAAAACTGCTGGACGGAATGCAAAATAGTATAGCACTTTAGAAGAGTCTGGTAGTTTCTTAAAATGATATTCATGTACTTACCATATGACACAGCAGTTCCATTTTTAGGTATTTACTCCAAAGAAATGAAAACATTTATCCACTCAAAGACTTGTTCACAGTATTCACAGCACTTCTATTCTTTGTGGCCACAAACCGGAAAGGACTGAAAAGCCTGCCTATTGGTAAATGGATAAAGAAATTGTGGTATATCCATATAATAGAATACCACTCAATAACGAAGAGGGAACTACTGATGAAACACTACAGGATGAATCTCAAAAGCCTTATGCTGAGTGAAAAAAGTCAGACACAAAAGACTGCACAAGTTTGAGTCCATTCCTAAGATACTCTAGAAAAGGCACAGATTTATTGACAGACAGCAGATCAGTGGTTGCAGGCACCGCAGCGTGGGCCGTGGGACGGCCCGAGTTTCACCACGAGGCTGCGGCAGAGCCCCCAACAGAATGCTTAACAAATTTCAGCTCTCCGGGCCACCATAGTTTCTGGAAATTCTGCACGTCCGCCTGTGTCAGGGCTCCTCCTAGTGGAATTGCAGTGTTTCTTCGAAGGCCACCTGGTCCAGTTCAGGTGGCCACTGCCCGCCCGGGGACACCTTCTCAGCCCTGCCCACCCACCTCTTCACCGGCCAGCGTCCTGTTTACTCTGGCCACCGTCCAAGCCAGTCGTGAGTCATCGAGTTTCCCTTTAACCTTTCCTTTTCGATTCCGCCCCTTTAAAAAAAAAAAAAAAAAGGCAGTTTCGATTCTCTCTGAAACTGCCGGCTCCGCCCCCAAACAGCGCATTGGAAGCCCGGCGTCGGGGCAGGGGCGGGGTAGGGAGGCTGCGGGTCCTCGACGCCGCCGCGCGTTCCGCTCGTTCCGCTCGTTCCGCCTGCGCACCGCGACGCCGCGGGGCCCGTGGGCGCTCTCGGGGCGGCCGTCTCCCCCTCTCCTTGCGTCGCCACAGCTCGGTCTCTTCCGAAGGTCCGGAGAGCGGAGGCACGGCCGTGGAGCCCGGGAAAACGGTGATGGAGCGGAGGCCACGGAGGAAGTCGCGGGGCGGCGGCGCGCGCTTGGCGTCCGGGCTGGTCCCCGCGTCCCGGCCCGCGGAGCCGCGGGCTGCGAAGCTCTGGCTCTTCCCCAGCGCCGCCCCGCTCTGCAGCGCGCTGTCCCGGAGGACCGAGGCGACGCGCCAGATGTGCTGCACGCGCGAACGCCTGGCGGTGCTGGAGCGCGGCGGGGCCGGCGTCGAGGTCCACCAGCTGCCGGCGGGGAGCGACGGCGCCAGGAAGCCGAGTGAGTGGGGCCGCGCAGCGCCCGCTCGGCCCTCCCGCCGCGGGCTGGGGGTGTGAGTGCGGTGGGCTGCCGGGGTCGGCGCCTGCGGGGTCGGAGTCGCGGTCGGGGCCAGCGGGGACGCTTCTCTGCAGAGTGGCCCGACTTGTGGGCGTGCAGTCCTTCTCTCACCGCGAAGGAGATTCAGACGGGGACCCGACGCCGCAGCGGTCCGCGGGGGCCGCAGACGCGCGCCGGCCCGGGGGCTTTTCGCGCTTGGCTCGCGCAGCATCACTGAGCTCTCCCAGCCCCGATGCCGGTGGGCGTGGAGTTTGGCGGGGTGGTGGCGGGGAGTAGACCGCTCCGTCCGCCGAGCGCACGGAGGGGGTGTACCGGCAGCATCTTCTCTCCGCCAGCCCTCCTCTGTCGTTGGTTTCTGTTCAAAGTGTGTTTCTCACTGACCCCTTTTTCTGTCCGCTCCTATTTGGAGTCTTTGGAGAACCTCGTTCGCGTTATCTTGTTCTCAGTGACGATGTTTGCAGGCATTTTAAAGAGCGCTTTCAGTTGCACTTATCCGTGGTAATCTCTGTAGAGATTAGGTCCGGTGTCCGTAGCTGCGATTCTACAGGCGGGCGGGAGAGCAAATGGCCACACACTTAACTGAAAAATTTGCCCTTCTGTTGAGTGAAGAAAATGATATTTTACTTTGGTTCGTTTTACTTTTAACTTGAGCGAAGTCGAGGATCTTTTTTTCTGTGGGTCATTTGCATTTCTTTTTGGTGAACTGCCTGTTCATTCGTATCTTTGCCTGGCTTTTTAAAAAATTGAGTTGTTCATCTTTTTCGTATTTATTTGGAAGAGTTTTTGAATATTGAGATAGAGTAGCCTTTTGTCGGTCATATACGTTGTAAAATTTTCCCCGACTTGCCTTTAGCTAAGGTTATTTTATAGTCTACTTCATCAATCTTTTAAGGAGGCTTATGGATTTTGTGTTATGTTAGAAAGCTATTCACAATCCAATTTCTTTTTTTAATGTACTCATCTTTATACTAATTTTAAGATTTTACTTCTAAACCTAAAATTTTTGATACACTTGGAAATTATTTTGATGTAAGGAATGAAGTAGGGGGACCTAGATTGATTTGTTTCTCCAAAATGTCTAGCCGGATGTCCCAATACCTTTTTTTGAATAAACTCTCCTTTTTTTTCCAACTGATTTGAAATGCTGGGTCTCTAAAAAACTTTGTTGGGCCATTTCTTCTTTATTACCAAACTGTTTTGGTTCTCTTAGCATTTTTATTATGAAGTCGTTTGTGCTTTGATATTTTTACATGAATAGATTTTTTTTCATTAGAACTGAAAACAAACAAGGTCCCAAATCTATCCTACTTTTTGTGAACAAATTAAATAAGAGTAAATGGCATAGTGGACAATTTTAAATCTTTAACTTTTAGAAAGGGCTAAATATGCACTAATGCCAATAACAATTCTTTTAACAGCATCCTTTTTAAAAATCGTCCCCCAAACCAAATGTCTCCTTTTAAGAATATAGGCCTTGGCTTCTAGATGGAGCGTCACGAGGGCTTCATTATTGTTATTTGTTTTGTTTTGGGAAAGAGTGTATCTCAGAATACACAATATATTTGCTCTTAAAATGAGTGGTGGTGTCCAAAAATGAAGATATATTTTCTTACAGCCTTTTTCATTTCTAGCTCTTCAAATTTAGTTTCTCTTTCTGAACTTCTTAAACAGGAATCTAAAAGCAAACTTCTTCCAGGTGTTTTAAGTGTATTATAATGCAATGAATAATAATAGTGGGTAACAGAATGGTGATAGCTCCTGGTTGGATTTGCTCTGCAGAATGCATTAAGTTAGGGAAAAAAATGAAGATACATTCCATGGACCAAGGAGCAGAGCACCTGCTGGTTCTCTCCTCAGATGGAAAACCATTTGAGTACAACTATAGCGTAGAGCACGCAAGGTAAGGAAGGTTTTTTCTTTTATTAAAAATCATTTAAATTTTGCTCAAAAGGCAATCATAATTTTTGTAGGAAAATGTTCCTTTACGTGATCCTCGTTGCCTGCTTTATACAGTGACATCTTAAGTAAATGATGAATTCTGGACAAATGAATTCTATCAATGAACTCTAAATCAATTTATGTCTCCCATCGCATGTACCATGTGCTGCTTTGGCATTTAAAGGAAATGATTGGTTAGTCCACGTAGCCCCAGACTGGACTTTCACATTCATTAACTCATTTAACCCTCATAATAATACTGTAAGTTCTATTTACAGAAATAGTTTTCAACCTTGGGAAAAAATGAATTATCATGGAATGATTTGTGAGACTTTTTACTAGTAGATCATGTGAATTAGAAGTTATTTTCATCTCGTATTATTCCTGCATCATAAAATTATTGTTTGCAAAAGAGTCTTAGAATCATCTTACCACAGTTTTGTAATGCACATTATTTTCCTTTTAAGCCACTAATTAAAGCATGTTATTATTATAATGATTTTAGATGTGCTGAATGTGAAGCAGTAAATTTAATGTTTTGAGCTTCAATCCTAATTAAATACAGTTAATAATTCTTACATCAATGTTGTGACTTCCATTATGGGATCAACATAAAATATATTTTCTTTTATCAGGTTTCAGTGCATTTTACAAGAAAAAAATAATATAATTCAGATCACATGTGGAGATTATCATTCGCTTGCACTCTCAAAAGGTACTTTTCTGGAATATTAATTGTTTCTTAGAGGGAGCAAATGTGTGTGTGTATAGAACTAGTAGAAAGTATGTGCTTCACTTTGTAACAGGACAGAAGTATGGTTTTGAATGTGATATGGTCTAGAGCACTACTAAAGGAGATACAAAATTAGAATTCTTGGACCTATAAAATCTTCAGGTTTTCATAATTATTATTCCTACCTTTTGTTCTGTCAAATGACAAAACTAAAGCAATTTGGTAACGAGTTTGATGTTCTTTATTTAAGGGAAAAGAGCCCATGGATGGAGAGTGTCTAGGGCCTCACAAGCACTGGAACGCTCTTCCCGAGGGGTTTCGGGCAAGGGCGAGTTTTGTAGAGTGTTAGAAGCCTCAACGCGGAAACAGGGCATGATTGGCTAAGGTTGCATGACTGACATTTAGAAAGTTCAAGGAACAAGGAAATAAGTGTAGAGCGCAGAGTAGACTTGGTGTTTGGGGATTGGCTGACTGCATATGCTGTGTTTCTGGTCAAGCGGAGCATTTACAGGGGCATGAAAGTTCGGTTTGGTGACATGGCACCTGGGCTACCTCTTGGGGCTAGAGCTTTATTTCAAAAGTTCCATGTTTTTTTATTTTTCAAATATGAAACAGTGAAAATATTTTGAATAATCAAAATTTCCTCTCTGGAAGCAGGACCAGGCGTGGTCCACCCTTTTCCAGAACTTTCTTCCCTTTTCCTAGTGCTTTTCCAGCTCCCATGATAGGAGCTCAGAATCTCTTGGGTCTGCTTTTATGGCCAGTTTGCAGGCCTCTGATGTGCTTTAACATTACCTTTTGAATTCAGAGATTCTCCCCAGCCCTTTATTACTTCCTGTTTCTTATCAGATACCATAATGGTAGGGAAGGGAAGTACTGAATATGGAGTATTTCCTGAAGAAACTTGACCTAATTAAGACAGGAAGGCGATAGAGGGGAATTCAGGATCAAGGAAATTTTTTAAATACGTAGGACAGATATAAACATAAACTGAATGAAAGCTGGAGTTCAAGGGAAGTAAGTAATCAAGTATTTGACCTGTACTGAAGGCCCTGTTAAGGTTCGAGTGTATAAAACTTGTGTTGGAAAAAACTAGTTGTTTGAGTTCATCCATTTGTGAACAGATCTTTCATTTTGAGTAAGTACCATGTTGAGGTTGTGAAGGTGAGACAGACACACTGTGCCTTCAAGAAGCCCAGGATCTAGGGATGTGGGGCGAAGGGGTTGTTCAGGGTTTATTATTGGTAAATCACAATCTAGGAAGAATGAAAGTTGGGAAAGCAAGAAAGGGAACTACTGATGGTTCTCAGTAGCATCATGATATTCCTGGTGGCTGATAGGCATGTGATAATTACGTTTGAAGGAAAACCTCTGTCTCCCACCAGGTCCTGCTCAGTAAACATTAAATCTCCGATATATTTTTTTAGGTACTCCATTAGATACTGTCATCTCTATTAGATAATATCTAAGAACTTTTCTTTAAAAATATGATCCAATATGTGTAGGTATGGCTGATTCACTTTGCTGTACACCTGAAACTAACACAACATTGTAAATCAACTATACTCCAATAAAAATTTTTAAAATAAATAAGTAAAATAAAAATATGTTCCATATATTCAATTAATGGAAGAAGATGCTCACTCTTTCAAAATACTGTGCTGCAGTTTTCAATGTATTTTTAAGGTATTTATTTAGCATCTTAAGGCACTTGGGAGAGAGAAAGAAAGAAAAGTAGTTTTAGGTTTTATTTTCCCAAATGTAGAATGTTTCTATCTTTCATGGGCCCATCCTGTGGGATTTTTAACATAAGTGTTTCTTGAATTTGATTATAATATATTCAGATAACTTTATTCTTTGTCCGTTCGGGCTGCTATAACAAAAATAGACTGGGTGGCTTAAACAGCAGAAATTTATTTCTCACGGTTCTGGAGGTAGAAGTCCAAAGTCAGGGTTCCAGCAGGTTCGGTGTCTAGTGAGGGCCAGTTTTCTTACAGGTGGAGAGGGCGAGGGAGCTCTCTGGGGACCCATTTATAAGGGCGTTAACCCCATTCATGAGTGCCCCCAACCTCGCGATCTCATCTAATTCTAGTCACCGCCCAAAGGCCTCACCTCCTAATACCGTCACACTGAGGGTTAGGATTTCAACGTAGGAGTTTTGGGGGGACACAGACATTCAGCTCATAGCACTACCCTTTGAGGTAAGAGGTAAGGAATTGTAACTGGCATTGCTAAACAGAAGGTTCTTCTGGTTTTTCTGACCGAGACATGAGAGGATCTGAGCAGTCTTGTCAGTTTGAATGGAGGAGATCGTGATGGTACAGTATGGATAGCACATAATGTCCTAGGGTGACGTCTGCTGCATTTTAAACTTACTAAGACAGCGTTTTCTCTGTTTACGTCGAGGTGGTGAGCTTTTTGCGTGGGGAAGGAACTTAGACGGCCAGCTTGGAGTTGGAAGAAAATGTGCCTCGAACCCGACACCGCAGATCGTGGAGCACCTCTCAGGGGTCCCCCTGGTTCAGATTTCTGCAGGAGAAGCCCACAGCATGGCCTTATCCATGTCGGGGAACGTTTACTCATGGGGAAGAAACGATTGTGGACAGCTGGGCCTGGGCCACACCGACAGTATGGAAACATATTTTCAAATTCATATTCTAAACAAATATATATTTGTCATATAAGAGATGAATGTACCACAGACTTCCCTGGCAAAAAATGGTTCAGATCCCCACTTTCACTAGCACTGATCTCCCCGGTTCTCTCTCTGTCTTCAGGGCAGAATCGGTCTAAACGACGTGCATGTGCAGTGTGGAGGTCATGGCTGTAATTGAGACGTGTGTCCGGGCCGAGTGGGAAAAAGGGAAAGAGCATTGGACTGGGGATCAGAATACCTGGGCTGTGATTCCCACTTCAAGTTAACTAATTTCAGGGCCTGCCCAAGTCACTTACTTTTCTCTAGGTCTCATTTTCTTTTTCTGTGAAGTGATGAGTTTGGATGAAGTGACCTTCAAGGTACTTGTGCACTTAAATGTCTATTATTACAATTACATTAGGACAAAAGGATACTAAAATTCTATTTAGAAACTCACCTATCCTAGTCTCATAAGGTATCATTACATCTGTAAACACACAGGAAAACAACAATTCGCATTATTGAGCTACCTCTACAAAGCAGATGGCAGTATTTCTTTTTTTAAAATTTTTAAAATTTATTTATTTATTTATGGCTGTGTTGGGTCTTCGTTTCTGTGCGAAGGCTTTCTCTAGTTGTGGCAAGTGGGGGTTCACTCCTCATCGCGGTGCGCGGGCCTCTCACTATCGCGGCCTCTCTTGTTGCGGAGCACAGGCTCCAGACGCGCAGGCTCAGTAGTTGTGGCTCACGGGCCCAGTTGCTCCGCGGCATGTGGGATCTTCCCAGACCAGGGCTCGAACCCATGTTCCCTGCATTGGTAGGCAGATTCTCAACCACTGCGCCACCAGGGAAGCCGCTGGCAATATTTCTGATGACCCCAAACACCTTGTTAGAGATTTCAGATGTGGCAAACTCTGCTGCTTTATTAGCTGTGGTGATGTACACGTTCCCCCCAGAGTTACTGATCAGATACTGCATTTCTGCCTCACATGGTCCAGTGCTAGTTACTCAGGAGAACCTGTAAGTCAGTGTTAGAAAAATACTCAGAGGAGGAAAAGGAATAAAGAACAGTTGAACTTATTTTTGCTGAATCTGTAAGTGCTTGGACAAGAAAATAATCGTGAAAGAGAGAAGAGGTGGTGTAAGGCAAGGACAGTGTAGTAGAGATTTTGAAAGAAAAAAAGAAGCTTTATGTTCATTAAAAGGGTAATGCTAGATGGGACTTGGAAATACCAGGTATGCTTCAATGAAGCCTAATCAGGTCAGGTTAAAAAGAGAAGAATGGGCTCTGGGAAGTGAAAGTGACACTTTCACAGGTGAGTGCCCCCGAGTGTGGCCCTTTGACCGCTGCCTGCCTCTGCTTTTAGACCTAAATGTACCAACACAGAGCCTTTCTTGTCAAAGTGTGTTAGGAGCTGTTGTGATGGGCCTAGAGGAAGTGGTCTGGGTATTTTATCAGTAGCGTGGAACTCTAGTGTGAAATTCACCATTTCCTTTGGGTCACTTGAACTCTTCTTTCCCTTGCATAGATAAAGATTCTCCTTCCCTTATTGAAGTGCTGGACAATCAGAAAGTTGAATTTCTCGCTTGTGGTGGCTCTCACACTGCCCTGCTTACAAAGGTGCGTGTACCCTTGTCTCTTTGACTGTAATTCCAGGAGAGCACTTTGTAGTGGAGAAAGTACTAGAACCTGGAGGTGTGGGCAGCTAGTGTTTCCCAGGGAAGAAAGGTCACCACTTCCCACATGCAGGACTGTCTGATCACTGGGGGGCTTTGCTTTGATGGTGATTTTACTGATTTTTTGCTGACGCCTTTGCATCAGTGAGTGTTTACTTCTGTGTCATATTTCTCTAGAAACTGATATGAAGTTCCCTTTCTTTAGGATGGGCTGGTGTTTACTTTTGGTGCTGGAAAATATGGGCAACTCGGTCACAATTCAACACAGAATGAGTTAAGACCCTGTTTGGTAACTGGACTCGTCGGGAATAGAGTGACCCAGATAGCATGTGGAAGGTGAGTTGTAAAGTGTCAACGAAAATTGGTAAGATATGCACAGTAAATTTAGATAGGTAGTTTAATAAAATTTCCATCAAGTTTCTTTGATTGAAATAAAGGTATCAAACATTTTCAGATAGGTGAAGATGCTTAATTTTACATTATTAGACAATCATAATAAATATTTTACTATACATATTTACTTTCATTGATTTTTTTTTTTTTAATGTGTAAATATATTTACTCTCTGTTGGTCCTTTAGTGAAATACCTTTGTAACTGTTCGAATGCACTTTTATCTTTAAAAAAAGTTATCATTTATTTGGAAAAAAATGAACAAACATGAATTAGAAAGGTTCATTCATTGATATCATCACTCCATCTCTGCATTAACCAAAGGAACATTGTCACCACTTTGGATTTTTCGTAACATACATTCCTCCAAGTAGTACATGTTACAGAAGGAGTCCTCACCTTAGAAATGTCTTACTGCAAACCAGGCGGCAGTACCCCTGCTAACACAGGAGAATTCACTGGAAAGACACGAGACTCACTGAAAGCTATTACACTGACGGTCACTTTTATTACAAGGGGAGGATACAAGTTAGAACCAGTCAAAGGAAGAGATGCATAAGACAGAGTCTAGAAGGGGTCCAAATGAGGAGCTTCTGGTGTCCACTCCCCTTGGAGTCATGGGCCGTGTTACCTCCTCCCAGCCTGATACATGACTGAAGAATACTGCCAACCAGGGAAGCTCACCCAAGTCCAGGGTTGTTTTTGGGGTTTCATTGCTTAGTCATGATTGATTGAATTATTGCCCATGTGGTTGAACTCAGCTTCCAGCCTCTGTGTACCGAGAGGTTGGGCTTACTTACAGCTGGAGGGGCTTCCAGGAGCCACCTGGATAAACTATTAGGTGTGGTCTTAGGGGCGGGCCTACCGTGAATAACAGAGACACTCCTATCGCTTGGAAACTTCTGAGGGTTTAGACATTACCTCCCAGGAAGTGAGGACAAAGGCCAGACCTCGGAGTAAGGCCAAATTCTTTCCTTATACAGATGTATAGTAGGAGAGGCCATCAAGCAAATCAGTAAGAAAATCAGCATGATAAAGGTCTTTGGGAAATAGAGCGGGAGCTCAGGGAGGATCACCTAATGCTATCTTCCAGGATGGGGAGGGGAGGGACTCAGAGATGGCTTCCAGAAGGTGGTGACTCAAGCCAAGGCCTAAAAAAGGAATAGAAGGAAAGAGGTGGTGCTTGTTCTGACGAAGGGAATGTCATTTGCCAGGGTGCAGCATCATGGCCTTCAGCACACTTAGGGGTTCCAAAATCATCTCAGCCGCACATTAGTGGTTTCTCAGTTTCTAGACAGCTAAGTCATACATTGGAAATTGGTTAGCTGGCTTCACTGACTGAGTAGCGTAATTTCTTCAGTTTACCAGATTGCTGCATACTCTAATCATTGTGGATAATTGAGAATTGACCGTATGTGCTTTCATTTAATAGGCAGCACACACTTGCCTATGTTTCTGATTTGGGGAAGGTCTTTTCTTTTGGTTCTGGAAAAGAAGGACAACTGGGAAACGGTGGAACACACAATCAACTGATACCACATCCCATGAAATTGCCATCAAATGAAGAACTCACATTTGGTAAATTCTTTAGGAGCACAGGACTTGACATGAATACCTTGGTTGAGAAACTGATTGTTGTAAGCGTGTAATGTGGGCAAGAAAAGAAATGTATGACTGTGAAGGGAGGTTTTCTAAGCATTGCTTTCAATTGTTTACTTGTAAACACAGCCAATCTAATTTATCAAGTCGGATAACCATTAGTTGTCTCTTAGCGCTTCAGGTTAAGATTAATGTGGATTTAAAATGATACAACATAAAATAGACTATATGGGTTCAGAGGCCTATGCAGCCTCTGATTCCAGTTTTCAAGGGACCTATTAATTCCATAGTGATTGTTTTTCTTACCTGATTAAAATGACTCATAATTGTATAAAACCCTCAGAATGATGAGCAGCTGACATATGCCAGGCACTGTAAACTGTGCCTAACTCACCGGTCCTTAAACAGTTCCAGGAGATGTGTACTCTCAGTCCTCTTTTGCTGGAGGGTGCAGAGACTTGGAGGGCAGAAGGTTAGCCTGTGAAGGGTTGTGGCTGGACACGTGAACTGTGCCCTGTGTAACTTTAGAGCCTTAGCTCTGAAACGTTCCACTGTAGAAGTGCCTCGGAACCCTTGGGTCACTTGTTTCTGAAAGCTTAGTGGTGACTGGAAGTACCAAAATTCTCTCAGTTCTTCTGGGGAAATGAACAGTCGGGTTATTTCCTTAAGCAGATCAAGTGTTATATCTGATTTCTTCTAACCCCTTGCGTAGGCTTTTGAAGTACTTACATTCTTCACGGCCAGTAGTCGTTGATTAAATCTTGAGTTGTAGAATCATATGGGTTTTAGTAAGAGGCGCTGAATTAAACCAGGGAACAGTTAACTAATCAGATATTTGTTTGACTGTGTTGTATATATAAGCATTTATGTTAATTATGTGTATTAAACGGATACCACGTTGCCGACCTTGTGAATCATCTATGTTTGCTAACTAGACTTTACCCTGAAGTAGATACGTATTTCTGCTTTATCGGTAGGAAATGTACTGAGTCTTTGTCTGTCAGAAAGATAAAAGGATTCAGTTTAAGAAGAATCTAAAATTATTTAGGCTGAGTGTGTATATTTGTATCAAATGAGTTTCTAAACTCTTATTTTTTGTAAATCCCTTTCAGAAAGCCGTACCTCAGAAAAGGAGTTAATAATGATTGCTGGAGGAGATCAAAGCATTTTGCTTTGGGTGGAAAAAGAGGTAAAAATAGATCTCTAGAAGTTTTATAACTTGGTATTTTAAGCAAAACAGAAGGTTCTAGAATCTAGATTTGGTGAATTCCAAAATCATCAGGTTACTAGGCTGAGTTTGGGGAATGGTTAGACGTTATTGATCCTTTATCGTCTAAACTACATACGTATTTACTCACAAAAGTCAGCAGATTTGCCCTTAGTGTATGTCAAATACGTGTGGTTTCCTTAGACTCTGCTGACCTTTCGGGAGGCTCCTTGCCAAGAGCATTTTGGTCAGGGTACTAGTGAACCAACAGGTTGATATTCTGAAGTGACTTTGCCAGCCAATCCTAAAAAAGACCCGAGGTTTATAGTCTTATGAATAATCAGTGCGTAACCTCCATACCCTACTCCACCAAGGCAGACTGAGTTCCTGCTACTTCTGTACCCAGTCCTTTTAGGATCGCTCCACTCAAAGCTGTCTGATGTTCAGTTTAATCTGACCATACCCGTATAAAGCGTTCGGTGTTGGGGCATTCAGAGAAACTTACTTTGGATCTAAGCACCCTTAGACAAGAAATTGGCAACCAGGCAAATGATTGATTGTTCCTTGGTAGAATCTTACCTTATGATTTTTGCAGAGCTATGTTATCCATGCTTAGTATTACTCTCTATCCTTAGAACGTGCCTAAGAGTTGGATACCTATTTCTGTGGTGTCTGAGTTACTGTATTTTACTATTTTGTTTGTTTACAGAATTCCTATGTTAATCTGAGGAGGAAAATTCCTACCTTGAATGAAGGCACTGTAAAGAGATGGATTGCTGACGTGGGGACTAAACAGTGGCAGAATACAAAGAGGTACACCCTAAGGGTCTGTCTGCTCATATAGCTCTCTAAAGCAGTGTTTCCCCAACTGGTTCTGCACAATACAGAGATGTGAGATTTTGTGGTCCGCTAGTGGTCCATTAGTCAGAGATCTGCAGAGAAACAGAACCAATAGGGTGTGTTTGAGGGTGGTGGGGAGAGATTTTAAGGAATTGGCTCATGCAGTTGCAGGGGATGGCAAGTACAAAATCTGTGAGGCAGGACAGCAGGCTGGAGACCCAGGGAAGAGTTGATATTGCAGCTTGAGTCTCAAGGCAGTCTGGAGGCAGAATTCCCTCTTCCTCTGGAGACCTTAGACTTTTTCTCTTAAGGCCTTTAACTGATTGGATGAGGCCCACCCACATTATGGAGGGTAATCTGCTTTTCTCACAGTCTACTGATTTGAATGTTAATCTCCTCTAAAAAATACCTTCACAGCAACATCTAGATTGGTGTCTGATCAGATCTCTGGGTACCATGGCCTAGCCAAGTTGACACATACAATTTAGCATGTAAGCTCCATGGGGGCGTCTTTCTTTACTGCAGGACTTCTCTGGGCCTTTGATGTGTTTAATTGTGACACTGAGTAGGAAATATAGTCTACAGTTTCTCAACCCTCGTTGACTTGAGAGCCTCTTGTTTGTTGAGCTGTTATTCACAGCTGAACAGCTTAGGCAACCTTACTGTCAATGTTAGGACTCCTACCACCTGTACAAATTATACTCATTTATACAGGCATTTCCTTTTAGAGACATTTTTAGGTATGGCTTCCTAATTCTGGAAAGTAGTTATACCAAATAGCTGCATCATGCAGAGCACAAATGGTCAAGAACTATTTGTGCAAGTACTTCTATGACAAAACTGAGCATACATCCCCACCTTTAACTTCTGGTAATTTTTTTTGTTTCTACTCCAGTGGAATAGAAATAAGTAGGGCTTGGAAAGCTGGGTGGGTTGGGAGTGTTTTATTTGTCCAAGAAAATACCCTAGGTCAAGCCTTATCCTCTTCCCCTCTGGCTTCTCTGAGTACATATCTTTTTATTTCCCATGTTTGCCTCTGAAATTTTGAGATTTGGCAAATGAGACTTTCAGATGCCCATGGCAATATGCAGATAAACTGGAGATGGAGGGAGGAGTTTGAAGGACAATTGATCATGTCTCCTGCTACAAGGAGGCATATTCTGATTTGTTTTAACCACCATCTTATTCCTAATATAGGGAAATCAGAGAGATATTTTCATCTCCTGCATGTCTGGCTGGAAGTTTTTTAAGGAAAAGGTAATATATGTAATAAATTTAAAATTCTGTTGAAAACACTATGTATAGATAGCATGGTGACTATGTTAATAATACTGTATTGTATATTTGAAAGTTGCTAAGAGAATAGATCTTACAAGTTCTCATCACAAGAAAAAAAATTTGTAAGTATGTGTGGTGATGAATATTAACTAGACTTGTGGTGATCATTTCACAATATATGCTATACATGCTATACATATATCAGTGCATTGTACATACCTGAAACTAATATAATGTTATGTGTCAATTATATCTCAATTTAAAAAACTGTGAAAGGTGGTAAAGAAAATGGTTTGAGGGTAAAATAATTATCTATGTCTTTATCTCTTTTTAAAAATTACCTTTTTTTCCCTACAAAAGCACGTATATGCTTGCTGTAGAAAATGTCAAAAAAAAAGACGTGAAACAAAAAGAAAATGAAAATCAAAATTCACCACTTAAGTGTAATAGCTAGTGTTTGTATAAATGTCTTTTTTATGCAAATCTGTTGTTTTACAAAAAATGGGATTATATTGTTTTATACATTTCTTCACACTTAATACATTTGCCCATTTTTCCATTTTATTCAATTTTTATATTATTCAGTATTTCCCCATAATATCATTTTAATGGTTGCATGGTATTCCATGGGAAGGACGTACCTTAATTTATTTGAATGCTTCCTTATTGCTAGATACTAAGGTTTCTTTGAATTTTTAAGTATTATGAAAGAATGACTTTGTACTTCTTTTCCTAAATATTGATATAATACTTATTTAAAAGAACTTTTTCTGTTTTCAGACACTAAATATATGTGTTATTTCACAAAGACTGGGTCTGTTTTTAGACAATATATTCAGTCCAGTATAAATGTAATTCTTGAGTTGAGATAGACATTTCATTCGTAATTTTCTCTTTGATTACTAAAAATTTACTGCTCTGAAACCCTTTTTTTGGTCCCTGCTTATAGTTCATGTAGCTGGAAAACAAGAAAAACCTTTACCTTTTTTCTGTGGCTATTTTTTTTTTTGTACTGGAAAATAAATATTTATTGATTACTCATTTAAGATAAGACAATATCTGATGTAAAGTCTGATAGCATATGTATTGTTAATGCAGCCTTGATATTTTTTGACATTTCAGAAATAATCATTTTGTCAGCTATATTTTCAATTGTGTTTGTATTCAGCCACATTTTTATAGTTATTGGAAAGGTGAGAAAAAAGTAATTTTATTAAAATGAAGCAAGCTTGAGAAGAAACTTTTCATCTGGATAAATAATCTAATAAAATATTTAATTTTGAAGTGTCCTTTTTCATTTACTTATTCATCCAGTTTTCATTTACCTTCCTTCCACAGAAGAGCTGGAGAAACGATGTCTGTTCATTTGGACTTAAATACAGCAAGGGACACCTTTAAGGAGTTAACCCAGAAGGACTGGATTACTAACATGGTGGTATTCTTCAGATTGCTACTTGGAAAAAGAAAATACACTGAAACATTTTTATAAGAACTCACAATTTCAGAAGAAATATCTTGTTTTCAGATACTCTTTGAGACCCTGTGGCATATACAGATTAAGTTAAACTCAGCTACCATTCAGGAGTTTCCCCACTTAGGGTGAAATAGGTGGTATAATAGGCACTTAGGTTACAAGTAATCTAACTAGTTCATCGGTGCCCACACACACATACACGTATATGTACAGGCACTCCCCTAGAGGGAATGTTTTCAATTTAGGGCTTTAGGAAGATGATTAAAATATTTGTTGAGACTGGTACACTAGAATAAGAACAACATTTTATTTGCAGTTATTTTAAACATAAGTATAGAAATGAGAACACTTTTTCTGATATGAATGTCCCCCTCACCAAGGACTGCTTGGTCTGCACTTCCTTTTTTGTAGGTTCTAGAATGTTCTTGTTCTTTCTGGGATTGTTGCTTCTTCGTTTCAGCACTGTTACTACTATCTTTAGGCTTCCCACTTGGAGATGCTTCAAGCATGCTTCCTTTATTAATGTAGCCTTTCCTAATGTAGCTTTTATTAATTTATTTCCCTGTTCTACTGTACTGATTGATCTAGGGGTGGTACTGTCTATGTTGTTCTCTCAATCTGTTTCTTTCTGGGTCTCTGGCTCATTTTTGCACTCCCTCTCTCTCTCTCTCTCTCTCCCCCTCTCCCCCTCTCCCCCTCCTTCACTTCTCTTGGCTCCCTCCACCCTCATTTGGTCTTTCCTTCTGCTTCTGTGGCTCTTATTCTTTCCCTCTCTCTGTCTCGTGCTTGTTCTCTTCCTGCTCTCAGCTCCCTCACCTGGTCTCTCGCTCTGTCTGTCACACTCAGCATTCTGTGTCTTAGCTGCAGGTTGTGTCTCGCACACTCTTTTCTCAAGGGAAGATGGAAAATTTAATTATGTTAACTTTGGCAGAACCATTGCCCAATTAGGAGTCTGATGTAAAATGGATCCCTAATTATGCACCTTTATCAGGACTCTGCAGCAGTTAGTAGAAAGATCACCAAAAATAGAAAGCCATTTCTGCATCTGTGAAGGGAAGAGGTTGGACCAGTTCATCACTAAGGCTAATTATACCTTAGTTGTGCCAGAACAATATCATATACAGTGCAAGCGACATAATCATAGAGCAGTCTCCCATTGTTTCCGATGGGACAGTTGGATCAGAAGACCTGTAATGTTTCTGTTTTGAGATTTCTGTGATATGGACGCACAGACTTGGCCTTCCTTCATTCATTCAGCAAATATTTGAATACTGCGATGCGTAGGGAACTGTGGTGAGAGCCCTGTCTTTAGAGGCTCCTGGTTAGTGAAGGAGACGGATGCCGACGTGCAGGTGTCAGTTGTCTTCCCTAGTTCCCAGCTTGGAACATACTGGGTGTATGATAAATATTTTTAGATGAATGAATTCATTCATCACCTGGGCAGTGAAGGGTCAGCTCTATTTAGAGTGCTCAAAACAAGGTGCCCAGGGGGAGGGGAGTTTACCGGCTACCTACAGGGGAAGCACATTCCAGGCAGTCAGGAAGGTGTGCACCAAGGCACAAGATGTGAAACAGTATGACTGGCTTGAGAGCGGTACAGTGGTTCTAAAGGGCTGGGAGGTTTGGGGTTGTGGATGATGAAGAGCCCAGAGGAAGGAGGGGGGCATGTGCAGCAGTCAGGTGTGCATGACTCTGAAGACTGAACCTCGTGGTGGGAGCCCAATAGAATGTTTTGATGTGAAAATAGATCATTGTAAGATTTTGTACATTTAGAGATATCATTTAGCTAGTATCTCATAATTTAGTGATTGAGTTTGAGCTTTGGAGTCAGAAAGATCCAGGAGAGATTCTCACTTAGCTCTGTGACCCTCAGCAAGTTAATTTCCCTAATATGCAGAGTTCTCATTTATGAATCGGGGTTAATAATACCATCTATGTTATAGAGAAACGACAAGGATAAATGAACTTATATATGTGAATTACTTAGCACAGTATCTGACAAATAAGAACGCTGTAAACACTAGCTTCTTAACGGGGTTTTAGGCAAATTACTACCATTATCTGAGCCCACAGAACACATAAACATTCAGAATTCCATTTGAAGTTTTCTTCAACACTTGCATTCTGAATTGGGGAAACTATAAGAAGATTGGAAGGGCTAGAAACTAGAGTTTGGTGGAGAGAGTTTGTGATGAGACAGGTGATTCTGTGAGAAGGTAACAGGAAACCATGCTGATTTTCGTTGTTGCAGTTGTTGCTTTTTGTTTTTGTTTTTTGTTTTTGTTGTGGTTTGGGAGATTCTGACACATTCTTCCTCTTTAAAAAATGAGGTGTGCTAGTGGAACTGGAGGGAAGAATGTGGACCTTATCATTGGGAGGGCTGCCTTTTAGTTCTGAGTCCATCGTTCATCCAGTATAATCTTGCACATGCGATTTCTTCTTGATCTCCTTCATGAACCCCAACCATTGGATGGAGAGGACACTTGCCACACATTTACACACCTAGGTATTTGGGAAGCTAGATGAGATGGGTTGTGAACAGGGGTTTTAGAGAGACCAAGTGATTGCTCCAATTTCATGGTGGGGTGAAACTCCGGGCTCCACACTTCATTTTATTACAGTAATTGCACCCAGTTCCCACTGTGTTCTGAGTGTCTTTTCCTGGATCCTTTTTGATCACAGATAACCACATGTCTGAGGGATACTCTGTTCAAAAATCTTCCATTTCATTCTCCACATCAAGAAGCTTTAGAAGTTTTCTTCCTTCTCCCAGAATGTCCTGTGATGCATGATTCTGACAACTGGGAGCGCCTGGTGGTCCCGTTTGCAGAGGCTGTTTATAAAATGCGTGCCCAGTCGTCAGAGGTCCTGGGTAAGATTGATGGTTTGCATTTGAAAATACATGACTGTCTTCTCAGTGGAAACACACGCCTAGCGAAGTTACGGCAAAACTTAGGTGATTGTGAACACATTCATGGTTTTTAGTTCCTAGTCTTAGCATATTCTAACATGCTGTAATAATTACTGTGTTCATCCAAGATGGATTATTCTAGTCCCTTTTTACCGTTCTTTTCACGATACCTGTGTGGCTTGGTCATGAGGTCCTTTGCCCCCTACTTTTCATTATGAAGAACTTCATACACAGACGTTGAAAGACTAGTACAGTGAATCCCAGATACTCTCTACCTGGGAGTCAACAGCAGGTAACATGTTGCCGTGTGTGTACAGATTACATTTGATGTACAGATGGCATTTTATTTTTGCTGAACTATTGGAAAGTGAGCTGGAGATATCAGGGCATTTTACCCATAATATTTCAGCGTGCATCTCCTAAGGATATGGAATCCTGTATTACCTCAACATTGTTAACACAGCTAATAAGATTAGCCGTGATTGCATAATATTACCTCACATCTAGGCCATATTCAAATTTCTGCGCTTGTCCCGAAAAGTATTTTACAGGCTTTTTTTTTTTTTTTCAAAGAGCGCGGGTCAGTAGTCCTGTACAGTGTCTCACGTCTAGATTTGTCTGATCGTTTCCTCCTGTCCCTGCATTTCCAGTACACTGGAAATTAGGTCTAGGGGCTTGATTATATTCTAATGAGGTTTTTGACACAAATAGCACATTCAGCCCAAGGAAGTCCCTTCGTTCTTATGTTTTGTCACATTGTAAGCGATGAAAAGCTGGTTTAAAGCATTTTTCTTTTATACAATGCCGAAAGATGGTTTTTAAGAGTTAAAAACTCGTGCTGAGAGTGCAAAGTAGAGTCGTGTAATCACGAATAGTTCTTAATCTGGTTTTTAATACTGTATGCTATTTCATCTGGGCAAAAAATGTGACTAATTAATTTTGTCTAGTTTTTTTTCCCCGCCAACAAATTAATTAGACCAAATGTGAGGTTCTCTTAACTGTCAAGGCATTTTTTTGAGAACATTGAATTCTACCCTTTCAATTCCGATTGTATTTACTGAAAAATTTATTACAAATGTGTCTTTATAACTACAATATATATGAAAATATTCTACCAGTTTCAGAAAATATTGACTACTTTTTACCTTTAAGAATCCAAGAAATATTACATGCTGACAGTTACTTACCTTCGTATCCCTCAGAGGAATATTGGGCATCTCTGCAAGAATCTGCTTTCATCAGACTGGTCCAGATGTTTAAAACAGCCGTCATTGCTCAGCTGAATTATTGGGCTGGAACTGCTGAGAATAACTATCACATTAAAACTCTCCTAGAAATGTTGAAAAAGCTGCACAGGGTAAGTGCTGTTTTAGAAACCCATATATCTTTATTTTGCAATAAAAATTCCCTTGGTTTCACCTGGCTTGAAACTTAAGCAGACTCTTAGGAAACATGAGGTTGATACTGCTATTTTTAAAATGTTTTTTGTGAATTAAGTCATGCATGTAAAGGAGTGTGTCTAGTA
Source organism: Eubalaena glacialis (assembly GCF_028564815.1). Lineage (NCBI taxonomy): Eukaryota > Metazoa > Chordata > Mammalia > Artiodactyla > Balaenidae > Eubalaena > Eubalaena glacialis. The sequence goes on along the minus strand of NC_083720.1, from coordinate 146,761,037 downwards.
TCCACGTACAGTTGAAAGAAAAGTAGTAAAACAGACATCAGTGCAACTACCACCCATGTTAAAAAAGAAAACATTTCTAGTGCTTTAGAAATGCCTGTGTGTCTCTCACAGATTACACCCCCTCACCTCCCGAAGGTGGCCAGGATCCTGGATTTTCAGTTAATCATTCATTTACTCTTCTTTATTGTTTTATAACCATAAGTATCTCTTGACACTATGCTGTTTAATTTTGCTGTTTCCAAAATTTCATACGAACCGAATACATGCTGCTTACGCAACGTTCTGTTTGTTTAGACTCATCCAGATAAATACTTACGTCTGTACTTCATTCATTTTCACTTCTGTATCATAGTGTGACTGTACCAGAATTATCCATTCCAGTATTGATGGACATACAGTATGTGCTGTTTGCAGTTCTTTTTTAGGGGGAGGGTTCCTCTATGAGAAAACATGCTACTGTCAACATTTTTGTACTTATCTCTTGGTGTCCATGTGTCAAGAGTTAGTTTTTAGTTTCCATCCCTAATTCTGGAATTGATAGGTTGGAGGATATGCCTGTGTTGTTCTTTATGGGTAGTGACAAACTGTCTTCCAAAGTGGTTGGACCAATTTAAATCCTCTCCAGGAAATGATGAGAATTCTGTTGCCCCATGTCTGACTTTAAAATTTGGAAAATATTTTTAGTGCCGTATGGAAATCGTGCCAAATTGTGACTTTATTGATTGATTGATTGATTACCGAGTTGGGTCTTTGTTGCTGCGTGCGGGCTTTCTCTAGTCACAGCGAGCAGGGGCTACTCTTCGCCGCGGTGCGTGGGCTTCTCACTGCGGTGGCTTCTCTTGTTGCGGAGCACGGGCTCTAGGCACGTGGGCTCAGTAGTTGTGGCTCGTGGGCTCAGTAGTTGTGTCTCGCAGGCTCTAGAGCACAGGCTCAGTAGTTGTGGTGCACAGGCTCAGTAGTTGCGGTGCACGGGCTTAGCTGCTCCGCGGCATGTGGGATCTTCCTGGACCAGGGCTCGAACCCGTGTCCCCTGCATTGACAGGCGGATTCTTAACCACTGCGCCACCAGGGAAGCCCCAAATTATGATTTTAATTGTATTTCCCTGGTTCTAATGCATTAGAGCATATTTTCATGTTTATAATTGCAGTACTTGTTTCCTCTTCTATAAAATACCTGTCCTTTTGCTCAATTTAAATGTATTGTTTAATTTTTTCTTATTGATTATAGGAGTACTTTTTAGTTTGGATACTAGTCCTTTGTCAATTATATGTGTTGCAAATATCAAGTCCCAGTTTGTAGCTTGTCCTGGTGCTTTTTGATGAACTCACTTTTTTTTTTAACTTGTTGGCCACACCCCTCAGCCTGTGGGATCTTAGTGCCCCGACCAGGGATTGAACTTGCGCCCCCTGCGTTGGCAGCGGGGAGTCTTAACCCCTGGACCGCCAGGGAAGTCCGAAACTCATGTCCTTAATTTTAATGTAGATAAAATTTGGGGACTTCCCTGGCGGTCCGGGGGTTAAGACTCGCCGCTGCCAATGCAGGGGGCACGGGTTCGATCCCCGGTCAGGGAACTAAGATCACGCATGCCACACGGCGTGGCCAAAAAAAAAAAAAAAAATTGTCAGTCTATTCCTTTATGATCTTTACTCCGTGTGTTTTGTTTTAAACTTTTTTTTCCTTCAAGGTTTTAAATTATTACCCGTATCAGGGATCAGGAGGGCTTTTTTTTTGGAAAGGACCAGATGGTAAATATTTTAGGCATTTGTGAGACTTTACAAAAGAAGCAGAGGGCCTGATTTGGCATCGAGGGTTAGATAGTCTTCTAACACAGATGATAGCTGGGACCAGAGGAGGAGTACAAACAGAGGCTCATATACCATATGTCTAATGTTTAAAAGGTTAGAAATCTAGCTAACAGCATGTTGAATGAAATAAAATATACTCTACCTTCCCACCTTGACAAATAAACCTTCCTAATGACAGGGGAAGCCAGGTTTGAATTTCGAAACCGTGGCTCCTTACAGAGTTCTGCAGCAAAAGGGGAGGCTCCGACGGACCCTCCCCGCTCCCACCCCAGGTCCTCTGCGCTTCTCTTCCTTCCTTGGTTTTCTCCCACACCAGGGCTGGCACGTGGCCGTGTGTGGACACCTCAGCCTATGTCTCTGTGTTCCATCCCACCTCCCACAATAGCCATTCCTTAGCCAACCCTGGGGCCCTGGAGCCTTGGGGTGTGTCACCTGTGACACTTCCACTCCCCAGAGGGCAAGTGGAGGGAGAAACCTGTGTAGCTCCTGGGGCTGGCTCGGAGCCATTTGGACAGGGGCTTGCGGGTCTTGGGTTCTGGAACTCAGTCTAGATGGGGATGTGTGATGAGTGGGCTGCATATAGACAGGCCCCGTTGACCCTGCAGACCCCTTGTGGGAAGGGGCTTGGCTGGAGGAAGCCCAGAGCAAAGACCTTTAAATCAGAGGCCCAGGGCAGAGGTCACTCCTGCCAAGGTCTAAAGGGAGTATTGAGGTTAGCTTTGCCTTTCACACTTTGGTGTTTAATCCAACTGAAAATTTATTTTTATTATTTTCCATATGAAAACAATTACCTAGCACCACTTAACTGAAATTCTGTCCTTTCTGCACTGATGGGTAATGCGAACTGTCATAAAACAAGTTTCTGTGTGCGGGGTTCATGTTCAGGCTCTCTTCTGTACTGTTAGTCATTGTATGTGGCTCTATATTGTTTATACTTGCTAAAAGAAATACTCCTGTCTTGTTCTTAAAGTGAATCTTGGATATTTTTGGCATTTGGTTCTTCCCTATAAATTTTGGAATTGGCTTTTCAGGTTCTACACACATATACACAGATCTTACTGGGAATTTGATTGAAATTGCATTTAATCTGTATTTCACTTTGGGGAGAATTGACATCTTTACTGTTGTGAATCTTCATGGTATCTATTTCTTCTACTTATTAGATTATCTTTTAAGTTTTTCAATGAGTTTTTGTTATTTTACTATGAAAGTCTTGGATATCTTTAGTCAAATCTATTCCAGGATATTTAACTATTTTTAAGTTTTTGTAAATGGTATCTTTTAAAAACTATATCTGTTGTTGGTTTAACAGCAGATAAATGCATTGATTATAGGAATGCGTTGATTTTTGAATATTGATTTTTTTCTTTTTTTGGCCGCACTGTGCAGCATGTGGGATCTTAGTTCCCCACCCAGGGATCGAACCCGGGCCCCATGCAGTGGAAGCTCGGAGTCTTAAACCACTGGACCGCCAGGGAAGTCCCTGAATATTGATTTTTAATAGCCAGTGAGTTTGCTGAATTCTCGCATTATATCTAGTAATTTAACTGTAGATACTTTTGCATGTTCTGTGCAGTCATATCTTTGAAAAAAATAATGTTTTTTTCTTCCCAATTCTTATGCATTTTATTATTTTCCTTTGCCTTGTTGCACTGGCTAGGCTTTCCTATCCCTAGTTGTTCAACAGGAATGTTGAATAGAAGTCGTAGTGATAGTAGGTGCCTAATCTTGTTGGTGATTTTAAAGGAAAATTCTTAATATCACTATTAAATAACATTTTTACTATGGGGTTTTGGAAAATTACCTTTCTAGATAAAAGGATGTTCCCTCCATTTCTAAGTTGTTACACGTTTTAATTCAAAACAAGTATTGACTCTCTCCTCCTGAAATTCTACTTATTTTGTATGTTAGTTCTTCTCGCTCTGTCATCCATGTCTCTTAATCGTCCTGTCATAATTTCTATCTGTTTGTCTCTTTGTACCCCATTCTGGATGATTTCTTCAGCCCTATCTTCCTGTTCATGAATTCACTTTTCAGTGATTTTTGTCTGCTATTAAAGCTGTCTTTTGAGTTTTATTTCTAGTAGTATGTTTTTCACTTCTGGAAGTTTTCATTGGTTCTTTAATTTTGTTTTCTTGGTTATTATTTATAATTTCTGGGTATCTGAAGTCTTTGCAGGTCAGTTTTTGCTGTCTTTAGTTTCTGCTGAATCTTCCTCATGGCTCCTTCATTATCATGTATTTTGTGACTGTGTGTGTGTGTGTGTATGTGTGTGTGCGCGCACATTTCCCTTGGAACTTTTATCTTCTGGAATTCTTTGAGGGCTGGGTCTTTTCAGGGAGAATTTGCTTCTGCCAGGCTCCTGGCGACACCAGCAGTTTGGTACTATTAAATTAGTCTTTAAAGATTAGCATTTAATATAAAGATTAAAATTTTGGCTTGAGGCTTTTTAGGTCTCCAGGTGGTATGAATCTGGTGTGTGAATTTTCGGGAGAGTGCTTTTGTAATGACAAATTCTGTAGGCGACCTTTTTCCCCCAATGCCAGCACCATTTTTTTTTTAATTAAAAAATTTTAAATTTATTTATTGAAGTATAGTTGACTTATATTAGTTTCAGGTGTACAGCATAGTGATTTGATACCTCTATAGATTACACGCCATACAAAGTTATTATAAAATATTGACTATTTTCCCTGTCTACATTACACCCCTGTGACTTATGTATTTTATTTATTTTATTATTTTTTTAATTGAAGTATAGTTGACATATTAGTTTCAGGTGTACAGCATAGTGATTTGATATCTCTATAGATTATGCACCATACAAAGTTACTATAAAATATTGACTATTTTCCCTGTGTACCTTACACCCCTGTGACTTACGCATCTTATTTTATTATTTTTTTTAATTGAAGTATAGTTGATTTACAGTGTTGTGCCAGTCTCAAATGAACTTATCTACGGAACAGAAACAGACTCACAGAAGTAGAGGACAGACTTGTGGTTGCCGAGGGGGAGGGGGAGGGGGAGAGGGACGGACTGGGAGTTCAGGTTGGTAGATGCAAACTATTAACATCCAGCACCATTTAAACTACAGTTTGCCTTATGGTCTTGGAGTCAAGGTGGGGATGGGTTGATGCAGGAGTGGAGGAAACAGCTTGTTCATTTCTAGGTTACCCTGGTTCACTCTAATGGTAGCCCTTTTGGGTCCCAGATTTATGAAGCAAGGTTCCCTAATTCGAAGAGTCTGGGCTTTGTCTCCTTTTCTCAAAGTCTCAGCCATTGAAACTGAAGTTCAGGTTCACCAGGTTTGGCAGATACTCTCAAGGGAAATGCCACCTTCCCTTAGTTTTTGACCTGATTATTCCATATCTGCTGACAAAATCCGTAATGCATCCAAAAATGTTGGTTTACAGTTTATCCTATATTTATGGTTGTTATCAGTGAATCAAAGTGCCTAATCTATCAAACTGCTTAAAAAAAAAAAGTCTGCCCTACTGCTGAAAAGTGATGCCTGTTCTTGGCTGTTTTTAAAGGTTTTATATAAAAGTGAAAGATCAATCAAAAAAATAATTCCAGGTCTTGAAAAATTGAGCAGTTTACTGAAGAGCTCAGGGAAAGTGTATTGTAATGAGCTTGCCACATACAAAGAGAATTCCTAGAAATACTGAAGCAGCAACAGAAGAAATCTTGAAGGGATCCTGCTGTGTCCTTTGACTCTTAACAGGCAATGTCAGAATGTTTGTCAAGCTCCCCACACACACCCACCTCCAGAAGAATCCACGAAGACGACGCACCCTCTTTCTCCATGACACTGAGGCTGTTGACAGTGCAAGGCTGAGATCAGCAGGGTCCTGAGGATCCCAGTCACGGGGATGAAACAGCATCCCCGTGCGGCAGCACTGGTCGGGGAACTAAGATCCTGCAAGCCGTGCAGTGCGGCGCCCGCCCCCCGCAAAAAAAAAGAAGGAACGAACATGACATGAAGTATTGGGCCCCAGAGTAGTTTGGATTCATATTACACTGTATTTTTCTTTGCACTTGAGTTTCTTTAAAACTTTTTTATGGATTAAAAGTAACTAGAAGTTTTTCATCACACCATCAATTGCTACTATTAAATCTTAGGTATTCTTTACGCTCCTGAAAGTTTGGGGCTTTGGCAATGGGGGAACTGGATAGAACTTAATTATGGTCATTCAAAGTATGTTTAACTTGCTGTTTATTCTGATAATCTCATTTATAGCCATTAAGCAAAATTGTCTTTATATAAAGAGCTTTCTCACAGGTGGTATTTTATTTAAGGTAAACCAGACTAAATATCAGCTGCCTGAAAATATCTTCAAAGTAAATGAACTCACACACTGGCTTGATTTTTATGAAGATGCATCCAAAAGGACCACCTCGAAAATGAACGCAGTAAGTATGGCATATTTAAAGAGGGTATTGATCGTCGGTAAGTTAATACAGGCACTCGTTGTATAACTTTGTACGAATTTCCAAAACTTCCTGTACTCTGCAAAATTGCCCAATAGAAATAGCAGGGCTTATGGGAAAAGCAACGCAGACCCCTCAAAACCGATGCAGTTTTGTAGCCAGAACACTGACAGAAAAGTGCTTCCTACCTGGGGAGATAGCTCAGACCAACCAGGCAAGCAGCTTGTGCACAGTGTCGCGAGAAGATGAAAAATGCACAAAAACCGAAGGGTAGAAATCTCTCCACACCCTGATTAGAGGACCGGTGGTACTGAGGTAACACCTATGGGAGTGGAGCTTTGCTCTTAAGGTAGGTATAGGAGGCTCAGTGACTCACCAGGAGCCAGCAGGATAGGGCTGTAACTTTGGGGAGGGTTCCCTGGGTGTAAGTACTCCTTTTTCATTTTCTTAAAATAAAGCTAAAGGGCTCTTGCTGCCAGTTCAGCAGCTAATCTGAGATTTTTTTCTCCTTTTCTCTGAAGGTTCTAATTCTACTCCTAGCACATCATCCTTTGCCTGGGAAAAATCTTGTCTGAGCTAACCAGCTCTCTACATTCTGTCACTCCCCTGCTTACCAAATGCATCTGAACTAATTTCACATTTCAGAAGTGCAGGTAGCAGCAGAATAGACTCTTTGGAAAAATGTCCAGAGTTTATAATTAATGGTGAAATTAAACGAGTACTGAAAATACTAGGTTTATATACCTTTCATTGATATATATAAAACATTTTCTTAGAATTTTATATATCTGAGCACTACTGACCAGCATTTTGGATTGCTTTGGCTCTAAGTACTGAGACCTGAAACCGTCAGGGCTTTAAGGCTAAGAAGTAAGGCGTAAGATTTCTCTGTCCTTTCATTTATCAAAATTGTTGTCATTTCCATTTTTAGGACACTTCAATGGACATCCGCTGTCCTGTCATATTCAGTCATTTTCCATTTATCTTTAATATTCTGTCGAAAATTAAACTACTGTATGCAGACTCGTCTTTAAAAATGCAGGTATGCATGCCTATTTCTTTGTTTTCATTAGCAAATCAAATGATGAGTACCTTTTCCAGTGTATAATAGAGGAGTGATAAGGGAGCCACCCACTGGTGAAACCAGTGGTGGTCATAGCATTCAAGAAGCTTATACTCTAATGAAGAAGGCTAGAGAGACTGTCACAATTTGAGTTGGGTTGGCCTTGAGGCATATTAGGGCCTCAGTAGCAAAGGACAGAGCTTGGGCCTAGCTGTAGGGCTTTTGCCTTGAGGTTGGCGCCGGTAGTCTTCTGAATGGTACTCAAAGACGCGTGGCAGACGTGGGCTTGATTGGGATTAGCACCAGTACATAAGAAGGTCCAATCTAATGGGAAGACATAGTAGTGGGAATAGAGGTGACAGAGGATTCTTGAAATTCAGACCCAAAGAAATGGCTGGTACTCTGTGATCATGCCATAATAAAGGTTTGTGGAAAGTATTTCCCTTCCAGATGTACTTACTGTCATCAGCTGACTTGGTTCTGTTTGTCAGCGTATCCAGCAAGGGGTTTTGAACTTAAAATTGTACACTTGAAAATGCCTCAGAAAATGTACCTCATTGCATTTTTATAAGGATTAAATTTGTTAATATAGGTAAAGCATTTAGAACAGTGCCTCTCACAAAGTGCCCAAAAGTGTTAGCGCTTGTTGTCACTTTTATGCTTATATATGCATCTGTATATCTATATGCATGAATAATATTCAAATCGATGTCATAAAAGTAGATACCTTTACAAAATGCAGTTGCCATAATAAAACAAAATAGGAAATTGATTTATAAGTTCCAAGTAAGACCATTAATGAAATATTTAACAAAGGAAAATGGAAAGAAAAAAGATATGAGAACTTTATTTTGCTTCAACTCTGTAACTATTCTCTCTTGATTTTAAACAAGCTTCCGGTAATTATTTTATAGAACTGGCATTTGATTTCTCTCTGTTTTGCTAAGAGACATAGACGTTAATGATCCCAAATTGCCATTTGGTTCCAGATGGACGGTCTGTGTGTCTGTCAGTCTGTGGGTCTGTCTCTCTCATGGTAACTTCGTAGATTATCTGTCCCCTAAAATCTCTTGTCTGAGTTTTCCTCCTAGAAAAGGATATCTCTAGAGAGGTCTTTCATCCTGCACTTTTGCTGCAGCAGGCTTCTTTTCTAAACGTCTGAACTTCTCTTCCTGATGAGAACACTAGGTTTCAGCTCACTGCTTCGGGCTCACTAGTCAGTCTCTTAGCCTGTTGACGATCGTCCGTCGGTCACTGAAGTGCTCGTAATTGTGTTTACGGGATACAGTGGTCCAGAGGAGCCCGCGGTTGGTCGCGTTCCTGCGCACCCAGATCAGCCCCGCAGAGCTTTTCATTTCCTGTGTCTCATGTATCTTCTCACTGGGGGTGAATACTGAACATGTAGCCTGTCTCCAGGGGTGTATATAGGGCTCTTTTCATAAATGTTTGTGACACGCGTGTATAATACACTGAACCGGTTTATTCTACTTTGTAAATTTCTACTTGGAGCAAACGGTGAAATGGAGTGAAACATTTTTCTTTTCCGAGGAGAAGAGATGGCGAGCTTGTATGAGGTTGGTTGGCATTGTGGAACAAGAAGAGTCTGAATTTGCTTTACTGCCCACCTTCAATCTAACAGTCAGAAGGGGTCACTTGATTGAGGATGTTTTGAATCAGCTAAATCAGTTTGAGAATGAAGATCTGAGGAGGGAGTTACTGGTAAAGTATAATTCTTACTTAATGTTTTTGCTGCTAAGACAGAAAACAGAAAAGAATGTAATGACGGGCCTTACAGAGAGGGAATTATCTCCCTTTTCCGCTGGGGTTATCTGTATTGGAGTTCCCCTAGTTTCCCCCAGTTACCTGTGAATTCCAGGTGAGAGCTGTCAGTACACTCTGGCTGAGGAGCGGCAGGTGAAATGGTCGTCCTCCCCGCAACCTGGTCAGGTAGATAGCCCAGTACTAGCCCTAAGAGGTCCATTCCCTCGTGAGGCTTGAGCAAGCCTGGCTGGTCATCGCCTTGTAAAGGTTGCGGTGAGATGGGGTGACCCAGAGGAGAACTGAGAGTTTGTTTCTGCTCTCCTGCAGGAACCCAGGTTGCTTTGTTGAAGAGAGAGCATTCTCTTTATTGACTACATAGTTTTTTGAGGGTATAATTGTAGATATCACCATGTCCTGAATATTCATTAATCATGATCTTTGGTTTAGCTACTATATAACTTGTCTTACTAATAGATATTTGGCACAGAATAATGACGACTAGAAGATCTAATGAATGTTTTCCTTATGCCAGGAACTACTGTAAAAGCTTTACACTTGTGTAACTTCTACCCTTGTGTAGAAGGTTCTGTTTTTTCCTGCTTTTACAGATGGGGGAACTGAGGTGCAGAACCATGAGGTAACTTATCCCAGGGTGACACAACTGATAAGTATCAGAGCCAGGATTTCAGCCCGACCATCAGGCTCTAGACTTTCCAGTTAATCAAGACAAGTCAGGATTTTCCTGATAATATTTATTAGAGTGTTTTTGATTCGAGGTGTTAGTTTATCACTTGTCCTACTCAGATTAAAGAACGATTGACTTGACCAAAGCTCAAGATACTATTTTAAAAGTACGGAGTTTGCAGTTAGAGTTGGCATTTCTGTGTATTTTTGCACATAGATAATTTTTTAAAAATCTAGTGAACTCATGATTCTAAACTGTGTCGGCCAGCCAGCCCACTCAGTTATTTTAGTTCCACTTTTATATTTCATTCATCCATTTTAAAAATTTAGGTAACATTTGATAAGCAGCTACTATTTTCCAGACTGTGTGAGACATTTTACCTGTGTTATCCCATTTAATCTTTCTGATGATCTCGTGGGAAAACACGCTTTGTGAGGTTAAGGAGCTTGCCCATATAAAGGGGCAGGGTAGGAGAAAGGATAGAAGTGCCAGCATAGAGCCACAGGAATTTCTGGTATTAAAGCAGCACGAAAAAGAAGAGAGAAATGAAAGCTTAAATAGTGCTTCATAAGAGAAAGCAAGGGAGAAAAGAGTGTGAAGAAAGAGGAGGTGGCCAGAAGTGTAAAATGAGTGGGTGAAATCAAGATGAGACATGAGAAACTCAAGTCCTTGGAATTGGGGATTCACAGATTCTTGGTCCTCTTGGAGAAAAGCATTTAAGTAGAGAAACGGGTTTAGAAGTTGGTGTACATTAATCTCCAAAATTTGGCAACCTAGAGTAGAGGAAGCCAGTATTGTCTATACTGGAAACAATGGTGTTGAGATTTTTTTTTCTTTTAAGGATAAGGGAGACCTTAACATATTTGTAAACTGAAGTGAAGGATTCCAAGAAGGAAAGGCAGAAAGGAACAGAGCAAGTAATTGAAGGAGCAAAGATGGGTTATAATAGAATCATCTTGAGGAGGGATTGGTGTCAGCAGGTGGGATGCTGCCTCCTTATGGAATCAACAGCCAAGCCAATAAATACGTGTGCTCTGGTTTTTCAGTTTTTTTGAAAATTCTGATATTTATGATTTCTTCATGTTTATTTTCATTATACTTAATGTACCTGATGATTATAAAAATGATGCCAATTGAGGTCAGTTTAGTGGTAAAGACTTCTGGCTCTCAGGTTTGTCACCCGTAGGATTCAGTCTCAGCAGCTGGGGACTTCCCTGGTGGTGCAGTGGTTAAGAATCCGCCTGCTGATGCAGGGGACACGGGTTCAAGCCCTGGTGCAGGAAGATCCCACATGCCACGGAGCAGCTAAGCCCGCGAGCCACAGCTACTGAGCCTGGGCTCTAGAGCCCGTGCTCCGCAACAAGAAAAGCCACCGCAATGAGAAGCCCACGCACCGCAACGAAGAGTAGCCCCCGCTCGCTGCAACTAGAGAAAGCCCGCGCACAGCAGCGAAGACCCAATGCAGCCAAAAATAAAAATAAATAAAATAAATAAATTTATTTTTTAAAAAAAGTCTTAGCAGCTGTATAACCTTGGGAAAGTTATTTAAATTCTTGAAGCCTCATTAGCCTCCTAGAATTAGTAAGAAAATTCAATACGCTAACACAAGTAATTTGCTTACCCCATCCAGTACCTCCCAAATACTTGGGTCCACAAATAGTTATTAAACGAGATTTAATACATAGCAATACAGAGCTCTGGAAGTGATGCATTATTTGCTCTGTTTCTTTAGGTTTCATTTAGTGGAGAAATTGGATTTGACTTTGGAGGAGTCAGAGCAGAGTTTTTCCATTGTCTCTTTGAAGAAATGACCCGGCCAGAATATGGGATGTTCACATATCCTGAAGAGGCTTCCTACATGTGGTTTCCTGTCAAGGTAAGTCCTCTTTTCTTGGTGTAGGTATTTCCTGAGAGAAAAGGTATGGGGATATACCATAGAAAATTAGGTTGTCTAGACTGTTGTATTTTAGGAGAGGAATTATTGATGTAATTATGGAGATAACTTTTAATTCTAAAAAGGTGATTATTTTCTCTAAAATGGGGGTCCTCTTTCCCTGGGTTCCCAAGTCCACACAAGAGAATTTAAGCAGTATATATGTATTGACCATTTCTAGAATGTATAGGTAAAAATGAACCCTTCCTTTCTTAGGCACTCATTCTTTGTTCTGTTTTCCCAATGAACTTGAAGATAAAGCCTATGAAAAGAAATTGCAAAAACTTTGTTTATAAGGATTACTGAGCCTCATGTGTTTCTATTCCTGTTAATACTTTTATTTTTTATTGAAATATATTTGACATATATAACATTGTATAAATTTAAGGTGTACCACATGTTGATTTGATATATTATAGTATGATTGCCATACTATAGTGGTAATTAGCACCTTTATCACATCTCATAATTATTTCTTTTTAGTGGTGGATAATTAAGATCTAGTACCATAGCAAATTTGATGATTATAATACAGTATTGTTATCCATACTCACTATACTGTGCATTTGAACTCTAGGATTAATTTGCTACTCATTGCAGCTTTTCCGCCTAAACAACGTCTCTCCTATCTCCTCACACCCATCCTATTAATGCTTTCAGTAACCAAAACTGTGGCAGGGATTTAAATTGACTTAATAATTGAATATAAACCCTAAATATTCTTATCTCAAGATTTTTGGTTTTAATTTGTGATTTGATTTTGTGAAAGGGGAAAAATGGTTTACCTAATATAAATATTCCATTGTACTGGTAAAAATTCATAATACGTTAAGGTTTTTTTTTTCTCTTTTCAGCCTAAATTTGAGAAGAAGAATTATTTCTTCTTTGGGGTTCTGTGTGGACTCTGCCTATTCAGTTGCAATGTTGCCAACATCCCTTTCCCACTGGCTCTGTTTAAGAAACTTTTGGACCAAGTGCCATCATTAGAAGACTTGAAAGAACTCAGTCCTGTTTTGGGAAAGTAAGTTAACATAGTTCCTTTTTCAGAACCCTGTCTAACATATATTTAGATAAATATTTAAACACACACATTCCAGTAGTATTTTCATGTTCAATAGTAGCATTCTGGGTATTTTAAACTGATTCTAACTTTGTCAAATTGTTAGATAATAATTTAACTTTCTGAAATTAAGAAAAGTTGGTTTTTCGTATAGTCAGTCCTCACTGTTTGCATTAACCTTTGGTTTATTTGAGCAGAGACAGTCATGACAGAGCACAGGTTACACCTTGGTGCAAAACCTGCAAGTGATGCTTATTTTATTTCATTTTATTTATTTACTTATTTATTTTAAAGAGACATGTTTTCCAAAGTTGTTTTTTTTTTTTTTTTTTTAATTTATTTCTCTGTTTTTGGCTGTGTTGGGTCTTCGTCGCTGTGCGCGGGCTTTCTCTAGTTGCGGCGAGCGGGGGCTACTCTTCGTTGCGGTGCGCGGGCTTCTCATTGCAGTGGCGTCTCTTGTTGCGGAGCACGGGCTCTAGGCACACGGGCTTCAGTAGTTGTGGTGTGCAGGCTCAGTAGTTGTGGCTCACGGGCTCTAGAGCACAGGCTTAGTAGTTGTGGCACACGGGCTTAGTTGCTCCACGGCATGTGGGATATTCCCGGACCAGGGCTTGAACCCGTGTCCCCTGCATTGGCAGGCGGATTCTTAACCACTGTGCCACCAGGGAAGTCCTGATGTTTATTTTAAAAGTTGTTTCATGTCATCATCTTTAAAATGAAAACTTATTTCTAAGTTAAAAGACAAGCCACCACCTCACAAAACGTATTGGTAACATATAATAGAAAGGGTTACTATCCCTGCTGAATAAAGTGTTCCTGCACATCCATAAGAAAAATTGACAGAGTATACAAGAAAGTAACCTACAAAAGAAGCAATAGAAATGGTTCATAAATTAAGGTGATCGTGGATAATCATAAATTAAGTGATCATGGAATGCATATTAAAGTGAGAGGCTAATATGGACTTCAAATTGACAGTGGTTGGAAATACTGATGCTGTGTAGTGTCAGCAGGGATTTGGGAAAAGGTTCACTCTGATTTCAAGAATTATGAGTGGAATTGTAAATTGGTAACTCCTTGTCAGAGAGCAGTATGGCAGTACAGTAGTCCCCCTTATCTGCAGGAGATGCGTTCCAGGCCCTCCAGTGGATGCCTGAAACCGTGGATAGTACCGAATGCTATATATACCATGTCTTTTCCTATACGTACATACTTAGGATAAAACTTTATTTACACATTTGGCACACTATGAGATTAACAATAACTAATAATAAAATAGGACAATTATAATAATATACTGTAATAAAAGTTATGTGAATGTGGTTTCCCTCTCTCAGAATGTCTTACTGAGGAAATCTAATGCCTTTTCCATCCTGACTAAGCACTTACCGTGCACTGTGGCCGTAACTTCTGCAGTTTGAGGTGCAAGAGCAAACCAGCATGAATTTCTTTTTTCGTCTTCACAGTTTGCCAGATAGAAGATTCTTTCATACTGTAGATCCTAGCAACCTCGACATCTGATTTTTTCTTTCCTTACCAAGTTGAGAACTTTCACCTTTTCACTGAAAACATACAGTTTATGGCTTCTCTTGGGCCCGTCCGAATTGCCAGCATCACTACTCTTGCTCTTCGGGGCCGTCATTAAGTAAAATAAGGGTTGCGTGGATGCAAGCCCTGTGATACCACAGTGGTCATGAGGCAGCTACTGAATGACCAACAGGTGGAATACGCTGGACAAAGGGATGATTTACATACCGCACAAAGAGGGATGGTGTGAGATTGCATCATACTACTCAGTACGGCCTGCAATTTAAAACTGATGAATTATTCTGCAGTTTTCCATTTCATATTTTCAAATTGCAGTAGACCACAGATAACTGAAACTTTGGAAAGCAAAACCATGGCTAAGAGGGGACTACTGTGCTTAGAATAAAAAAAAATATGCTGCTTTGACCCAGCAATTCTACCTCTAGACATTTCACATTCAGAAATAGGCAATCATGCAAATATGTCTGCTAGTGCACATTGTATTAGATAGTTTATAATATGTAGACTACCTAAGTGCTCTTCAGCGAGGGAATTAATGTTTTTGGTATATTTATGCAATGGAATACTATGGGGATTTCTAAAAGAATGAGAACGGTAGTATGATTCTATTATTATTATTATCTCTATTTTACAGATGAGGAAACTGAAAGGGAAGAAAGTTAGGGAACTTGCCCCAGATCCCATAGTGACAGAACTCTGGTTGGAACACAGACACTGGCTCCAGAATCCAACTATTAATCGTTATACTTATTATACTAATAAGGAAAAAAATATTGAAAGCACCAAATTTGAAAAGGAGTAGATAAATTTGTTGTTAATTTTTATTGAAAATGACATAAATAATGCTTATGCCTAAGAAGACTTAATAAACTAAATAACTTAATATACATAAACTGAATAAAGACCACTAAACCCATATTAGCATTTCTCAAACTTTTAGGTCTTAAGACTCTCTTAAAAATTAAGAGAGGCCCCCAAAGAGCTTTTACTTATGTCGGTTACATTTGTCAGTATTTATAATATTAGAAATTAAAAGTGATAAATGTTTTAAATACAGGAATACACGCTCATTCTGTTAGCTCTCATATAGCCTCTGGAAAACTCTGTTCTGTACTCATGACAGAATGTGAAGGAGGCCAGTAACATCTTAGTAGTATTATGAAATTAGTTTTGACCTTGTGGACCCCCCTGTAAAGGCCTCAGGGATTCCCAGAAGTTGTTGGTCTTGGTTATGCTTTGAGAATCCCTGATCTCTATATTCAATAAAATATAATCCCAGCAGGCTTAAAAAAAAAAGGCTGATTTAAAATTTATATGGATGAACAAGGGGCCAGGAATAGCCAAAAATAATTTGCAAGGTGAATAAGGATGGGGAACTTGGCCTACCAGATATCAAGAGTCATTAGAAAGCTGTATTAATTAGGGCAGTATGATATTGGTGCAAGCTTTCCAATGGTACAGGAGAGCGTAGAACCTGACCCCTATACACATGGCACTTTGTTAGAGGTAGTATATGTTAGATCAGTGGGAACAGAAGCACTGTTCAATTAATGCACCTGGGAAAAAAATGAGAACAGATACCTTACATCACGTAATAGAATCAACTCTGTGGATAAGGGACTTAAATATTGAATGCAACGATGAAAATATGGACAGTTATCTTTCTCACCATTGGGATTTCTCAAGCAAGACATAAAAATACCAACATTAAAGGAAAGATTGATAAATTTAACTGCAATAAGATGAAAGAAGTTCTCTGTTCATCAAGAGATACCTTAGCAAAGAGAAAAGATACTCTTCAAACTGTAGATATATGTATAACATTTTGGGGGTGGTAGAAAAATGGGATAAGGGAGGTACCCCCTATAGGTAGGTATAAGATACTGGCAATGCTTTAGTTCTTGTTTGGGGAGTCAGGTTCACAGGTGTTCTTCATAAACATACCCATAAATAAGCAAATGAGCCGTACAGGGACATATAAAGACAGAGTATCATGAACCAAGTTTATGATGAATCCAGTTTTGTCAGCTGAGTTCCCATTACTTTCCCTCAACCCCCCAAAAGTACAATAAAACATGGTCTGTTTTTATCGTGATACCATAATAAAAGATCCAGCATTTTAGAGAATTCCTTGGCGGTCCAGTGGTTAGGACTTGGCACTTTCACCGCCGTGGCCTGGGTTCAATCCCTGGTCGAGGAACTGAGATCTCACAAGCCATGTGGCACGTGGCACGGCCAAAAAAAAGAAAAAAAGGATCCAACATTTTGGCACAATGCGGTAATAAAAAATCCAGCAGGGAAAAGAAATCAACTTGGATTCCACCTTCTCCCAGAGGTCTTCCCCGATGACACGCATCCCTTCAGAAGGAGTTAACCAAGCTCTCCCAAGTTGTACCTGTACCATTTACATCGTTCCTAGCTGCACATATCTGACAGCACTGTAGGAAGATTTTTATCAGCATATCTTACCTATAAGTCTCAGGATTTAATCAATAATAACGTCTTACTCTCAGCTTTACATCCCTTATCCCTGCCGTACCGGATACTTAATAAATGTTTGTTGAATGAATAAATGAGTGAGGGAGCACATAATATAGTATGCCGTGTATTACTTTACAAGTATTTATAGGGACTTCATTGGCAGTCCAGTGGCCAAGACTCCACACTTCCAGTGCAGGGCATGCAGGTTCGATCCCTGGTCGGGGAAACTAAGATCCCGCATGCTGCGTGGCCTGGCCAAAAAATAAAAAATTAAAAAAAATAAAAGTATTTATAAAGGTGGAAATATAAAGACAGGCTGCTCTCCATTCGGATATAACCTCTGTTCTCACAGATGCCTTGAAACAATTCAGGTGGTCAAATTTCAGGTCTGTCTTAAGCTTGAAGATACTGGGACAGGAGGTATAGAGAAGGTCCTTTGACCCACCCACTCCTAAAAATTTCAAGTGATACCTGATAATTAAAAGGAAATCTATTATTCTGTAAGTAATGTTTATTAAAAGCTTAAAGAAAGGTAACACCAGTGTGAATGAGTTTCAGAATCAGTAAGCATGTTAGTGATCCTTTTCTGAATAGGAACCTCCTGCCACTGGGTAAGGCAGATAGGGTGGAGGGAAGAGAGCTGGGAATTGTGTGAGGAGCCTGCAGAATTGCAAATAAACCTCCAAATCTCACACTTCCGGTTGAGGTCTGGCCCTAGTTAGCATCTTTTTTTTTTTTTTTTTTTTTTTTTAACTTTGGGTTTATTTATTTATGGCTGTGTTGGGTCTTTGTTTCTGTGCGAGGGCTTTCTCTAGTTGCAGCAAGTGGGGGCCACTCTTCATCGCGGTGCGCGGGCCTCTCATTATCGCGGCCTCTCTTGCTGCGGAGCACAGGCTCCAGACGCGCAGGCTCAGTAATTGTGGCTCACGGGCCTAGTTTCTGGCCCTAGTTAGACTATCAGTACACAGAAACAGGTTCTGTGAACTGAACCTGACCTCCCACCTTGGGAATAAGCGTGCCCTTGACATTTATTTTAGATGATGTTTCTAGCCATCATGATTATTGACATCTGAAGAATAAAATCATGTGTTCTTTAGGAGTTTGCAGACACTTCTGGATGATGAAGGCGATGACTTTGGAGAAGTATTTCACATCCATTTTAATGTGAGTAACAGTAAAAATCAAATTACAGCTCATATTTAATCCGATTAACCATTTTTGTACTTACCTTTAATAAAAAACCACACTGAATTAAGCTAGTACAAAAGGTGTTCTTCCTCATTTTTCATGAGCTGGGTGTATCAGTTAGATTTTACTAAGTAACAAACGACACCTAAACTGAGTGGCTTAGAACAGGAGACACGACTCTGTGGGTGTCTGGACTGGGCCGACCTGGTGGGCTGCCTGGCCCACAGTGGCCTTGCTTACACACCTGGTGGCCAGCAGGCAGGCTGGCTGGCTGAGGGGGTGTCGGCTGGAACAGCTCTCTCTGTTCTAGTGGCCTTTTATCCTCCAGTAGGCTAGCTGAGGCTTCTTCACGAGTGGTCGCAGGGTTATGGCGAGTAGGAGATGGCAAGCCCCGGCACACAGGCTGCTTTTCAAGCTTTTGCTCCTGTCAGGTCCCTTTGGCTAAAGTACTTCACGTGGCCACACCCAGACTCAGGAGCCGAAGAAATAGACTCGCCCTCTTGATGGGAGGTGTTGCAAAGTCACATTGCGTAAATACCAGGATGGGAGGAATTTATGGCCATTTTTTGCAAATCTGCCATACTAGGTCTGTAGTGTGTAAAGTGAATACTGAGATATGGCAGTTGTCCAATTAATTTATTCAACATGATCAGTTAAAATAGATAATTCAAGTTCTTTTAAAAACGTGTTTTTCGTTCTGCATGATAAAGGTGGTAATTTTTTACCACCTTGCTGGTTTGAGGAAAAGAGGTATGCTCCAAAGTGTTTTTGTTGATAATAGATTGTTCGGGATTCTCTTGGAGATACTGAGTTCATTTGTGGTTACAGGTGCATTGGGACAAAAATGATGTAGACTTAATTCCTAATGGAAGTCACATAGCTGTCGACCAGACTAACAAGTAGGTACAAAGAAATGAAGTATTTGTTTTGTTTATACACTGTATTCATTTCACTGGGCTCTAAAAATTCCGTGTAGTTATAATTTTCCTTTCTTAATTAATCATTTTCCAAAAAGGCAGAGAATCAGTTCGTGTTGTTATGTATGTGTGTGTCTCCTAGGGTTTGTATGCTGGCTGGGAAGGAAATGGCTTTCTTGGAGAGGCCTTCCCTCATCTTCCTGCCTAGGATTATACCACTGACCTCTCTCTCTTTATCCCCTTACCCAGCTTTACTTTTTCTTTTCCCGTCACACGTTACCTACCTTTAGGATTTTTTGCTTGTTTACTTATCAGTGTTTCCCGTAGCTCTAAGGAGCTGCATGATGGCAGGATCTTGGTCTGTCTTGCTCACCATTGTTTATCCAGGACCTAGAGTTGTCCACAGTGGTGTCTGGTCCATAGCAGGCGCTTAGTTTTGTTAATATTATTAGATGTTACTGTGGTATCTTGACTTCCCAATACTTTATGGGATGCCATTTGAAGCCATAGAGTTTGCGCTTATAGAATGCTCCCCTGATAGTTGGTCAGAGTGGCAAAGAAATATCTAGTGAGCATTCTTTATTTTAAAAAACTTTGTATTATAATATAACATACAGAAAAGTTCAAGATTATAAGCATGCAGATCAAGAAATAGAACATTTCTAGCTCTGTGGTATATTTTATGAATATAACCCAATTTGTCCATAGTATTATTGATTGCCTGGCCCCTTTCCCTGAAAGAATTGGCAAATGTGCCCAAAGGCAGAAACTGCAAGTTAAGTGCTGGGCTCACCTCAGGGAGCTTCCCTTCTGTCTTAGTCCAAAGGCCTCTTGAGTCTTGACTTAGATTTGGAAACCTGGAGCCAGATGTGCTTTTGTATATTACCTGGGTTTTTCTAGTTCTTATCACTGGGAACATTTGCTACGAGCTACTCCATCAGAGCTAGATGTATAAATCCCCTCTTTATTTGTGTTTAAGCACAAATAATTACTCACTCTGACAAATTCAGACAATACAAAAGAGTATAAAATAGGAAGTTTCCCCTGTCTCCCAAGCCCATTCTCCAGAGATAACAGGGACGGTTTTATTCTTCCAAAATTTTTCTCTTCTAATCTGTCAGTTCTCTTAACTGTGTGACCTTGAGCAATCTTGTACCTTCACTGTGTCTCAGTTTCTTTTCCTCTTTACCAAAATGCCGTAAGAACCTGCCTTGCAGAGTTTTATGAAGATTAAATTAGACAGTACATGAAAAAAACAGCTCTAACAGTTCCGTGGCACATGGTAAGCACCCAATTATTAGATGTTCTAGCTCTTACTTTTTTTTTTTTCTGCTTTAAAATATTTTATTGGTATCCTTTTGATAAGACCAAGTAAAGGCTGCCTAATTCATTTTGGCCCCCAAATTTCTAGGCAGTCCCCTCCCCCCATCCCCCGGAGGTTGACAGCTGGTCACATGGGTTAATGCAGGAAAGATGTGCAGTTCCTAGGATCTGTCCAACACCGGGTGGAGGACATCCTTTGTGTCAGCAAAATTCACAGTACCCAGGTAGAAGGCACGCTGCTCTCCACTTCTTGTCCCAGCCTGTTGTTGCAGTGGCAGGAACCATTACCTGGGCAGACCAGCCATCCCAAAAGCACTTCTCCAAGAGGAGAATTCCAAACCTTAGGCCTTCAGTCACCAGGCTAGCTAGCCCTGAATCTCTGTGAAGGGGCACTGCCCCAGCTGGACTTCCAAAGCTCTCGTGCTTTATTCAAGAATAACACACCAGTGGATGTCTCAAGCCCCCTCGGGGCACTGCAGACCCTCCTTCGAGAATCAGGGGACTGCACACCGGCAACTGTGCAAAGATGGCGCAGGTGGCCGCGTTCCCCTTGTTTGGGGAAGGTTCTGCAGCAGCTGCCAGGCGGACCCCAAGGCCACTGTCTCTTACTGTATTTTTATTGTCCTTTTCACCCCCTCCCCCAGTTTTGTTCAGGGTATTGCAGTAAGCTGAAATCATTTTCTGTTTCATTAAAGGAGAGACTATGTTTCTAAGTATGTCGATTACATCTTCAACATCTCTGTAAAGGCAGTTTATGAAGAGTTTCAAAGAGGATTTTACAAATTGTGTGACAAGGAGATTATTGAATTTTTCCATCCTGAAGAACTCAGGGATGTGATTATTGGAAATACAGATTACGACTGGGAAACATTAGAAAAGGTACATCATAAAGGCCAAGTGGTTTGAATTAAAATTTTGTTTGTTTGTTTCCTGAGTATTTCTTTTGCATTTTTC
Organism: Eubalaena glacialis; assembly: GCF_028564815.1. Taxonomy (NCBI): domain Eukaryota; kingdom Metazoa; phylum Chordata; class Mammalia; order Artiodactyla; family Balaenidae; genus Eubalaena; species Eubalaena glacialis. Next base: position 146,739,884 of record NC_083720.1, on the reverse strand, counting down.
TCTAGAATGCACGTTACGAACAAGGATATGACAGTTCACATCCCACCATAGTGATGTTTTGGGAGGCTTTACACAAATTGACTTTGGAGGAAAAGAAAAAATTCCTTGGTGAGTATTGCATCAGGAGGAGATCTATAATCTCATGTCTTTTCTGTGAGGTAAGGAAATCTTGTGTGTCATGGGTACCATTTGCAACAAATCATACTGTCAGAGCCACTCCTAGCCCAGTGGAATGTCCTTTATGCCAGGTTGTCCCAACATCAAAAAATAAATGTTAATATAGGTCTTTTCTCCTGTCATTTTCAATTCTGCCTTGCTTCTAAATTTTTCTTCGTTTCTTTGAGCTAAATATTGAGGCTTCTCCTGTAGTTGTGTCGCCATTCGGTCAGCCAGGCCCTATGGGATGAGCCAGGCTGTGTGCCGTCATTTGTCTCCACTACTTTACCTCACCTTCAGGCTTTGGGCTCAGTGTTATGCCTGCTCGGTGCTTTTCCTGAGACCTGTCTAATGACTTCCTCTCTCATTTTCTTACTCAACTTCCTTAGCTTATTTTTGAGAAACGTTTATCTTCTTATTCTTTTTTCTGTGGATAACATGGGTGTTGGAAGGTATTCAGACTTCTCCAGAAGCCCAGCCTAACTCTCCAGTCTTAACGCTTATAGGAAATCTTTGTTCCAGCCACACAGTCCCACAGTGGTCCCCGATGCAGTCCAATGTAGGACTCTGCACAGGGGCCCTCAGTTAGTGTCTTTGAATAAACACATTTTATCTCTGTAAATTTTGGTCTCTGTGAAGCAGATCACTCATTTTGATTCTTCTTTTTTAGCGTTTCTTACAGGAACGGACAGAATTCAAGTAAAAGGCTTAAAGAACATGAAAATAACATTTTGCTGTCCTGAATATTTGAATGAAAAAGATCCCATAAGGGCACAGACGTGTTTTAGTGTCCTCTACCTCCCTAAATACTCTACAATGGAAAGAGTAGAAGAAGCGCTTCAAGTAGCCATCAACAGCAACAGAGGGTTTGGCTGACTCTACCTCACGCTCTTTACCCCTTTCAGGAAATGTTTTCAAAAATAAAATTTACTCCAAAATTAACATAAAAGTCTTGCTGACTGTTCAATGTGTTTACCTGCTTTTTTAGAAAGGCTGTTTTTGCATGTAAGATGTATTAGTAATGATACAGATTAGGCTGTTAAAACAAGGTGACCCTGAAACCCAGTGCATCAAGTGAGACAGAAGGGATTTTTTTACCTCATAAACATCTGGGTAGTTTGTCCAGGGCTGAAGTGGTTCCTCTCCCTCTCAAACTGCTCTAGTAAAAGTCACAAATGACTTTCTTGTTGCAAATTTCAGTGGAAACTTGCCCATTTCCATCTTAAAGATATTTATTGCATTTGAAACTATTGACTACTTTCTCCTCAAAACTCTCATGAACTGCTAGGCTGTCTTTTTTTCTCGGCTGCTTCCTCATGTCCTTTGCGTGCTTCTCTTACACTCCCTCGACCTGAAGCGCCCGTGCAGGCGTCTTTTCCCACTCTGCACGCACCGCTCGTTGCCGTGGAGTCAGTTACGACTTCCATGCTGGTGGTACCCAGATCTCTCTCTCTTTGCCTGACAGGAGCTGATAGAGTCCAGCAGTACAGCCATCTCTCTGCGTAGCCTGTGTCTACCTGCATGCCTCTCAGGTCCTTCATCGCAACATGTTCAAGAAGAAGATGGCCATTTTCCTGTACTCAGCTTGGAATGGTACCACCAATACCTCCTACAGCCGTCTTCCCTTCCTCCCTCTTCTTCACTCCCTACGTTGAAAAAATCAGTCAGGTTTTGACAATTCTAGTTCTCATCTCCCTCTAAGCCCACTGCCAGCGCTTTAGTTCAGGCTCTCACCATCTGTCCCATCGCTGCAGTTGTCTCTCAACTGGTCTCCTTGTATCTAGACCAACACCGTCCAGTAGAACTTTCCGTGAGGCTAGAAATCTAGATCTGCGCCGTTGAATAAGATGGACCCCTGCTGTAGATAAGGTTTAGCTGTTGAAGAATTTTGAAGAGAGAAAACTTTTCGTTGGTAGTGGTGGCAGAAAAAGTGTAGAACTGTTTCGTCCAATGTATGGCTATTTAGCTAAAATGAGATTTAAAATTCAACTCCTCAGTCACGCTAGCCACGTTTCAAGTGCTCAGTATCTACATGTGACTGGTGGCTACTGTATTGGTGCAGATTTGAGCACGTGTCACCCCAGTGGTCCATGACACACGAAACCTCTGCAAGTTTGCATGTGCTTTTTTTTTTCCTTTTTCTGGGAAGGAGAGCCATAGTGTTTATCAGCTGCATATATCAAAACAATTTTAAAATCAAGCAATAACGTCCAATCTCATTAACACTGTCATTCTAGTTTCCAAATCCATCCCGACGGGCCTCCTGGTCTCCCACCCCTGCCCTGCATACGCAGTGTACCACATTCTAGTCATTTGTAACTAGCTCAGTTTCCTGAACAGGCTGCAGTCTCTTTCCTGTGCTTTCACACATGGTTTTTCTTCTGCCTGGAACCCTCCGCTCATCCCACCCCTACCCTTCCTGCTTCCTCACCTCCTCGGCCTTCAGTTCCACCTCCGTCTGGGTTATTCCCAGGCGTTTCTCAGGATTCACTGCAGCTGTCAGGGCTGTCTAGTAGATGCCATGAGAGTGAATAAGTTTGTGGAATATGGCTGCCTAGCTCAGAATTCCCCAACTACCGTCTTCTTTCAGTTTCCTTCCAAGAGCTTAGTTGCCCGTGGTCGCAGGAGTTAGCTGAAAGTGCCACCTAGTGGCTGATGCAGAAGATAGCAGTCACTTCCAAATGGAGCATTTCATTAAGTGGCACAAAACTTCTGTCCCCTTTCCACACAAAATAGTGAGACTCTACTATGGCTCTTGGCTGTACTATGTAATTTCTTATTTCCTGCCTCACTTAAAAGTCCCACCAGGTCTGTGACAACTTCCATGTCACAGATGCAGAGTCTGAAGTTCAAAGAGCCTTCCTTAAAAGCCCACTCTGCAGGAGTGGAAGAAAATGAAGAGGAAAAGTAGGTCATGACGAGTCCTTTCTTGCTCCCTCAGGGTGGAAAATCCCCACTTAGAAAGCTGGTGGGAAGGAGTTTATTTGCAAGGTGGTTAAAGATGATCCCCGACAGGGATGTGGTGAGGACAGTAGGGAAGATAGTCTTGCTAAGAGGCTCTGAGGAGGCAAGAGGTCCCTGCCATTGTGGAGTCAGCTAATTATTGGGGAGGAAGAGTGGGGAAGAGTCCCAGTTAGTGAAAGACTCAGGCAGTACTTCTCACGGTGGGTTTACAGCGCAACAGTCGGAGGTGGTGAGGTCAGCGTCATGACGTGCATGGCATTCTGTAGCGGGAAGCTGGTGCAGGAATCCCCGTAACGGACAGAAAGCAAGGATGATGTGCTTGTGAGGGACTCAGGAACATGAGAAAACTGTTGGAGAATTCCCAAGAAAGCGTGTCACATCTCAGAGGGTCACTAGAAGTAGCATAATGTGGTGGGCAAAATTTAGCAGGCTTAAGACCTATATTCCACTACTGTTCGTGTCTCTAACTAGCATTTGACTCCAGCAAGTAAGTGACTTGGAACCACTGAGCCTTACGCTGAACATACAGATATTGTTTTTCTGGGTTTTTTTGGTAACAGCTTTATTGATATACAAGTCGCATAGCATATAATTCAGCCATGTACATTGTACAACTCAATGGATTTAGTATAGTCACAGAATCGTGCAATCATTGCCACAGTTGATTTCAGAATACAGTGCTTGTTTTATCAGCAAAATTCTTTCATTTACACTGACCATAGTGAGATTTAGGGCACATTAAAAAGAAAAATAATGCCATTTCAGGAAATGATGGGTACCTCTATTGTCTTCTGTGTTATTTGTATATTGCCATAGAGGAGGGTTTTTTTGGGTTTTTTTTTTTGCTGCATTGGGTCTTCGTTGCTGCGCACGGGCCTTCTCTAGTTGCAGCGAGTGGGAGCTACTCTTCGTTGCGGTGCGCAAGCTTCTCATTGCGGTGGCTTTTCTTGTGGCGGAGCACGGGCTCTAGGCGCGCGGGCTTCAGTAGTTGCAGCACGTGGGCTCAGTAGTTGTGGCACGCAGGCCCTAGAGTGGGTGGGCTTCAGTAGTTGTGGCGCACGGGCTTTGTTGCCCCGCGGCGTGTGGGATCTTCCCGGACCAGGGCTTGAACCCGTGTCCCCTTCATTGGCAGGCGGATTCTTAACCACTGTGCCACCAGGGAAGTCCTTGCCATAGAGTAGTTTTTAAAACATGACTTGTACTACAGTATATACATTGAATTAATGCAACACAAAACACATCCAACCTCTTGTTTTAATTGTCTTTTGAAGGGGAAGAATCACTATCTAAAGGTTCTGTTAAACTACTTTACGGTTCTATTAAGAATCAGTTAAGGTTATATTCAGTTCTTAGGTTTCTTTAGGGTAACTACTGAAATATTTATGTTACACTTCTGAAAGTTATTGTACTCATCAATCTTGTTGAAAGTTCTGGAAAATCAGGAACTACTAATGTGTCAAATGCTCATGCCCTTAGTAGTGCTATTTAAATAGGTCTCCTGTGGCAGGAAAATAAACTGAAATGTGCCTCAAAACGTAGCCCTCAACTCAACAGGACACAATCAGCTATTTGCAAACCTTTCAACCCCACCTCTACCTCCAGAGGCACATACTTTCCTGGGAAATTATTCTATTTTGGCTATTATGTGTCTCTCTAAATATTCTAAGTTTAAAATTTAGAATATTTTACATTTTCTCTTCCTTAGAATCACACTCTAGTGACCAAAGGGGGATAAAAACCCCACAAAACTACAAATTGTTTTATGGAAAATGTCAATATCTTATTTTATTATTAATGTAAGCATGTGATGCCAAAGAAATGAAGGTAATTTTACAAACTCAGAATTTTGGCAAATACATGAAGTTTCCATTTTATTACAGTTTTATACCACATTAGTTCAAATCCATTTCTCTACAACTACCCCAACAGAGCTCCTCTGAAATTATGTCAGTCATCCTTCACATGTGACTTTACCAGACTCTGAATGTAAAATAAACATATAAGATTTCAAATTAGTAACTTTTAATTATGAATGGGATAAGACATAAAGTCATCAGATGATGGCTGGGGCTATTAATTTCCAACAAGACACTCTGTTGAAATGTTTCTCCTGATACCCCAGGTATAAATAAGAACCTTCAAAAAACAAGGGCAGAACCAAAGTACAATAAAGAAGCCTCTGCAGCTTAAGCCTCCCCTAATCCTAAACCTCCGACAGAAGCTAGGCAAAGCATCTTTCTTGCACATTAGGTGGGTGTCCAGTATTTCCATGTAGTTGAGCTTTCAGAGGCAGACACTCAAGCCTATCATTAGGATATACCGTCTTGGCTCTGGTTGTATTAATTATGCCTGAAGAGTTTAATACCCATCCAAGTCCAAAGGTGGAAGAACACATAAACGGGTATGGTGATCGGCAAGAGCAGGCTGTAAAAGCACAGGCTGCTCGTGCTAGTGCAGCCCTGTGGGAAGTTTTCTTCCACGGAGGCCGAGTATAACAGCCCTGCTAACGAGACCAGCGGAACAAGGACAGTCAACGTAGGAAGAGACAGAAACATTCTTCCCCTCCACTTATTACCCGCCACGCTGACTTTTTAAAAGGTGGATGGTATTTAGAAAATTCAGTTGTGTGTGTTGTCGTTCTTACGTATGATCTAATGCTGCTCCGTTTCTTCTTGCTTCTTATTTTGATGTGTCATCCTAGCTGCCTGTGGTATCATATTAGGAATCCCATCAATAATTGGATAGGCTATTCCTAACTCTTCGTTAATCAATTCGTCTGTCGAGGCTTCATATCTGAGGGGGAGAAAGAAAAACAAAATGAATCGTGGAGAACAAAATGCTTGGAAGAGCTTGATGTTCAATAAAACAGTAACGTTTATCCAGTTCTTAATGTAAGAGTTAATCCCAGAAAAGCAGAATCAGGCTGCTTTTCATTCTAAAAGCAGGAATAGCCATCGAACCACTTCTCTTAGAAAATGAATCTCTTAATTGTTCCCATTTTAGTCAGTTTCTCTCATTTTCTTTTTCACTTTATTCCCAAGCCATGCCTCAGTTTTTTAAAATACCAGTCAGAAAAGATTTGCCCTTTTCATCCAAATCTTCCTTCATTACTTTTTTCAACCCCAAAACAATCCTTCATTTACCACTGGAACAGACCCTAGAGGAAATTTCAACTCCTTCATTTTAGAATACATGCTTAACAGAGCAGCCTTACTGATCCATTAAAAGGAAACCACTGAAGAATCGAAACACAGAAAAGTTTGAGAGATGAGAGTGCAGAAATGAGGAAACTTCGGAACGCAGCGTGTCTGCCAGTGAGCTGTTTACACAATTAGCTAAAAGGGAGATCAAATGGTAATTTCAAGGTTTAAGAAAACTGAGTGAGTCACATGTTCGTTATGAGAAAAACCCTGAAAGAGACATGAAAAAGATGAAGATAAAGATGACTAGCAATCTGCCACCCCAAGACGACCGCTGACGCCGTGGCGGTGTTTCCTGGTGTCGGGGTTCCGAGTCGGCAGCCTGGAACGGCAGTGTTCACCCCAACGACTCTACGTTAAAGGTTAAGCGGGCCTTTACAAAAGCCAGCTGGTCAAGAACCGAAAGCCAAAAAGAGGCGGCACCCCGCGCCTACACGCTTAAGGCCGTACACGGCGTCTGCACAAGTCTCTGCAGGCCACTGCATTTTTCATCGTCTTGGCTTAAAAATCGGAACGCCGTGCACTAGTCTTGAGCCCTACGAGCTCCTAAACCCGGCTCTCCAGGTGAGAAACCCTTCGGGTCCTTTTAAGAAAATGCGCCATTGCTCAAGCCTCGCCCGCGGGCCTTCCGAACCATGCGGCCCGCCCCGGGGTGCCTGGAAATCTGCATTTTTAAAAAGGTGCTCTGGCGATTCTCAGGCGCGGCCAGGGGAGAACCGACACGCGCTCTGGCCCGCGCCGGCGAGTGCGCGGTGCGGTGTGGGAGGCCTGGGGCTCGGCGCGCCGCCGGCCTCCCGCCTCCCCTCCCCACGCCGCGGGAGGCCCCGGGGAGCCGGCGGGCCCCGGGGCCAAGGAATGGCAGCCAAGAACATGCCCGGAGTGACCCGCCACGGCTGCTCGGCGGCGGTCCACCCGCCCCCCTCCCCGCGACGGGAGGCCGCGACGGAAAACCCGCCGCGGGCGACCCTCACCGGAGCGGCTTCTTGGAGAGCGGGCACACCAGGAACTCCAGCAGCGCTGGGTCGAAGGCGCGGGGCGGTTCCCGCGTCCGCTCGCTCTGGTCTGGGGACGGTCGCGACACCGACGCGTGCACACACCTCTGGGCGACCGCGGGCGGCTGTGCGCGTGTCCCCCGCAGCGCTGAGGCGAGCCGGCCGCAGACTCCGCGCGGCATGGCCTGGCGGCCCGCGACCGGGCCCCTGCGCGCCCGTGACCACCCGCGCCGCCACAGGCGCTGCCCGGGAGTCCAGCCCCCGCGGCCAGGCCCCGCCCCCCGGTGCTCGGGAAACGCTGCCCCCGACAGCTGGAGGCTGGCGCTTTGGTTCCGAGGGCGCTCCGGACCCGACTGCTTTTGCCGCGACACCGCTCGGTAGTTGAGAGCGCGGCGTGCAGCCCGGGCCCTTCGCAGCTTCTCCTGCGCGTTTGCAGGTTACAAACGAAACCGATGCTTAAGGCGGGGAGGGGGGCAGGGTGTCTTGAGTTTTCACCAGAGCCTGTCGCAGGGTTGCCAGGAAGCCAGTGGCCGACTTCAGAGTCACACAGTGTTACCCTTGGCCCTACGTGGTTATCACCAAAATGAGGTTTCAAACACACTGTCCTGTTGGGTATGTTAAAAACATTACTTTGTTTTATGTAAATCTTTCCTATACCACAGTTCCTGTAGCATCGTTCGGCCTTTTTCTTTTTTTCTTCTCCTTTCACTTAAAAACATTTAAGGACCTGAAAAGAATGACTTAGTCCTCTTCACCTCTAAGATGTCCAGATTCTTACCCTGTGGGACTCATCGTGAACTCAAAGGCGTAATAATAGCACACCTAATTTGCTTTTATAAATGAGCTTGGAAGCAGCAAGGACTCTAAATAACTGCGTCTGTTAGTTAAATGGGTGATCCATTCAATGGGTTTTTTGCCCGCGGTTTGCCTCTGACTCTCCAAGAAAATGATGCACGTTTTATCTATTTCTTATGGTGTAGTAGATAAGTGCTTGGGCTTGGGGGTGAGTAGTTTACTAGTTCCATAACTCCAGCAAATGACCTAACTACTCAGTTTCCTTATCTGTGTAATAAGATTAATAATTGTACCTACCTCATGAAATTCCCTCCTGGGGATTAAAATGTGCGAATGCATGCAAAGAGCGTTTAGAAAAGTGCCTGGGACAAATTAATGCTCAGTTAATGTTATCTACTTTTAGTTTCTCTATTCTTCCTAGTTCAGTATACTAGGAGATTCTTTGTTAGTCATCATTCTTTTCCCTTTGTTTTGCTAAATATTGAATCTTTTCTCTCTCTCTCTCTCTCTCTCTCTCTCTCTCTCTCTCTCTCTCTCTCTCTCTCTCTCTCTCTCTCTCGTCATTGCTCTTTATCATTTCACACTTGGTGTTCCTCGGCGATAGGGATGGCAGTGCGGAATATAGAGATACAAATACAAGATTATGTTTTCAAATTTCTCTCTTGCACTCAGCAGTGTAAAAGTAGAGAAACTTTTATTTTGTTTGTTCTTGTTTACTAATGCTCAAAAGATTTCAGCATAGGCAGTTGTCAGGGATGTAGCCTCAAGAGGGCCTGTTGTAAAGTTCCTATGTTACTTTCACGTTATTTCCTACTAGGGCAGTAGTAGGAATTAATTTTTCAGGTGTAGTTAGTTGATACCTAGGGAAGGAGTGAACTGTCGGAAAGGTAAGTTTCAGCGAGGTATGGGGACACAGAGCTGAACTTCTGCTGGCACTGAGTGGGCCCAGGCCAGGCTGGGCAGGCCAGAACCTTGGACCCCTGTGGGGTAGGGCCAGACACCCACGCTTAAGACAAGATTCATTAGCTTCATCTCACCTCACCTGGCTGATAGATGCGTATCAACTGGGTTTTCTAACAAGTTATAAATAAACTAGTTTCAGTTTGCATCCACATAGAAGGTTTGAAGCAGATCAGTTTAATTTATATTAGTATTGGGGAAAAATGGAGACTAACAGCAAAATATTGAAAATATCTTCAAATTTGTAACACCCCAATCAACATCCAAGTTTTAAGGAACATGTGAGTGTGTGAAGTATTAGTCCAAACCATACAAGCATTAAGTTGCAAAATGTCCCTACACAGCCCTCACTAATTAAGAAATCTAACTCATTTCTGCATGTAGTATACTAAGCTGAATGTAGGTGACAGGGTAGAATTGTAAAACCGTTAGTCCTTTTTTGACTGTTGGCATGGCTGTGATCTTTCCCATCACAGAACTCTGGGCTCACACCATATTAGCTCTGTGACCTTGGGAAACTCTCTGCCTCAATCTTCTCATTGGTAAAATGGTATAATAATAGTACCTACCTTGTTAGAGTTGTTGAAGGGATTAAATCAAATAATACAAGTAAAGCAGTTAGCCTAGGGGCTGGCACAGAGTACACATTTAAAGAATGTTATCAGAGCAGCAAAATTCCTTATTTCGGTGAAGCTGTAGAAAATTCTGATGAAAAAGGAAAGCACAATGTACCACTGGAAACCTTAATTTTAAGTGACATGGAATTTTTAGAGTTTTCAATGTGGATAATATTGAAACACAACTCTTGGGTTATTATACACATTAAGTGAGTTAGAAATCTCCAGGTAGAGGGGAGACTAGAATATATATTTTAATAAAGTCCCATGAATACCAAATTTGGGGCATTGGAATTTGGGAATCTCTGATTCAGAGAGAGAAATTAAAATCACTTTTCCACTAGATGGCGTCACCAAATATTTGAACTAACATTTATTCCTGCTTGTACTTTTCTTTCTGTGATTACAAAGATTTGCTTTTATTTTGCCAGTTGTTTCCTTAATTTGATGACATCTATTTTAGGAACAGAAGTCACAAAAATTTTATTAATAAATTAAAGTTGTGATGAGTTCCTTAAAATCAAGGGTCCAAAGGATAAATGCACAAAAAGTATGAAAAAAATCACAAAAGAGAAAATACAGTTGATCAATAAACACATAAAAATATTCATCCTCCATAGTAAAGTAATGCAAATTTCAAACATCAAAAAACTTTCCATTTCTCACCTATAAAAATTGTAAATATTTTAGAAGTGTAATTCTTAATATTTGCCATTCATTTATTAATTTATTGAATGCCCACTATGTGGCAGGAACTGTCTAGATTAGTCAGAGTTCTCCAGCGAAACAATTAATTGTGTGTGTATATGTATATATATCTGTATATAGGGTTTCTTATGAGGAATTGGCTCACATGATTATGGAAGCTGAGAAGTCCTAAGATCTGCTGTCTGAAAGCTGGAGACCCAGGAAAGCCAGTGGTGAAGTCCAATCTGAATCCCCGAAGGCCTGAGGGCCAGAGGAGTGCATGGTGTAAACCCCTGTCCAAGGGCAGGAGGAGACAGATGTTCCAGCTCAAGCAGTCAGGTAGGAAGCAAAAGGCATGAATTTCTCCTTCCTCCACTTCTTTGTTCTATTTAGACTTTCAGTGGGTTGGATGATGCCTATCCACGTTGCGTGAGCTGTTTTACTGAGTCCACTGATTCAAACGCTAATCTCATATGTCCTTCACAGACATACCCAGAAATAATGTTGAATCTGGGCACCCCGTGGCCCAGTCTAGTTGACACAAAAAGTTAACATCACAGTATCCTAGCGGCTGGAGCCATCCTCTGGACACACCATTATACAGTGTGAAAAATAAAAACTCATCACAACAATACCAAAATGGTTATTACATATAAGAAGTGAAAAAAAGCGGGACACAAATTTTATGCATGAGTACAATTATTTTTTAAAGCAAAACTTAGGAATAGGAAAAAAAAAAGAATAAAAACCAAGTATTGCACAATTTCTCCATCACTTACGGCTGGGTAACAAAGTGAGTCACCATGTGAGAGGTCCTGATTCCAGAGGATCTGAAATGTTATCTTTTTTTAAAAATAAATTTATTTATTTATTTATTTTTGGCTGCATTGGGTTTTCGTTGCTGCGTGAGGGCTTTCTCTCGTTGTGGCGAGCAGGGACTACTCTTCGTTGCGGTGCTTCTCATTGTGGTGGCCTCTTTTCTTGTGGAGCACGGGCTCTAGGCACGCGGGCTTTAGTAGTTGCAGCACGCGGGCTCAGTAGTTGTGGCTCGCGGGCTCCAGAGCGCGGCCTCAGCAGTTGTGGCGCATGGGCTTAGTTGCTCCACGGCATGTGGGATCTTCCCGGACCAGGGCTCGAACCCGTGCCCCCTGTGTTGGCAGGCAGATTCTTAACGACTGCACCACCAGGGAAGTCCCTGAAATGTTATCTTTGATACACATAATAAAGGTAAAGAAATGGACATGCAATTTTTAATAATGGATACTTTGTTTCTTTCCATGTCCACTAAATAGATGTGTCCATTTAAAAAGTATTAGTATTAGTTTGAAGGGGTGCTGCTTTGTCATACTGCCCCAGGCACCAATGTCACTGGCTAGCCCTGCTGTACAGTGTGAGCTGTGGAGCTCTCTTTCCTTCTCATCAACCCTGCTTGGTCTAGGGCACCAGCACGTCTCCCCTGTTGTATCCCAGTAGCCTCCAGCCTGACCTTCCTGCCTCCAGACTCATCCCTTCCATTCATTACCCCCTATTGTTTTCCAGTGTGATTTTTCTGAAAATCAAATCTGCTCAGACCATTCCCTGGCCGAAAGTCAATACAGCAGTCATCCCCTTAGGCTTGGGAGATCCATTCCAAGAACGCAGTGGAGGCCTGAACCGCTGCATAGTACCGAATCCTATATATACTATGCTTTTCCCTATACATACATGCCTATGATAAAGTTTAATGTACAAATTAAGGCACAGTAAGAGATTAATAACAACAATAATAAAATAGAATAATTATTGCAATGTACTGTAATAAAAGTTATGTAAATGTGGCCTCTCAAAAAAAGAAACCAAGTATTGGTTGTCTTTAGGTGGTTGGAATATTACTGACTTGTTCTTTAATTGTTTCTCTCTCTTAAATTTTTTCTTTAATAAAATAGTTTTAAAATATAAATATTACTGGTTAATATTTGAGGTTAATCATTGATAGATGTGTATTTTATTTCAAAACTATTGATTCAGTTAAATTAATATTTATTGAGCACTTTCTATGTTCTCAAAAGAGGTAAAAAGAAAGGTATAAAAGCGTAAAAGATATGATCCCGATTTTCAAGAAGTTCATAATCTTAAATGGAGTAAACAGCCTAGGATAAAGTTAACTAAAAATCCTGGTTTATATATGATGCATTTTTTGTGTATTTATTCAACATTTGTTGAATTTATATTGTACATCAGGTACACAAAGGAGGGAGTGTTACCTGTGCCTGATGGAAGGGTTGGGGGAGTATCAGTAAGTATGGGTCATGTAGCACTGTCAAATTATTTACTGAGGTCCCAGGAGACACTCATTTAATCCCCTTTTATAAGCTCTTTTAATCCATGAAAACAAATTTAAATTTTGCAATGAGGATATAGAAGGTTGCTGGCAGAAATGATGAACCATCAAGACTATATAACTGTCAGATTTCAAATCTGATTACAAAAATGGCCAGGTTTGGAAAAGTCCCTGGTGGTCCATTGGTTAGGACTCTGCACTTCCAGTGCAGGGGGCACGGGTTCGATCCCTGGTCAGGGAACTAAGATCCTGCAAGCCGTGCGGCGCAGCTGAAAAAAAAAAGGCCAGGTTTGATCTTCAGCTTAAAAATTCAGCCTAATTAGGATGTGCACATACGAAATGAGGAATAGTATTTCTTTTTTTTAAATTAATTTTTACTGGAGTATAGTTGCTTTACAATGTTGTGTTAGTTTCTGCTGTACAGCAAAGTGCATCAGCTATACATATACATATATCCCATCGTTTTTGGATTTCCTTCCCATTTAGGTCACCACAGAGCACTGAGTAGAGTTCCCTGTGCTATACAGTAGGTTCTCATTAGTTATCTATTTTATACATAGTATCAATAGTGTATATATGTCAATCCCAACCTCCCAATTCATCCCCCCACCTTCCCCCTCGGTATCCATATGTTTGTTCTCCATGTCTGTGTCTCTATTTCTGCTTTGCAAATAAGACCATCTATACCATTTTTCTAGATTCCACATATATGTGTTAATATACGATATTTGTTTTTCTCTTTCTGACTTCACTCTGTATGACAGTCTCTAGGTCCATCCAAGTTTCTACAAATGATCCAATTTCGTTTCTTTTTATGGCTGAGTAATATTCCATTGTATATATGTACTACATCTTTATCCAAGGAATAGTATTTCTTGAAGAGACTCATCACCACTGTTTTGTTCTTTAAAATGTTCTATTTATACATATTTCAAAAATAAGAAGTCATTAAAACTATGTGTATCAGAAAGGAAGTGTCCAGATAAGCAACTCCCCATAATATTAATTTGTCTATTTAGAATAAAGGAAATCAAGGAGAAATGGCAGGAAGTTCTTTCCAACTTGGCTTTAAATAGGAATGGTAGTAGTACCCATCTGTGCTGGCTACTTTGGCCCTCTCAACCGCCATTTCACCCGCCTATGTGTGTGGAGAAGTTGGAAAGCTGAAAGTACATTTTCCAGACTCTCTTGCAGCTAGGGTTGTAGATATGCAGTAAGTTCTGCACACACATGAGATTTGAAAGGGAGACAGAAACAAGCTTCCTGCAGCAAGGAGAGCTGAGAAGCAGGCTCTGACAGACACAAGATTTGCATGGGTTGGATCTATGTTGCCGTCTGGACACATCTTCTCGAATATGAGGCAGCTGTGCCAGCAACAGCAGTGGTAGCAGCAGCTTCCTGCCCAAGGGATCACAGCTATGAGCGTATGACCTTAACACCAAAACTCCAGAGCAAGCCCCCTATTTCTGCTGTTCCAACTCTTCCAATGAATTTATAAGCATGTACTTCCCTGTATTAAATTCCTTCATACTGGAAATGCCTAAAATAATTTATTTTTCCTATCCTGAACCCTGAGTGATAAATTATCCTAGAGTGTTGATGAGAATAAAATATAAAAATATATGTAAATCACTCAGAATAGTACCTGACAGTTTGTACTCAATACGTGCTAGTTATTTAAATTTTTATTAGGGAGATGAGTTCAGGCTGAAGAGAACAATCTAGGCCCAAGGTTGAAAACTATGGTTCGAAGGGCAAATCGAGCCCACTGCCTATTTTCATAAATAAAGTTTTATTGGAACACAGCCACTATCATTTGTTTACATGTTGTCTGTGGCTGCTGTTATTCTTCAAGGTCACAGTTGCAACAGAAACTGAATAGACCACAAAGCCTACAATATTTACCATCTGACCCCTTACAGAAAAGATTTGCGTACCTCTGATCTGAACCATCAAAAAGAATGAGGACTACAAGGACTGGGAGACATTCATGAAAACAATCATCCGCTTGACACAGAGTGGTCGTTTCTGGGGAAAATAGTTTGGGAAGTTTTCTTTCTGCAAGGGTTCAAAGTAGAGCCTTGAGGAGGGGGGGAAGATACTTATTATACGTGCAAAACTCTGATTTTCTCAGTAAAATTGGAGGGATAAAAGGAGGCAAAACCGATGTCACCTGAGGCCTCAGCAAGTAATTTGGTAGTGCTCACAGTACGACCCCTGCCATTTCCCAAGGTTTTCCTCTGGATCATGCAGCCCAGCTTGGAAAGTGACCACGTGAGAAGCCGCGTAATAAAAGTCTGTGTTACCTCTTTCACACCCAGCCGGTTGTGAGTTCTTACAGTCTGTTTCTTCATAAATACTCTGGCATTCACCCACTTTGACCTTCATAGTCGCTGTTCTAATCTAGGCCTCAGTAAATTTAAAACTGTGGTTAGGGGCTTCCCTGGTGGCGCAGTGGTTGAGAGCCTGCCCGCTAATGCAGGGGACACGGGTTCGAGCCCTGGTCTGGGAAGATCCCATATGCCGCGGAGCGACTGGGCCCGTGAGCCACAGCTGCTGAGCCTGCGCGTCTGGAGCCTGTGCTCCACAACAAGAGAGGCCGCGATACTGAGAGGCCCGCGCACCACGATGAAGGGTGGCCCCCACTCGCCGCAACTAGAGAAAAGCCCGCACGCAGCAATGAAGACCCAACACAGCCAAAAATAAATAAATAAATAAAAATTAAAAAAAAAAACTGTGGTTAACTGAATATAGTCCTAAATTCCTTGTTTTTAAATTTTTTCTCATTTAAAATTCCAATTTGAAAAGTTTTCTCCTTTTCTTTCTCACTGGCAACTTTGCCAAAAATTTCACAAAAAGAAAAATTATTTATGCTTGATTTATATTTATTATTTTTCAAAAGGCTCATTAACACATCATAGTCACCCAAAGTCCATAGTTTACCTTAGGGTTCACTCTTGGTGGTGTACAGTCTGTGGATTTGGACAAATGTATAATGGCATGTAACCACCATTATGGTATCATATGGAGTATTTTTACTGCCCTAAAATTCCTCTGTGCTCCACCTACTTTTATGTTTGATTTTAAAGGTCTATGTGTTTTCAGTTTTAACTAAGTTTCTTAGCTTTTATCTCTTTTCTTTTTTTTACTCCTTTTCTCTCTCTTTCTACATCCCTCCCGCCTCCCTCCGCCTCCCCACACTTCTTTCTTCCTCACTTCCTTCCTGCTGCTGGATAAATAGGATCCATATCATCCACAGTGCTTTTCTAACTTGAATGTGCATATGAGTCACGTGGGAATCTTGTTAAAATGCAAATTCTAATTCAGTATGACTGAGATCATCCTGAAGAGGCAGCTTGTAATCCTCGTTTCTTAAAAGCTTCCAGGTGATGCTGTTGAGCTTCAGACCACACTTTGAGTAGCAAGGCTCTAGAACAGCGATTCTCAAACAGATGATTTTGGCCTCCAGGGGACACTTGGCAACGTTGTGGAGACATCTTTGACTGTTACAGCTGGGGTGGTGCTACTGCGTGGAGACCAGAGACGCTGCTAAACGTCTTACTATGCACAGGACGGCCCTCAGAACAAAGAAGGATCTTGCCCCAAAGGTCCACAGTGCCAAGGCTGAGAACCCTGCTCTAGAACGATCTTAAAATTTGTAAGTACCCGATGTGTACCTCCTAGGACTCTAACAGGTGTTTTTGAATTTTGGGGTCGGGGGGTTGGTGGGATAGAGCTTTCCAGGTTGCTCCCAGTGAGGCCTGATAGGTCCCCTCTTCTTAGCCGGATCCTGTGACTGAAAGGGTTTCTTACATAATATCAGGAAGAATTTTTTCTTTCAGAAGTCTACTAGCCCTCTGGTCATATCTCCTTCCAATTTATTAAGGGAAAATGATGAATGGAATTTTTCATGGCATTAGCATGATTTTAAAAAGCCCCACAATCCGAAAAGGATAAAAAAAATATGAAGGCAGCAAGTTTATAGGCTTGAAATGTGTGATCTTTTATGGCTTTTGTGTTATCCATATTTAGGCTAATACTTTATGGGGTTTTAGAAAACTACTGAAGCGATTCCCAAAATGATAATCAATAGATGTTTTACTCTGTATATGTTTCCAATGAATCTTCAGATTGTATCAATCAAAGAGTCCGAGGTGTAAAAGAAAATGAACCTTAAAAGAAGCCTTTCACTGTATTTAGATGAGGAAGATGGGGACTAGCTCTAGAGTTCTTCACTGTGACCGTAGGAAGCTGTGTTTTCCATGGTTGAAGAGATTGGGGAATTTCGTAAACTCTAACTTGATTTGACTCTTCAGCAGCACAGCCCACACAAAAGAATTATTGCCTATGAAAAATATGATGACTTTACCAGAATCATGATTAAATGAAAGTAAAAATGAAAGATTTTTGCTTAAACTATGGTCACAATTCCAAGTTTTTGAAAGTCTGCTTTGCCTGATTTTTCTCAGCCTGTGAGGCATCTCTGGCTAACTCATAGCCCAACATTGAACTTCCTACCAGGCACTTACTACCTGGCCTGCCAGCACCTGGGGCACAGCCCTGGGATTCATGCTGCCCTGGTTTCTTCTTGCTTCCCTTCCACAGGAAGATAATACCACATTTTCAAACAGTGTTTAGACTTGTCACTGAGGATATTTTCTTTTAATGTAATGATATCACTGAAACATAATTTATTCACCAACTTGTAGAATTCATGAACTGAAAAATGTTATATAAGGTGATTACATCAGACAGCACGAGCCTCTTAAACTTATTATCTCACTCCCCACACAACTCTCCCTCCTCTTTATTCAACTTAGTGAATGATGCCACCATCCACTGAATCACCTGGGCCCCAGAACTGAAGTCTTGCTGTACTTCTCCCTTCCTCTCACCTCCCACATGCAGTCAGTTGCCAGGTCCTGTCATTTGCATCCCTTAGTCTAGGTCCTCCTGACTTCTGTCCTGTTTTTCAACGATAGTCTTTTAACAGGTCCTGCCCCCAGTCTTTTTTCAATTCATCCCCCCCACTGTTGCCAAAATATTCTTTTTTTAAAATTAATTAATTAATTAATTTTTAATTTTTAAAATAAATTTATTTATTTATTTTTGGCTGTGCTGGGTCTTTGTCTCTGCGCGAGGGCTTTCTCTAGTTGCTACTAGGGGCCACTCTTCATCGCGGTGCGCGGGCCTCTCACTGTCGCAGCCTCTCTTGTTGCGGAGCACAAGCTCCAGACGCGCAGGCTCAGTAGTTGTGGCTCATGGGCCCAGTTGCTCCGCGGCATGTGGGATCTTCCCAGACCAGGGCTCGAACCCGTGTCCCCTGCATTGGCAGGCAGACTCTCAACCACTGTGCCACCAGGGAAGCCCAACCAAAATATTCTTTTATTGTAAAAAGTAGTCACAAAACTTAACAAGTAAAAGCCTTTGCTTAAAATATAATTTCCAAACTCCTGAATGTGACCGCTTTAGGGGAATTTTTGGCTTTAATCCTCCTGGTGGTCTCTGAATTTTTATGTATATAATCTCTATAATCATTACATAATTAATATATGTATATTTAATTAATAGATTAAGTTTTAGAGCAATTTCAGGTTCACAGCCAACCTGAGTGGTAAGGACAGAGTTCCTGTATATCCCCTCCTCCACAAACACACACAAAGTCCTCCGCCATCAATATCCCCCCCCAGAGTAGTACGTTTGTTGGAATCAGTGAACCTACACTGACACATAATTTTCACCCCAAATCCATAGTTTATATTAAGATTCACTGTTTGTGTGGTACATTTGATAGGTTTGGACAAAGGTATAATGGGAAGTGTCTACCATTATATATAGTATACAAAGTATTTTCACTGCCCTGAAGATCACCTGTGTTTCACTTGCTCACTTTTCACTTTTGGGGCAGGGGCCTCAAACCCCTGGCAACCACTGATTTTTATTTTAACGTCTCCACAGTTTGTCTTTTCCTGAATGTCATATAGCTGGAATCATACTGTATGTAGCCTTTTCAGATTGGCTTCTTTCACTTGGCAATATGCATTTAAGGTTCCGTTTTCATGAGTTGATAACTCATTTCTTTTTACTGTTGAGTAATATTTCATTGTCTGGATGTACCACGGTTTGTTTATTCAGTCACCTATTGAAGATCATCTTGGTTGCTTCCAAGTTTTGGCAGTTATGAATAAAGCTGCTATAAACATTCTTATGCAAGTTTCTATGTGGACATAAGTTTTTAACTCATTTGGGTAAATACCAAGGAATGTGATTGCTGGATCATATGGTAAGAGTATATTTAGTTTTGTAAGAAACTGCCAAACTGTCTTCCAAAGTGGCTGTACCATTTTGCATTCCCACCAGCAATGAATGAGTGTTCCCATTATTTTACATCCTTGTCAGCATCTGGTGTTGTTGATGTTTTTGATTTTTGCCATTCTTATAGGTGTGTAGTGGTATCTCATTATTTTAATTTGCAATTCCCTAATGATGAATGAAATTGAGCATCTTTTCATATGCCTTTTTGCCATCTGTATATCACCTTTGGTGAGGTATCGATTCAGATCTTTTGCTCATTTTTTAAATTGGGTTGTTCATTTTCTTGTTGAGCTCTAAGAGTTCTTTTAACATTTTATAAT
The DNA here is from genome assembly GCF_028564815.1 of Eubalaena glacialis. Lineage (NCBI taxonomy): Eukaryota > Metazoa > Chordata > Mammalia > Artiodactyla > Balaenidae > Eubalaena > Eubalaena glacialis. Next base: position 146,720,558 of record NC_083720.1, on the reverse strand, counting down.
AGATAACAGTCCCCTATCAGATATGTCTTTTGTAAATTTTTCCTCCCAGTCTGTGGCTCATCTTCTCATTCTTTTCATATGTATTTTTTTATGTGGGAGTAAATAAAAGTTCAAAATCCTGAGACAGATATAAATTAGAAATATTTTTTCTTTGAAGACCTTTTATTTTTACTCAAAATAATCTTCAGTATCCAACATCTATTTCCTGTACTCATTCCCTAATTTTCTGATTGCAGAGTTTCTCTCCTTCATTGTTAAACTCTTTCAAAGATGTGAGCAGAGATTTTTGACCACTTGTCACCCTGATTTATGAGAAGCAAACAAAAAAGAGGTGCACCCAAGGTCAAGCGCTGTCATCTTGACTGAGCCACTATTTCTGTCAAGATAACTGACGCAGTGATGACCTTCAATTACAACATAAACTTTCTCATTTGGCATATTGAAAGTGAATCCCCACCAATCTCTTACAGAGATTGATATTGCAAAGGAGAAGGAATGCAAATTTTTCTCATGTCATAGTGTAAGATATAAAGATAGCAGAACATCCCATTCTCAGTTCCATTCCCTTGTTATAATTAACACAGTCATCTTACGGGAATGGAATGACCTACTTCAATGTATCTCGCTTTGTATGTGATAGTTCAGCAAGTTAGATATTCACAGATGCAGACAGATGCCAAGAACTCACAACCCCACTTCCATAGGATTGTGCAAAGTTTCCTGGCACAATGGCTTATGCTGCCCTGAAGGAACTGACCCCTGCCTCTCTCTAGCATCTTTTCTCACTGTGGCCACTCCCCCTCTTGGATTCAGCCATTCTGAATTATTTGCTGTCTCACTAATACTCTCGGCTGTTTTATAGCTTCATGTCCTTTGCTCGTGTCCCAAATACTCTTCCCTCTATTTGTCCATCTAAACCACTATTCATCTTTTAAGACCCAATTTTAACACAACCTCTCTTGCGAAGATTGTTCTAACCCTCTTCTTTTCTTGGCTCCCTGGGAATTGGCCAATCCCAGTGTACAATGGTGGATTACACACATACACACACACACACACACACGCACACACACACCACTTATACTACTTCACTGCAATCATTCACTTATATGTCTGTCTCCCCTGCTGATCCGTAAGATCCTTTAGGTCACATGCCATGTATATTTTTTTCTTTATCCCTGCATCTAGCATAGTGACTGGCATATAGCAGGTGTTAAATCAGTGCTCGTAAAACGAATGTAACATGTCCAGTACCAAATGTTTTGTTGTTCCCTTAACTTGCCAGCAGAAAAAATTATTATGCAGTCATAAAACATGCCAGGAAGATTGCTACCAGCAAAAAGCACAGCATAATTAACTTTTCTTTTTCAATTTAGAGAAATTCTAAGCACGTAACATAAAAGACTCTTTGCCAGTTTTTTATAGTTTTGAGCAACATACGTTAGGGTGGTCATACTAGAAGGAGTGCTGTATGATATCTGTCTTCTAAATTCTTTTTTGTTTGAGGTTATATGTATATTTTAAACTTATATAAAAGTTACAAAAACAGAACAAAGAATTCTTAATACTGTCATCTAGATTTCCTAAGTTAATATGTTTCAATAGCTAGATTTAAAAAAACTGAGAGTAACTTGCAGACCTAAGGCTTAAACACTTCAAAACAAAAACAAAACAAAAGACATTATCTTATATCACCACAGTGTAATTATCAAAACCAGGAAATTAGTATTGATATAATATTATTGTATAATGTATGGATTTCATACCATTTTTGCCAGTTGTTCCATTATAGCAAAAGAAAAAACATTTCTATTCCAGGATCCAATTGAGGATCAAACATTGCTTTTAGTTGTCATGTCTCATTTCTCTCTTTTAATATGAAGTATTTTCTTGATCCTTTTCTTTTTTTGTCTTTCATGATCTTGACATTTTGAATCATTCAGACCAGTTAATTCACAGCAAGTCTATTCCTCGATTTGACTTGTCTAATATTTCCTCATGATTAGATTCAGGTTATACATTTTGCCAGGAATACCACAGAGTGATACTGTGTCCTTCTCAGTGCATCAACCAAGAAGCATTACCGGTGATGTTAACTCTAAACATTATTGAGGTGGCGCCTGCAAGTTGTCTCTGCTGTAAATAACTGTTTTTCGCTACGTAATTATTAAGTATTGTATAAGGATGAGATTATATTTAAGGCTAAATAAAAGAGAACGCAATTTTTCCCAAGTGATCTAATGGAAAATTATTTAGCTCTGTTGTTTGACTTCCCTAGAGATTACATGTAAAAACTAGAAGACTATTTAAAATAGCAATCTTCTGACACTTTTAGTGCTTTAGCAAAATTATTTATGGAAACAAGATGTAGCTCGGATTTCTGCAGGGCTGAATATTAAAGCCTTAAGTAAACGGGAGTTCTGCATTCAGCAGCTCCTCACGGGGATGAAGCTTGAATAGCAGCAGAACTGTTGTTTCTATATTGCTGTATGCATTTTTCTCACTGTTGGATCACCCTTTAAAAACCTCTGACAGGAAGATAATGTCCGAGGCTATTAGTCATAATTTACAATCAAAAGAACAGATTTATGTTGGTGTCAAAGCGATAAGTCCTAACTTTCAGTCTCTTTGTTCAACCCACATATTCTTTAAGAGAGAACTCTGCTGAAACTGTACAGGTAATTTGATCCATTTATTCTTTAAATGTTTACATGTTTTCCAGAGTTATAAATCTAGCACAATAAATAGAATGCTTTTAAACTACTCTTTCAAACATTTTATATATGTATATATATATGTGACTTCCAGTCTTAATGTTGAATAAAATTGGTGAAAGTAGGCATTCTTGTCTTAATCCTGATCTTAAAGGAAAAGGTTTCAGCTTTTCACCATTAAGTATGATGCTAGCTGTGGACTTGTCATATATGGCCTTATTATTGGGTTGGCCAAAAAGTTCGTTCGGGTTTTTCCATAACATCTTACAGAAAACCCTGAGTGCACTTTTTGGCCAACCCAATATGTTGAAGTACTACATTTCTTCTGTACCAAATTTGTTGAGTTTTTTTTTTAATCATGAAAGGATGTTGAATTTTGTCAAATGCTTTTTCTTCATCTATTGAGATGATCATATGATTTTTATCCTTCATTCTATTAATATATCACATTTATTGATTTGCGTATGTTGAATCATCTTTGTATCTAAGGGTAAGTCTCACTTGATCATGGTATATGATCCTTTTAATATGCTGCTGAATTGAGTTTGCTGGGTTTTTTTTTTTTTCTTCAAATTTTATAATCTCTAGTCCTGGCATATTCTGGGCTTTCCAGGACTATTTTTTAAAAATTTATTTTACTTTTATTTATTTTTGGCTGCATTGGGTCTTTGTGCTGCGTGCAGGCTTTCTCTAGTTGCGGAGAGCGGGGGCTACTCTTCGTTGCTACACGGGCTTCTCATTGTGGTGGCTTCTCTTGTTGCGGAGCATGGGCTCTAGTCATGCAAGCTTCAATAGTTGTGGCACCCAGGCTCAGTAGATGTGTCCCGCGGGCTTAGTTGCTCTGCGGCATCTGGGATCTTCCTGGACCAGGGCTTGAACCCATATCCCCTGCATTGGCAGGTGGATTCTTAACCACTGCGCTTCCAGGGAAGCCCTACTGGTATTTTGTTGAGGTCTTTTACATCTGTGTTCACCGGGGATATTGACCTGTAATTTTGTTTTCTTGCCGTATCCTTATCTGGCTTTGATGTCAGAGTAATGCTGGCCTCATAAAATGCGTTTGGAAATGTTCCCATCTCTTCAATTTTTTTGGAAAAGTTTGAGAATGATTGGCATTTATTCTTTAAATATTTGTAGAATTCACCAGTAAAGCATAAGGTCCTGGGCTTTTCTTTGTTGGGGGAGTTTGATTATGGATTTAACTTTTTTGTTGTTACTGGTCTATGTAACTTAACTGTATTTATTTTTGGCTGCGTTGCGTCTTCGTTGCTGTGCGCGGGCTTTCTCTAGTTGCCGTGAGCGGGGGCTACTCTTCATTGCGGTGCGTGGGCTTCTCATTGCCGTGGCTTCTCTTGTGGAGCATGGGCTTCAGTAGTTGTGGCTCGTGGGCTCAGCAGTTGTGGCTCGCGGGCTCTAGAGCGCAGGCTCAGTGGTTGTGGTGCACGGGTTTAGTTACTCCATGGCATGTGGGATCCTCTCGGACCAGGGCTTAAACCCGTGTCCCCTGCATTGGCAGGCGGATTCTTAACCACTGCGCCACCAGGGAAGTCCATTACTGGTCTATTTATATTTTTTAGATCTTCATAATTCAGTCTCGTTAAGTTCTATGTTTCTAGGAATTTATCCATTTCTTGTAGGTTATCTAATCTGTTGGCATATAATTGTACATAGTAGTCTCATGATCCTTTGTGTTTCTGTGGTATCAGTTGTAATGTTTCTCATTTATAATTTTATTTATTTAAGTCTTCTCTTTTTTTCTTAGTCTAACTAAAGTTCTGTCAATTTTGTTTATCTTTTTGAAAAACCAACTCCTGTTTTCATTGATCTTTTCTATTGTTTTTATAGTCTCTATTTCATTTATTTCTGCTTTGATCGCTATTATTTTCTTGTTTTGCTAATTTTAGGCTTAGTGTTTTTTCTTTTTCTAGCCTTGAGGTGTAAAGTTAGATTGTTATTTTGAGATTTTTCTTTTTTTTTTAACATAGGCATTTATCACTATAAATTTCCCTTTTAGACCTGCTTTGCTGTGTCTGATAGGTTTTGGTATACTGTATTCCCATTTTTGTTTGTCTAGGAAAGGACTTTTTAAAAGCCCTATCTCCAAATATATAGTCATATTCTGAGGTATTAGGGCCTAGGACTTCAACATATAAATTTGGAGGAAACACAATTCAGCCTGTAACATTGCTCTTCCAGTTCCACTGTTTTGGCACAAAAAGTTCTTAGTTATTCTACCAACTCTACAGGGTTTAAAGGATGGTATCAAACATCCTAAAGTCCCTTAATAGACTTTACAATACACATTCAAATTTGTTTAATTTTTTAAAGGAAGTCATTTGCAGAATTCTCAATGATTAGGGAATTATGCATGAGAAACATTAATTTTTAAAGTAATGACAGTTCCAAGGGAAATATTTGTTTTCTCTTTTTATATGCTTGAAGGTAACTTGACTATAAAGAGCTTTTACAGTCTAAGCTAAAAAACAATTTTCTTTTTCAGGAAAAATTCTAAACTAAAACCCAGTGTAAGGTTCTCCCAATGTAAAGATGTAATAATTCAAGTGGTCTTCATATCTTATTCCCCTTTAATAGTGATATAAGTGTGAATAAGAACCAAATATTTTAGAAAGTACTTCCTTGCCCTTTGGGGAAATCAATTAGGATAGGCTAGATATGGTACAGTGAAAACAACCCCCAAATCTCAGTGGCCTAAAACAGTGAGTTTATTTTGTGTTCATGTTGTTAGGTTAAATCACATGAAATTACCAGTATTTTATGTTTTTTGAACTAGAGATACTGCAAGTTTGTATGGATAAACCTAGTCCATATCAGTCACAGATTGATTGGGATCTCTCTTTCTTGCTGTCTTTACTGAGGGGTACAGTCTTTGAGAGGTTTCACCAGCTAGGATGTTGCTGGTTACCTTGGCAGAAGGAAAGGAACCTTAAAATTATGTACATTCCACTTACATTCAAATATTATTTATCAAAAAAGTCATAAGGTTATGTTTAACTTCAATGGGGTGGGAAATACTATCCATATGGAAAAAGGAAAACCTAAAATATTTGTGACTACCAAATCTGATGATATTTATGTCAATGTCAGTTAGTAATAATGATTCTTTTGTATACTTTTCTAGTCCTTTCATGCACTAGAGAACCAGTTTTTAAAAAAATCACATGGCTTAATTATGCAATTATGATTGTTTTTGGTTTTTTGCCTCGTAAAAATCGAAACACCCTGGACATTGCTAATCTCAGATGAATCTGATGTTATTTAAGTAAGCTTTGTCACAGAGTTTTAGAAATAGTTTTTGGACCTTGCTATTGTTATAGTAGTAGTCTCCCAGTAATTCTTTAATACTGTGTCATGTTCTTCTATAATGTGTAATATAATTCCTGGGCTAGGGGTATTTTTTCCAAGTTTTTCTGGATCTAGAACTGGAATTTCACAACAGGTACTGAAGAAACCATGTTTCAATAGTTTACTTTTCTTCTTTCTTATCCTAAACTTGTCATATAATATTTATAATATTTCAGATATTTATTGTTTAATAATGAAAGAGCTGACATCTTTATTAAACTGGTTGGTCTTATTAACCAGAAAAGAGGTTACTGGCCTAGTGAAATACCAGTTCTAATTTTGTATTCTTTGCTAAAATAGAGGTGTAAGAATTGTTTTATAATTTTTTGGTTAGAAAGCATAATAACAATAGTAATCTTAGTGGATGTGATGTCGTATTTCCATGTAGTTTTTTTTGTTGTTTTTTTTAAAATTTATTTTGGCTGTGCCGGGTCTTAGTTGAGGCATAGGAAATCTTAGATGCAGCATGCGGGATCTACCCACTGGACCACCGGGGAAGTTCCCTCCATGTAGTTTTTTTTTTAACATCTTTATTGGAGTATAATTGCCTTACAATGGTGTGTTAGTTTCTGCTGTATCACAAAGTGAATCAGCTATACATATACATATATCCCGATATCCCCTCCCTCTTGCATCTCCCTTCCATGCTCCCTCTCTCACCCCTCTAGGTGTACACAAAGCACCGAGCTGATCTCCCTGTGCTCTGTGGCTGCTTCCCACTAGCTATCTATTTTACATTTGGTACTGTATATATGTCCGTGCCACTCTCTCACTTCGTCCCAGCTTACCCTTCCCCCTCCTCGTGTCCTCAAGTCCATTCTCTACGTCTGCATCTTTATTCCTGCCCTGCCCCTAGGTTCTTCAAAACCATTTTTTTTTTTTTTTAGATTCCATATATATGTGTTAACATACAGTATTTATTTTTCTCTTTCTGACTTACTTCACCCTGTATGACAAACTCTAGGTCCATGCACCTCACTACAAATAACTCAATTTCATTTATTTTTATGGCTGAGTAATATTCCATTGTATATATGTGCCACATCTTCTTTATCCATTCATCTGTCGATGGACACTTAGGTTGCTTCCATGTCCTGGCTATTGTAAATAGTGATGCAATGAACATTGTGGTACATAACTCTTTTTGAATTATGGTTTTCTCAGGGTATATGCCCAGTAGTAGGATTGCTGGGTCATATGGCCGTTCTATTTTTAGTTTCTTAAGGAACCTCCATACTGTTCTCCATAGTGGCTGTATCAATTTACATTCCCACCAACAGTGCAAGAGGGTTCCCTTTTCTCCACACCCTCTCCAGCATTTACTGTTTGTGGACTTTTTGTAGATGGCCATTCTGACTGGTGTGAGGTGATACCTCATTGTAGTTTTGATTTGCATTTCTCTAATGACTAGTCATGTTGAGCATCCTTTCATATGCTTGTTGACAATCTGTATATCTTCTTTGGAGAAATGTCTATTTAAGTCTTCTGCCCATGTTTGGATTGGGTTGTTTGTTTTTTCGATATTGAGCTGCATAAGCTGCTTGTATATTTTGGAGATTAATCCTTTGTCAGTTGCTTCATTTGCAAATATTTTCTCCCATTCTGAGGGTTGTCTTTTCGTCTTGTTTATGGTTTCCTTTGCTGTGCAAAAGCTTTTAAGTTTCATTAGGTCTCATTTGTTTATTTTTGTTTTTATTTCCATTTCTCTAGGAGGTGGGTCAAAAAGGATCTTGCTGTGATGTATGCCATCAAGTGTTCTGCCTATGTTTTCCTCTAAGAGTTTTATAGTGTCTGGCCTTACATTTAGGTCTTTAATCCATTTTGAGTTTATTTTTGTGTATGGTGTTAGGAAGTGTTCTAATTTCATTCTTTTACATGTAACTGTCCAGTTTTCCCAGCACCACTTATTGAAGAGTCTGTCTTTTCCTCATTGTATATTCTTGCTTCCTTTATCAAAGATAAGGTGACCATATGTGTGTGGGTTTATCTCTGGGCTTTCTGTCCTGTTCCATTGATCTGTATTTCTGTTTTTGTACCAGTACCATACTGTCTTGATTACTGTAGCTTTGTAGGATAGTTTGACGTCAGGCAGCCTGATTCCTCCAGCTCCATTTTTCGTTCTCAAGATTGCTTTGGCTATTTGGGGTCTTTTGTGTTTCCATACAAATTGTGAAATTTTTTGTTCTAGTTCTGTGAAAAATGCCATTGGTAGTTTGATAGGGATTGCATTGAATCTGTAGATTGCTTTGGGTAGTATAGTCATTCTCACAATGTTGATTCTTCCAATCCAAGAGCATGGTATATCTCTCCATCTGTTTGTATCATCTTTAATTTCTTTCATCAGTGTCTTTTGGTTTCCTGAATACAGGTCTTTTGTCTCCTTAGGTAGGTTTATTCCTAGGTATTTTATTCTTTTTGTTGCAGTGGTAAATGGGAGTGTTTCCTTAATTTCTCTTTCAGATTTTTCATCATTAGTGTATAGGAATGCAAAAGATTTCTGTGCATTAATTTTGTATCCTGCTACTTTACCAAATTCATTGATTAGCTCTACTAGTTTTCTGGTAGCATCTTTAGGATTCTCTATGTATAGTGTCATGTCATCTGCAAACAGTGACAGCTTTACTTCTTCTTTTTCAATTTGGATTCCTTTTATTTCTTTTTCTTCTCTGATTGCTGTGGCTAAAACTTCCAAAACTATGTTGAATAATAGTGGTGAGAGTGGGCAACCTTGTCTTGTTCCTGATCTTAGTGGAAATGGTTTCAGTTTTTCACCATTGAGAATGATGTTGGCTGTGGGTTTGTCATATATGGCCTTTATTATGTTGAGGTAAGTTCCCTCTATGCCTACTTTCTGGAGGTTTTTTATCATAAATGGGTGTTGAATTTTGTCGAAAGCTTTTTCTGCATCTATTGAGATGATCATATGGTTTTTATGCTTCAATTTGTTAATATGGTGTATCACATTGATTGATTTGCATATACTGAAGAATTCTTGCATTCCTGGGATAAATCCCACTTGATCATGGTGTATGATCCTTTTAATGTGCTGTTGGATTCTGTTTGCTAGTATTTTGTTGACGATTTTTGCATCTATGTTCATCAGCGATACTGTCCTCTAGTTTTCTTTCTTTGTGACATTTTTGTCTGGTTTTGGTATCAGGGTGATGGTTGCCTTGTAGAATGAGTTTGGGAGTGTTCCTCCCTTTGCTATATTTTGGAAGAGTTTGAGAAGGCTAGGTGGTAGCTCTTGTCTAAATGTTTGATAGAATTCGCCTGTGAAGCCACCTGGTCCTGGGCTTTTGTTTGTTGGAAGATTTTTAATCACAGTTTCAATTTCAGTGCTTGTAATTGGTCTATGTATATTTTCTATTTCTTCCTGGTTCAGTTCTTGGAAGGTTGTGCTTTTCTAAGAATTTGTCCATTTCTTCCAGGTTGTCCATTTTATTGGCATATAGTTGCTTGTAGTAATCCCTCATGAGCCTTTGTATTTCTGCACTGTCAATTGTTACTTCTCCTTTTTCATTTCTAATTCTATTGATTTGAGTCTTTTCCCTTTGTTTCTTGATGAGGCTGGCTAATGGTTTATCAATTTTTATTTTATTTCTCAAAGAACCAGCTTTTAGTTTTATTGATATTTGCTATCATTTCCTTCATTTCTTTTTCATTTCTGATCTGAATGTTATGATTTCTTTCCTTCTCTTAACTTTGGGGTTTTTTTGTTTTTCTTCTCTAATTGCTTTAGGTGTCAGGTTAGGTTGTTTATTTGAGATGTTTCTTGTTTCTTGAGGTAGGATTGTGTTGCTATAAACTTCCGTCTTAGAACTGTTTTTGCTGCATCCCATAGGTTTTGGGTCGTTGTGTTTTCATTGTCATTTGTTTCTAGGTATTTTTTGATGTCCTCTTTGATTTCTTCAGTGATCTCTTGGTTACTTAGTAGCATATTGTTTAGCCTCCATGTGTTTGTAATTTTTACAGTTTTTTTCCTGTAATTGATATCTAGTCTTACAGCGTTGTGCTCAGAAAAGATACTGATATGATTTCAATTTTGTTAAATTTACCAGGGCTTGATTTGTGACCCAAGATATGATCTATCCTGGAGAATGTTCCATGAGCACTTGAGAAGAAAGTGTATTCTGTTGTTTTTGGATGGAATATCCTATAAATATCAATTAAGTCCATCTTGTTTAATGTGTCATTTAAAGCTTGTGTTTCCTTATTTATTTTCATTTTGGATGATCTGTCCATTGGTGAAAGTGGGGTGTTAAAGTCCCCTACTATGATTGTGTTACTGTCGATTTCCCCTTTTATGGCTGTTAGCACTTGCCTTATGTATTGAGGTGCTCCTAAGTTGGGTGCATAAATATTTACAATTGTTATATCTTCTTCTTGGATCGATCCCTTTATCATTATGTAGTGTCCTTCTTTGTCTCTTTTAATAGTCTTTATTTTAAAGTCTATTTTGTCTGATATGAGAATTGCTACTCCAGCTTTCCTTTGATTTCCATTTGCATGGAATATCTTTTTCCATCCCCTCACTTTCAGTCTGTATGTGTCCCTACGTCTGAAGTGAGTCTCTTGTAGACAGCCTATATACGAGTCTTGTTTTTGTATCCATTCAGCCAGTCTATATCTTTTGGTTGGAGCATTTAATCCATTTACATTTAAGGTAATTATCAACATGTATCTTCCTATTACCATTTTCTTAATTGTTCTGGGTTTGTTATTGTAGGTCTTTTCCTTCTCTTGTGTTTCCTGCCTAGAGTAGTTCCTTTAGCATTTGTTGTAAAACTGGTTTGGTGCTGTTGAATTCTCTTAGCTTTTGCTTGTCTGTAAAGGTTTTAAGTTCTCTGTCGAATCTGAATGAGATCCTTGCTGGGTAGAGTAATCTTGGTTGTAGGTTTTTCCCTTTCATCACTTTAAATATGTCCTGCCACTCCCTTCTGGCTTGCAGAGTTTCTGCTGAAAGATCAGCTGTTAACCTTATGGGGATTCCCTTGTATGTTTTTTATTGTTTTTCCCTTGCTGCTTTTAATATTTTTTCTTTGTATTTAATTTTTGATGGTTTGATTAATATGTGTCTTGTTGTGTTTCTCCTTGGATTTGTCCTGTATGGGACTCTGTGCATTTCCTGGACTTGACTGACTATTTCCTTTCCCACATTAGGGAAGTTTTCAACTATAATCTCTTCAAATATTTTCTCAGTCCCTTTCTTTTTCTCCTCTTCTTCTGTGACCCCTATAATTTGAATGTTGGTGCGTTTAATGTTGTCCCAGCGGTCTCTGAGACTGTCCTCAATTCTTTTCATTCTTTTTTCTTTATTCTGCTCTACGGTAGTTATTTCCACTATTTTATCTTCCAGGTCACTTATCCGTTCTTCTGCCTCTGTTATTCTGCTATTGATTCCTTCTAGAGAATTTTTAATTTCATTTGTTGTGTTGTTCATCATTGTTTGTTAGCTCTTCAGTTCTTCTAGGTCCTTGTTAAACGTTTCTTGTATTTTCTCCATTCTATCTCCAAGATTTTGGATATCTTTACTGTCATTACTCTGAATTCTTTTTCAGGTAGACTGCCTATTTCCTCTTCATTTGTTTGGTCTGGTAGGTTTTTACCTTGCTCTTTCATCTGCTGTGTGTTTCTGTCTTCTCATTTTGCTTATCTTACTGTGTTTGGGATCTCCTTTTTGCAGGCTGCAGGTTCATATCTCGTGCTGTTTGTGGTGTCTGACCCCAGTGGCTAAGGTTGGTTCAGTGGCTTGTGTAGGCTTCCTGGTGGAGGGGACTGGTGCCTGTGTTCTGATGGATGAGCCTTATTTTGTCTTTCTGGTGGGCATGTCTGCCTCCGGTGGTGTGTTTTAGGGTGTCTGTGAAGTTATTATGATTTTAGGTGGCCTCTCTGCTAATGGGTGGGGTTGTGTTCCTGTCTTGCTAGTTGTTTGGCATAGGTGTCCAGCACTGTAGCTTGCTGGTCATTGAGTGGAGCTGAGTCTTAGCGTTGAGATGGAGATCTTGGGAGAGCTCTCACCAATTAATATTACAAGGGGCCGGGAGGTCTGGTGGACCAATGTCCTGAACTCGGCTGTTCCATCTCAGAGGCTCAGGCCTGACACCTGGCTGGAGCAACCAAGACCTTGTCAGCCACATGGCTCAGACGAAAAGGGAGAAAAGAAAAAAGAAAGAAAGAAAATAAGTAAATAAAAGTTATTAAAGCAAAAAATTTTAAAAATATTATTAAAATAAAACAATTAAAAAGTAATTAAAAAAAAAAAGAAGAGAGCAACCAAACCGATAAACCAATCCACTAATGATAACAAGCGCTAGAAACTATACTAACAAAACCCGACAGACAGAACCCTAGGATAAATGGTAAAAGCAAACCTATACAGACAAAATCACACAAAGAAGCATACACATACACACTCATAAAAAGAGAAAAAGAAAAAAGTATATATATATATATATATATGTAAAAGGAAGAGAGCAACCAAACCAATAAAGAAATCTACCAGTGATAATAAGCTCTAAATACTAAACTAAGATAAACATAAAACTAGAAACAAATTAGACCCAGAAGACAAACCCCAAGTCTACAGTTGCTCCGAAAATCCACCACCTCAGTTTTGGGCTGATTCGTTGTCTATTCAGGTATTCCACAGATGCAGGTACATCACGTTGATTGTGGAGCTTTAATCCGCTGCTTCTGAGGCTGCTGGGAGAGATTTCCCTTTCTCTTCTTTGTTCGCACAGCTCCTGGGGTTCAGCTTTGGATTTGGACCCGCCTCTGCGTGTAGGTCGCCTGAGGGCATCTGTTCTTCGCGCAGACAGAACGGGGTTAAAGGAGCAGCTGCTTCGGGGGCTCTGGCTCACTCAGGCCGGGGGAGGGAAGGGTACGGATGCGGGGCGAGCCTGCGGCGGCAGAGGTCGGCGTGACGTTGCAGCAGCCGGAGGCGCACCGTGCGTTCTCCCGGGGAAGTTGTCCCTGGATCACGGGAGCCTGGCCGTGGCGGGCTGCACCGGCTCCTGGGAGGGGCGGTGTGGAGAGTGACCTGTGCTCGCACACAGGCTTCTTGGTGGCGGCAGCAGCAGCCTTGGTGTCTCATGCCAGTCTCTGGGGTCCGCGCTGATAGCCGCGGCTCGTGCCCGTCTCTGGAGCTCGTTTAGGCGGTGCTGTGAATCCCCTCTCCTTGCACACCAGGAAACAAAGAGGTAAGAAAAAGTCTCTTGCCTGTTTGGCAGCTGCAGACCTTTTCCCGGACTCCCGGCTAGCTGTGGCGCACTAGCCCCCTTCAGGCTGTGTTCACGCAGCCAACCCCAGTCCTCTCCCTGCGATCCGACCTCCGAAGCCCGAGCCTCAGCTCCCAGCCCCCGCCCGCCCCGGCGGCTGAGCGGACAAGCCTCTCGGGCTGGTGAGTGCTGCTCGGCGCCGAGCCTCTGTGCGGGAATCTCTCCGTTTTTCCCTCTGCGTCCCTGTTGCTGTGGGATCCGCGCTGATCGCCGCGGCTCGCGCCCGTCTCTGGAGCTCGTTTAGGCGGCGCTCTGGATCCCCTCTCCTTGCGCGCCGCGAAACAAAGAGGCAAGAAAAAGTCTCCTGCCTCTTTGGCAGCTCCAGACCCCCTCTCGTGCACCCTCCCGGCTAGTTGTGGTGCGCTAGACCCTTCAGGCTGTGTTCACGCAGCCAACCCCAGTCCTCTCCCTGGGATCCGACCGAAGCCCGCGCCTCAGCTCTCAGCCCCCCCCCGCCCCGGCGGGTGAGCAGACAAGCCTCTCGGGCTGGTGAGTGCTGCTCGGCGCCGAGCCTCTGTGCGGGAATCTCTCCGCTTTGCCCTCCGCACCCCTGTGGCTGCGCTCTCCTCCGTGGCTCCGAAGCTTCCCCCCTCCGCCACCCGCAGTCTCCGCCCGCGAAGGGCCTTCCTAGTGTGTGGACACCTTTCCTCCTTCACAGCTCCCTCCCACTGGCGCAGGTCCCGTCCCTATTCTTTTGTCTCTGTTGTTTCTTTTTTCTTTTGCCCTACTCAGGTACGTGGGGAGTTTCTTGCCTTTTGGGAAGTCTGAGGTGTTCTGCCAGTGTTCAGTAGGTGTTCTGTAGGAGTTATTCCACATGCAGATGTATTTTTGATGTATTTGTGGGGAGGAAGGTGATCTCCACGTCTTACTCCTCTGCCATCTTGAAGGTCCTCCCTCCTTGTATTGATTTTTATTTCCATGATGGCTAATGATGTTGGGCATCTTTTCTCATGTGTTTACTGGTCATTTGTGTATCTTTTTTGGAGGAATGTCTGTTCAGATCCTTTGGACTTTTTTCAATTGGATAGTCTTTTTATTATTGTGGCGTAATTGTTCTATGGATATTCTGGATACAAGTCCCTTATCAGATACATGATTTGCAAATATTTTCTCTCATTCTGTTGATTGTCTTTTCACTCTTTGGTGGTGTGCTTTGAAGCACAAAATTTCAAATCTTCTTTATCCATTCATCTGTTGATGGACCCTGATCGTGCTTCCATATGTTAGCAATTGTAAATAATGCTGCTGTGAACATTGGGGTGCATGTATCTTTTTGAATTAATGTTTTTGTTTTCTTTAGCTCTATGCCCAGGAGTGGAATTGCTGGGTCATACAGTAGTTCTATTTTTGTTTTATAGAGGAACCTGCATAATGTTTTCCACTGTGGCTGCACCGATTTACATTCCCACCAACAATGTATAAGTTCCCTTTTGTCCACAACCTCGCCAACATTTATTATTTGTGTTCTTTTTGATGATAGCCATTCTGAGAGATGTGAGATGATATCACATCGTGGTTTTAATTTACATTTCTCTGATGGCTAATGATGCTGAGCATCTTTTCATGTGCTTTGCTTATTAGTTTTGTTTGTTTTTTACTAGATTCCTTAGGATTTTCTATATACAATATCATTTCCATATACAATATCGTAACTGTCATAGAGATCGTTTTAATTCTTCATGTACAATCTAGGTGCCTTTATTTTATTACCTAATTGCCCTTCTAGAACCTCCAGCATGACGTTGAACAGAAATGAGAAGAGCAGACATCCTTGCCTTGTTTCTGGTCTTAGGAGGAAAACATTCAGTCTTTCACCATTAAGTATTATGTTAACTAAGGGTTTTTTGTAGGTGCTGTAATGATCTTTTAAAGAATTTATAATTGTTACATTTCTCTTACATGGTCGCATTACCTAAATAAAATGGCATAAGAGAATTTGACAAAATTGAGACCCAATTGAGATAAATATTGTGAGAATAGGGCTACATCTTGTTTTATCCGTAACTACTGGCCATCTTCATTTTTGTGCTTGTCCTATCCACAATCTCCACCAAGGAAACTGATCCACCATTGGACCCTGCTGTCTCAGGAGTCATATATAGTATTATGGTGATGTCTTCCTCCTTTCCCCATCCTTCAACTCCGTTTATTGGACTGGAATAACCATCTGACCCAAGAACAGCTAATCCTCAGGTGAGGCAGTAATCTTCACTCTCTAAGGCCAGATTCAAAAAGATTAATATAACCAAGTGAGAATTGGACCTAAGGAACAAAGAAAGAATTTTTCAGTTACTGGTGGAAGCTTTAGCTGAAAATTTGTGAGACAGAATCAGGACTTGGGAGACTATAATGGACCACATGTAAGCTAAAATTATAGGGAAGTAGAAATTATAAATAAGCAGAAACAGTTATTAAAGCAAGATAGAAAGAAGTATATATATAGAATAGAACTGAGTAACACGAACAGTAGATTAGTAGAGGAAAGATTCTGGAACTTCTGCATCTAAGGTTTCTAGAATGACCTTGAATCCAAACCCAATTTCCTGCTTCAGTTCTTGGAGTTCCATGAAATCCTAATTTCCTTGTTCCTCCACATGAGCTAATTTGAAAGGGTCTTTGTTCCTTGTAAATAAATGAAATAACTAAAAACATTCAGCATAAACTCGTCACATTTGACAATATTTTTGTTTCTAAAGTGTCCTGAACTCTAAAAAGAAAGACATGGGAAAAGAGAATGGAAATTATTGATATTTTGGCGGGTAGTAAAGGATAAAACCCACGTTGCTTAGTATTGTTGCTATTAGTTGTTAGAAACATGATTAATATTGACTAAATAATTCCTATTTAGGAGAAATATTTGGTAAGGTGCTAATAATGATATTGTTAAAATGACAATACTGTGCC
This sequence comes from Eubalaena glacialis, assembly GCF_028564815.1. Classification (NCBI taxonomy): domain Eukaryota; kingdom Metazoa; phylum Chordata; class Mammalia; order Artiodactyla; family Balaenidae; genus Eubalaena; species Eubalaena glacialis. The sequence continues at coordinate 146,704,297 of NC_083720.1, read as the reverse complement.
TGATAAATTGTTCAAGGATAAGGCATTTGGGAAGAAACCTTGTTAATGGGGAATATCCCCTAAGGATGTAAAATGGTATGATAGCAATACCAATTATAGATGATATGAATGGCAAAAGGCTGTGTCTTGGCAGCTGGCACATGACTTCAGATGAAGAAAAAAGTAATTTTGAAGATGAGGTAAATAAAATGATTGAGATTAGAGTAGGGCTTTATACAATAATGACTGCTATTTAGTGAAGTGTAGGCTATAATTTTTCCCAGCTGAATTTGATTAAGCCTGCTTAGCTGCCAATAAGGACTTTATTAATGGAAGACAGGAAGAACTAATGATGGGAAGAGTCAGTATGTAACTGAGATTGGGAGCAATTTTTGACATGTAAGAGGAACATATGAGAAGTTAATGGGATACCTTGGCATTTCATTGGGAAAGAGATAAGGCCTAGCTCCATGGATAGAGTCAGAATTACGTTGACTGAGGTTAGTACATTCATTTATTGGTTAGTAGTCATGCCTTGTTATAACAAATATGTATACTGAAACATGCTGCTGCTTTTGTTGATTTTGGATAATGATTTTGGGTAGGGTGTTAATTTCCAGGCTTACTCAAGCTAATGTTCATGGAGAGCCAAACATAGGATCTAGAATTAAGCTAAATAAAACAATTATCACACAGGCAAACTTTAGTATAGAAATGATACGGTATAAACCATTTTAAGAGTAGGGATTCTACAGATTAATTAATTGACTTTACTTACATATAGTGTACTATAAGAGCATGGAAGTTTTGCGTTCTCTCATTCAGGTTGGAGCCCTTAAATTTATTCCTTCAAAACATCTCTTACTCATTTTCATGATTGCATATTATATTAATCAGAATTCTCCAAAGAAACAGAATCAATGGGATATATACAGATATATAAGGAGATGTATTGTAGAAATTGGCTCATGTGAATATGGAGGCCAAGAAGTCCCATGATCTATAAGCTAGAGAACCAGGAAAACTGGTGGTATAATTCAGTCTAAGTCCAAAGACCTGAGAACCTGCAGCAGGGCTATCCCAGCTCAAGCAGAGAGCACATTCTCCCTTCCTCCACCTTTATGTTCTATTCAGTTCCTCAGTGGATTGGATGATTCCCACCCACATTGATGATGGGGATCTTCTTTACTCCTGATTTACTACCTATTGAAATGCTAATCTCTTTTGGAAACACCCTTACAGACACACCCAGAAATAATGTTTTACCAGCTTTCTGGGCATCTCCTAGCCTAGTCAAGTTGACAGATAAAATTCACTGTCATACATATGCATGTTATTATGAGGCAGTTTGATATTTGTTTAAAGCACATGATTGTTTAAGGTAGAGAAATTTTGTTCACAAGTGGCTATTCGGTATGCCACAAGTAGAGATTTAATGAAACTCATGGAATTATGGTATATTTTTTATATGGCTAATTATTGGTAATTATGATAGAGTTTGATATAAAAATGCTCTTGAAAATTATATTTAGCATATTTACTGACAATTATATTGCCATATTCTACTAAAAAATATTTCAGGTAGATATGAAGAACTTTTATATAACTTGAAATAATTTTAATTTACTTACAGTTCTGGTATGATTATGGTTGCTTAAACAAGGATGCATCAGAGATTGAGCAGGAATATTATATTCCTTAGTTAAGTTTGATGTGGTGATGGCAATGAAAAAAATTAGTCAATGGTCAAAGAAAGAAAGAAATGGAAATTTCATTGAGCCAACCTGAGGATTATAACTCGGGAGACAGTCTCAGAGAGCTCTGAGAACTATTCTGAAGAGGGGGTCTGTGCAATCAAGCTGCTAGTCACGAGGAACAGACATTTTAGTTAATGGTTTTAGTGCTTTTCTAAGTATGGGAAGATGCAAGAATCCAGGTTCATAAAAAATTTCTCCTGAAAATATCTAACTATCTGAGGGCCAGTTCTGTCTGTTTTCCCAGAGCAGAGAATGTTTCATCCTGATCTTGACCCTGAATTTCTTTCAGGTCAACAACTGCAGTGGCTAATGACTTGATTCTTGTAGAACTGGATGGTGGGCAAAGTCTTTATTTTACAATCCCTTCCCTTTTGGTCTTAATTTCGTTTGGGAGGCATTTCCTGACCAGTTTGTCCCACAGCACTAGGAAGGCTCATTCTCAGGTCAGGCAGGCGTTTGGTTGATAGGTCACTCGGTGTGCTCTTACTGGACGAGGCCCTGTTAACAGCAGCCAAAAGCCTCTGTACCACCTGTCTTACTAGTCTGTTATGGTCCAGGAATGGTTCCCTCTTGTTGCTTCTTCCCATAATTACAGTTACACTACTACAATCATTGATCTTATAGAAATATATTTTGGTCAATCATTTCAAGTCACCTAGTCATCATTAATTTTATCTGAGGCTCAGTAATACATTTGGTAGTGCAAGAAACAATAATCTTGTAAAATAGGCAGAATACGAGTAATAGAGCTAGTAACGGTAATAAGGTCATAAATAAGTATTTACGCTAAGAACTTCCATTAGGTTTGGCCCAGTATTTCCCCAGGTCATCTGACTAATCTGTTCTACACCAATCGCTATCTTTAAGGGAAATGATATATTGGCATTGTACATAAAGTTTACTAAAGATGTCTGCATGTACAAGATGAGTGGTGGGTCATCATGACCCCTTACAGGATCAAAAAAAGAATGTTATCTTCTAAGGAGTTACATGGCTTGCGCCAGAAGGAGGAAAAACAACCTTTATGGTTGAGCAGGTATTTCTGCCACTGGGGAGGTGTGGTTAATGCATAATGCGGATGCACAATGCACACTAGACGGGAGGGAGGAGGCCAAAATGGGAAGAGAAAATTTTTATGTTTAAATTTTTCTTGTCTCGCCTTAAAATCTGAATTTTCCTTCGTCAATGAGCATAAGGAGAGAGGAGAATTCTAGTAAATGTTACTCTATAGGAAATTGGTGACCTGTTAAGCTCCAGTGAGACACCTCCTAGTTTGGTAAACTTATCTAGATGAGAAAATAAAGTAGGCTGACAAATTAGATGTAGTGAATATGAGTAGGAGCCTCCAGTTTATACTGATAATTGAATTGGATTTGGGGAGATGGGTCAGAAGGAGAGTTCAAAGTCAGAGTCAAAGAGGAGTCTGGGAGCTTTGAAATTGATGATATTGGAAGGTATGAAAGTATGAACAAAGGACCCTGGTTATTCGTCCTTTGTTGATGCAAACTTTCCACGCAGCAGCTCCTTGGTGTGATACATAAAATCTTTCTAGCCTTATCAAACATCATGCCATTTTCCAATATTCTTTAATGAAAGATGAAGCAATCTGGGTAGCAGCAATTGTGTTACATAAGAGGTGCACTAGGACTTCTAAACTGCAAGTGTCATTGTGAAAAGCAGTAATTTTGAATTTTAGCACTCTTTAGCTGTCCAAAAGCTTTTTGCAAACATTTGCAGTAGTGGATTAAAACCTGAATAAAATGGTACTAAACCCTACTAGCTCTAAAACCACACTTTTTTGCAGAATTAACTGAACCAAATACTCATATTTTGGAAGCATTAGTTGGTTGAGACCAACCTTTACAAAGGAACTAAGTAATTTAGTTACAGTCTGTCAACATTTATGAGTGCCTGTTATGTGCAAATAATCACTGTGGTGAGAGCTATAGAACAGACGTTCTTCAGCTACTTCCTTTTCTAAAACCTCCCCATCAGATCAGTCTCAAATCCTATAAGTTCTGCCTCTTTATCCCAGCCTTGATCTGGATCCTCACTTGCACTCAGTTCCACTTCGTTACTGATCTTGCTTGGCCCTTCTTCTACAATCCATCCTCCATCCTGCCACCGCAGCCGTCTTTCTAAAACACCAGTTACGTCACGTTGCCTGCCTGCCTAAATTTCTTCAGTAGTGTCCTAGAACCTCCAGGATTAATTTCAACCTCCTGTACATGACACAAGCCCTACTTATTCTCATCTTAGTTTCTCCAGCCTTATTTCTCACCACTTGTTCTCAGGTACCTTATCATCACACATAGCGAGCTTTTTGCAGTTTTGCAAAATGACCTTACACCTCTCCCTTCCCTCTATGTATCCTCTCCAGGTTCATTTCATCTGGGAAGTGCCCACCTCTTCTTTCCCCACCCATCCTTACCTTTTGGTCCTTTTTCTTTCTTTCCCCAAACTAAGTTAATCACATCTTCCCTGGGCAACCATAGTACTTGTTCATACCACTGTTTTAATGCTTTCCATATTGACTTTTAATAGGTTTAACTGTTTACGTTGATCACTGAACTAGAAGTTACTTAAACACAAGAGATATTTCTTTCCTTTCTATTTCCTTAGTAGTTGGCACAGTGCCTGGCTCATATCGTGGACTCATTAAGTGGTCATACATGCAATCAAATCTACCTCCTAATATCTCTCATATAGGTCTTCTCTTCTTCATTTCTGCTGCCATTGTCTTAACTCAGGTCCTTGTTGCTCATCTGGATTCCTAAAACAACCTGTATCACCACTGTTTTTAGTCCCTCCCAGTGCCAATTAATTCTTCATACTGTCACTACTAACATAATATTTTGAATACATATATCTGATTGTTTCATTGAATTATCTGTGTCTCCTCATTATATTAAGAATAAAGTCTAAAAAAGCCAAACTCATAGAAACAAAGAGTAGAATGGTGATTACCAGAGGTTAGGGGGTGGGGAAAATGGGGAGATGTTGATCACAGAGAACAAACTTCCAGTTGGAAGATGAATAAGTTCTAGGGATCTAATGGACAGCATTGTGATTATAGATAACAGTGTTGTACTATATACTTGAAAGTTGCTGAGAGAGTGAATCTTAAATGATCTCACTCCAAAAAAAGAATGGTAATTACATGACATGATGGAGGTGTTAGCTAACACTCTGGTGGTAATCACTTTGCAATATATAAGTGTATAAAAACAACACGTGTTACACCTTACATTTACACAATGTTATATGTCAATTGTATTTCCATAAAATTGGGGGAAGAAACGGATAAAGTCCAGTTCTTCAGCAAAGCATCTAAAGGTGTTCAGGATAGGGGTCTTCTCTCCTTTTCGAGTCTCGTCATCCACCCCGACGACTCCTCAGCACAGCCACGTGCACTCCGGAAGTGCCTTGTTCTCTAGCCTCTATTCCTTTGCACACTTGGTTAACTCTGCTAGTGCTGTCTTCTCCCACCCCACAACTGATAACTCCTAATCATCCTTTATGAGATACATCCTTTTAGAAGTACTTGCTGCTGTACCCAATCCACCCTTGTCCCCATGTACCGTACTGTAACGGTCGCCCTTCCAGGCTTTCTCCTGTACAATTCTGTAATGACAGGGATTTTGTCCTGTTCATTTGTCCAGTTGCTGATCAATAAATATTTGTTAGACAAGTAAGTGAAGGACGTATTTGATACAACTAGATATATTAAACTGGAATTTTATTTACTTCTTCGTTTCTAGTAATAATTGCTTTAAAAGACTTTCTGTTGGTCTACAAACTCCCAATGGGTTTTTGGCTCTCAGTTAAACAACAGCTCAGAACAGAAGTGTCATATTCATATCCAAGAAACATTTTTTGAATACTGGCTATGTGCCAGCTAATACACTATGTTGCTAGAGTTGATTTTGTTTTCCTTAGCTGTACAGTCTTGAAATTATTCCCATTAAACTTCCTCTGACCATCTACTTATTATAGTGATTTTGGATTTTCTTTGTTTAAAACATTAGCAACCCTTTCAACCTAGTGTTTAACTACAAGCCAAATAAGCATGCACTTGCTATTGCACTATTTCAGTTCAAGCACAAAAATATTAAATGACATTAGCAAAGGAATGATCTCTGGTTACTGCCTTTTGATCCCTCCTGCCAGTATGGTAGTAAATCAGTGACTGTTTCTGTGCTTTAATTTCTAATCTGTTGTGTTTCTACTTAGTAATATCACCAATATGTTGTTTTCTTTCTTTCTTTTTTAAATTTCTTAATAATATTACATAATTTCCTTACCAAATTTAAACAGGAAGTTTTCTTTTTTTAAAATTTTTTTAAATTAAAAAAAAATCTTTATTGGAGTATAATTGCTTTACAATGTTGTGTTAGTTTCTGCTGTACAACAAAGTGAATCAGCTATACATATACATATATCCCCATATCTCCTCCCTCTTGCATCTCCCTCCCTCCCACCCTCCCTATCCCACCCCTCTAGGTCATCACAAAGCACCGAGCTGATCTCCCTGTGCTATGCGGCTGCTTCCCACTAGCTATCTATTTCACATTTGGTAGTGTATATAGGTCCATGCCACTCTCTCACTTCGTCCCAGCTTACCCTTCCCCCTCCCCGTGTCCTCAAGTCCATTCTCTACATCTGCATCTTTATTCCTGTCCTGCCGCTAGGTTCTTCATAACCTTTTTTTTTTTTTTTTTTTAAGATTCCATATATATGTGTTAGCATACGGTATTTGTTTGTCTCTTTCCGACTTACTTCACTCAGTATGACAAACTCTAGGTCCATCCACCTCACTACAAATAACTCAATTTCATTTCTTTTTATGGCTGAGTAATATTCCATTCTATATATGTGCCACAGCTTCTTTATCCATTCATCTGTCGATGGACATTTAGGCTGCTTCCATGTCCTAAACAGGAAGTTTTCTTTGCTAGGAGTTGCCAGTCTCCATTAGAAGATGGTGCTTATCCAGAAAATCTGTAGCAATATTTCAAATTAAGTGATGGTTTTCTTTTTAAGTGAAAACTGTTAACGTTGGCTGACTTTTTGGTAATCAAAGGACAAGAAGATCTGAGTTCTTATTTAACCAAAATAAAATAGTATTGATTTCCATCTTATTAAATATAATGAGCAAGTGTTTCTATTTTTACTATGTTTCTAGTTATTTTTCATACCCATTGATATGAGACCTACATTTTGGACACGGATCCACAGGCAATTCATCAAATTGCCCAATTGTTTCATGGCTCTATAACATATTTATATTGTAATAAGTATAGTATACCTGACTCAGGAATACCACTGAATGAATGGACTTTTGATGAAAGTGCTTGTTGTAGTTTCCTAGGGCTACTGTAACAAGGGGTCACAAACTGAATGACACAAACAACAGAAGTGTACCGTCTCACAGTTCTGGAGGCTAGAAGTCTAAGATCAGGGTGTTGGCAGGGTTCGTTCATTCTGAGGGATGTGAAGGAATATCTGTTCCACACCTCTCACATAATTTCTAGTAGCCTGAAGCATTCCTTGGCTTGTAGATGGTGTTCTCCCTGAGTCTTCATGTTATCTTCCCTCTGTACATATCTCTGCATCCACATTTTCCCTTTTTATAAGGACACAGTCATATTGGATTAGGGCCCACCCTAATGACTTCATCTTAACTTGAATATCTGAAAAGACCCTATTTCTGAATAAGGTTATATTCACAGGTACTGGAGGGTTATATATTTTAAGAATACATTTTAAAGACTATTATTATAAAAAATGGGAATAACAGAAGATAGCTCTTCCTTTATATTTCCCAAGTTCTGTGAATCATAATGTCTAAATCCTAATCATCTCAGCACTTTGTTTCCTAAGTTCTAAACACAGTTCCTTTACTCAGTAAAGGTTTATGGAATGAGTGAAGGATATTTTTCTGAAAATATGATCCACAGTGTACACTCCTAGATTGCAAGTGATATGGTTTAGAAAACTTCAGTAATTATTTCAAGATACCAACATATTTCTGGTTTGTTTTTAGTACCAGATCTCTGTTTAATAATAAAATTGACATTCAAGGAGATGTAATTAATGTTTAAGGGTACAATTCACAACCCTGCCACAATACTGTACCATCCTTTGCTTAGTGAGTTTATTGGTAGATTATATAGCTTCAAGAGTAAGGCAACAAGTTATGCCTCCTGGAAACCAGCTGGTTTTGCTTTTGTCATGGTTATAGACTACTTACACTAACCAGTCATCTGAAATGTGGGTCATGCGAAGGAACAAGGAAGATGGTGAAAAGGAGTACAGATGGTCCAGCACCAGCCAGTTATCACCATTGGGAGAAATAAACCTCCAAGTCTTCTCTCTGCTTCTACCAATGCCATTTTTACCTTTAAAGAACTCTATCATAATGCTCTCATCATAATATTCTGAAATAACATGGCTTTGGTGCTCCAGATTTACCATCTTGGAGTGACTTAAGTATTGGGAAGCTGATTCCGATGACTTCAACATCAAAGAGTCATAGGATCCCAGAGCTTTGAACTAGACGTAACCTTATGCATCAGTTGGTTCAAAGTTCCAACGCAGTGCACAGAACTTTCCACAGCATCCTGCAAATGCTATTTGTGCTATTTTAAATATGAAGAAATAAAATGTAACTGACATCTTATGATATAATATTAAGTAATAAATACCCAGTATAAAGATAAAAATATGCTGACTTTACACTCAAGAATTTATGCATGTTTCCGTTAAAAAAAATGGAAGGCTTAGATGTTCCAGCCGCTGTTTTAGGTGCTTGGATACAACATTGACCAAGATAGACACACTGACTCGCTTTTCTAGGAGTTTACAGTCCCTCAGGAAATGAACATTCAATTTCAATAAAGTGTGGAAAGTGCTACAAATGGGGAAGTTAAGAGTTTGACAGAAGCACGTAGCAGGACTCTTAAATTATTCTGGGGTAAGACAAAGTTTCCATGATGAAGCGATGTTTATGTCAAGATTGTAAGGATGAGGAATTAAGATTGGGGGGAGGTGGAGAAAAGTGTTCCTAGCAAAAGCTACAGTACACATCAAAGTCTGGAGGTCAGAGAGAGTATGTTAATGATGATTCTTGTAAAGAATATAGCAAGTTATTTCATATTCTATTTATCTTACTCAATTACAGTGTGACTAATAGTCATGAACAGAGCTATATAGATAGAGAACACTTTCTTTTCAATGAATTTAATTGTGAATCATCTTCTATTCCTTTCATTTTTTTACACCTTTCTCTTTACATCATCTCAATGAAATTTCTCAGTGACAGCCAGTGGTTCAAGGTCCCTCAGTTCAGGGTTGGTTGTATTAAAACTTTTATTTATTTCCTGAGTATGATCCCTGTGTTATCTCATACAATTCTCAGAACAATCTTGCCAGCAAGTGTTAATATCTGCAACTTGTACACGGGGAAACTGAGCCTCAAAGAAGTTAAATGGTACGTCCAAGTTCACAGATGGCTAGGATGCCAGCTCCCGTCTGTCTGCCTCCCTAGCCCATTTTCTTTCCACCTGGCTTTACTGCCTGTAAATTACAGAGTAGACTGTGAGAGGCCTTGTTTGAGACATGAATTAAGGTTTTTGAAATTGAAAGCCTTCAATTTCAAATGTCGAGACTTCTCTTTTTTATTCTCCCCTCATTCTAGGAAGTCTTCACTCCATTCTCTTATCCACGTGACTGCCTTTGAAAAACCCATCTCTACTAAAGGAAACTAGAGATTCCTTAAGCCCCCAATTGCTTGGTTTACCTGCTTTAATATTTGAAAATGTACATCATCAGGAAATTTGTTCCTTTATATAAATTCATTCCTTTATGCTTCAGTTTAAAACAGATGTCTCATTGATATACTCCAGAGCAGGGAAAGAACAGAGAGGAAAGGCAACTAATAATTCAGAGCCCCAGTGCCAGGACCTATGTTAGACCCTTTAAAGACATTAGCTCATTTCATCCTCAGCATAAACTGTAGGGTGGATATTATAATTCCCACTTAACAAGGAAGGAAACATTGGCACCGCTGCCTTAGCTGCAGAGCTAGGATTTGAACTCTCATTTGTAGGTATCCGAAGTCCATGATTTTTCTACTACACTATGCTACACTATGCTGATCATTCACTTATTTCTTTCAAGATTTTTTTTGGCCATGCTGCATGGTTTGCGGGATCTGAGTTCCCCAACCAGGAATTGAACCTGAGCCCCCTGCAGTGGAAGCGCGGAGTCTTTTTTTTTATTTATTTATTTATTTATTTATTTATTTATTTATTTATTTATTTATATTTTTGGCTGCATTGGGTCTTCGTTGCTGCGCACAGGCTTTCTCTAGTCGCGGCGAGCGGGGGCTACTCTTTGTTGTGGTGCGCCGGCTTCTCATTGCGGTGGCTTCTCTTGTTGCGGAGCACGGGCTCCAGGTGCGTGGGCTTCAGTAGTTGTGGCTTGCGGGCTCAGTAGTTGTGGCACACGGGCTTAGTTGCTCCGCAGCATGTGGGATCTTCCCGGACCAGGGCTCAAACCCGTGTCCCCTGCATTGGCAGGCGGATTCTTAACCACTGGACCGCCAGGGAAGTCCCTCAAGATTTTCACTGAGAGATTCCATGTGGTATCACTGAGAGATTCCATGTGGTATCACTGAGAGATTCCATGTGGTGTCACTGAGAGATTCCATGTGGTGTCACTGAGAGATTCCATGTGGTGTCACTGAGAGATTCCATGTGGTGTCACTGAGAGATTCCATGTGGTATCACTGAGAGATTCCATGTGGTGTCACTGAGAGATTCCATGAGGTATCACTGAGAGATTCCATGTGGTGTCACTGAGAGATTCCATGAGGAATCACTGAGAATATTAAGATGAGAATTGAACTCACTCTTTAAGAAGACCCTTATTTTCTAATTGGCTCTGTATTGCTCATTGGTAATTTATTGCATTAGGGCCTGGTGTGTAATAGGAACCTGAATATTTGATACATTACATGCGTATTTAATTTTTCACCCCAGAATATGTCCGCTTGTCACCAGTATATATGCACTTTGTAGCATTTCACTTTTCTTCCTAAGTATACTACTTTGAATTTACTCTCATTATTTATTTGTCCTCACTGGATGCAGTCATATATCCATGTACCCATGAAAGTCACTGTGTGTGTTCCCTGAACCTTGATTCTCTGCTCTGCAGGCCGTGCGCATCTGTTCTCCGGGCCCTATGGATCTGGCCAGAAGGATCTTGAAGGGGATGGGCCTGGCGGTGCTCCTGGGCATCCCCGCTGCTTGCCTTTGGGGATTGGGCAGCTCCTGCTCCTGTAGGACTGCGCGTGCGTCTAGGACTCAGGTGCGGTGAGGCGGAAGGCAGCGAGGCACTGTAGAAGTTCAGCTCCCCTCTGGCTCCTCTACGGTTTATCGTGCTGCTCCCCTCGTTTAACTTGGAGTGGGTGGGAACACGTCTGTGTCCAGTGCAATGCCCGCTCCTCGCTATTTTGTTCTTTACACTTTTCCATCTCCACGTCACACCTCTCCAGAGCGGCGGAGAGGCAGGGGAAAGGAGGCAAAGCCAAGGCCTGCAGGTGCTTGAGAACCATTAGGGCTTTTCTTTTTCTTTAGAGCAGTGGTAGCCTCTGTGCACTTTGGATGTCCTTGTCTCTAAACTGAGGAGCAAAAGTAGAAACTACCTTGGTTTGAAAATTTTTTCCAAAGGTTTCTTCTGAACTCACATTCACTCTTTTGTTTTTTCCCAGGTCCTAGAAGGATGAACTTGGTGTGCAAACTGGAGGGCTCAGGTACGAAGTCTCAGGTATATCTAACCAAAGCTTTTACACATGCAAGTGTTTAATTTCCATTATACCTGGGACCCCATTATTCCTGATAGGCCTTTGACACCCTTAGGCTTGTGACCTATGTTGGTCCCAAAATCTGCCATCTCTAACAATAACATTTAGGAATCTCCAAAACCTATGCTTGTGCTGTAATCTGGCTCCAGTTTGAATATACTTTAGATACAATTTTTCTGTATAGAAATATTTATCTGGGACTACTTTATTCCACCTAAACCAAATGAAAAACATGGAAAAGTCTGTGAATTGGTATTGTTAAAATTAAATACAAAATGGAGACCAGACTTGAAAATTCCCTGGCAGACAAAACCATTTAAGCCACAGAAGCAAAACTAAATGGAAATTATTTCATGAACATAAGTAAAAGTTAACTTAGGTTATTTCTTGTAAATGCCTCTGATAATCATAAAAGAAATGTGTTATCTTCCTAAATATGTTATCAGATAATCACTTTTAACCAACCCCCTACCATCTGGAAACCCCCATTGAAATAACCAATCATTGTAAAAGTTAAACAACTTCCTCATTTTCATTTTATAAATCATCCTGTAACATCACGTCCTTGAGCTTCATATCAGTTTTAAATTTGAAATCTCCCAGTTCTCAAACTGTTCTTATATGCAGAATAACTCTTACTAAATACTATTTACTGATCTGGTGGTTTTAATTTTGCTATTTCTGGATTTTTGACAGTGTTATGGGCTGAATTGTGTCCTTCTAAAACTTATATGTTGAAGCCCTAATTCTTAGTGCCTCAGAATGTGACTCTATTTGGAGACAGGATCTTTAAAGAGGCAGTCAAGTTAAAATGCGGTCATTAGAGTGGGCCCTAATCCAATCTGACTCGTGTCCTCATAAGAAGAGGAAATTGGGACAGAGATGCATAGAGAGGGAAAACCATGTGAAGACACAGAGAGAAGATGGCCACCTACAAGCCAAGGAGAGAGACGTCAGAAGAAACCAACCCTGCCAACAACTTGGTCTCAGACTTCTAACCTCCAGAGCTGTATGTAAGAAGACAAATTTTTGTTGTATAAGCTACTCTGTCTGTGGTACTTTGTTATGGCAGCCCTAGCAAGCTAATACAGTTGGTTTCCAAGTATGTGCTGAAAGGGCTGTGTTTCCAGTTAGACACATTCAATTTAGATAATATAGTACAGCACCAAAGAAGAAATCCTCCAAAACAATTGATTTTGACAATGTCATTTTCCTGATAGTATCAGTTCTACTCTACCAAGGAATAAGCGCTCAGAAATTCAGGGTTATCGCCGCCGTTCAGTTGGTGGCAGTTAATGAAGTAAATGTGGCCTCAAGCCATCTTCTAACCAAAAATTGATTTATCAGTATGTAAAAGTGGTAAAAGTCTTCTCCTTCATGAAGCCTGTAATTAAAGTTACATAAATGGGGACATTTTAATCATAACCTCTACAATCAAAATAAAGTCGGGGGACTTCCCTGGTGGTCCACCAGTTAAGACTCCGTGCTCCCAATGCAGGGGCCCCGGGTTCCACCCCTGGTCAGAGAACTAGATCCCCCATGCTGCAACTAAAGATCCTGCACGCGGCAACAAAGATCCTGCGTGCCACAACGAAGACCCAGTGCAGCCAAATAAATAAGTAAATATTAAAAAAAAAAGTCAGTAATTTGATACTGTTTTTTGAAAAATTATATTTTGGCAATACCTGTGGGGCATCGGATGCAAAAAGTATGGGGCAAGACTATTTAGGGAGAAAAAGAACAGGAAAAGTGTTCACCAGATTTTAATTAAAACATTGTTTATTGAGTATTGCACTTTACTAGAGTGAAAGATATGTATATGTTATAAAAACTAATTTAAGACTGCTTTTTGCTCACAAAGAGAAACAGCTGGGTTTCAGCATTTGTGTGTATTCGAGATCAGTCTTCACTGAGCAAAAGAAACTCTGTAGCCATTTGGAGAAGAAAATGAAAAGCTAGCTTACTCATCAGTCATTAGAATACATTCTTTGTGTGCACATGGAACATAAAGCTCATCAGGTTTATAATACGGCCACTTCCAGTTCTTAGAAAGCTTAATCTCTTGATTAGATGCCATTTTTAGTTGAATATTTTATACCCAAAATTAGAAATTTGTACAATATAACCATTTATTCACACTGCTACCAGGCAGCGTCACTAAAGACCTGTGAACCATGGACCATGCACTTACGCTGACTTCTGGAATTCTGGGCAATTCTGGGAGAGGATGATAGGATGGTGACCCAAAGGGTGCAGAGCTTCCCTTCCCACATCTTTGCATGGATTTGAAATCTAATTCTAACAACTCTGAGTATCTGAGAAAAGGAAAGTCCTCACTACAAATTTATTGATCGCCCCAGAGGAGATGCCCGTGCCTTAACCTACCCTTTCCAAAACAAATGAGCAGGAATAAAGAGAAGGTAATGATTTTAAGGGACACCTGACCTGCAGCCCTGGCAGCCTTTGCTAGCTGTCAGCAAAAACACTTGTGTTGTTCCAGAAACGATGCCAACCCCAAACTCCCCCTCCAGAATGGTTGAATTTCAGAATCTCTTCACCATCCGCCAGAAGGAATTTCCACCATCCATGAAGCAACAAGACACAACTGAAGAATGAAAGTAGTTGACAGACCACTGGCATTATGCTGCCAGAAACAGAATGATCCTCACTGAAAGAAGATATGAAGACCCTTGTCGTCTCTCTTCACCTCCACTCCCCAAGTCAGTCTGTACCCGTATGAGAATAGCAGCTCCCTGAAAGCCACTGGAAGGAATGAAACGGTCCACTGCCTTCTGGGGTGTATAAATCCCGCCACACCCCAACTCCAGAGCACTATAAGAAGGGACAAGGGTAAGAAGAGTCTTTGTGGCAGTGCCCACCGGGGGTTGCAGCTTTGCGTACATTCCATCTTTTCAGAGTATTAGGGCTCTGGAAAGTGAAGGAAAGAGAAGATGCCACCTTTCTCCTTCAGAGCTGCATTAAATGAAATTTTGCTGATTACTAGAAATGAGTCTGGTCAGGATTTCTCAACGTCTTCGCTCTTGACATTTGGCGCCAGGTCATTCTTTGTTGTGTGGTGCTGCTGTGTGTACGTTTAGCCGCATCTCTAGATCTCGGGATGTTTTGCAGCACCTCTGGCCTCTACTTATTAGATGCCAGTAACCTCCTCCCCCTTCCACACACACATAGTGACAACTGACAGTGTCTTCAGGCAATGCCAAATGTCCCTCAGGGCAAAATCAGTCCTGGTTGAGAACCATTGGAAGAAGACAACTGGAGACATAATTGAAGAATAAATTGTTGAGTGGAAAAAAATGACCTAGGTATGTAGATCAAAACGGATCACTGAGTTCTAGGCAAAATCTGTAATTACTGATATTTGTTGCGAGCTTATTTTATGCCAGGTGCTGTTCTAAGTGCTTTACCACATTATCTCATTTAACCCCAGACCACGCTTTGAGGTAGGTACTATTATCATCTCCATCTTACACCCGAGGGAATGGAGACACAGAAAGGTAAGGCAGGGGCCCACTATTAAGTCAAACTGAATCAAATCTGATTCAATCCCAGACAATCTGACTCTGGAGGCAGCTTTCTAATCACTAAGCTATAAACATGTACACCTGTATAACCCTTTATAAATTGCAAGGCACTTTCCCAGTTTAATCCTGCCTCTCTCCCTGATTCACCTATATTACCTGATGGTTTCTTCCTACAGGTTTAACCTCAGGCAGCTGAAGAGTCTATTTTGACCAAGGCAGCGGTAGAGTTGCAGCACCAGTCCCATCAGCTGGGGCCTGGCATTCACTTCAGTGCTTTCAGTTAGACTCTGAAGCGTCTGGGTTGAGCCACAGCCTTTCTCCACTTCCCTCCACGTTGGCCTAGACCCCTGGCTTCTGCCCCGCTTTCTTCTTAAGCGTTTTGATGAACCTGAATCCCATCCACTTGGCTGAGACCTTGATTAATCTAGAAACACCTGCCCCAGTGGGTGTTTTCGATTCCCATGCCCCACAGCAGTATGAGAGTGTACTCTTGCCCCTCTTGTGGGACTGACCTGCCGTAGCTGGACGCTGACCTTCATCAAGCCTGAAATGGTTATGCCCCTTGGTCCACAGTGCTTGGGGTTAACACTGCCTTAGCCTCAGGGATAAGCCCTGAAATACAGCCAGTTCCTCTGGTTCTGGCCCCTCCCAGCCCAGGCTGCCACCCGCCTCCCTAGGGAGCCCTCTAAAAGTTCACGACTTCTCACCAGTCAAGGGAGGGAGGCAGTTAACCTTCTTTTTTGGTTTTTGTTGTTTGTGTTAAAATGTTATTTTGATCTTCCAAATAATTTATGTAGCAAGCGGGGTATATATTTTAATCCCATTTGAGCAAAGCACCCCAGTGACTTTCCCTAATGCCACAGTGCTACTAAAGTGGCGGGGCCAGGGCTTAAACCCAGGTCATGAAACCATAGATCTTTAGGGCTTGAAAGGCCTTTAAAAGTCATCTAATCCAACCAAGTAAACGAAACCTGGATCTCCTCCATAACACCTCTGCCAGGTAGTTAACTAGCCTGTGTTTGAATGCCTTCCCTCACAGGACAGCTCGGGTCATCTCTGGCTACTTGCGACAGTCATTTGTTTAATCATCTCACACTCTTTAATTCATCAAACAAGTATTTCAGGGCCTAATATGGGCACCATCAGGTGTTATGTGGCTATTGAGGTAATTTCTGGAAGTAAATTTAGTTAAAGATAGAAAGTGGAAAGTTCTACAGGAGGGGTACTGATAAAGTGCTATGGAAACTGTTGGAAATTTCTTCCTTCTACTGACCTGGAAACTGTCTTATTGTGTAGCTTCCAAAATTTGGTCTTAATTCTGTTCTTCCCATTCATTAAAAAAAAATTACTTTTTTTCATTACAGCTAGTGTGTCATCCTTCATTTGTTTCTCATAAAGGACTTCTCAGATCCTCTCTCTCTCCTGATTACTCCTCCCTGAACCCATTTCAGTTTGTCTGTGATTCTCTGCAAGGGTTTCCCTGTAGCTGAACAGAATGGGATGTAGACTGGTCAGAAGAGAAGTGAACTACCATCTCTCATCCTGGATAAAGTAATTCTATAGGGCACAAAAACTATTTGGTGACCACACTCATCCATTATTGTTTCAAACTGACTTTACTGTGAACTAATACCCACAGTGCCGGGTGTTGGAAAGGTAGGGTTGCGATTAGGATCCCACTCTTAAATGTCTTATCCTGTCAGACTATTATACTATTACTCATGTGACAGACCCCTTACGACTTAAAGTTAATTAATAATTATTATTTTTAATTGGGGTAAAATACACATAAAGTTTACCATTTTAACCATTTTTAAACATAGAGTTCAGTAGCATTAAATATATTCACTTTATTGTACAACCATCACCACATCCATTTCCAGAACTTTTTCATCTTCCCAAATTGAAACTCTGTGCCCATGAAACTAACTCCCCATATCCCCCTCCCCGCAGCCTCTTGCAGTGACCATTCTACTTTCTGTCTCCATGAATTTGACTGCTCTAAGTACCTCATATAAGTGGAATTGTATAGTAGTTGATTTTTTTGTGCGACTGGCTTATTTCACCTACCTTAATGTGTCCAGAATTCATCTATGTTGTAGCCTGTGTCAGAATTTCCTTCATTTTTAAGGCTGTGTAATACTCCATTGTACATATATACCACATTTTGTTCATCCATCTGTTGATAGACACTTGGGTTACTTCTAGCTTCTCGCTATTGAAAATAGTGCTGCTATGAACATGGGTGTACAAATATCTTTTTGAGACTTTTGCTCTCAGTTCTTTTGGGTATATACCCAGAAGTGGAATTGCTGGATTGTAAGGAATTAATAACTATTTTGAATCCTTTCAGAATATTTTTTAAAATGTACTGCTTGTCTATCCTAGAGCATTTTTGTTTGTTTGCTTATTTGTTTTTGTTTTAGATCTCACTTAGACAAGATATAAAATTTCAGGTCTGGATAAATTTAACTGAGTTTGAAATCTCCCTTATCAAATCTGATATTCAGTGAAAGCTAGTGCCAGTTTTTGAAAAGCCTTTCTTGGAATAGTAAGGACACTAGATGCCAATAACCTATTGAAAAGTGTTAAAGATACTGGATACCTTTTTGCAAAACACCAATGAAGATACACTTTTGTATCCTTTGTATAGGATTCCTCCTTTTCACATAATGAATAGTCCATTTTCTAGTAGAGTTGGGCCATGCAAATCGCATGTCAAGGTGACTATGCTAAACAGCATGTTGCCCTCGGAGTTTAAAAGCTGAGTACTGATTTGGTCTCAGTGTCATTCGAGGGCTCCTCCATAGCCTGTCAAATCTGACAAGCATCAGCAGCTGTCACTTGCTCTCTCGTTTGCTCCCTTGTCCACTAAAACCTAGTAGTGCAAGGCTGCCATGCCATTAAGAGTCAATTCTCTAAAACAATAGAATTTAAGTACTTCAAGTAATAATAAGAGCCCTCATCTACAGTGAAGTTTTATGACTTTTTCCTTTCCGAAGTATCAACTTAGAGCATCAGACTTTCTTTACATCAGACATTCTGTGAAAAAAAGTCCCTTGCTTGACATAAGGCTCATATGTGTAGAAGACATTAACTTATTACTCTCACTTCATAAATTTGAAACGTGAATCTTTGAACTATATCCCATGTCTGTTTAATATTTCATTTAAATGTGCTGAGTCTCCTTTTATAAGCAGTGAATCATCGGGATGTTACAGGATTATCATCAAAACCAGTTCAGTTAGTATTCGCCGTGCCAGGCAGTGTGCTGGGTGCTTGTGTATACTGGTAAGCAAAGTTTAAACCTAGACACTCCCTCAAGGATCTTATACTTTTAGAGGACACTATTTACGTTCTAAAACCTGTTGTCTCTCAGCCTTCCTCACCTTAGGAAAGGGCATCATTGCCATCCAACCTGCTGCTCAAGCCAGAGATCTAGGACTTTTCTTTGGTTTTTCCTCTCCCAACCCTCCAGCTCCCTTCTCTGCTACCTCCAGAATAGATCGTGGCTACATCTACTTCTCTTCATCTCCACTGCCATCATCTGAACCCAAGCCACTGCTGTTTCCAGTCTGGATTACTGTGATAGCCTCAATAACCTCCTAGCTGGTCTATCTAACCCTACTCTTGTTCCCCTTCCATCCCTCGCCGTCCATCAAGGAGCCAGTGATCTATTCAAAACCTCCTCGTTGCACGTATAAAAAAATCAGAACCCCTGCAAAGCTCTGCGTGCTCCATCCCTGCCTTTTTCTCGGAAGTCCTCTGCCGCCCCGCCCTCTCTGCGCGCTCTGCTCCAGCCACCCTGGCAACCTGGCAGTCCTTTCAGTGTGTAACAATGACCAGCTCTCCTCGGCCTCACAGCTGTCACATCTGCCGTGCCCTCTGCCAGGGCTGCGCTTACCCTGCTTGGCCTCTCTTTACATCCTGAAAATTTAACCTTACAGGCTTTCTCTTCAGAGAGGAATTCCCGGAAAAGGCTGGGTAGGTCTCTCCATTAAAGTGTGTGTGTGTGTATGTGTGTGTGTAGGGGGACAGTATAGAGATCAGTGTGACAGAAGTGCTCAATGCTGGGCCAAAGTAAGCTAGGGTCAGAGTCTTGGGATGGGTGTGGGGAGCAGGTTGAAGAACTAAGTTCTGATGAATATTTGTCAGATCTAGAATGACCAAAGGAACTGGGAGGGAGGTGCGGGTCAGAAAAGGCAGTTAGGGAAATGTTGAAGTAGTCCAGGGATACAGATAAGGACCTAAACGGGGGTTGAGAAAGAAGTGATGTAGAGTATGGAAGGCTGAATAATGGCCTGCCACAGATGTCCGTGTCCTAATGCCCAGAACCTGTGAATATGTTCTCTTACATGATAATAGGGACTTTGGAGATGTAATTAATGATCCTGAGATGGGAAATTACCCTGGACTATCTGGGTGTGTCCAATGTAAGGACAAGGGTCTTTATAAGAGGGAGGCGGGGTGGGCAACGTTAGGAGAAGGTGATGTTACTGTGGAAATAGAGATTGGACACAAGCTCAGGAAAGTGAGCAACTTCTAGAAGCTGGAAGAGGTTAGAAGCAGATTCTCCTCTGGAGCTTCCAGAAGGAATCAGTTTTGCCAACATCTTGATTTTATCCCTGTAAGACTCATTTAGGATTTCTGGCTTCCAGAACTATAAGAGAATAAATGTGTGTTGTTTAAGCCACTAAGTAGGTGGTAATTTGTTACAGCAGCAATAGGAAACTAACATATAGAGGAAGAGATGGATATGAAAGACATTACAAAGGAAAAATGGTGGTTTCTGATGAATGACTAGATGAGGGGAGAAGAATTGAGAATCAAAGAAATTCCAAGATTCTGAATCTAGATTATGAAGGCATTGGAAGGGGAATTAATTTCTGGGGGAAAAATGAGTCAATTTTATAATTTTGCTTGGGTTCCAGGGAGGGCATCCAAAATTAAGTTTACCTTATATGAGGGTTTGATTTTGGGGCTTCAGGAAGGGGCCCTTAGGAGGCAAAATGCAGCTCCCACATTGTCCAATGATGTTTATATCACTTAGATCCATTATATCAGAGGTGAAGTCACCTCACTTAAAATTCTTTTCTGGGAGAGAATGACCAAGTATTAAGCCTTATTGCATTTTAGTATGAATGTGCTTATCGTGTTCTTAGATTTGGTAAGTGGTTGAGGCAAAGAGTCCAGGAACACTCTTAGAATGCCTGCCGAGCTACTCTTAGAAGTCTTATGTGAGTCATTGTTAATTCTTATGTGAGTTATTAATTATGTGAGTATATGCACCGTTTTTGTGGTGACAGTGTACAAGTTTCATCAGATTCTCAAAAGGATAGAAGATCAAAAAAGAAAGTTAAGAATCATGCTCTACTGGTATGGGATATCAGAGGGCGGAAGAGGGCAGGCAAAGGGCAAGAGGAAGCAGAAAAGGCAACACATCAGAAATAGACTCACAGACGTAGAGAACAAACTTATGGTTACCAAAGGGGTTAGCAGGGGCGGGGGGAGATAAATTAGGAGTTTGGGATTAACATATACACACTACTGTATAGAAAATGGGAAAATAACAAGGACCTACTGAGTGGCACAGGGAACTATCCTCAATATCTTGTAAAACCTTATAAGGGAAAAGAATCTGAAAAAGAATATATATGTACATGTACATATGTACAGATATATATATATAACTGAATCACTTTGCTGTACACTTGAAATTAACACTAAATTGTAAATTAACTATACTTCAGTTAAAAAAAAAAGAAAGGGCAACACATGAAAGCTCCACAGTCGTTCTTTTGCTACAGCACAGTACTGCTAATTCATGCCTCTCTTTTCCCTTACTAGACCCATTTCAGGGCTTCTTGTGCTTCTAGAACCAGCTTGCAAAGCAGCTGCAGAGTTTTTTTGTTCTGTTGAGAGTTATTTTATTTGCTGACACTGTGTTCTTTAAGAGATTCTTTTTTTGGTGTTTTACAGAATATTTCATCTATTTAAAAAAAATGGATGAAGAAATTTTATTTTATTTTTAAAAACATATTTATGTAATTAATTTATTTATTTTGGCTGTGCTGGGTCTTCGTCACGGCATGTGGGATCTTCGTTGCTGCATGCGGGCTTCTTAGTTGCGGAATGCATGTGGGATCTAGTTCCCCAACCAGGGATTGAACCTGGAGCCCCTGCATTGGGAACTCAGAGTCTTACCCACTGGACCACCAGGGAAGTCCCTGGGTTTTCTTTTTTTTTTGATATTTATTTATTTACTTATTTGGCTATGCCGGGTCTTACTTGCGGCACACGGGATCTTTAGCTGCAGCATGTAGGCTCTCTTAGTTGTGGCATGCGGGATCTAGTTCCCTGACCAGGGATCGAACCCGGGCCCCCTGCATTGGGAGCACAGAGTCTTAACCACTGGACCACCAGGGAAGTCCCTCATCTATGTTTTTTAAAGGGGTTTTCTAATATTACAAATACTAGTATTTCCACAAAGTGAATATTAAAGTACTATAACTCAATAAATAATTATCCTTGGTAATCTCTTTTCAAAGGTGAGACATAGAAAGCTTAGGTAGCTTCTTTTTTTTTTTTTTTTTTTTTTGAGAAGTAGGCACTTCTTTTATTCACTATAACCCCTATGAATCCCGAACCCACAAGGTCCACACAAACAGAATAATAATTGTTTAAAATGTCTCATTTTTTTTTTCCATTGTGGCATTACTTTTTTTTTTTTATTCAAACAGAAAGTCACAAAAATTATAATCATCTTCATCAGTTAACTCAGTCCCATGTAATTAATTTTTTTTTTCATCTTGATCTTTTGTTAGCACTTCTATGAATTCATCAGTTTTCCATTAGAGTTCTGAAAATGCTTATTCATTCAGTTCAGCAGTACAGTCAGTTACCAGAAACCTGTACTTGTCAGAGTCTTTTCCATGAGTTCCTTGAAGATGAAACCCTTTTATAGGAACATTTTTGCAAAAGCATCAAAGTACACCCAGAACTGTCTGTATATGACAGAAGACTTAAAAATGACCACAGTTAAAGATTTGAAGAAAGTTCATAATAATGCAATTGACAAGGAAATTTAGTTATTTATGAGATATACATTTTAAAATAATAACTAGAATTATGACTTATAACATTATACCAGAACATATAAGATCTTTAGGAATTTCATGTAATGTCTGAAACATTTATATTAACATATTTCCATACAAATAACCCAAAGAAAGTTTAGTATTAGTTTTTTTTTTTAATTTTTGAATTTTATTTTATTTATTTTTTTATACAGCAGGTTAGGTAGCTTCTAATTAGCAGCAACTATTTTTTTTTTCCAGTGAAATAAATCATCAAGGTTGCCTAGTTGATCTCTAAGTAAAATGTTTCTATAGTTAAATCTCAACGTAGCTTAGATTTAGCATAGCCAAGTCCATTGAATGCTTCAGAGGCTGACCTGGGGTCAGAGTCTCTTTCCTAAGCAATTTATTTAAGTAACTGGTTTTCCATCTCTGTACAGATAAAAATGAAGAGTTTCCATTTTGTTTTGCAATATAATGTTGACTTTTAAAAAAATAAAAATTATTATTGTCAAGATTTCCTTTTAATAACATAAAGGAGTGTACTAGGTTTGTAGCTGATGAAGTTTCCTATAGTTATGATTGATTTTCCTGGGTCCTAGTCATGAAGTTTAACATTCAGAGTCTTGCTTTGTGGGATAAATATTAATTCAATAAGAGAATAAAATAAATTTAAACAATTTTCAGTTTCTACTATTATAGTCGAATCTTAAAGGGTACCTGCTTTGCTGCAATATCAAGGAAAATACAAGCATTTGTTTTTGAAATGACTAGAATTTCATCAAAGTCAAGGCTTGTATAAGTTCAATCTTCTATAATTTATATGCTTTCTGAGTGAAACTGATATGGAACTATGATTTGATTGATATTGTAACAAAATATCATGTGGAAAGAGGCACTTTGTAAAACAGATTTGGCTAACCTACATTTGCTCACAAAGAGATGTCAATGCTTGTTGGGAAGATCTAGCTGGGGAGTACAGCTCCCCGTATATCCTGACTAAGAATAGACGTTGTTAGTTTGGAAATGTCATTCTTTTTGACTGAGTTGGCACTTTGGGAAGAACACACATGGAACTCTCAGAGGAAGGGAACTCTGGTCTAAGATGCCAGGTCAGTCAGTCAGTCCTGGCAGTCATCCTGGTGACAAGATGCCTAGCTAGACTACATTAAAAGCCTGTTATAGATGCTTTTTGTAGCAACACACTTACCTTTGTACCACAAACTGGATGGCTTAAAACAACAGTAATGTATTGATATTATCTCACTTTTGGAGGCTGAAGTTTGAAATCAAGGTGTTAGCAGTTGGTTCCTCCTGGAAGCTCTGAGGGAGCATCTTTTCTCTATGCCTCTTTTCTCACTTCTGGTGGTTACTTGGCATTCCTTCGCTTATAGATACATCACTCCAGTCTCTATCTCCATCTTCACAAGGTTTTACCTGTGTGTCTCTGTGTGTTCACACCGCCTTCTTATAAGGACACCAGTTGTTGGATTTAGGGCCTTCCTAATCCAGTATGACCTCATCGTAATGAAACTATTTACATCTGTAAAGACCCTATTCCAAATACATTCACATTCTGAAGTTTTAGGTAGACATGAATTTTGGAGGGAAACTATTTAATCCACTACACCCCCTAACATTTACCCTCAGAAACATCAGTACATTTCATCAGAACATAATGTTAATAAGACCCAGGGTATATGTTTCACTCCAGGTACAGGGCAGGTCATTTTGTTTGGTTCTAGCCTGACAGGTATACACTTACCTTGAAATTTTATCCAGTTAATTAAAAAGGGAACCAGACAAGAACTTGGATGGACTAGTACAAATCTACCCCTGAAGGCGACAAAAGAACTCAAAGTACGTGCCTACCTGATGGTTGGTCAGTACGGACAATTTTTTGATTATGCCTGGGATATACTGCTACCCATAACAAGGTGATTAATGGCAAAGGTGATCGGACCACAATGGACATTATAAATCAGTACACTAAGTTTTCTTTTTTAGAAATGGACAATGAAATGCCTTCTCTGGCTACCACTGCTGGATAACACAAATTCTGACACTTCTGTCTGCTTTTTAGTTTTCTATGAAACTTGGTGAACCATCAACTCATTGCCATCGGCTTGTGCATGTGTACTGAAGGTGAAGAAGATTAACAACAGCGTAAGTTTGTACAAGACTTCCTTTTTGGAATCTTTTATTTTTGGCAAATGTGTGGAAGGACTGTGGGAATCACATGACATCGAACAGAATTTCAGCAAAGGACCAAGAACTCCAATACTACATTTTTATGCATGTAGGTAATTTTTGATATGAATATTTAGAAACATCTTAGCTAAGCTAATTTTAAGGTAATTTTAACATTCTTAGCTAAGCTAATTTTAAGATTTTACTAGAAGATATTTTTGTTTTATTTATTTATATCCCACATGTTCTAGTTGATACCTAAGGTGGCTTACAAAATTAGTACAGTAAAAAAAAGATAAAATGTAAACCAAAACAAAACAACCTCATTACTGGTGAGGGGATTGAGCAGAGGCCACTTAGACATTGTGTGTGTATTTAGCTAGTGTTATTGTTTGTTAGGGAGAATTGGCAGTACACTACAAAGCCTTAAAGAGTCTGCCTTCTACCTAACCTAGCAATTCCACTTTTAGGAATTTATCTTAAGGAAATAATCAAGAGCGAAGGCAATCATTTAGCTATGTTCACCATGTATGGCTGTGTTTCACTATTGTTTATAATGGCAAAGGACTGAAAATAATTTAAGCATGCAATAAGCAGGAAATTGGTTAAGTTATAGTATATCTATTTTGTGGATATTTGCAATTGTTTAAAATGCTGTTGTAAAATAGTATTTAAATCTATTGAAGATGTTTAATATATTGCTAACTTCAGAAAACATGGTGTTAAATATTATGTATAAAATGAACCACTTTTAGAAATGCACATACATGCATGGAGAAATGACAGAATATTAAGAACTAAAAATGGGTGGTGAAAGACCAGATCGTTTTTATTTTCTTTTTTCTTATATGTATTTTAAACATCTTATATAGTGTATATTTATTGCATTTGTAAAGAGAAAAACAAGTTTTTTTTTAAATTAGGTAAGAAAATGAGTACAATGGGAAAATGACAGCAAAGTTAAAATGAACCTTGAAATGAGGTTACTTCTCAAAACGCATGCAATAAGATTCTGTACAGATGGGACATACATTTTGCTCTAAGCTTTCAAAAGCCATTGGAAAAAGGGAAACAGAATCAGCTATAGTATCTACAAGATAAGATACTATAGTATCTTATAAGTATAAGGCAAGAACAGTTTGTTGGTCCACAACTTGAAAGTAAATATAATGGCTGATTTCACTGAGCTTTTACCTACATGTAGGATGAAAACAAAATGCCAAAGGCCAATAGAAAGTTAAATAACATTTATAAGTTCCCCTTTATATAAAGGGGAGCCGTAAAGTTTGGAAACACAATACTGTTTTATTTTTTTACAGACTCATATTAAGTAAATTACATTATGTTATAGTATATATCAACTTTACAGACAGAACCCGCTTGATTACTTATTTCTTCTGGAGTGTGCTAAAAGTATAGATTTACTTAGTAAAAATGAGAGGGAGAAATCAGGCAACATACTGCAGATGCCTCTGCTAGGATTAAGGAAAATGTTGTATTAACACACCACACTCATTGCAACATCAACTACGCATTGCTACAAGGCTCTATTTCATGCAATCTTCCGGGACAAACCAAAGCTCGCCCTAAAAACTTTCTTAGGGAATGCTCAACCATCCAATCTTGTTAATGTTAATTAATTTCAACCTATATGACGCTAGTGAGTTTCTTATATTTAAGGTAAGGTGCTTGTGTCTCATCCAAATGAGACGGTAAGATAAGAGAAGAAAAACCAATGCAAACTTAAACTATGAATAGTTTCAAGAAAAACAAAGGAATGGTCATAACGGCTGTAAGACCTTTATGGCCAGGAATGATGCTTCTTTTCCAGCAACTCTACATGTAGAAGACATTCAATAAATACTGAATGATTATCTGATTGATGGCAATATTGATTTACCATATCTTTCTTCCAAGTTATTCTTCACATTAGTAAATTAATGCTGTGTATTACAGGACGGTTTTCAGTAAGTTTAGATAATTTATCCTGGGAATATATGGGCCTCTCAGATAAACTGTATTAAGCAACCAAAAAAATGTGGAAAATGTTTTACAGCCAATTTTCCCCTTGAGTATTGACTTGACTGACAAAATGAGTGATTTGTTGGGGGCCCAGGGGGAACCAAGAAACACTATTGTGTAGCTTTACAGGGTGCATACCCATTACCTGTTAAATAATCAGAGCTTTCCCTTCCTAGAGATGAAGACACCTATTCTTCAAAAGTATGCCTGTAAGACAGAATGTTGTGGCTGACTTGGGTTTTCTTTTGTTTTTGACTGCATCGTGGGGCTTGCGGGATCTTAGTTTCCTGACCAGGGATTGAGCCCGGGTCAACTGCAGTGAAAGCTGCTGAGTCCTAACCACTGGACCGCCAGGGAATTCCCCTTTTTCCCACAGGTTTAATCTGAGATACCAGAAGTCTGTCTCTGTGTAAATTTACCAAGTGACGTTTGTCTGCCATGCAAGTAGGTAAACACAGAGAACAATAATTATTGAACAGTATTCCTACTGCACTGAATTTCTTTCAGTTCAGAAACAGGCATATGCATTTCAAGAAGGGAGATGTGAAGAATGGAGCACATCACCGTCTGTTCAGCTGGAGGTGCAGCAGCCCTGGGCATCAGCCCCTGTCGCTGGGGATCCCTTGTCTGCCCAGTGCTGGACCACGACCACGGGATCCCTTCTGCCTGTCAAGGGTTACGGTTAGAATTTATCACACTGTTTATTTATTTGTTTGTTTATTTGGGGTTTTCCAACATTTTTTAATGTAAACTTTTCAAACACACAGAAAAGTAAGAAGTAAGGTACAGTGAACACCATCTACCCACCACATAGAACCTATACTTAACATTTTGCTGGACCGGATTTATCACATATCTATCCAACCCTTCATCCTTCCTTCAATCCATCTTTTAAAATATACATTTCAAAATAAATTGCTGACATCAGATACTTCCTCCTAAATACTTCAGCATACATAGCATTAATTGGAGCTCAATTTTGTTTACAGTTCTTGTTGGAGTTAAATATTTTATTTTTAACATGAATGTTTTTCTATAAAATTTCTCATGATTAGCCACTGTCTAACCCTTGGTATGGTATTTGGTTAATGTTTGCCTCCCCCTCCGAGGTAACAGGGACTGTGCCGTTTTGCTCACCAACGTAGCCACTGGGCTTGGTATTATAGTAGGTGCTCAATATACAGTGTATTTGTCAGGGAACATGTAGAAGTCAGAAAGAAATGGATGGAAGACGGAGCTATAGAAATGGAAAGAAAAAGTAAACCATGGCCTCTTCAAGCCAGTTTAAATATCTGCTATTATGACTCCTGTTGTTGCTGGGGCCATTTCAAGCCATTTTGGTAAACGGAGCAGGACATGCTCGCTGACGAAACTGCCGTTTTATGTTGGTTCAGTGAAGAAAATAAAATGAAGTACTGTGTATCTTCACTGATTGTTCTGCATAGGAGTAAGTTCCCAGGTTTCTGGCTGTTTATTTGGTAAGGACGCTTAGAGTACCTCAGTTTGTAATTTAGACAGCACGCCTATCTCAACTCCAGACTTAAGTCTTTGATAAGCAAGTTTTTCCTCAAGACAAAATTTCATCTGAAAAACACCTGAGCCATGGGCCAGAGATAATTGACCTAAATGCTGACTGATTACAAATGAAAATACAAATTGATGACACATGAAAATAGAATCTCACTCTCTCCTTCTCAACCATGAGGAAGCCTCCTTCCCACCATGACTTCTCTTTGGCCATTCCTCCAGTTCTTTTTGGTGATACCATCTCTGCGTTGGGATTATGTCTTTGTAAGAGACCTGGACTTTGTGAAACTGCCACATCTCTGGAGCATAAGGAAATTATGCTCATCTTGTCCCCAGTGTTTCTAAAGGGTCCAGTGTGATTCAGACTTCAAAGGTTGGAATCATTTTCTTAGATGTCCGTCAGTTACCTGGTAACTGAGATTTTGCTTTCTTCTCTTGTCTCAGGAGCGTTTGACAACCTGCTTATGTCACTGAGAATACATATGCCAGCCAGCAGTGCCCCGTCCCCAGGATATACTACTCCCCCAAACTTCTCTTCTGCTTGGTCAGTCTGTTACATTCTCAGAGAAGAGAACTGCAGACCTGACCTGACCTGATTCGGACCTCCTTGGGCAGAATCTGGCCTCGAAGGACCTTCCCGGCTCAGATGGCCGGTTACAGAAATTCCTCGCCGAGTGAAGTCATTCCTTTGGGTTAAAGAAGTACTTCCTTAGCATTCTGCTTCTGCGTTGCAAATTTCAGAGGAGAAGCGGCGGTGGGGTGGGGTAGGCTCAGGAGGTCACCTTCGTGAGAATGTTTTCTTCACAAGATTATCTGTGCATCAGACATGGACCAGGGGAGCTCGGGAAGCCCTGTAGCCTCGGGGAGGGCGAGAAGGAAGCGCTGAGATTCAGTGCCAGGGAAAGTGGGCGAGGACAAACTTCTCCATCCGTTACTGGGCTTCAGGCCACAGGGTGTCTTTCAGACGAGAAGATTCCCGCTCCCCCCGCCACCGCGCTCCAGTCTTCCCCAAGCCCCCCGTCGCTGCCGCGGCGCCGCTCTCCTCTTCCACGCCAGCTCTCCACGAGGTTCCCGGGAAAGCGCCGACCTCCTTCCCGCTTCTCCTCCCGCGCAGCCCGGCGTTCGGCTCGGCGCTTCCTCCAGCCTCCCAAAGGCGAGTGGAACAAGACTCCTCCACCGTGGATGGAATACGACGCTTAAGAACTCCGCCTCAACTGCCCCCCTCTAGGTTTCCCCCGCCGTGCCCAAGGCTTCTGGGCACCTCTGCACAAATTTGATAAGACTGAGAGCTCAGAACCGGGAGAGCCAACGGCGGATCCGTCTCGTTCCCCTCCCCGCCAGGGCAAAGCAGTCCGGCTCCGGCGCGGATGCTCTGCATCCTGCAGTCGGCTCTTGGCCGACACACACCTGCCCCGCCGTCCCCTCGCCAGGCCCGCCGGTGCCCTCAGCTCGGCCCGCCCCCTCCGCCCTCCCGGGCCTGGGCCTCTCCCCGCCTCCCGCCCGCGGACCTCGCCGCCCCGCCTCGGGCTCCGCCGCGGCCGCCGGGGGTGCGGGCCCGCCCCAGAAGGGCGCCCATTGGCCGTGCGCGCCATCCTTCACCCGGCGCATTCCGCCGCCCGTAGGCTTGCGGGGAAACTTCCTTATTTTTGTGACGCCGAAATCGGAGAAACCCCGAGCCGGGTCGGTGGAGCCGTCACCGTCGGAATCCCGCGCGGCGGTTCAGCGGCCGCCGAGGTGCGCGGGGCGGGGGGGGCCGGGTCCCAGGAAGGAGAGCACCGCGGAGCCGCGGCCGAGCGTCAGCCGCGTTCCGCGCGGCACGGCGGTCCGCGCGCGGCTCCCGGAGGGGCGGCTGCGGCTGCGGGCGCCTCCCGTGACAGCCCGGGGCAGTGCGCGCGGGGAGGTCGGGGCGCGGCGCCTGCGGTGCCTGCGGGGCGCGGGCGCGCGGGGGCCTCGCGCGCGCCTCCCCGGCGTCCTCGGGGCGCTCCGTCTGACCTACAGAGCCCTAGCGCCCGGGGAGGCCGGAAGCCGCTCCAGAGACGGGGGCGCCTCCCACCCCAACTCGGCTGCCTGCGGACTGGGAGGAACTGCGACGCCGAAAGTCAAAAAGAGGGTCCTCCCCTTCCTCCCCGCCCGCCCCTGTTTAAATTCCGGGGCTTCGGCGACACCGCTGCGGTGAGGGGCGCAGACTCCGCCCCGCGCAGGGGGAGCCGCCGAGGCCTCTGCGCTTGGAGGAACCCCGGCGGCCGCGAGGAGTTGGCGCTGGGGACACGGGGGGCTCGGCGGCCGCGGTGACAGCGCCACCCACCTGACCGAGGCGGGGCTCGGTTTGCCTGCTCGGAGTCCGCCTCCTGGGCGGAGCCGGGGCGAGGGTGTGTGCGGACACGTGTGTGTGCGTGTGTGTGTGCGGACACGTAAGTGCGCGGACGGGCGCGGGGGTGTCAGGAACTGGGACGTGCGGGGGCAGGTGGCGCTTTGAGTCATCTGCGAGTGTGTGGAGTGGGCGCACCGGGACAGCCGACCGAGACTAGCCTGTGTGACCTGAAACAGACGAGCCGGGGAGGGCTGTAGAGACCGCACCTAAAGCAGCTGTGCACTGATTCGGGGTATGCGCCCCGGGCTCAGGGATATGTGTTTTTGAACTTTGCTTTTGGTATATCGGCGTTTCTGGTTGTTTTCTGATTCCGTTTTACTTTAGCTTTTTAATTAGCCCCATTTGGAAGTACCTTAAATTCAGAGCTAAGCCTTCCAGGATTTTGCTTTTGCATTCGTTACGCACGGAATGCTTTAGGAAAGACGATTCAAGCGCTCTCTTCCATTTTTGTGTCTCCTGACTCTTTCCACAAATAGGAGGCTATTTCTAGAACATTTCATCTGATGATTTGATAACATCGAGTGAGCTGCTTTCTTAACTCCAGACTGAGGAGAAAGAAAAGTGAAATAAAATGAGGATTAACACCCTTTTTAAATGCAGCGACTCTGGAGAGAGATGCTGTCTTGTTTTAGCAGCCGGTTACTGTGTAGCTCTCTCTTTCCCTACTTTCCTTTACCCTGGGGGGTAGGGGGGTGGCATTATAAACCAGAAAAGGGGAGTAGTGTACTTAACGCCCTTTTAAAGCAAAACCAATGAATTACGCATCGTTGACCGCGTGGAGGCTAGGAACCTTCTGGAGAAAGGATGCAGGAATCAAGGAGGAAGACTGGAAACCTCTTTGGCAGAACTCCTCCCTTGGCATGAAAAAAAGAAACACAGTTGGTTAGCAGGCAGTTTTACTTTTTCAGTTAGTAGTTGGGATTTCATTTTTGAAAAAAGAAACAGATTCCAAGATGTTCTAAATGGTGTGGTTGGAGCCATTGGTTAAAGCATTTCATTCCGAGTAACAGATTTAAATTTCTTAAGATTTGCATAATAATTAAAAACTTTTAAAAAATACATAATGAGAGTTGTACCACTACTGGAGATACAAGATAGTTTTGCTGCAGTCTCAGAAATAAAAGTAATAGTCTCCAAATTGAAAGGCAGTTCCTTACATTATATAGAAATAAAATTATGATGCTAGTATCTTAGAATCATGCAGTACTGTACTTTTTCTTTTGGGAGACTTAAGGTGCCTCTCAGTCCCATCTTGTTTTGCATGAAAGAGGATGTGGTGATGAGAAGGAAGGAAAGTCGAGAAAGAATTCAAAACGGCTGTAGCAAAATAAGCTATAATGTGTGTGGTACATGGAAAAATGGAGGAAAAAAGGGAATTACTTTTCAAAAATGCATCTTTTTAAACCTAAACGGGAGGTTTTAAAATAACTTTATTTTTAGTTTTACATTTACTACAAACGCTAGGAATTTTTAAAGGTGCGTCTCTAAGTTCACTTTTAGCATCATGCTCTAACCAACTGAGCTGACTGTCCAGTTGACTCTAACTTCACATTTAGAGGCAACATCTTCATAGTTGGTCAGTGGTTATCTCATTGGTGTTTAACTAAACTCCAGTCCTGAGATACAATGTTGGGGGAATATTCAAGATTGCATAATTTAAAGCTATTCTTATTTTCAGAAGTTTGCTTTTCATTTTGTTTTCAATAACATGAAAGCACTTTGTAGCATTCTATATTAATGTTAATTGTTTTCTCTTTAACTTGCAGATCTGCAGGGTGAGGTTGAACCATTCTGGCTTAAGTACAGATGCCAAGTGTGTGTGACCTGTGGTGAGTTCCTTAATTTCTCTGAGCCTTAGTTTCCTCATCTTGTGCTTGGGAATAATATCTAACTCACAGAATTGAAAAGAATATTAAACAGGATAATCTACGTAAAGGCCTTGGAGTAGTATAGCTGCCTAGAGAGGGACCTTAACAAATCCTCACTGACTTCTTTCGGCTGTGACGGAGTGAAGAGAACAAAGTGAGCCCAGGAAGTAGGAGACCTAGTTTTTTTTTTTTTTTTTTTTTTAATAATTTTTTTTTCCATCTTAACCATTTTTTATAATTCTTTTTTTTTTTTTTAAACATCTTTATTGAAGTATAATTGCTTTACAATGGTGTGCTAGCTTCTGCTTTACAACAAAGTGAATCAGTTACACATATACATATGTTGCCATATCTCTTCCCTCTTGCATCTCCCTCCCTCCCACCCTCCCTATCCCACCCTATAATTCTTTATTTTATTTATTTATTTTTGGCTGTGTTGGGTCTTCGTTTCTGCGCGAGGGCTTTCTCCAGTTGCGGCGAGCGGGGGCCACTCTTCATCGCGGTGCGCGGGCCTCTCACTATCGTGGCCTCTCTTGTTGCGGAGCACAGGCTCCAGACGCGCAGGCTCAGTAGATGTGGCTCACGGGCCCAGTTGCTCCGCGGCACGTGGGATCCTCCCAGACCAGGGCTCGAACCCGTGTCCCCTGCATTGGCAGGCAGCTTCTCAACCACTGCGCCACCAGGGAAGCCCGAGACCTAGTTTCTGGTCTTGGATTCAACCAGTTACTTCTCAGAGGACCAAAGTTAACTTCAGCTGCCATTAAAATGAGGTTAGGAATGTCAATCTCTTGCCTGGAGGTTGGATCAAATGGATTTTTAAGGTCTCTTTAATAAGATGACCCCTTTGATGACATAACTCTGCCCCCTTTAGACATTTACTACATTTAGAAATAGCACTTGCTGGTGTCAGGGGCGTGTGTTTCTGTGTGTGAGCCAGTAAGTGAACTAGACTCGCTCTGAGTTCCGGTGACTGTGGAGGAAAGCCTGGCTAACTCTGTCGAGATGGCCTCACGCATCCCTCCGGTCTCTGGCTTACACAGGTCAGTTCTAGCTCTAGTTGCCTACGAACATCGCCAGTGATTCAGCTAATACGAGCTCACTTACTATGTGCAGCATTCTTCTTTTAACATTTGCTTTTAAAATTGGAGAAGGAGTATAGCTTGGCTTTGTTTTATTTAAGTGGTGGTATAACATCATGTTTAAGAGCATGGACTTTGGAGTCTGGGAGATGAGATTTGAATCCTGCCTTTGCCACTTAAACTAAGTAAGTTTCCACCACAGCTAGTACTTATTTACCACAGCTAGTACTTATTTACATGCTCTTGGTCAAGTGACTTAACCTTGCTAAGTCTTGAGGTTATAGTAAAGGGCAAATTAAATAATCTATGTAAAGTTTTTAGCACAGATTCAGACACACAGTAGGATTGCAGTAATAGTAACTATTACTTTTTCTTCATTCAGCAAGTATCTACTGAGCCCTCCCTTGTGCCAGACACTAGTCTAGTCTCTAGGGGTAGAGAAATGAACAAAGAGGCTCAGTCCTTCCTTCAGGGAGCTTCTGTTCCTCAATGCTAGCATTGAGAAACACCATTATTTAATGACAGCTTGGATCGTAAAAGGCATTCTACTTTCAGATCTGCTAAAATGTGGTGAGGGGCAAGCACATTGAGAATGGAGGAAATACATTGTTGTTTTTTGTTACTGCTTAGGGAATGTGTATCTAAGGGAACCTGGCAAACAAAACTGTTAACAACTTTAGATTGTGGGAGATGTGGTTTTCTCAGATTCGGGTTCAGTTTTCTAGGCACTCATGAAGCATCCACTGTGCTCCTTTGTTATGCTGGGGACAGGAGACACACAGATGAGTAAAACCTGGTTTCCTACATGGAGAAGCTCTCAGTTTGCTCATGGATGGGGAATTGGTGGGTGAGATGCAAGAAGCAGTGATCTTACCTCAATAGTACTTTTCATTTTTTAAAAGACTGTGAAGTATCTGAAAGCATAAAACAGTATGTGTAATATATGTTCTACAAACAACAATAAAAGGACAGAAGCAGGACTTCAGCCATGCTACTGAAGCTCCCTTTATGCTCCTTCCAGAAGGTACCCTTCGTTGTCACATATACACAGATCTCTCTCAGTCTTTGTATTGATCATTGTCTTGCTTTTCTTCATAGCTTTAGCACCACTAATGTTCTTATCTCCAAATACTTGTTATACACTTGTGTTTGGACTTTGTAAAGATGCATCACATTCTGAATTCTTCTGTGACTTTTTCCCCTCCTCGACGCCATTTTTAAGATTTAGCTGCACTGATGTTTGTAGATGGAATTCATTTCTCTTCCACTGCTGTACAGTGTTCTATTTTATGGATGTGTTGCAGCTTATCCATTTTCTTACAGATGGACATTTGGGTTGTCTTTGTTCTATGTATTTCAAATAATCCTGAAATGAACGTTCTTGTGCATATACCTTGGGGCATGTATTCATGAGTTTCTTGCTGCATTGTACAGTAGGATAGCCACTAGCCGTATGTGACTACTTATATTAAAATAATTAAAATTAAATGAAATTAAAATGTCAGTTCCTCAGTCACATTAGCCACCTTTCAAGTGCTCACTAGCCACATGTCGCTGATGACCACCATATTGGACAGTACAGATAGGTAACATTTCCATCACAAAGTTCTCAGTTTCCAGGTTTTGCTCATCTTTGTACCTCCAGTTCTCAGCATAGCGAAGGAGCACTGTAGATACTTGATAAGTTGGGCAGTGCTGGTCACGTACCTAGAATTGGAATGGAATGACTGCGCCGTGGGGTATTTACATCTTCATCTTCACTGGAATTAATGCCCACTTGTTTTCCACAGTGGTTCTGCCAACTTACACTCCCACCAGCTGTGGGTCAGAGTCGTGGTTGCTTTATATCCTTGACTTGGCACTGTCAGACTTTTTAATTCTTGCCAGTCTGGTCAAGTGTCTTTTTCTGAAGGCAGCCTGCGCCTTATGCAGACAACGGAAAGATCATTCTTCTAGTTGTACAAAGCCCAACACCAGGTAGTAAAGAAGGCCCCACCTGTGCAGGGATCATCAGGGGAGGGGTAGGAATGTTTCCTGAGTTGGCTAAAAGGGTCAGAGGACCGAAGTCCAGCTGAAGTGAAAGAGAGAGAGAAACCAGCAAGGAGTGGATTCACACTGTTGAAAACTTCTCTCGGCCTTCTGTGCCGTTTCTGCCTGTGGTAGGAAACTTTTGACAATAAAGTATGTCATTAGAATAAATCTTCTTTGTTACTGGAGTTAATTCTGCATTTGAGTTTTGGCTCCAGATTTATGCAAAGCTTGGATCTGGGGAGTGCCTGCAGAGCACTGAAGCCTGGGACATTCCCTTTTCCTGCTGTTGGAAAAGACCCTCCCTTCCCCGTATACCGTTTAGGTAAAGGCTTCTGAGCTTATTTGAAACAAAGCTTATCCCTATCATAAATGAGATTAGAAGTCCTGCCTGAGTGTTATTTAGGTTTTAGTGACTTTCAAAGAAATAAGAATCAGTTGTTAGGCTGATGTTTGCACAGTCTGATTAGTAAGACAAAGTTTAGGAATTGCAGCTTGTCTTTTAGCATTCAACTCTCTAGGACTGATTAAAGGAGATTTATCTACCCCCCCACCCCACCCCACCCCACCTTGGCCTCCCCAGAATTTAAAAGAAAATACATACAAAAAACTTTGTCCTTGCAACCTCGAATTTCCTACGTGTAAGTTACGCCTGCCAGCGTGGCGCTGCCTTGCCCTAGTGCAGATGTGGCGGCACAGCAGATACTCGCCACAGGAAGAAGGGAGTCACAGCCCAGCCCGTTGGGGAGCTGCCCTGTGTGCTGAGGGCTCAGAGCAGAACACCTGGAGCAGGTGCTGGGGCAGCAGTGACTGGCCCCCTGCACTGAGCGCCGGCAGCACACAGTGACTGACTGGCCCCCTGCACTGAGCGCCGCGCCCGGGCTAAGCGCTCGTGACTCGCATTCTGTCCCTGGTCCTCACAACAGCCCTGTTGCTTTTCTTGCCACTCTAGGGACAGGAAACAGGCTTAGAGTGTTTAAATATCTTCCCCAAGGTTTCACAGCTAGCACGTGGTTAACTTGGGGCTTGAACTTCGGTCCTTTTGACCCTTAAGCCCTGCGAACATTATCCTGAGTCTTTTACCAAAACTGGATGAGGAGAAGGACTGGGAAAAGTACGAGATGTGGCACGGAGGGAAGGAACGGAAGGTCCAGCTTCCTTCCTTTTGTTTTGCGACGGGGAGATAAGAGGTAGGAAACGGAGGGGCCGGACTGAAGTGGCCCGGGACAGCCAAGGTGGCTGGTGCGGGTGCTGAGCCAGTGTGCAGTCCTGTACGCTTCTGTAGCACCTTTTATAATTGTGTGTTTTGAGGGGAAGTGAAAGATTCTGCTCCTCTAGAAGCAAGGGAGAGACGGTGAGTGAGGAAAAGTGGGTGAGAGGAGCCAGGAGATCAGAATGCCCAGTGATGGAGAACATTGCCAAAGACAGACCCTTAAATTCACGGAAACCCACAGCTCCTAGATTCGGGGGTTCCACCAGAGTGTACTTTAAGTGGAAGCTACATTAATATCTGGCTTCTCTTCGACGCACTGAACTTCCCTCCTGAAAGCTAGATGCTTTTAGTGCCTCCTGCTCTAGTTTTGGCAGGGCGCCATGATGAGCTAGACCATATCTCCAATTAGGGTTAATCATTCTTTGATAGGAATACATCTTATCTGTGGTTGCTATTTAGTTACCTCTGAATAAGTAGTTTTCTTTTTTTTTTTAACACCTTTATTGGAGTATAATTGCTTTACAATGTTGTGTTAGTTGCTGCTGTATAACAAAGTGAATCAGTTATACATATACATATGTTCCCATCTCTCTTCCCTCTTGCATCTCCCTCCCTCCCACCCTCCCTATTCCACCTCTCTAGGTGGTCACAAAGCACCGAGCTGACCTCCCTATGCTATGCGGCTGCTTCCCACTAGCTATCTATTTTACATTTGGTAGTGTATATATGTCCATGCCACTCTCTCACTTCGTCCCAGCTTCCCCTTCCCCCTCCCCGTGTCCTCAAGTCCGCTCTCTATGTCTGCATCTTTTGAATAACTAGTTTTCATTTGACTACTTGAAGATTGCATTACTATAACTCAGGTGGGCAGGATTTTAACAATAGCCCTATTTATCTCTTTTCATAAATGGTTTCTACTAGTCCATCAGGGGTGAAGCCGCACCTCAGGCTGCTTACCCAGGCTTGCAGTTGGCCAGAGCATCCAGAGTTCAGCTGACGCTCAAGGACTGAATCATGTTAAACAGACTTATAAGAAACTGATAGATCCAGGATGCCGAATTAGCAATGAGAAGTAGACATGCCAAGAAGGCTGGGATGCTTTGGACAGCTGGTCACAGTATTCTTTCCCCATAGTAGTATCTGCCTTGGAAACCAAGTTATTTAAGATTGCTTATTAATCATGGAATCTAAGCAGGGCAAGTGGCTGGGTAAATTTAATGATTAATGTTATGGAGTCTGACCTCCCCATCTCCATTATTGGACAATAATTACTTAGCAGATCAAATAGTCAGCTTGACTGGTTATGGTACCCTTTCTCTCTGGACAGAGCTGGAGATATTGGGAAGTTCTGACTGTTTGGCTGTCCATTTTCTGGACTCCTTACTGTATAGCATACGAGTCAAGAGCACATTCTCTGTGCTTAAATCCTAGCTCTGCCACTACCTTGTTGTGTGATTTAGTCAAGTCACTTCAACACTTTCTGTCTCGCTTTCTTTTTCTTCATTCTCTTTTTTTTTGTCTTCACTTTCTTCATCTACAAATTTGAGATGATAATAGCAGTACCTACCTCATAGAAGAGTAAATGATTTTAATATCTGTGAACCACATAGAAAAGTGCCAGACTCAGCATAAGCTTAAATGAAGTCTTCCCTGCTGTTGTTATTAATAGTGTAATGTTAATATTATCAGTTAGGAGTTTTTTTTTTAATTTCGAGTGACAGAAATCCAATTCAGACATTCATTCTTAAGCAAACAAAGAAGGGACTTATTAGACTGTATAGAGGTGATTCTCATTTTTCGTGGTAGTTAAGTTCAGTGAAGTTGCTGAGAACACCAAATTGATGAAGCCTGAGCCATTGCTCCTGGGGAAACACAGGGTTAGTTAGGTTCCTGCCAAGAGCCTCTGGTCAACAGATCAATGCGTCACCTTGTTTCGTATATGTTTAAGTGTGTTTCTGGGGGGAATCTCCTGGTGGTCCAGTGGTTAGGACTCTGTGCTTTCACTGCCCGGCTTCAATCCGTGGTCAGGGAACTAAGATCCTACAAGCCTTGCGGTGCAGCCAAAGGGGAAAAAAAAAAAATCTAGAAAAAAGTGTGTTTCTTTTTAGACACCTTATTTGATGCCTATTTCTTACAAACGATTAACTCTATACAATATTTCTTTATAATAAAACACTAGTCAGGAAGAGTTTTTTTTAACATTTTCCTGACCCTGGGTAACGTGACAGTAAATTTCTTTGGCTTTCAGCCTCACAACAGTGTTGTCTACTACACGCTATAATCAGGCATCATTTCATGAATCCCCAGATATTCAGTTGCTTTTCTATCTCTTCTGTAACTTCATTATGCACTATAGATGTTACTTTAGCACTTTCCAGAGCGGCCACATGTCTTGATCAGTGAATTGCCTCTTTTTTGCATTAGCATTGAACTCAGCCAACAGCACTGGAACTCATGCATGAACGAAGATCATCCATCACATGTGTTTTCTTTGTGCGGCACTCACAGCCTTCGTGTACTTAGGAACACTAGACAGTGCTTCAGCTCTATGCTTGGGGGGCATTTTAAACAGCAGAATCACCAACAGAACAATATAAAAGTATGAAAACTGTGGCACCAAGTAGAGTCAAAAAGATCACTTGCTTGCAGTGTGAGAGTTGAGACAAGAAGGTAGAGCATCGTCTTGTTTGACTTCAGCTGGAAACGTGCACAGAGAGTGGCTCAAATTTTTCACGTCTCTGCACATGTCTGGGAATGACTGCAAAAAGGCTCCGAGTACTGACTTTGAGGTTACAAATAAATATCAGTGAGTAGGCAGATTCACAAGTATGGAATCCGTGAGTGATGAAACACAACTGTACTCAGGAAGAGTGAAGGTCGGGGTGCTGGCTCTAGGCAAGAGGGGATCCAAGGCTCAGTCACCATCACTGGGACCCTTCTGTCTCCTGTCTTTGAACCTCTCTGGCTGGTAGCTTCCCAGTGTCTTACAGGTATCCTCTGTGCGACAGGGAAGGTAGCTTCCAGCAGCTACAGTTACCTTCAGAGGCAAGAGGCAGTCTTCCATCAGAGCTCCATGGGACTTAATGGGGGAGGACTCTGGCCCAGTTGGGAGTGTGAACCTCCCCCTGCACCAATCACAGTGGCTTAGGGGTGGCCCTCTCTGAGTGGCTTGGCCAGGGTCACGCTCACCTTTGTGCAGGAGGGCGTAGGGTTTGTTACCAGATAAAGAGGGACTTGAGGAGAGAGATTAGACAAAAGGGCAGTCCCTTACACCTTTGAGGAATTTATTTTAAACTAACCTTCATTCTTCAGGAAGGTCGTACCACATTGGGTTGCAGCTTTCTCTTACATTAAGTGCATTTCAGTCGTGGCCCTTTTTAATTGATGAATAGTGTTCCATTTTATTTTATTGATGAGTAGTGTCCATGTTGATGGACATTTGGGTTGTTGCCATTTTTGTTTAGTATGAATAAAGCTGCTGTCAGCATTGTTTATAGACCTTTGCGTATGTAGACATACAATCATAGCTTCTTTTTTTTTTTTTAAAGAAATACTTTGCCCTATCTAAAGTGAGGCTTTGATTGTGTCCCAAAGGCCTTTTTTTTTTTTTAATATAAATTATTTATTTTTGGCCGCATTGGGTCTTCATTGCTGTGCATCGGCTTGCTCTAGTTGCGGCGAGCGGGGGCCACTCTTCGTTGCAGTGCGCGGGCTTCTCATTGCTGTGGCTTCTCTTGTTGTGGAGCATGGGCTTTAGGCGCATGGGCTTCAGTAGTTGTGGCACGTGGGCTCAGTAGTTGTGGCTCGTGGGCTCAGTAGTTGTGGCTTGTGGGCTCTAGAGTGCAGGCTTCAGTAGTTGTGGCTCACGGGCTTAGTTGCTCCGCAGCATGTGGGATCTTCCCGGACCAGGGCTTGAACCCATGTCCCCTGCATTGGCAGGTGGATTCTTAACCACTGCACCACCAGGGAAGTCCAGATCTTAATACCATATTTTTAGACACATTGTATTTGGCTGGTTAAGGGGATGGCTTAATGCTTCAGCTGCCTAATCTCATCCTTTATCTCTTAATTCTGACTACTTTCACTCTCTGAGGGCAACTTTATTTTCAAGTTTCTAAGACGTCTTGTGTTGTATACTGACTACATCATTCCATACGTCTTTTGGTGTGTGTTCTTGCTCTTGTAGGTGACGTGTAAATCTACTTGGGTGGCAGTGTGGCCCAGTGGGTAGGAGCGTGCATGTGCACATCGGGCGGCCGTGTGGCCCAGTGGGTAAGAGCGTGCGCGTGCACATCGGGCGGCCGTGTGGCCCAGTGGGTAAGAGCGTGCGCGTGCACATCGGGCGGCCATGTGGCCCAGTGGGTAAGAGCGTGCGCGTGCACATCGGGCGGCCGTGTGGCCCAGTGGGTAAGAGCGTGCGCGTGCACATCGGGCGGCCGTGTGGCCCAGTGGGTAAGAGCGTGCGCGTGCACATCGGGCGGCCGTGTGGCCCAGTGGGTAAGAGCGTGCGCGTGCACATCGGGCGGCCGTGTGGCCCAGTGGGTAAGAGCGTGCGCGTGCACATCGGGCGGCCGTGTGGCCCTGTGGGTAAGAGCGTGCGCGTGCACATCGGGCGGCCGTGTGGCCCAGTGGGTAAGAGCGTGCGCGTGCACATCGGGCGGCCGTGTGGCCCTGTGGATAAGAGCGTGCGCGTGCACATCGGGTGGCCGTGTGGCCCAGTGGGTAAGAGCGTGCACGTGCACATTGGCTTCAGGCCTAGATTCCTAGCCTGTTTGTGTTCCTTCCAGCTCTGTGACCTTGAGCGTGCTTCTTAATCTCTCTGAGCCTTGCTTTATCTGAAAATGAGGCTAAAAATAGTGCTGAGGGTACAGAGTTGTTAAGATGAAATGAGATAATGACATAAAATGCTTATTAGGTACAGTGACTGCGGTATAGTAAGCACTATGATGTTTATGTAATTATTGGTAGGAGAGACAAGACAAGCTCATGAAACATTAAAAATGAAAGTAATCAGTATAAATACAGCAGCTGAGCAAATTGGGAAAATTAAATTATGACTAGACTGTGATCTTGCTGCTCTTTTTAAATGTCTGTCCTCCCCCCACCCTCTGCCCCGCCCCGACCCTATCCCTAGTTTGCATCTTATCTCTCCTCCCTTCCTTCCCATGATTGCACTTAACTCAAAGAATAACATTTTTTTTTCACGTTCTTTATTGGAGTATAATTGCTTTACAATGTTGTGTCAGTTTCTCCTGTACAACAAAGTGAATCAGTTATACATATACATATATCCCCATATCCCCTCCCCCTTGCGTCTCCCTCCCACCCTCCCTATCCCACCCCTCTAGGTGGTCACAAAGCACCGAGCTGATCTCCCTGTGCTATGCAGCTGCTTCCCACTAGCTAGCTATTTTACATTTGGTAGTGTATATATGTCAGTGCTACTCTCTCACTTCATTGCAGCCTTCCCTTCCCACCCTGTGCCCTCAAGTCCGGTCTCTACGTCTACATTTTTATTCCTGCCCTGCCATTAGGTTCATCAGTACCGCTTTTTAACATTCCATATGTGTGCATTAGCATATGGTATTTGTTTTTCTCTTTCTGACTTCACTCTGTATGACAGACTCTAGGTCCATCCACCTCATTACAAATAACTCAGTTTTGTTCCTTTTTATGGCTGAGTAATATTCCATTGTATATATGTGCCACATCTTCTTTATCCATTCATCTGTCGATAGACACTTAGGTTGCTTCCATGTCCTGGCTATTGTAAATAGAGCTGCAGTGAACATTGTGGTACCTGTCTCTTTTTGAATTATGGTTTTCTCAGGGTATATGCCCAGTAGTGGGATTGCTGGGTCATATGGTAGTTCTATTTTTAGTTGTTGTTTGTACGAAAAGGAAGCATGAATTTTTAAATGGTAGTGAAACTTCGGGGTAGTCAGCTGTAATCAATCAGCCAAAGGTTGACTGAGCACCTGCTAAATCAGAGAGGTATATGTCGTGCTGTGGTCTCTGCCTGAGGCAATTAAACTTTGGCTGAGGAGTTAAGTTATAAGAGACAGAGAAAGTTTCCAATCAAGGTGGTATAGTAGATGTGTCAGAGCGATGCAGGCTGACTGGGGCTGGAATGGTCCCCAGAGGCTCTCAGGTAGGAATTGAAGCTTGACCCAGATCCTGAAGGATGTGTAAGAGGGAATGGCAGAGAAGATAGCATTTTTTTTCCCGTTTCTCATTTTTGTTTTGAGTAGTGAATACTACTATGCAGGTTAACAATTGGCTACCTAAAGGAGTTAGTTCAAAATTAGTTAGTTTAAAAAAACCAAAACCCAGAAAACTCAAAGGAAAGGTGCAACAAGAGAGGACAAGTTGAAGTCATGAGGGTAGTTTCAAAACAGTATTGCCATCATGGTTTGCAGACATTGTTTCAGCACGTCTCCTGTACTCAGTTCTTCATCAGTGATCTGAAAACCACATTCTGTGTTCACTGTTCCTTTACACAACATTTGTTTAGACATTTTTTAAAACTCTTACTAAAACATAAAAATAGCATTATTATTATAACTACCGTCAGCAATTTTAATATGTTTTATTTTGAGATGCAAGGTATCTGAAGAATATTAAGGGGAGGGCTTCTTTAAAATTGATTACATTTATTCCTGAAAGTGATTATTTTTTTCTGATTCCCCCGCACCTTTTTTTTCCCCTTACAAAGCTCTCTTCTAGGCTACATGACTCCCTGAAGGACAAGAACGATGTTATGTTGGGGATATTGGTCTCTGGGCCAGCCTGGGATGAGCACTAACCTGCAGGGGATTGTGGCCGAGCCACAGGTGTGTGGATTTACATCCGACAGAAGCGTCAAGGAAGTGGCCTGCGGAGGAAACCACTCCGTGTTCCTGCTGGAGGATGGGGAAGTTTACACGTGCGGTTTGAACACCAAGGGGCAGCTGGGCCACGAGAGGGAAGGAAACAAGCCAGGTGAGTGCACCTAGGCAGCCTCGATGACGGGCGAGGCCGGCCGAGACTGGGAGAGCTGGCCGAAGGTTTCCTCACCAAGCGTTGACCTTTCAGGGGGGCTCTCCTGGTGAGAAATGATGAGGTAGGGTCTTAAATTGTGACTGTGTAGTATTTTTCACACTAGCATGTGCCGTTTTCTTTGTTACTTGCTGTCTTTTTTGTTCAGTCCAAATCACATCAAGAGGCCAAAGCTTCATGGAAAAACAGCCTTGCTGGGTTTTGTCTAGATAATTTTATTCTTTTGTGTTCTTTTAGGAAAGTCAGTTTGGCATTAGGGTGAGCTTTTTTTTTTTTTTTTTCCCCCTGTGCCTGCCTCCCTCTTTTCTCATAGTTATTCTCTCCCATAGCATGTATCAGTATTAACTTGTAATCATTAATTTTTATGTTGACCCTTGGATAAAGGGCTGCAGGGCTGGTCTTAAGGATAAATTGTGAAGTATGTGAAGCACGATTTGTGGGCTCCTTCCCCATTCTTTGCCTCCTGGTTCCCTCATTAGAGCCTCCTTGAGAAACCGCCGCCCCAGGCCTGCCCACCTGGAGCAGTGCCCACCCAGTGTTCTAGCCAGGGGCGCCTAACCTGTGGGCCCTGGACTCTGCGGAGTTCAAGGAAGGGGTCTGTAGCATGGGCCATA
This sequence comes from Eubalaena glacialis, assembly GCF_028564815.1. Classification (NCBI taxonomy): domain Eukaryota; kingdom Metazoa; phylum Chordata; class Mammalia; order Artiodactyla; family Balaenidae; genus Eubalaena; species Eubalaena glacialis. Next base: position 146,660,122 of record NC_083720.1, on the reverse strand, counting down.
TGTGTATGTACACCTTTATATGTACAGTGCACCTGACACTACATGTTTTCAAATGTAAGTAGATCCTGTTGTTCACTGAAATAAAAATTCCATTCACAGTGCCACCTGTTCATTAATTAAGTTAGTAAATCCTAACCATTATGTGTTTAACCAATGAATATAATACACAATTATAATATATAGCTATTATGGAGGTGGCAGGAAGGTTTTTGACTTTAAAAAATATTTTTCATATTGGAAAAAACCGAGGTCTTTTTTGGCCTCCTGTAAAAACTCACTTGTGTCTTGCATGGGGCTCCTACGGTGCTCTGTTCCCCAGCTGAGAGCAGTATCTCACAGCTAATGCCTGCAGGGGGGTTGGTGGCAGGTCCCAGCCCAGCGGCGTGCTCCTGTCTGGGGGGAATGTCTACATTCAAGACCCACTTTAAGAGACCCGTAAGGCCCGCTTTACACCGGTGATCCTGGAGGACTTGTACCCACCCTGGCCAGCCTTTGAAGGGAATGTTTTGGTGGCCAGGAGGAGATCTTTGTGGTAATGCCTGCTGAGACACCCTGGCTGGGGGGACTCTGGAGTCAGACACACCTGCTGGAGGAGGCGTTACCTCCCCTCTGACTCTGCATTTCTGAACCTCAGCTCCTTTCCTGAAAAAGGTGACTCCCGGCTGTTCTGTAGCTCTTGAAGAAGGAGATTCAGACGGTAAAGAAGTCTCCCCAAGGTTACCTGTAGCCTGTGAAGGCCGCCGTCCTCCCACCCTCCTTTCTGTTTTCTCTGTGACCCTGCCGTCTGTTAGGCCGCCTCCCGGTAGGGCCAGCCTCAGGGCTCACCTTGGTCCTAAGACCTGGGGCCAGAGGATGGGACCTGGGGTGGCAGGTGGAAAAGGAAGCGAAGCCCTTGCAGGCCAGCGATAGCAAAGATCTGCAGATGGCAGCGTGGTGAATACGCCTGAGTGCCATCGGCCATCCTTCCAGCCGACCCTCCTGCCAGAGCCCCTGGCGCTGGGTGGGCGGTCAGCCCGCATCTGCTTGCAGCTGGCCCGCAGCTGCTCCCTCCCGGGAGGCAAGGCCGAGTGATGGCGAGGGACTCCAGTCAGCGATGTTCCAAGAAGGCTCTCGGGCTCGACCACGGAATCCAGCCGGTGCTTGCAATCGGAATTTGGGATGAGCCAGGCTCTAGTGTAAATTGCAGCAGAGTCCAGAAATTTCTGTTGCTGGTTAAGCTTGCCTGTTAATTATAAACGGCGTAGCAGCTGCGGAATGGTGCCTTATTGAATGGCAAGATTCTGGGGGAGGGAGCTTCCCTCTCTTTAATTTTCTCATTGGTAGGTGTGCTCTAAATCTGGGTGCCAGTTGGGTTTAGTTTTAATGAGTGGGAAGAAGAGAGTGAGCTTGTTTTCTATATGTGTTTATTGAGAGCTGTGACCTGGGGAGCTGCTAGACAGGGAGGGGACGTCAGCGACAGAGGGACCCTGTTTCGGGCAGCCTAGAATGGCTGGGCCCACAGGAATGCCATCCCCGAGTAACCCCTGTGGTCTTGGGGGAGGGAGCTTGAGAAAAGGCCGCCTCCCCAGAGAGCATGCTTCTGGGGGCAGTGGGCAGGTCTGCTGTTTCAAGTCAACATCATTGCCCAGACCAAAGGATTTAGCAGTGGGAAGGATTAAAAAGAGAGAGGGGGGGAAGGAAAGGTGGGAGAAGGTGGTCATGTAGGGGACGCGCAAGGACGGAGCTCTTCGCTTTGAACGTGTGCCTTGAGTCTGTCCTGCTGACGGTGAAGTGTCCCCTTTTACACTGGGTCTCTAGCTGGAAAAGTTGCACGGTACCTGAGTTCATTTTTGGGGGGAATTCTGTACGTGCCACGGAGCGGTGGTAGAAAGCCCTCCGCGACGATCTTCAAGGATTTCTGTTTTTCCTCTGTGAGCACATCTAATAGTTTCCTACTGCGTTTGCTGCTTCTGAGGCTACTGTGCTTTCCTTGTACGCGGATTTCTCTCCTTCTTAGCACTGCCCTTGTGTGACCAGTGTCACGTATATCTCTGTGTGGCACGGGAGGGTGTTTCCAGGACACCTCAGGCACTGAAACTCCTGGTTACGCAGGCCCAGATATTCCCCTGGCGCGGGTTCTAGCTTAGGTGTGTCCGTGACTCATTCATTTGTGCTTTGGCCAAAGGTGGAGAGGTCTGTGACCCCTAGAAGCATTTTTTAATTTAATTTTATTTATTTATTATTTTTGGCTGCGTTGGGTCTTCGTTGCTGCGCACGGGCTTTCTCTAGTTGCTGCGAGCGGGGGCTGCTCTTCGTTGCGGTGCGTGGGCTTCTCATTGCGGTGGCTTCTCTTGTTGCAGAGCACGGGCTCTAGGCGCGTGGGCTTCAGTAGTTGCGGCACGCGGGCTCAGTAGTTGTGGCTCACGGGCTCTAGAGCGCAGGCTCAGTAGTTGTGGCGCACGGGCTTAGTCGCTCCGCGGCATGTGGGATCTTCCCGGACCAGGGCTCGAACCCGTGTCCCCTGCACTGGCAGGGGGATTCTTAACCACTGCCTCACCAGGGAAGCCCCCTAGAAGCATTTTTTATCGGCAGAATATCAAAGCCCCGTCTAAACTCAGTGTCCAGCTTTTTAAATAGGTGTTGGATTATTACTGTCATGCATATTCCTCTCCCATTTTTCTCCTTCATTCTTTCCTTCACATTGTGATATCAACCTTATCTCCTCCCAAAAATCAGGGATAGTTTCAGTGCTTAGGACAATGTAGGAGGATTAACTAATTTCCTCATGTTTTTGCCCATGAAGTCATCTCATAATTTCCTAAAACATGCAGTTTCAAGAGCTGCATTACGGGAAGCAATGTGTGCCTCTTTGTATTTTTTAAAATAAGGCAAGCAAACAAAACATGAGTTTTTTTCTAAATGATGTTTTTTTAAATAAGTGATTAATCTATAACTGAACATTAAGCAAGTCTTGAAATATTTTATTAAATTAAAATAGAAACTAGTGGCCCATAGAAAAAATTCAAACAACTTACCTCAGTTTGTCGTGCTTCTCTTATTCCCACCCATCCACATTGTCAACACAACTCTTCTTGTGAAGGGACCCTTCCCCTTTTCCCATACATACTGATTTCCCATATTGGGATTTCAGCTTAAGCTAATCCTTGTGTTATCAGGAATGTCTGAATTTATGTAAACCTCTAACCTTTCTTCCTGTCTTGAGTAGGCAAGAACTGTGGTAGATGCAATTATTTAGTTTAATTTAACCTATGTTAAATTTTAAAAATTCTGGGGACTTCCCTGGTGGCACAGTGGTTAAGAATCCCAACGCAGCCAAAATAAATAAATAGATAAAAATTCTGCATAGACATCCCAGGAAACCTTTCCATGGCAAACCCCAAGAGTAACAATTTATAAACAGACTAACATTTCTGTGCAGCGCTATTTGATTCACACCTGTGATTCGTTCCTTTTACCTCCTCCTGAGTTAGTTTCTCTCTCTCTTGTAGGTAATTTAATCCAGTTCACATTCACATTTTGTATTCAATCTAAGTATTTCCGTAATGCCCATCACCATATGTAACAGCTCTCCTGCTGTTTGATAAATGAGGTTTATAAAGCAGACCATCTCAGAAGCCTCAATTCCCAGAGCTGGGGTTGCTGGTAACGGCAGGTAGAAGTAACACTTTCAAGGAGCTTATCAGGTTGCTCTAGGGCATCTGAAGGACGCCGTAACTCTGTTATGTTAATCAGTTTTTGCCGAAAAGCAAACTAACTGAGCTGAAGGGAAACAGAAGAAATCCGGTAATGACTTCCTAACATTGCCATGCGTGTTTCCATGGGCATAACTCTGATATAAAAGGCAGCAGGTGCCATAGCAGATATTCAGATCTCAGCACTGGCTTGTTCGGGGCCCATCTCTTCCTCAGTAGGAATTGCAGGTGGGGGAGGGCTTACATAAATTCATAAAGGTTAGAGGTTTGCATAAATTCATCATCTCTCTGATGACGAGAATGGTAGTCATCAAACCCCACGGAGGTGTTGACGGCTTTGGCAGCTGAGTGGACAGCTTTCTGGTCCGGAGCCCTAGGGATCAGGAGCAAATGTCATTTAATAATTTTATTTTTCTGGTGTGGTTGATCGAAAGTTACTTTTTTCTGTCTGTAGTACTCAGCCTACTTTCCTTAAAGACATTTGAATGTCTGAATAAAATATATACTTATTCATGAGCATATTCTTTAATGTGAGATGCTATTTGTGTTTTAAAAATTTGCAGTTTACCTTTAAGTAATTAACACAGTGGTTTGCACCGTGATGCAGGAGGCTCAGTTCATTTGTTAATTGTAAAAGCGGTTAACTATACATACTACAAGCTCTCTTCATCTCGATGTGCTGATCATTTTTAAGCTGATTAATCCTCATGATAGCCCTGTAAAGTAGGTCAGTAGTAGTATCCCAGGTATATGTAGAGGAGAAGAGGAATGAGAGTTGAGTTTGAGTTTTGGTTGGGTACTGACAGTTTGGTTTTAATAATCCTGGAATTTTGTCCATGGATATCTTTTTAACTTCAGACTGATTGGGAAGGCCCAATAGAACTTTATTTTCAAGTTGTTTTTCTCGTTGATATTCAATTTCCACTCAGTCCTTATAAAAGAAACAAAGATATAAACTTGGCCACCAAGAAGCTTGTATTCTTTAATTTACTGGTTGAATACCACATACGATCAAGGTGCTTTGATTAAAGGCACGGAGAAACAATTCCCTTTCATCTTTAAAATCATTAGACGACTGTCAGCTTGTTGTTTTATGCTCTTTTGAGTACCACATAATCTGGGGAAAAAGAACACATGATAATTCATATCTCAGGCGGATACCTTTTGCCTCACAATTTACCTCATGTTCTTTGTTCCTTTATTTCCTTGAATTACTTATTTCTCATTCAGTCATTCAGTCAGCAGATATTTACGGAGTGATTAGACTACTAGGTTCCCCATTTGTTCTAGATACTGTCAGGACAAAACACCTTTAGCGCAGAGCTGCCCTTTGGGAGTTTATAGGCCAGGTGGGAATAAGGTGTGTTCCTGTGAAGTTTACATAATGCAGTTCACCTTGTGCCAAGCAAGTGATAAAGGTCCTAAGTGTGTCAAAATAAGAATTGTGGTGGAGAGTTAGGTCTACGTCAGGTCACCAACACTGAGTGCTGAATTCTGATTTCTAAGAAGTGTCATCTTTTCCACCACACACATATAAAGTTCAAGTTTATCTTAGGTTGGTTTGTTCAGGGGCAGCTTTGGTGATGGTGTCAGTCTGTAGGGATGTTCCATGATTTTAGTAAGTCCACCCTTGAATTTTTGTGTTGTGATAATGATTTCATTGTCTGGCAGTTTTGATGAACTCTTGTCTAGCTTGGTGATCTGTGATCTTGACAGATCAAGTATAGGTGAAATGTTTCTGAATTTATCAATCTGGATGGAGTATATCTAGTCAGCTGATACTTCACAGTGATTCAAGAGCTACCGGAATCTTTGTCTTCCTGAGTAAATGCCCTTTGATAGCATGTAATGTTGAAATCTGGGTAACTCTCCAACAGATACTGTCTCATATCCTTACAGATTTTAAATCATTTTTTCTCTCATTATTCAGACATGTTTTGCAATTTCTATTATATATAATTATTAAATAACTCATAGCAATTGAAATCGTTATTGTGAAGGATTTTAATTTAGAGTGTTAGCTAATTATGCAGGCAGTATAATGAATGAGGGCATGGACTCTGGAACCAGACTTATGGGTTAGAATCCTGGCTCTGCCACTCACTGGCTGTGTGACTCTGGGAAGGTGGCTTAACCTCTCTGTGTCTCAGTTTTCTTAGTTGTAAAATGTGGATAATGTTAATAATATCTACCTATTAGGGTTGTTGTGAGGATTTAGTAAGTTGTATGTCAGGTGTTTGGAATAATGCTGGCCCAAAGTATCAATAAGAACTCAATTAGTGCTAGCTGTTATTACTGCTCATAGTAGTAATTTGTCTTAACACTTTCCATTACAATTTTTTGATCCTCCTATTCCAGAATATAAACAAATAATAAATTCATTAAGTATATATTATATTTATACATATATAAATAATTGTGTTAATCATTTTTATAGGTTCCTTTAACACTATAGGGTCTGATGAATGGTATATACATCCAGGGGAGGGAGATGATGTAGGCTAGGGGTGTTAAGAGAGACTTCACACATTATGCTTATTTTTATATTTTGAGTTTTAAAGGACAGTCTTTTCTTTATTTTCCATTTTTTGGGTCCTTGACCTTACTGGTCCCAAGAAAAGTACCTTAACATATATTAGGAACTCTGTAAAAACTGCTTATGCACATATGGACATGTACACATATATCTTAATCTCTACACCGTGGTTAACATTGCCCCTAGCATTCTGGTCCAAATTTGCAAAGACAGGGGAAGCAAATGAAGCCACTGTGGATATTTTGGCACACCAAGGGCTACTTTGTGATGCTCCTAGAGGAGTTGAAGTGGTTTGACAACACATGGCCAGGTGATTTGATCTTACCACAGGTTCAGAAAGTAGACTGCAATCCATTGATGCTGAGCCCAGCTGAATTTTGTAGGCAGTTACTTTAGGTTTCCAGTTAGCTTTGATGGGGGTGAATCTTCGGACAGGGTTAAACATGACCTGAAAGAAGGTAAGTGGTTTTCTTTCTGCATTCTGCAATAGCCTAAGAAGAGATTACTCTGGAGTCTGAACCTGTCTGATCCCTGGTTTTATTTTGTTTTTTTTAAATGGGCCTGTACCATCATCAAAAAATCTACAAACAATAAATGCTGGAGAGGGTGTGGAGAGAAGGGAACCCTCTTGCACTGTTGGTGGGAATGTAAATTGATACAGCCACTATGGAGAACAGTATGGAGGTTCCTCAAAAAACTAAAAGTAGAACTACCATATGACCCAGCAATCCCACTACTGGGCATATACCCTGAGAAAACCATAATTCAAAAAGATTCATGTACCATAATGTTCATTGCAGTTCTATTTACAATAGCCAGGACATGGAAGCAACCTAAGTGTCCATCGACAGATGAATGGATAAAGAAGATGTGACACATATATACAATGGAATATTACTCAGCCATAAAAAGAAACAAAATTGAGTTATTTGTAGTGAGGTGGATGGACCTAGAGTCTGTCATACAGAGTGAAGTAACTCAGAAAGAGAAAAACAAATACTGTATGCTAACACATATATATGCAATCTAATTGGAAAAAAAAAGGTTCTGAAGAACCTAGGGACAAGACAGGAATAAAGACGCAGACGTAGAGAATGGACTTGAGGACACAGGGAGGGGGAAGGTTAAGCTGGGACGAAGTGAGAGAGTGGCATGGACATATATACACTACCAAATGTAAAATAGATAGTTAGTGGGAAGCAGCCACATAGCACAGGGAGATCAGCTTGGTGCTTTGTGACCACCTAAAGGGGTGGGATAGGGAGGGTGGGAGGGAGACGCAAGAGGGAGGAGATATGGGGATATATGTATATGTATAGCTGATTCACTTTGTTATAAAGCAGAAACTAACACACCACTGTAAAGCAATTATACTCCAATAAAGATGTTAAAAAAAATAAAATGGGCCTGTAACAGGATGCTTTCAGCTGCAAGTAACAGAATACTAAACTAAATGTGGCATGAACAATGAGTAAAATTTCTGATCTCACATAAGAAGTCCATAGAGAGGTATTTCTAGGATTGGTTAAACCAAAGGACACACTGACACCATCAAGCACCCAGGTGCTTCCCACCTTTCTATTCTGCCATCTTTAGTTTGTTGACTTTCTTACTTGGGCTTGTCCCCTCATGGTCACCAGGTGACTGCCACAGCTCCAGGCATCACATCCTCACACAGCTGTGTTCAGAAGCAGACAGGAAGGGTAGTGTCTTGTGTCACCTTTCACAATGGGGAAACTCTCAGGAACCCCCTTACATCTTTAGTCTCATTGGCCAGGCCTGGGTCACATGCCTACCCTAGACCAGTCACTGGCATGCCTGATAAGTGATATAAGAATCATCTGATTGGCACAGTCAGGGCTTATCTCCTAGGCCTGGGGAGGGGCCCAGCAGCTTTGAGGGTTCTGGTGCAAGGAAGAGGGGGATGATGGCTGACAGGTAAGCAATGCCTAGCGTCTCGTTTCTTATTGTGTGCAAACTAATGCCCTTGAATCATGGAGTCTACATTTTGCTCCGTATTATGATCTATGGTTCCTTCTACGAACTCAGCACCTTCACATCTGCTTTTAGAACAAAACTAATGGCTCTTATCATGAGGCAATGACTTTCTTTAGTGTTTATTCTATGATACACGATGTGGAATTGTGTATTTCTTGCGTTAGTGTCTTATTCACCTTTGTATCTTAGTGCTGAGCGTAATGTGGTAGGCACCTAGTGTAGGTAATGTGTTAAATATATAAAATGTCTCACGGGTTTTTTATTCTGTTACTTTGCCATGCTCTATATGGGCTCTGGGAGATTGCTAGGGTTAGGTCAACAAAGATTAGAGTGATCTGTGTTTAAAGAAAATCACCGAATTTTAAGGGTGAAGGATAAAAGAGTGACTTGAATGGTAAGATTTCCATTTATTAGGCTTCACAGAACTAAAAGTGGATTTGCTGCCACACAGAACAACTCCAAAGAGAGCTGTAGTAGACTCAGAGGCTTCAGCTCAGTAAACTTTACCAGTTCTACCCATTTTTAGAAAGACGGCAAAGATTATGAGTGGTCTGATAAGTGGCATCACCTGGTCCATGAATCAGGCGTTCATTGATTAGTGGTCCCTCATTTAACTGTCAAACTAATTAAAATCATGAAATGAAGTAGACTCTAAAGTACACCCTTTATGATCCCTCCCATCCCTTACTGCCACACCTTTCTGCAGCAATAAGTAAGTTTCCACGTGAGTATGACTATCCATTTGTTAATATGATTGACACAAATCTTCCAGTGTTCAGAGACTTCTTTTTTTCTTCAGAATGTAAGGGTATGAGTTTATGTATAAGTCGGTGGTGGATGGATGGGAGTGGAGTTTTGTAGTGATGCATATTCCTTCTTCCTGCCAATTCTCTAGCCCGCTAATGAGGTTGTAACATTTGCTGGGCCCCATTTAAAGCCTGCATTTATTCTTCGAGTGCTTTACCAACAAGGGTCACTCTGCCACTATGCTGTGTTTTTTTGTTTGTTTGTTTTGATGCCAGAAGTGGCCTGTTGTATTGAAAGTGTTATTTTTGCTCTTGTGATATTTTTCTCCTTTGGTACTGTCAGCTATTGAAATGGAAACATTTGCAATGGACTCAATCTCTCAAAAGGAGTACGATTTACCTCATTAAAATTTGAGTGTCTGAGAAGCACAGAGTGAGGTCTAGTCACAATAGCATCTCAGCCTTTTAACTTTTTAAAAATAAATTTATTTTTGGCTGCATTGGGTCTTCGTTGCTGCACGTGGCGAGTGGGGCTACTCTTCGTTGCAATGCGCAGGCTTCTCATCATGGTGGCTCCTCTTGTTGCAGAGCACAGGCTCTAGGTGCGTGGGCTCAGTAGTTGTGCTGCACGGGCTTAGTAGTTGTGGCTCGCGGGCTCTAGAGCGCAGGCTTAGTAGTTGTGGTGCACGGGCTTAGCTGCTCCGCGGCATGTGGGATCTTCCCGGACCAGGGCTCGAACCCGTGTCCCCTGCATTGGCAGGCGGATTCTTAACCACTGTGCTGCCAGGGAAGCCCAGCCCGTTAACTTTTTGGGGGAGTCGTTCATACTGTTAGGGAGAGAGTTTTAAGGCTTCTTATTCTCATTGCAAAGTCATGTTAGCTTGCGGAGAGTCCTTACCAATTGAAAAACCCTGCTTCCCACTTCAGATAGATTTGTGGTCGGTTGTACTTTGTCACATGAGGGGAATCTTGTGTGTATTGGTTTGGAATTGGCCGGGTGCTGTGTGAATAGGACTAACCGTGGGCAAATAGATTTGTGGTCGGTTGTACTTTGTCACATGAGGGGAATCTTGTGTGTATTGGTTTGGAATTGGCCGGGTGCTGTGTGCATAGGACTAATCGTGGGCAAATAGATTTGTGGTCGGTTGTACTTTGTCACACAAGGGGAATCTCGTGTGTATTGGTTTGGAATTGGCCGGGTGCTGTGTGAATAGGACTAATCGTGGGCAAATAGGTTGTGCTGATTGGACAGCAGGTTCCGCATTCTGCCTGTAGTTTGAGGCTGTTTGGGCCCAAAGTCAGAAAAAGGAGTGCGGGAGGGTGGGGACCATGATGCCCTGAGGCAGCAGATCCCCTGGCTTGCTTCGAGGAGGTGGAGGCCGCCATCTAGGCCCCGCTGAAAGCGAGAATGCGGGGAAGCCGAGGAGATAAGGGACAGTTGGATCCGTGAAGAATAGCACCCGTGCTGAGCTCACCAGGAGGCACAAGTCGAACACTCTGTTCCCTGCGTATGAAGGAGAGAAGGCTGAGGTAATTGTGTTTTATTTACTGTGAGGTAGCATCTGACAGGGAGACCTCAGAACAGCTGGTCTCGGTGAGAAGTTGGAAGCTTTGTGTTAGCCCATGTTTTACCCATCCTTCTGTTTTTCGTTCTTCACTGAAAGTAGCTTTTGAGGTAGAAAAGCTTTGGTGAATGCCTTTAATATATGCGGTATGGAGACATTCACGATGAAAAATATCTAGTCATTCTGACTATTTCATGCTCTTCCATTGGTCACTGAGGGTATAATTCAGACTGACTAGGTACCTGTCTCCTTTCTTCTTTACTATTCTGATTCATCATAAAGCAACTCTCAAATGGAGGGGAACTCATCTTTAGGTTTTGTACAGGTTTTGTAAATAGCTGCTCTTTTTTTTTTTTTTTTTGGGGGGGCCATGCCCTGCGGCTTGTGGGATCTTAGTTCCCCCGACCAGGAATCGAACCCAGGTCCCCGGCAGTGAAAGTGCCGAGTCCTAACGACCGCCAGGGAATTCCTGAAAGCTGCTTTTTATATATCTAAATTGACAGCATGTGATTAGGGGTGGGAAGGGGCGGGCCAGTGCCCAGAGAACAATGAGCAATATTTCCCTTTCCCTCCGCCTTCTTTTTCTGTCCCTGTCTCTCTCTAACACACACACACACACACACACACACACACACCACCAGCACCACCACTAGACACAGGTTGAATGCGGGGAGGGGAGAATGCCAGTACATTTCACCCAGGGTTGGGCAGGACCCCTCACCTACAGAGTTTCTTTTCCTTATCATTTCATGAGCTCAAGAAGAACCAAACTCATATTCTACCTCCTCACCATCTCTTTGTTAAATCACTTTATGAATACCATTTAACTGCCCTGATTTAGGTATTTTGTGTCAGGAAAGCTATTCCAAGTTTGTCCACAGTTTAGAGGAACTGTTAACTTTGGCAGTGATGAGAGGACACACCTGTTGCAGCCAAACAGCGCTGCCTTGAGACCTTAGGACTGACCCCCAGGTGTCTAGCCAGGGGGAGCTTCAGGCTTTAGTGCGTGTGGATGGAACCAACCAGTGCGAGCTTTGTGACGGGAGAGACTGGAGGGGGCCAAAGACTTCAAGACAGATGAATCCTTTTCTGTTTGTAGTTTAAGTGCCTGCCCTCTGTCCCTTGCTCTGGACGGAGCATCACGGCGAGGCCAGAGCCACAAGTCAAGAAGAAGCCATGCTTCTGTCATCTTTCACTGTTATGGTTGTTTCCTTCCCTTAATGCATTCTTGACTTTGAATTTTATGTGTCACTGCTCTGTGTAATTTGCGTATTTATATAAAGTACTAGGGCGCTTTGACTTTCCTTAGTCAGGGTTCTATGCAGAATTTTTTTCTGGTCAGTGTTGCATGGCTACGCTGGTAAGTCAGACGTATGATAACAGGCACTTACTATGCGGGAAAGAATGGTTTACTTAATAAATGCTGTTGATATAACTGGCTATTCGCCTCCAAACACACCTAAACTCCCTGGCTCACTCCGTATTCAAAAGTAACTTCCAGATGTATGAAAGAGACAAGTGTAAAAAGTAAAACTGCAAAAATAATAGGGGAATGTGTTTGGAGCCTTGGGGCTTCTCAAGTGAGACAGGTGGTTTCAGAAACCATAAAGTAGATGATTGGCAGATTTGCGTGAACATAAAAATTTTTCCTATGACATAAGGCATTCATAAATGAAGCCAAATGACGAGTCATAGACTGGGGGAAATAATTGCCACAAATTACCAGATAAAGGTTTCACATTTCTAATATATCAGAGCATCTTCAAATTGAAAAGATAAGCAGCCCTGTAATGAAGCGGACATTTTACAGAGGAGCGCTTGCAAATAGCCAATGAATATATGCAAATATGTTCAGGGAAATTAAAATTAAAACAGGATACCATTTTTTTCAGCCATTTGATTGGCACAAAATTTAAGAGTAATATCCACTGCTCGCTGGTCTTGGAAAATGGGCACTGTCATGTCCTGATTGAGGAAGTGTGAGCTGCTGCAATCTTTTTGTAGATCAACTGGCTGTTTTTAGTCAAATTTAAAATGGTCATACCGTTTGAATCAGCAGTTCCATTTTTAGGAGGCTTCCCTACTCGAATAAAAATGTCAGTATATAGCATAAGGGAGTATTTCTAAGGATGCTTATTGCAGCAGTATTTTTAATGGCAAAATAGCAGAAACAGCTTACTCTCCTCTAGGGAATAGGTTGAATTAAATATAATGGGTAGTCATAGGATAAAGCTTTAAGTACCGTCTTTATACTGTTGACTCACAAATTATTTCCAGCCTTAACTTCACTGAATTCCAAGCTTGATGTCCACTTAAAATCTCCACCTGGAGATGTATAATTGGCATCTTAAATTTAACATATCCAAAGCCAAACTGATTTTCCTCCCTTAAACCCGTTCCTCACCTTGTTTTTCCATTTTTGTAAATGGTGGTTCCATTCTTCAGGTCAAAAACTTGAAAGTCGTCTTTGACTCCCTGCCCCTTCCCTTTCCCCTCCTTTCACTGCCCTGTGTATTTTCTACCCCTGCCCCTCTCCCAGCACCTCCTTATTTCTATTCCCTGCTTTCTTCATAGTTTATCCCTGTCTGATATACTACGTTCATATTCATTTATATCCTCTCTCTCCCTCTCATAGTTGTTTAAGCTCCTTGAGGGTCAGGGCTTTGTTTTGTATCCCCAATACCTAGAACAGTACATTGCACATAGTCAGTGCAAACGTTAGTAATTATTTTTTGAATAAATAATTATATTGTGAAAAGAAACAAAAAGTTACTAATTAAGGATTATAGGATCCCTTTTTCTGTACAGATAAAATCAAGCCCAAACTTTGTTTTGATGAACTATGTACCTTTCATTTTTCCTTCCTGTGGCTGCTATGTGGAATTCACTTCTAGACAGGCTCACACAGCTCCAGCTGTCAGGCATTTGCTTGGTGGCTGTAATGATCTGCATGTCTACACGTGTGAAGGAGCTGAGACAGAAAGGTCACCCCTAGAAATCCTGCCTGCTCTCCTGCATCAGGTTTGCCGAATTTGCTTTTGGGGGCTGAAGTATTTGCGGATCAGTTGCAAATGTATTGTTGCTGCTAGGGACCTAAATATATTGAGCATAGATATCCTGCAGTGTGTTAGTTCCCTTTCCCAAATAGGTATGAAGTTTCTTTTGTAATCCTAAAGCTGTAAGTACTCCAGAATGAGAAGCCATATGATTACATCTGTAGTAGACAATTGCACGTGTATTGCTATGACAGGCTGCTGACTAAAGTGTGGACCCATTCCCTGACCCTGAGATATTTTTGATTTTTAATAACATCTTTATTGATGTAATTCACGTATTAAACAACTTACCCACTTAAGGCGTACAGTTCAGTGGTTTTTATTATATTCACAGGGTTGTACAGTCGAGTTTAGAACAGTTTCATCGCTTGGGAAAGAAACCCCCTACCCCTAGCAGTCACGCAGCTCTTTCCCCCAACCCCTAGCCCTTAGGCAACTGCTAATTTACTTTCTGTCTCTATAGACTTTCTGGACTTTTCATGTAAATAGAATCATACAGTCTGTGGTCGTTTGTGATTGGCTTCTTTTAACTTAGCATAGTGTTACAAGGTTCATCAATGTTGTAGCATATATCAGTACTTCATTCCTTTTTCTTGCCAAATAATATTCCATTGTATAAATATACTACATTTTGTTTATACTTTCAATTAATTAATGCTATGGACATTTGTGCACAGGTTTTTGTGTTGGTATACGTTTTCATTTCTCTTAGATACCTACCTAGGAGTGGAATTGTTGGGTTATTGGGTAACTCTCTGTTTAACTTTTTGAGGAGTTGTCAACTATTTTCCAAAGTAGTTGCACCATTCTACATTTTTGCTAGTAGTGTTTGAGGGCCTGAGAGTTTTTTAAAAATGCAGATCTGTTTCTAAGAGTGCCTACCTCATAGGGTTGTTGTGGAGATAAATGAGGTAAAACATAAAGCACTTAAAACAGTTCCTGGCACATCGGAAGCAGTTAATAAGTGCTGGCTATTTTGCTGTTACTGATGTAGTGGGTACTCCATGTAGATAACAAGTTCAGAATCAATGCAGTGTTTCCTTTTTTTATTGTGGTAAAATATACCTAACGTGAACTTTACCACCTTAGCCATTTTTCGTATGCAGTTCGGTGGTATTAAATACATTCATAATGTTGTGCTGTCACCACCATCCCCACCATCCATCTCCAAAACTCTTCATTTTGTAAAACTGAAACAATGTCTCCCCATTTCCTCCCCATCCCCCCAACCAGCGCTCTGTTTTCTGTCTCTATGAATTTGACTACTTTAACTACATACTTCGTATAATCCATTTTGTAGCATGTGTCAGAAGTTCCTTTTTAAGGCTGAACAATAGGCCAATCTATGATATACTGCATTTTTAAAAAATCCATTCATCCATCAATGGACATTTGGGTTGCTTTCTCTTTTTAGCCGTTGTGAATAATACCTCCAAGAGCATGTGTATACAGATCTCTTGGAGACCCTGCTTTCATTTCTCTTGGGTATATACCTGGAAGTGGAATTGCCAGATTTTTAATTTTGGGGGGGGGAACTGCCATACTGTTTTCTGTAGGGGCTGCACCTTTTTACATTCTCACCAGCAGTGCACAAGGATTCCAGTTGCTCCACATCCTTGCCATCACTTGTTATTTTCTGTTTTTTTAAAATAATTAATTAATTAATTTATTTATGGCTGTGTTTTTGGGTCTTCTTTTCTGTGTGAGGGTTTTCTCTAGTTGTGGCAAGCGGGGGCCACTCTTCATCGTGGTGCGCGGGCCTCACCATCGCGGTCTCTCCTGTTGCGGAGCACAGGGTCCAGACGCGCAGGCTCAGTAGTTGTGGCTCACGGGCCCAGTTGCTCCGCGGCATGTGGGATCTTCCCAGACCAGGACTCGAACCTGTGTCCCCTGCATTGGCAGGCAGATTCCCAACCACTGCGCCACCAGGGAAGCCCTATTTTCTGTTTTTTTGATAGTAGCTATCCTCATGAATGTGAGGTGGTATCTCATTGTAGTTTTGATTTGCGTTTCCCTAATGATTAGTGATGTTGAGAATCTTTTCATGTGCTTATTGGCCATTTATATATGTTCTTTGGAGAAATGTCTATTTAAGTCCTTTGCCAATTTTTGAATTGGGTTGTTTATTTTTTGTTATGTTTTAGAAGTTCTTTATATATTATTCCCGTATCAGATATGTGAGTTGGAAATATTTTCTCCCATTCTGTGGGTTGCCTTTTTTACTCTGTTGATAGTATCTTTTGATGAACAAAATATTTAAATTTTAATGAAGTCCTGTTTGTTTTTTTCTTTGGTTGCCTGTGCCTTTGGTGTCCAAGAAATCGTTGCCAAATCCAGTGTTGTGAAGCTTTTCAATGCAGTGTTTCTTAATATCAGAATCACCTGGGCAACTTAAAAAAAAAAATACAGATGTCTGTTCTTCTTCCCTAAAATTTTCTGATTCTCGAAGCTGGGATGGACTCAGGTGTTTGTGTTTAGAAAAAGTTTCCTGAGGGATTTCTGCTCATTTTCTGTTGTGAATCACTGCCTTAGAGACTCCACTCTGGGTGTTTACTCCTAGGAAGCTTTCCTTAGGCCCTCTCAGGCTGGTTTTGTTACTCATCCTTTGTCCTCTCATAATGTGCTTTACCCATTTTTGTCTTTGGATTTATTTCATTATAATGAAATCTTTAAATCTGCTGTTATAGACTTTGGGTCACTTTGGACGGATAGATGAATGAATGAGTGAAGAACTAGCTCTGTATCACTCGGGGCACATCTTGGATGTTACCTCTTCCAAGGAGCTTTTCCTAACTCTCTCTCCCCTCCACCACAGGCTGGATTAGGTGCCTCTCACGTGGGCTGCTTTTAGCAGTTTGCACATGTGTCTTTCATTACACTGTGCTGTAACATCAGTTCATATGCCTTGTTTGCCTCTTCAGTCAGAGTGAACTTGAGTGCAGAACTAATCTTATTTCTTTTTTGACCCCTAACCAAATATCTTGTATATGATAAGCTCATACTTTTTCTGGTGTACTTTACTTTTAACAGCTCTATTGAGACTCCTAATATTCCATTATATATCCATTTGAATGGCTAAAATTAAAAAGACTGACAATACCAAGTGATGGTGAGAGTGGGGAGCAACTAGAACTTTTATAAACTGCTGGTATGAATGTAAAATGGCACAGTCACTGGGAATCACTGGAACAGCTCTATTGAGATATAATTTACATACTGTAGGATTCACCAATTTTAAGTGTACAGTTTAGTGAGTTTTGAAGTCATAGAGAATCAGGTAACCACCACTGCAATCATGAAAGAGAACATTTTTTCATCCACCAAAACTTCTCTTATGCCCTTTGTAGTCTATTCCATCTCCACACCAACTACTTTCCCTGTATCTACTTTTTGTCACTGTAGTTTTTCTGTTTTGTTTTTTAAATTTATTTTTGGCCATGCTGTGCAGCATGTGGGATCTTAGTTCCCGACCAGGGATCCAACTCATGCCCCCCCTGCAGTGGAAGCATGGAATCCTAACCTCTGGAGAGCCAGGGAATTCCTGTCACCATAGTTTTGACACTTTTGGAATTTTATACAAATGGAATCATGCATGAGGTAGTCTCCTGTGTCTGGTTTCTTAGAATAATGCTTTTGAGGTTCTTTCTGTATTGTTGCATCCGTAGTTGGTTTGCTGAATATTACTCCATTTTATGGATATACCACATTGTTTATCCGTTAACCAGTTGATGGACATTTGGGTTTTTCCCAGATTTGGGCTTTTTTGAGTAAATTTGCTATGAACATTTGAGTACAAGTCCTTGTGTAGACATATGTTTTCATTTTTCTTCAGCAGATTCCTAGAATTGGGATTGCTGGTTCATATGGTAAGTGTATGTTTGACTTTATAAGAAACTGCCAGATTTCCAGTGACCGTGCCTACACCAGCAGTTTATAAAAGTTCCTAGCTGCTCCCCATTCTCACCATCACTTGGTATTGTCAGTCTTTTATTCGTTTGTTTGTTTGTTTATTTATTTTTGGCTGCGTTGGGTCTTCATTGCTGCGTGTGGGCTTTCTCTAGTTGCGGCGAGCGGGGGCTACTCTTCTTTGCGGTGCGCGGGCTTCTCATTGCGGTGGCTTCTCTTGTTGCAGAGCATGAGCTCTAGGCGCGTGGGCTCAGTAGTTGTGGCTCATGGGCTCTAGAGCGCAGGCTCAGTAGTTGTGGTGCACAGGCTTAGTTGCTCCACGGCATGTGGGATCTTCCTGGACCAGGGCTCAAACCCATGTCCCCTGCATTGGCAGGTGGATTCTTAACCACTGTGCCACCAGGGAAGTCCCAAGTCTTTTCAATTTTAGCCATTCAAATTGATACATAATGGAGTCTCATTGTGGTTTTAATCTGCATTTTGCTAGTGACTAATGATCTTCAGCAACTTCTCACATGCTTATTTTTAGCCATTCATATGTCTTATTTTTGGCAAAGTATATATTCAGATATTTTGCCTGTTAAAAAAATCAAATTGCTTGTCCTATTTTTGAGATGTATCCTGAATATATAAACAACAATTACAAGTCTTTTATCAGAGATACATTTTGAAAATATTTTCTTTCAATCAGTGGTTTTCCTTTTCTTTTTCTTAACAGTGTCTTTTGAAGAGCAAAACTTTTTATTTTGATGAAATCCAATTATCAGTTTTAGCTTTTATGACTTATGCTTTCTATGTCCTAAGAATTTTACCTAACTCAAGATTACAGTGATTTTTCTCCTAAGTTTTCTTCTTCAGATTTTATAGTTTAGCTCTTACACGTAGGCCTGTGATCCATTTTTTGCATATGAATATCCAGTTTTCAGTACCATTGTTGGAAAGACTTTATCCGCCACTGAATTACCTTGGCACCTTTGAAAACCAGTTGACCATATGTGTGGTGGTCTATCTCTAGACAGGGTTCATTTTTTGCATATGGATATCCAGTTTTCAGTACAGTTGCTGAAAAGACTTTATCCCACACTGACTTACCTTGGCACCTTTGAAAACCAGTTGACCATATGTGTGGTGGTCTATCTCTAGACAGGGTTCATTTTTTGCATATGGATATCCAGTTTTCAGTGCAGTTGCTGAAAAGACTTTATCCCCCTCTGAATTACCTTGGCACCTTTGAAAACCAATTAGTCATATGTATGGTGGTCTATCTCTAGACATTCTATGCTTTTAATGTACATGTCTATCCTTAGTTCTACACTGTGTAGATTACTGTAGCTTTATACTAAATCTTCAGAGTATGTAGTGCAATAGTATAAATCCTCTAACTTTTCTTTTTCAGAACTGTTTTGGCTATGCTAGGTCCTTGGCTTTTGCATATATATCTGAGAATCAGCTTTTCAGTTTCTATCAAAAAACCTGCTGGGATTTTTATTAGGATTGCACTGAATCTGTAGATCAATTTGGGGAGGATTGACATCTTAATGATATTGAATCTTGTGATTTATGAACATGGTATATTCTCCATTTTGGGTCTTCTTTAATTTTTCTTAGCAATATTTTCTACTTTCTCAGTGTACAGGTCTTGCACGTAGTTTGTTCCTAAATTTATAATGTTTTTGATGTTATTACACATGGTATTTCTAATTTTTTGTAGTTTATAGAAATATGGTTAATTTTTTGTATATTGATCTTGAATCACTTTGCCAAATTCTCTTAATAGTTCCAGTTACGTTTTTTGTAGACTCCTTAGGAATTTCTACATAAATGACAATGTCTATAAATCAAGTCAGTTTTATTTCTTCCTTCCCAGTCTGTATGTCTTTTGTTTTATTTTATTTTATTTTTTGCCTTATTTTACAGAATGAACTCTAGTACAATGATGAATAGAGGTTGTAAAAAAAAAAAAAAAAAAAGGACATCCTTACTTTGTTCCTGATTTTAGAGAGAAAGCATTAGTTTTCACCATTAAGTGTGATGTTAGCAGTGGGTTTTTCTTGGATGCCTTTTATCAAGTTGAGGAAGTTCTCTGATATTTATTAATTTTGTAAAAAATCATGAGTGTTGAATTTTGTTAAATGTTATTCTGAATCTATTGAAGTGATTGTATTGCTTTTCTTTTTGTCTGTTAAGATGGTGAAATACATTGATTATTTTTGAGTATTAAACCAGCCTTGCACTCATGGAATAAATCTCACTTGTTAATTTTTATATATTGCTGCTTTTGATTTCTAAAAATTCTATTAGGATTTGTGCCTTTATGTTCATAAGGATTATTGTTTTCTTTTCTTGCAGTCCCTTTTGTTTTGTCACGTGGGTAACGCTAGCCTCATAAAATGAGTTGGGAAGTGTTCGCTCTTCTGTTTTCTAGAAGAGTTTGTCTATATTATATACAGGTTTATTAGAGGTTATTATTTTTTACTTAAACGGTTGGTAGGATCACCAGTAAAGCCATCTGAGGCTACAGTTTTCTTTGTGGGGACATTTTTAAGTTACAATTTCAATTTTTAAAGAAGATGTAGGACTAATTAGATTATCTGTTTCATTTTAGGTGAGTTTTCATAGTTTGTATCTTTCAAGGAATTTGTCTACTTCACCTAGGTTGTCAAATTTATTAGCAAAAAATAGTTCACAGTATTCCCTTATTATCCTTTTCATGTCTGTAACATTTCTTTTCCTGATATAGGTAATTTGTGTCTTCTCTGTTTCCTGGTTAGACTGGCTAGGGGTTAATCTGTTTTATTAATATTTTCAAAGAAAAAGTTTTGGTTTTAGTGATTAATTTTAATCTTTTTTGGTTTTCTTTGTTTCATTGATTTTTGCTTTTATATTATTTCCTTTTGTTTACTTTGTGCTTAATTTACTGTATTTTTTCTATTTCTTCATGCTAAATTTAAATCACTGATTTGCCACTTCTATTTTAATAAGTATTTCATGTTAAAAATTTCCTTTAAGCATCACTTTACCTGTATTCCACAAATTTTAATTGGATGTTTTTATTTTTATTCAGTTCAAAATATTTTGTAATAATTTCCCTTATGATTTCTTCTTTGACCCATAGGTTATTTAGAAGTGTGTAGTTTAACATCCAAATATATAGGGATTTTACTGATATTTGTCAGTTAATGATTTCTAGTTTAGTACTCTGTGGTCAGGGTACATATTTTATATGATTTCAGGCCTTTTAAATTTATTCAGATTTGTTTTATGGCCCAGAATGTGGTCTATCTTGGTAAGTACTCTGTGTGCAGTGGAAAAGGATGTGTGTTTTGTTGTTGATGGATAGAGTGTTTTATAAATGTCAATTAGACAGGTTGGGTGATAGTGTTGTTCAGATCTTCTGTATATTTATTGATTCTGTGTTTACTTGTTATATCAATTACTGAGAGAATAGTGTTAATCTTTGACTATTATTGCTGGTTTGCTTATTTCTTCTGGCTCTATCAGTTTTGCTGTATGTATTTTAAAGCTCTATTATTAGGTATGTACACATTTAAGATCATCAGATCTTCGTGATGAATTGTTCCTTTTAACGTCATGAAATATCATTCTTTCTCCCTGATAGTATTCATTGTTTTGAAATCTACCTTGCCTCGTATGAATATAGCAATTTCATCTTTCTTTTGATTAGTGTTAGCATGGTATATCATTTTGCATCCATTTGTGTTTTACTTTTCTGTGTGTTTATATTTAAAGAGGTTTTTAAAAAAGACTGCATAGAGTTGGGTCTTGAGCATCAATCCAATATGACTGTCTCTGTATTCTGATTGGAGAGTTTATATACACACATTTTAAAAAGAAAATGGACAGAGGACTACAATTCCATAGATAAAGTAGATAGATCTCAGTGCGGGCATGTTTTGCCTGCTGTGATAAAAATTTACCCAATCTATAAACATCAAGTGGGATTAACTATCTTTAGGAGGCCCCTCCAGAAGCATCTCATCTTGCATTGTGATTGCACAGAGATATTGTTTATAAGGTAGCATATAGTCTAAAATAGTCAGTAAGCAATCTGCAGTCTTGGAAATGGTCTCCTGTTGCTGCATCACATGGAATGAAAAAAATTCGAGTTGTTGAAAAAAGATGTGAATAAGAGAGGGAAGTGGTAAAAAGTCCTTTTAAAAAAGCTTAAAAATTTTCCCTATTACAAAAGTAATACATGTGTATTGCTCACAGTTTAAATACCCATAAGCAAGAAGCAAATAGGAGTGTTTTACTCTTTAATTCTACCACCATGAACAAAAAACATTATTGCCTTGAAATATATCCTTCCAATATTTTTTAAACATCAATGTAATTTTCAAATGGAGTCACATTGTAATACTTCTTTGTAGCTTTCTTTTCCACTTAATATGTCATGAATATTTTTCCATGCTGATGTTCATACTGATCTATATCAGTCTTTGTAATGGCTGCATATTTCAATTTATAATGTATAATCTCAATTTCTAATTTTTCTCTGTTAGTAGCAGTGCAGTGTATTGTATTCCTTTAGGATACATTTGTAGAAATTCGACTGTTGGATCAAGGAACTTGCAGAATTCTAAAGCTTCTGGAATATTGTCAAAATGCTTGCCTTAAAGTTTGTACTGATTGGTCGTATACTAACATCAGGTGTCTACTGTTTACTTTTTTGGGAGATATAGTTTGGATTTGTATCATAACTTCAATTTTCTGGGCTTTCATTTTTTTCTAAAAGCTAATCAACTTGTGATTGCTATAACTTTGATTTAATCAAAGATAATTTTTACATTTACTACAGTTTAAATGGTGAGTAAAAAATACTTTTAACACAGCCTCTTGGAAAAGAAGTGGGGTGGAAGGTATTTTGTTGTGATTGCATAGTTAAAACATGTCAGCATCTCAGTGTATTTTGTGATTTCATATAGAGGGTTTCTAATTCTCTTCTGGGTCATCCATGGGTTTTGGCTGCCTTGCAAGGAGGCCAAAGTTAAAAAATTTGAGCTCTAAGGAGGTAAAGTAGTGCTAGCGTTAAGTTAATGTATATATTGCGCCTCGCGTTCCTTGGTGCAGGGCTCTTGAAACCCTTGTGAATTTCTAAGTGATGGGAGTACTAGGACCATCTTTTTTTTTTTTTTTTTTTTTTTTGGCCACGCTGTGCAGCTTGCAGAGTCTCAGTTCCCTGACCAGGGATTGAACCCGGGCCCTCGAAATCCTAACCCCTAGGCCACCAGGGAATGCCCCATCTTTTGTTCTAATGAGGTGACTCTTGTTGGGCTCCTGGGTGGGTCCTGGGCACCAGAAAGATCCAGCCATGATTAGAGGCTTGGAATTTTCAGCCGTACCCCCCCCCCCCCATTCTCCAGAGAGGGGAGAGGGGCTGGAAATGGAGGTCATAACTGATCACGCCTATGTGAGGAAGCCTCATGTAGTAAAGGAGACAGACAGGTCTGGCTTGCGGGGGCAGGGGGCAGGGGCGGTGTGGCAGGGTGGAATGGGCTTTCTTAACAATGTTCTATTTATATTAGTAAATCCAGTGCAGATTAATTTATTTTCTAAATGGATTGGTCTTGGTTCTGTCACTTCTCTGATTCATGTATCTTTTGAAAATGTTTTAGTTTCTCCATTCCCCCATAAAGGGTGATGATGCTTTGAAATACCCCTGAACTCCTCCAGTGATTTGAAATAACCAGTTTGTTTTCCCCTCCTTATTAGGAATTATAGCACCGTAATATGTAATTTTTTTTTTGGCAGTCACTTGAGACATCTTAAAGCCTGACTTTGCATTTTGATACTAGAGACTTTATATATTCAACAGGTGTTCCCCAGCATTTCTTTAATGAGAGACAGTCTTCCTGGAGCTTACACTCCAATTCTTGTAGGTACCCAAGCAGGTGCCCCAGAGCTGTCATTGTACAAAAAGCAAAAGTTTTGTGAAGGAGAAAGCATCCATGGTAACCTGTGAGCTGAGCTTTGGGGGACTGTTAATAGTTTGTGCTGAGGATTAAGATTCCGGTCTTCTTGGAGGGGTCTTGAATTATCAACTGGTGGACTTGGGCATTTAACTATACAAAGTTATATATGCCACTGTATCACCACTGCAGTGGTCCCTTCTGCTTTTAGGGTTCCCTCTATCAGAGCTGTGAGGTAGCTTTCTAATTTACAGTCTTTCTCTATTAAAATCCTTTTACAGCATTAGATTATGCCATAGTTGGCAATTCTGAGTTCCTAAAAATAACTGAGTCACTGTAGCTGATCTTATCCTGACTAGTGAAGTGCGAATGACTCAGAAACACAAAGTCTTCTCCCTTCCCATTGCCTGTGACAGGCCTCCATATGTTTTAATTGACTTAGTGATTTTGGCTTATTGCATCTAAATGCATGCATGGTAAATTTAGATTTACGGCTTTCAAAAAATATTCTCAAACATGTTTCATAGTGTATAAGTGTTTTCAGGCTTTGTATGTGAACATTAAAGCCCAATATTAAAGTCACCTGGCCCTGAACTGAGAACTACTACTCTGAATTTTTTCGTAATTTAATCTTTCTCTCTGATTCTTTAGTTAAAAAGATTTGGTTTAATGATTGTTTAAACTTGGGCAGTCAAACATAAGATCAAGCAAATAAGAGTTTGATATGCTCAGATAACTTAAATGAAGCATCAGCTGCTCAGCGATACTGCCCACAGCTGGGAATCCAGCTCTTAGGTTAAACACAATTGTAGTTTGAACATTTGTGGGAAAGCTGTGCCTTTGAATTTTTTTTTTTTTTTTTTTAATTTAGCCAAGTGGAACAAAGACAGTTTGTGAACACACACAAATAGCAGGAAAAAAAAAATGTTACTTTAAAAGTCAGACTCTGGGTTTCTAGTTCCGGGCAGGACAGAGTAAGCACTTTCCTTCCTGTCGCTCCTACTGAATGCAGCTCTAAAACCTTGATACAATGCATGGAGCAGCTATTGAGTACTCTGAAAAGCAAATAATAGCAGGTGGATTGGGACAGAAGACCAGAATGCAAAGTACCACTGAACTGGCAATGAGTTTACCATTTTCCCCCTCTGGTCTTCCTGCCATTTGGCCCAGAGGCAAGCACAGCTGTGGAAGTACAGTATGTAGGCTAAAAAGCGAGCCCCAGGAAACCTGAAAGTATCTGAGAGATCTCAGAGAAGGAAGAGCTTGGGAAAGCAACTCCATATGAACCTATGAACTCTTGGGCTCACCCCTGAGCTGTATGTGTGGATCTGATCCTACTTAGCATGTAAGTGACTTTGAGAACTTACCTAGTAGACCACCACTCAGGTTCCAGACTGGCCACTATGTGGCGCATGCAGGACACAAATCCAAATAGCATTCAAAGGCTTTGAAAAATAAAAGTGTTACCATTCTCCAGAAAATTTAAATAAGACCCACAGTCTTAAAATATTCAAAATGTTCATGATACAGTCATACTCAGCATATGAAAACCCAGGGAAATCTCCACTAGCATGGGGGGGAGACAACAGATGCTAATGCTGGAATGACATAGATGTTGGGATTATCTGATGAAGACTTTATTTAAAGCAGCTATTGTACAAATGTTCCAACAAACTGGCTCTAACTGTTGTGAAACAAATGGGCAAATGATATTCTTTGCCAAGAAATAGAGGACATAAAGAAGAACCAATACAATAATCAAAATGAAAAACTCACTGGATGGTTTCAATAGTAGAATGGAGATAACAGAGGAAAGAATCAGTGAAGTTGAAGATAAATCAATAGAAATTATGCAAACTGAGTAATAAAGGTTAAAAATATTGGGAAAAAAATTAACAGGATTTCAGGGGCTTGTGGGACAAGAACAGAAGGTCTAACATTCATGTCAATCCTAGCAGGAGAAGAGAAAAAATGTGCTGAAAATGATAATGGCTGAAAAATTTCCAAAGTTGGTGAAGGACATAAATATACAGATTCAAGAAGTCAGTAGACCAAGCAAGATACATCCAAAGAAATCCACACCAAGACAGATCATAATCAAACTTATAAAAACTAAAGACAAAGAAAATACTTGAAAGCAGCCAAAGAAAAACAACATATTACCTATAGGGGAATGTGGATTTCACCCCAGAAACTATGGACGCCATAAGTGGCACAGTGTTTTTAAAGTGCTGCAAGAAAAGAAGTCCACCCAGAATTCTATGTTCAGCAAAAACAAACAAACAGACAAACAAAAAAAAGCCTTCATAAATGAAGGTAGAACAAAGTCATTTTCAGATGAAGGAAAAGGCGGAAAATTTATGGCCAACAGACCTGTACTAAACAATAGTTAAAGGAAGTTCTTTGGATAGAAGGGAAATGATACCAGAAGGAATATTGGAACATCAGTAATGAAGGAAGAGCAACAGAAATAGTAGATGTCTGGGTAAATATAATAGACTATTCTCTTCTTGAATTCTTTAAAAATATTTTGATGATTGAAATGAAAAATTATAACATTGTGATAGAGTTTTCAAGGTATGCAGATGTAATATTTAAGATTACTATAACTTAAAGGGGAGAGGGGTAAAGAGACCTATATCATGGGAAAGTTTCTAAATTCCACTTGAAATAGTAAATTATTGATTCTAATTAGACTTTGAAAAGCTAAATATTTATATTGTAATCTCTAGAGCACTCAAGTAACTATCAAGGAGATATAATAAAAACCACAGTATATTAAAATGGAAAAGTAGAAAATGTTTAATGCAGAAGAAGGCAGGAATGAGGAAAAAGAGTGATGAAAAACAGGGAAGAAACAGAAAGCAAATAATAAAAAGGTAGATCATGAATCCAAACATATCAGTAATTATATTAAATATAAATAGTCCAAACAAAACAATCAATGCAGAGATGATCATATTAGATTTTTAAAATAACCCAACTGTATATAGGAAGGTTGACTGCCCAGTCCTGGGTATTTACTCCAGAGAAATGAAAACTTATTCTCACACGATAACCTGTACACGAATGTTTATTGCATCTCTATTTATAATTGCTTAAAACTGGGAACAGTGCTTTGTGGTACATCCATAATACAATAGAACACTACTCACTAATAAAAAGGAACAAACTATTGATACACACGACAACCTGGATGAATCTCAGAGGCATTATATTGAGTGAAAGAATCCAGTTTTAAAAGGTTAGATGCTATATGATTCCATTATGTGACAGTATTGAAAATATAAAACTGTAGTGATAGAAAGCGTATCAGTAGTCACCAGGAGTTAGGGATGAGGAGAGAGTGTGACTAAGGGATGACACAAGGGACTTTTTTGGGTTGATGAAACTGTTCTGTATCTTGATTGTGTGACTGGTTATATGTGCTTAAATTCATAAAATTGTACACTAAAAAAGGTCAATTTTACTGTATGATAATTTAAAAATTTTTTTAAAAAGCTGACTCTGATTTGAGTGCTTTGGCTCAGGAACAAGGTAGAATTCCTTTCATGGAAGTAACTCTCTCTTTTTTTTAATTAGATTTAAAGATATGTATTTATTTATTTACGTGGCTGTGCCACGTCTCAGTTGCGGCATGCAGGATCTAGTTGCCTGACCAGGGATTGAACCTGAGTCCCCTGCATTGGGAGTGTGGAGTCTTAACCACTAGACCACCGGGAAGTCCCTGAAGTAACTCTCTTATGGGGGGGGTGGTCCCGCTAGGCATAGTCCAGATCCCCCAAAATGGTTAGATGAAAATAAGAAAGTAGTTGGAATATGGCTTGGGAATAGGACCTTTCAGACACAGAAGCACAGAAAATGAGGGAGAGCCTTGCCAAGTAGTGGGAAGCCAGGGGCCCCAGAGGAAAGTTGGGCACTAGAAAATTCTCTTTTTGGGGATCTGCAGGGAACTTGGGTTATATTCTATCAAAGATGTTAAAGAAGTGAGGGAAGCTGAGCTGGATTACCTAAGGTTTGTCCTGACTCACTTCTTTTTTTTTTTTTTTTTTTTAAAGATAGGGAAGAGGCCTTTTTTTATTTTTTTATATTTTATTTTTTAAATTTTTTAAAATGTATTTACTTATTTATTTGGCTGCATTGGGTCTTTGTTGCTGTGCGTGGGCTTTCTCTAGTTGAGGTGAGCAGGGGCTATTCTTTGTGGCGGTGCGCGGGCTTCTCATTGCGGTGGCTTCTCTTGTTGCGGAGCACGGGCTCTAGGTGCGAGGACTTCAGTAGTTGTGGCATGCGGGCTCAGTAGTTGTGGCTCGGGGGCTCCAGAACGCAGGCCCAGTAGTTGTGGCGCACGGGCTTAGTTGCTCCACGGCATGTGGGATCTTCCCGGACCAGGGATCAAACCTGTGTCTCCTGCATTGGCAGGGGGATTCTCAACCACATCACCACCAGGGAAGTCCCTGACTCACTTCTGAATTTTCATGTTTCTGTGATATTTATATGCCCTTCGACTTTTTCTTTTAAATGTGTGCACATGTATCCCTGTGTGTGTATATTTTTATAAATAATTTTAAAAATGTAGATAAAAAGTATAAGAATAAAAATGTATGTTTAGTTAAAAAAAAAGGAGACATCTAAGTGATGAAAGTCTAATCCCTTTTGTCATATTAACTGCTGACACTTAATTTGATTTTAGCTTTATGAAAAATTCAGTACCCAATATTGATCACTGATTTTGTATATGCTGTGTACTTTCCACCCAACTGCTCATGCTGTTAACTGCAAACTATTGGATGTATTTCTCATCAGAACAGACAGTAAGAGGAAAGAGTCTGTTTCCCATTATCCATAACTGGACTCTTCACTTCGTAGTTACTGTTACTGATTTAAAATCCGCCTAGTCCTTTTCCATGAGGGGAGATGATACAGACTTGTGGGTGTAATGGGCTTGGAAGTCAGAAAGACCCGGGCTCCAGTCCTAGCTCCACCATTCAAGGTTCATTCGTTGTGAACCTTGGCCAAACTACACACTTTTTCTCAGCTGGGGCTTACTAGAGAGCCGTCACCTCACAGGATCCTTGCAAGGATTAAGTTCATATCAGCAGCATCCATCTACCCTCCAGGCTCATATCATCCTTCTCTATTACCACCCTATGACGGTTTACTGCCCAACTTACTGTTAACTTGAAAATACATTAAAAAATTATCATGGGGCTCAAAAGCCAAGTAGCAGTAATCCTAATAACATAAGTGCAGTTGAACTGCTGGCTGGCTGTAAGCAGCCTTCCACATTAGCTGCTATTCTGCCCTATTACCTTGGCTCGTTCAGAGTTGATAACCTTAAAGACTTCTAAAGACCTTAAAGTGTCTCTATGAGAGGATCAGAGGTAAATATACTTTTGTCGTCAAAAAGTGCCAAATATTTCCTTAGTGTGTTTAATTATTTTAATGCGTGGGTTGAGGTTCTGTCATGATCTGCAAAATATAGTGTACAGTCTTGACAGAATGAATCAGAAGAGACTACATGTGAAAATGTGCACTGCAGCCTGAATGTTCCCAACTGGGGCAGGGGTGTATTCAGTGAGAGGTGTGAATGAAGCATTCCCAGTTGACCTAGGGAGTAGATTCTAGAAGAGGGATTAAAGTTTCACTGTAGCAGACCACTAGTATGAATCAGATGAGCTCGGTTTTCTGGCTAGGAGAAATAAAATAAATGGGACTTGATACAACTATTGGTTTAATTCTCCACAAATCTTTGCATTACCGAACGGTACCTCTGCCTTTGGGGCTGCAAGTTGTGTTGTGATCGTAGTGGGAGTTCCATGTCTGTTTTGGGGGCCGATATGTGATGGGACAGGAATTGGTTTGCCTAGGGCTTGACCAGACTGGGAGTAAATGGTAATTGGAATCTAGACATGGCCTTTTGACACTACTCAGCCATGGTAAAAAAAGATCAAGAGGGATGCTATTGACAGATACCGAGGTAAGGAAATCGGTGGCAGACCAGAGAGTGTCCTGTCAGACCGGGGAGAAACTTATTAGTGTCATGTGAGGCGGTGCACTCACATCCAGGCAGGAAAGGCTAATGGTGGACCTAGGAGCTCAGGAATTGGGGGGCAGGTCTCAGTCCTAGCTGAGGTATCAGGCCAGGCGCTCAGGCCCAGGAGAACATAAAAGCTGCTCAAGTCCTAGAACTATGGTACACTTGGAAATTTGGTCAGAGGAGTAAGAATCTGATTCACCTGAGCTATTTGGGTAAGAGTTTCTCAGTTTTTCCAAAGTAAAGACGGGACTGTTCTTACTGTGTGGGGCAAGGCTAAGCTGGGAGTTAGGGCCTAATGGTGAGTGGAGGGTAAAGGAGATGCGCATAGGAATGGCGGGAGTTACAGGTCGTTCAGGAGACTTCTCTGATGTGAACATGTTTTCAGCTGCTTAAAAAAATTTTTTTTTAAAAGTAACGTTTATACCAACTCTGTTCAGGTCCAATAGCAACTCCCTACCTCTCCTGTTCCCACCCTTGAGTCTCACTTGCAGAGGCCATCACTTTCAATTCTTGAAACTCTTTTTTTTTTTGTACTTACCTTTATATTTCTAAATGACATGCTTATAATGCTATTTCTTGATTGTTTTTTTAATATTGGACATAATCTAGAGGCTTCACACTGGGGAAGAGCAGCATGCTTTTATATTCTCCAACCACCCTTTCCTCTTTCTCATCCCTAGACGCTTATCTTTTTCTAAGTAGTTGATTTTTTAAGTCAATTACATTTTTAACTATGTAAATTATATTTATTTGGTTATTATGACTTTATGTACCATGATTGCTCTTATTTCCTGTAAAACATTGTGTTTCCTGGAGTTATTTCATTTTTTTCATTTGTGTAGTAATCTCTATTCTCTGACAGAAGTGTAAAACTCATAATAATATAAACTCATCAGATTGTATGCCATTTTTCACTTTGGACACATCCCTCCAACTTTGCTTCATAGGCTGCTACATAGCTGTCTTGGGAATATTCTTCACCTTTTCCTATGTAAGATTCCTATTTCCTGGAACCTGAATCTTCCTTTGTTTTGGAGGCATGATGTTAGGTAGCTAACTGAGAAAGGCAACATGGGAGATAAAATATTTTGAGAGCCTTACATCCCTGAAAATTGTTCTTTTCCCCTTTCCTCTCATTTGATTCATGGTTGGCTAGATATGGAATTCTCGGTTGGAAGTCATTTTCCTTCAGAATTGAAGGCATTGCTTTATTGTCTTTCTAGTTTTCAGTATTGCTTCTGAGAACTATGATGCCATTCTGATCTCTGTTCTGTTGTATATAAACTGTTTTCCTTTCTAGAAACTTTTAGAATCTTTTTTTGGTGTTCTGAAATTTCAAGCTGAAGTGCTCTAAAGTAGGTTTTTATCAATCTTTATTCTGAAGTTTTAATAGGACCTTTCAATGTGAAACTCATGTCCTTCAGTTATGAGCAATCTTCATGTCTTTCTTCTTTGAAATTTTCTACTTTGTGTTTTTTCCATTCTCTCTTTTTTTTAAATGTATTTATTTAATTTATTTATTTTTGGCTGTGTTGGGTCTTCGTTGCTGCGCACAGGCTTTCTCTAGTTGCGGCGAGCGGGGGCTACTCTTGCAGTGCGCGGGCTTCTCATTGCGGTGGCTTCCCTTGTTGCGGAGCACAGGCTCTAGGCGCACGGGCTCAGTAGTTGTGGCGCACGGGCTCAGTAGTTGTGGCACACGGGCTCAGTAGTTGTGGCACACAGGCTCAGTAGTTGTGGCTCGCGGGCTCTAGAGTGCAGGCTCAGTAGTTGTGGTGCACGGGCTTAGTTGCTCCGCGGCATGTGGGATCTTCCCGGACCAGCGCTCGAACCCATGTCCCCTGCATTGGCAGGTGGATTCTTAACCACTGCGCCACCAGGGAAGCCCTCCATTCTCTTTTTAAAGTTCTTATTTTTCCGTTGTTGGGCCTCTTGGAATAATCCCCTCATTTCTTTCTTTTTTTTCCTCCTCTGTTGTGTTCTTTTTGTTCTGTTTCTTAGAAAATTTCAGTTCTTACTTCCCATCCTGCTTTTGAAGGTTTTTCCTTTAAGTTTATGCTGCCATGTTTCCATTTTCCACGATAACTTTATTTTTTGAATGTTGGAATGTTTCTTGTCTTCTTCTATTTTTCTAATGACTTAACTTTTTTTTCTGTTCTCTTCATGATCTTTTTTTCTTCAGAGTTCATTTTCTTCTGTTTCCTTTGCTCTTTAACTTTTATGTTAAAATTTCCTCATGTATATGTTGATCCTTGGCCAGTCTTTTATATGTAAGAGTGAGGTACTGAAACGTGAGTGGAGCTGTGTGTGGGCAAGTCTTGTTAACTAGCGGGAAGCTGGACATTTCGCTGGGGGACCCACAAATGTCAGTAGCTATGGGTCTTTTCTTTTGGGCCAATTTTCTCAGAGAAATCCTTCTATCTTCTGGCTGGATAGGTATATATAGAGAGATTGTGTTCTGGAACTAAGGGGAGAAGGTGTTTTTCTGGATGGGGGAGGTCTCATTGTTCCCAGGCAAAATTTCACTCAATCCCACAGCTTTTAGTAACATGCCTCACTCCCACTCACATTGGGGCCTCTCTGGTTCCACATCTCTGAATAGTAAGCCTTCAGGCATCTTTCTGGGGAGAAGCACCAGGCACGGGAGGGAACATCTGGTGTGTGTGTCGCTCCTGGCGTGTGTGCTACCCAGTATAGCTGGGGTTTCGATGGATACCTTTTAGAAACATATAACATCTTTATAAATTTACAGATGTAGTGGTTCTCTTTGAAAAACACAACTGCCTAGGAAGCTAATTCTTTGTAATTCCTGTTTCTGGGCTTTACATTTTCCTCCTTTGGTTTTTTTTTTTTTTCTTCAGAGCAAATTGGAGCTTTGGCAGATCAGCATATTGTCCACGTGGCGTGTGGCGAGTCCCACAGTCTGGCCCTCAGTGACCGGGGCCAGCTGTTTTCTTGGGGTGCAGGGAGCGATGGTCAGCTAGGACTCATGACTACTGAGGACTCTGTGGCAGTACCCAGGTAAGAATGTCAGTTGCTGTAAATATTATTTCCTGCTAGTTTCTTTGTTAGATTCCTTGGTTTGGGTTCTGCTTTCTTCTTTTGATTGCTGTTTCCTTTGTGTCACTGTCATGCCTTACACTGTTACAACACTTGTCACAAAAATTGTAATTATTTATAGAAGTGTCTGTCTCCAGTTAAAAAATGTGAGTTGTTCAGGAACTGTACTTTATTTATTCCAGTAGCCTAGTTGCTGGCAGAGTGTTTGGAACTCAATAATGTTTGAATTAAAAAAACACCTTTTCACATTGCTGGACTTTCTAAATTTTAACTTAAAGTTGCAAACCTAAAACAATTATTCAATGAGTCACTTTAAAATAGAATCACAAGGCTGACCTGGTACTCTAATAACAGGCCAAATTACCTTAAGCATTACCAACAGCTAAAATACCAAATATACAGAAGTTGTTTAACACAAAAGTACTAATACGATGGTTTTTAGTCCCTTAAGTATTTACTTAATTCTGAATCTTAGATGATTTGGCTAAATACGTAACAGATGCTTCACCACTAAGTAACTGTCTACAATATTGAAGTTACTTTCAGGTGGACGTTTTGGATGGGGGGGGTCTCTCTGTTTGTTGAGGGTTCTTAATGATCAAAGAGGCCACTGGTTTATTTCCTTCATTTAATTCCCGCTCCTTTATGCTGCAAATGTACAACATTCCTTGTATTGCAGTACTTGTCACATTCTTCGCAATTTTTAATTCAATAACTATTTTTAGTACAAAGCTGGGAGCTCTTGATGCCAGGAGACCTGGATCATTCATTTTAGCGTCGCCATTGCTAAGGGTGCTCCAGCACATGCATTGCTGAGTACAAGTGTGTTTATTAAGTGGCCTCTCCCCCCCCCGCCCAATTATTGTCCCTTTTAAAGGACAGTACATTCTTCTTCCTCTTCCTTTTTTGCCCTTCTTAGATTTTTGTCTCTTTAATCAAAAGCTGTTTTAGGGAAAAGAGGAACAGGAAGGTAAGAATGATTTGATTCCATTTCCTGATTTAGAACAGGTAATGTCTTGGATTCCTTACTTCCAAAAATTAATTTAATTTGGGGGGAAGAGGGAGAGTAGAAATTTTAAAAAGGGGGATGCTATATTTTAACGAAATTGTAATATTAAGGAAAAGATGTATAACATTAATGACAGAAGTATTTCATTCGTTGATGACCAAAGACTCAAGAAAAGCTGTTTAGGGGCATTTCATTTCTAAAAATGGAGTAATCTGTGTTAGAGTAGCAGTTTGTTATTATTTTTATTAGTCATGTCTAAATTTTGGATGACTTCTGAGGCTTTGGTTTGTGTATAATTTTATATTATAACTTAATTAAAGTAAATTCATTAATTCATACCTTAGTATTGTGGAAAGTAACATAGTTTTGAGGTCATACGGACTCAGATTCCAATACTGGCTCTATTACTTATTAGGTGAGTGACCTTGGGCAAATTGTTGAACTTATCTAGGCCTCGATTTCCTAACTTCAGAATGGAGTTACGTAGTACTGTGTACCTTTACAGAGTTATTAGGAGGATGGAGTAAGATGAGTAGGTAAAACACAGTATATGCTTGTGCATGTGTATCCCGTTTTCTCCACCTCAAGGGTATCATTTCTTATTGTTTGTCCTGTCCTTTTGACCTGCTTGCTCTCTGTAACTGTGATTGTGGAGGTTGTACTGAGGGTAATGGTGACCCATAAAGGGAGGGTTGTGGGGAATTTGAGTGGAAGCTGGCCAGGAAAAAGGGCTGTTGCTGTATAAGGTTCTGAAACACTGGGCCCCAAGGCAGTATTACATTTTCCAATTTTAAAAAATAGTGGGGTTCTACAAGCTGTTGATACATGCAGCAATTTGGACAAATGTCCAGGGAATTATTCTGAGTGAAAAAGAAGCCAATCCCAGAAGGCTACCTACTGTATCGTTCCATTTATGTAACATTCTCAAAATGACAAAATTGTGGAAATGGAGGGTAGATTAGTGGTTGCCAGGGGTTACGAATGGGGGAGGGGAGGAGTAGTTATAGAAGTACAACAAAAGGAATCCTTGTGGTGTTGGAACCATTGAGTATGGTGCTGGATACATGAGCCTGCACAGGTGACAAAAATACTACAAACTCAGAAATGAGTACAAATAAATCTGGGGAAATATTGGCCTGGCCAGAAAGTTCGTTTGGGTTTTCCTGTAACATCCTGTGGGAAAACCTGAATGAACTTTTTGGCTAACCCAAACATAAATGAGATTGGTAGGTTATATTAATGTCGGTATCTTTGTTATGATACTATACTGTAGTTTTGCAAAATGTCATCCCTGGGGGAAACTGGACAAAGTGTACAAGGGATCTCTGTATTATTTCTTACAACTGCATGTGAATCTACAATAAAAAATAGTTGGGTTCTATTTGGTACTGAATGCGTATGTGAACTCTATTTTATAAATTTTTTTAGATCCGAGAAAATAAACCATTAACAAAAGCAACATCTACCTCTCACTCTAAATAACCCCCTCCTCGCCTATTGGATGTCTGTCTTCTAAAATGCCCCTTCCCGAGAGTGTGCCCGTCTGACTCCTTTGTTCCTATGGCATACACTTAATGAAGAGGAAAATGGCAACTTGTGAATTACTAAAATAGGAAGCAGCAGATATTCTCAGGCTGTTCACCTCTGTTGGGCACTGCCAAGCATGAATTTTTTCTTTTAATTCTCACCACAACCCTGTGAATGGGTACTGTTCTTATCTCTGTCTTTGACATGAGCAAGCAGAGGAGCGGGATTTAAAAAGTTATCATATGGTCTTCCTCTTTATCATCCTAGGGAATCAGAGTTTTGGAGGCATTGCCCTGTTTAATTTTTTTAAATTATAGTAAAATACACATAACATAAAATTTACCATCTTAACCATTTAAGAGTGTACAGTTCAGTAGTGTTAAGTATATTCACATTGCTGTGTGACAATCTCCAGAACTTTTTTATCTTGCAGAAATTTAACTCTGTACTCATTAAATGACAACTCCCCATTTCTCCTCTCCCAGCCACTGGCAGGCACCGTTAGACTTTGATTTGTATGAATTTGACTAGTCTAGATATCTCACGTAAGTGGAATTATGGAGTATTTGTCTTTTTGTTACTGGCTTATTTCACTTAGCATAATGTCCAGGTTTCATCCATGTTGTAGCATGTGTCAGAGTTTTTGTTCTTAAAGGCTGATGAATATTCTGTTGTATACATATTCCAAATGTGTATACCACATTTGTTTTTCTAGTCATCTGTTGATGGATACTTGGGTTGCTGCCACCTTTTGGCCATTTTGAATAATGCTGCTATCAATGTGGGTGTACACATATCTCTTTGGTACCCAGCTTTCAGTTCTTTTGGATATATACCCAGAAGTGGGATTGCTGGTTCATGGCATTGCCCTCATTTGAAAGCCATTTAGATACTAGTCATGTTCTTAGGGATCTTTCTTCTGTAGTTTACTCCTTTTGTCCCTGAATTGGAGATGACAAGGTGGGAATTAACAGAGGGCTATGGTAATGGGTTTAGGTGCAGAATGGTTTTTTTTTTTTTTTTTTAAACAGTAGCTACCTAAGAGGCAGGAGGTTAGTGAAAGACTTAATAGAATTATATCATGTAAGATTATATGTTTGATTTTAAAAAGTCTTTTGTGAAAGATGTTACTTATTACAACTGTTTTATTTAGTTGGGAATATTTCCAATCATTGTGAATGCCCTTCTTAAGAGGAAAGTCTTTTCTGTTTTAGGTTAATACAAAAGCTGAACCAGCAGACAATATTACAAGTTTCCTGTGGCAACTGGCATTGCTTGGCTCTTGCAACTGGTAACGTACATCTATGCTAATGTTATGCTAATTTGAGAACCATTTCCCTTTGCATTTTTGTGTGATGTTATCTAACTGGATACCTTTAACTAACTAGTTAGGGTCTGTGCATTCCTGTTGGACAGCAGCAGTTCTCAGACAGCCTTTGTGTAGGTCATACTTTTCTCAGGGTTTGGATGATGAAGGAGGTGGTCATCATGGCTGCTCCCACTTTCTCTCGGGGGAAGGTGAGAAGGAGACAGTACGTCAGTCGTGTTCTTGAGCAGAAGATTGGTTTTTCTTAGCTACAGCTCACTATGGCGTTATATTCCACCATGAAGCTCCCAAATAAATGAAGAAGACGGAGTTAGAAAAACCTAAGCCAGCAAATAATGCTGTATTTTGTTAGGATAAATGTGAGGGGAAGTCAGCGCTAACACGTCCTGCTTGATTCTCTGTGGTGCCGTCCGGGTCATAGCTGGACCCCGTGAAGTCCTGGGTCTCTCATGGCCCTGGTGTGGTCAGAACTCGTTCACCTTGCTTAGTGGATCTAAGCCTGGTAATTGCCTATTCAAAACTGACTTGACTTAAACATTTACTTTTTTCTTTGCATAAATGTTAATAGCCTTGGAAGGGTGATAAGGCTCAGCTTATCTCTGTTGTCACGACAAGTGGGAGTTTCGGTTGCAGCGTGAAGTGTCTGCTCTCTTGCTCTTGTGGGGGTGTGTGTTGCGGTCGGAGGGCGCTGACGAGTGAGCCTCCCGGGCAGCCCTGTTGTTCTAACAAGGTTATTTTTGTGGATGGCACTTGTATCATTTCTGGTAATACCAGTTATCCTCTTCTTATTTCAGATGGCCAGTTCTTCACGTGGGGAAAGAACAGCCATGGGCAGCTGGGCCTGGGGAAGGAGTTCCCCTCCCAAGCCAGCCCGCAGAGGGTGAGGTCCCTGGAGGGGATCCCGCTGGCACAGGTGACTGCAGGAGGGGCCCACAGCTTTGCCCTGTCTCTCTCGGGAGCCGTATTTGGCTGGGGGATGAATAACGCGGGGCAGCTCGGGCTCAGTGATGAGAAAGGTAGGTGAAGTCTTCACGTGGACCTCTTAACCTCATTTGTTTAGTATGTGCTTCCTGAGGAGCTTGTGTGTGCTGGCCCCGTGTCAGGCCCTAAGGGTGCGGCAGGGACCAAAACAGATAATACCCTTGGCTTAGCGGAGATTCCCTGCTCATGGGCAGACGCAAACCACAAACCAGTAAGTATACAGGATGTCACAGGGTCTGAGAGGAGAGGTTCCCATTTCGTATAAAGTGGCCAGGGAGGGCCTCTCGGATAAGATGTTTGAGCAGAGCCCCGTAGGGAGTCAGGTCGGAGAGGAGACGTGAAGATAAGCTGGGCGGAGACTGCTGCAGTCAGAGGGAACAGGGCGTGCAGAAGCGCTGATGCAGGGGGATCCGTGGTGCGCTCAGGGCTGGGGTGAGCGGGAGGCGGGAAGAGTAGCAGCTCAGAGAGCTCGGGAGGCCCCGTTATGCATGGCCTGAAGGGCAGAGTGGGGATTTGGGCTTCTCTCCGTGAAATCAGGGAGGACACTGAGGTGCAGGTGCTGAGGAGAAGAGCGATCCAATTTCGCTTTGCCTAGAGTGGGTCCACGGGGGAGGCTGGAAACCCAGTTTGGAAGTGGTGGGAATAAAGATGGATTTGAATATATTTTGAAGGCGGGGCCAGTTGGTTTTGCTCATTGTTGGATGTGTCGTTTGAAATAAAGAGGAAAAGCTGGAAGGGTGAAGTCGCATTTATGAAATGAGGAAAGCTATGCGTGGGGAGTGGGGCGGAGCGGTGGGAAGAATTGGGGCGTGTAGGGAACCCAAGAGTTAAGTTTTAAATACGTTAAAAATGAGGCGTCTGTCAGACATCCAAGGGGAGGTTCAGGCAGGAAGCGGAAGGTGAGAGTCAGGAGTCCAGGGGGACCCAAAATTCAGGCTAAGACAGCTGTGTACATCTCAAAGGCAAATGGTAGTGACACTGTGGTATTTCTCTTATTCTAGATCGAGAGTCTCCTTGCCACGTGAAGCTCCTACGAACACAGAAAGTCGTCTACATCAGTTGCGGAGAAGAGCATACAGCAGTTCTCACAAAAGTAAGGGACTCGGAGTATTCCGGTTTGTTCCGCGGTGCTTTGGTGCTGGGTATGACACGAATGCTCATCGATCGTGGTCTGGTTGGTTGGATAGGGCCTTTTGGAGAGAGCAGTTGACAGTGTCTAAAAATAGTCCAGTGTTGTCTCCCTTCTCAGCAGCCGTCTGCATTCTCACTCTTCCGTCCCTCCACTGGTGGTCAGCCTCCAGGCACTCAAGAAGACGGACCCTCGCCCCATTCCAGTTGACACTAGCTCCCAGGCTAAATGCATATGACCAGTATCCCTACGAAAGCTCCCCAGTAACAAGGAGTTAGACATTAATTCAGCCATACTTCCCTGAAGACCTTTATTAAAAGTAGCACAAAAGTTTTTTTTTTTTTTTTTAATAAATGTATTTATTTATTTTATTTTTGGCTGCGTTGGGTCTTTGTTGCTGCGCGTGGGCGGGCTTTCTTTTAGTTGCAGTGAGCGGGGGCTACTCTTCATTGTGGTGCGCGGGCTTCTCATTGCGGTGGCTTCTCTTTGTTGCGGAGCGTGGGCTGTAGGCGCACAGGCTCCGTAGTTGTGGCGCACGGGCTTAGTTGCTCCGTGGCATGTGAGATCTTCCCGGACCAGGGCTCGAACCTGTGTCCCCTGCATTGGCAGGCGGATTCTTAACCACTGCGCCACCAAGGAAGTCCAACACAAAAGTATTTTTTTCTTCAAGTTGAGCCACAGTGAGATTTAAGAATTTTTTAAAATATGAGGGACTTCCTTGGTGGCGCAGTGGTTAAGAATCCGCCTGCCAATGCAGGGGACACGGGTTTGAGCCCTGGTCCGGGAAGATCCCACATGCCGCGGAGCAACTAAGCCCGTGCGCCACAACTACTGAGCCTGCGCTCTAGAGTCTGCGAGCCACAACTACTGAGCCCGTGCGCCACAACTACTGAAGCCCTGCGCGCCTAGAGCCTGTGCTCTGCAACAAGAGAAGCCACCGCAATGAGAAGCCTGTGCACCGAAATGAAGATTCAGTGCAGCCAAAAATAAATAATAAATAATAAATTAATTAATTAGTTTAAAAAAATATGAGGATAATACATTCAAATCAGTTATTATTAAGGGAAGCTAGTGGTGTTTAGGGTATGTCCTTCAACCTCCTGAGACTGATATCAGGGAAAAATACACCCTTTCAGAAAAGATTCTAGAATGCCACTGTGAGAGAGAAAATGCTAAGCTGGCCTGACCCTTTTGGCATTTTTTGGCATAAATTTGTTCTTAAAGTGATTTTTTTCTATTATGGAAGTAGTTCCTGTTCATTATGGACTAACTGTAAAATAAAGAAGGATTCTAACTCAAAAAGAATCACTGTTAATATTTTGGTGTTTTCAAAGCAGAAATAGAGACACAGACATAGAGAACAATCGTATGGATACCAAGGGGGAAGGGGGGGGGTGGGATGAATTGGGAGACTGGGATTGACAAATACACACTATTGATACTACGTATAAAATAGATAACTAATGAGAGCCTACTGTGTAGCACAGGGAACCGTACTCAGTGCTGTGTGGTGACCTAAATGAGAAGGAAATCCAAAAAAGAGGGGATATATGTATATGTATAGCTGATTGACTTTGCTGTATAGTATAAACTAACACAATATTGTAAAGCAACTGTACTCCAATAAAAAAAAAAAATATATATATATATTTTTTTGGTGTTAAAAAAATAGTTCAGTGTGTATATAACTTTCAAATATATACAGCAATATTCTGTGTTCCTTTAAAACAAGCCATTTAAATGTATGTAAAAAAGAAAGAACAATGTAATTAATGTTTTAAAATTACCTATTTCTTTTGCTTCTAAAACAGTTACATCTAGAGAGAATGAGAAGGTATTTTCATGTCGAACAAATACTATTATAGATTCACTTTAATAAAATGCCTTAGCATTTGTTCAAGTACAGCTGCTAAAAAGATCTTACTTTCCAAGGAATCTGTGGAGCATTTAATTTCTTACATACAAATGATCATGCAAAATCATCTCATTTCACCTATCTTTTTCTTCTTTTTTTGTTTTCCTTCTTATTAACACATCGTTGTACTTTTAAACAACTTTCAGAATTTATAGATGGCACACATTCCCTTGAGCAGTACTGTCTTTATTCCATAAAGGTGTAGTCTTAAGTTCTTTTTAAATTACTTTTCCATTTAATCAACGTGCCAAAGAAGTGATTTGGCTAAGTACCAAGCGAGCGTAGCGGCGTTCTTATACAGACGGTTGTGATACGCATTTTGTATACAGAGGCTAAAGGAGTGTACGCAGACTCAGAGACACAGTGCAGTCATGTGCTATTTGCTCCTTGTTAGAGTGGAGGTGTGTTTACCTTTGGTGCTGGTTCCTGTGGGCAACTTGGACATGATTCCATGAATGATGAGGTTAATCCCAGAAGAGTCCTGGAGCTGATGGGCAGTGAAGTCACTCAGATTGCCTGTGGCAGGTGAGTGCTCCTAAGAGCTTCCCCATAGCTGTTAAGACCCAGAAATGGATCTTGTCTTTATAGTGATGGAGAATGTGGTTAGACCCAGCCACCATCATTTTAAGAAATCTTAACTGCACGCACCCCTATGGTGAAAGCTTGGAGAGAGTCCGATCTGAGCAGGGTGTGGCGAGGAAGGGTTTTAGAGAAGCAGAGCCGCCTGGGGCCAGTATGCTTCTTCGGGGTAAAGAATAGCGCGATGTGTGGGAGACATGAAGAAAGGAAAGTGAGAGAGCCTCAAAGAATGTCTTGGAAATTTTGCTGGTCCACCCCGCCTCTTCCCACTCATCCCAGATGCAGCAGGCCTTCAGCTCTTTCCGAGTCTTGCCATCATCCCGATGACTTAGATTATCAGAGAAGGATGCTGTTACGAAGAGCCAGCACTGCAGAAACAGGCACATGTGAACACAAGGGGCACCCCTAGGAATTGCAGTGCTCCCATGTGGAAGTGAAAAGTCAGAGTGTGTATTCATCTGTATCAGAAACAATGCTGATGGGTTAATTTACATTATTTTCCCCCAGACAGCACACCCTAGCCTTTGTGCCTTCTTCTGGACTCATCTATGCGTTTGGTTGTGGAGCAAGAGGTCAATTAGGAACTGGACACACTTGTAATGTCAAGTGCCCATCTCCTGTGAAAGGTTACTGGGCCGCCCATAGTGGCCAGCTTTCAGCCAGAGCTGGTAAGAGTGATTTTTATTAGAATTTAATGGTATTTTAAACGCTAAAAACAATTGTTTATAGAACACGTATTTATTTTTTACCTTGAGGTCTTTTGGAAGGAATGAATGTGAGATATTTTAA
The DNA here is from genome assembly GCF_028564815.1 of Eubalaena glacialis. Classification (NCBI taxonomy): domain Eukaryota; kingdom Metazoa; phylum Chordata; class Mammalia; order Artiodactyla; family Balaenidae; genus Eubalaena; species Eubalaena glacialis. Next base: position 146,618,343 of record NC_083720.1, on the reverse strand, counting down.
CGTCAATCAACAAGTATTTGAGTACTCACTATGCATGAGGCTCTATAGTTGAGATCGTAGAGAATAAAGCAAAACGTGTAATTTTGGCCCTAAGGACCGTGGTGGTGGTGTATACGTTTTATTTATTATTGTTGCTGATAATGAAAGTTCACGTTTACTGAATGCTTAACCAAGTTCCATAACCATGCAGAGCACTGAAAACAATCTTAAGAACTAGTGGTTATTATTCCCATGTTGGAGATGAGGAAACTGAGTCTTAAGGAGGTTAAGTAACTTGCCCGAGATGATACAGATTCGGGGAACAGGATTTAAAACCAGGTCTGCCTCATTCTGAAGCCTGTGTTCTTTTTTTTTTAATTTTTAAAAATGTTATACAGTTTTTAAAGATTACACTCCATTTACAGGTACTACAAAATATTGGCTATATTCCCCATGTTGTACAACACATCCTTGTAGCCTATCTTATACCCAGTAGTTTGTACCTCCCACGCCCCAACCCTATATTGCCCACCCTAGTTCGAACGAACCACTAGTTCGTTCTCTGTATCTGTGTGTCTTAAAGCCTGTGCTCTTAATGCTTGTACTGTGTTACCTTTCCTTTATGATTGCTATTTTGGTCAAAACATGACATGATTTCTTTTCATGCCATTTTTTCCTTCTCTTCAAAAATAGTTGAATTTTGTTCCATTTAGTTTCAAAATAGTTCCATTTCATTAGAAATCAAAATAAGGCAGTCACTCAGTAAGAGTGACTTGAAATAATAAATCCAGAAGCTTAAATGCAGCTGGAGAGTCATTAGAAAGAAGTGTGATTTAATAATTAATTAATTTTGATTTTGAAGACTATAAAATGACACTTCTGGCTTGATCAGAATTTTATTTTAACAATAACAATCATAAGTTCCCTGCTGGATTATAAGAAACTTAAGTACAGGGATGGAGTCTTTTCCTCTTTATAAACCTGGCATATAGCACAGGGCCTGGCACAAACTTCTCACTCAGTAAATATTTATGGAAGGAACATATGAGCATCTAAAAATGTAGTGGAACTTAAACTGTAAAATAAACAAGATTTTGTTTAGGTGATGTTCCCCAAAGTGAAAGAATGGCTTGGTGTCCTCTTCTCTGTCATTTGTAGATTTCTTTTTCTCTAAGGCATTGTACGCATGTTAGGAATGCATATATTTAAGAAATACCACCAATGTAAAAAACTCAAACATTTTATGGGTTAATTTGAAACCACAAAGTTTTTGAAGTTTAATTACCACATAACTTATGTGATCATAAATCTGTGCTTGGATGTCTGCCTAAGTAGGTAAATTTCAATTTGTTATGTAAATGCTGTGGTTTTAGGAACCTTCCTGGTAATGTGGGAGCACAGAGGAAGGCATCAAGGAGTATTCCGGTTAGAGGAAGTCTGAGCTGTGTCTTAAAGGATGATTTGGAGTTAGCCAGGTAGAGGGCTGTGAGTGGGTGGGCGGTGGTGAGTACCGTGGAATCGCACATTCCAGGAGTACCTTTCCAGTTACGCTCTAGGAGGCGCCGTTTATGGAGAATGCGGTGTGCACTGGGGGAGGCAGAGGAAGAGGCGTGGAGGTAGGAGGTAGTGTGGTGTATGAGAAGTAAAAGCAAGGTGGTGGAAGGGGTGTGTCAGCACGGGCGCAGTATGATGAGAGGCAGAGCGGGTGGTAGGATGTGGAGGTCCTTCGGAGGCAAGCTGCGTCCTGAAGGGGCTGCAGACCACCACACTCAGGTGCCAAATGATTTCTTAGCAGATGTTACGGTTTATGGTAGTGACTGTTTTAAACGTCAGGGCAGTGGCATGACAGAGTTAGGATGAAAAACAGAAACGAGGTCAGGACTAGCTGGCAGTGGGAGGGAGGGAGGGAGGGAGGGTCAGAGTGGAAGATACAGTTTTATATGTTTAGTTTTAACTGAAGTAGAAACAGTCCTGGGAAGAGAGCCCGGAGAGGAGGTTTCTTACTTCTCGGACATAATTAAATGGATAGGAAACCATTCTGAAGCATATTTTGGAATATTAGAAAAGGGGATCAAGGAAAAACGTTAATTGTTGAAAACTATGCTCTTGAAAATTTTTTTGACAGATCGCTTTAAATATCATATTGTTAAGCAGATCTTCTCTGGAGGAGACCAGACTTTCGTACTTTGCTCCAAATATGAGGTAACGTTTTCTTTTGACTATTATTTTTGGGGTGGAATAAGGGTGAACCAATATTTATTTTGATAAATAATTACATGAGAGCAATGTTACTTTTTGTTTCTACCAATTTTATTATATTAAAATAAGCCAACTAAACCGTGAGGTAATCTCCATTTTGCTTCCTTGAAGTGCCCATAGTTTTCTTGGTATTTTAATCACAGAGTTCTAATTTATAATTGAAAATTATTTATTTATATCTGGATTTGTCCCACAAGAGATTTAAGGAGGCCTTAGAGAGTTCATACTTACTTTGGGATTATTTGACTTTCCATTCTTTCCTTCCCAGTTAAGTAGCCACAAATGCTGGGTATTTGAGAACTCTCTGGGTTTGTTTGATGTGATTGAGCCTACAGGAAGTATAAGAGATGCCACAGTATTCAGCTCTCCTTTGTTATTGATCATCTGCTCGTAGCACCACACTAAAATTTCCCTCTGGTTGTCTCCTGCATCACTGTGGTGGGTGAGTCAGGAAGAATGACATTCTTTCAGGGGTGGAGGTCGAAGAGAACGTGGGCCAGGTATCTGTGACAGGGCTTGAATTCATCCCCCTCTTCTGGACGAGAGATACCAGTGTGAAATCGGCAGCACAGACTTGTTTTCTGCCTTCCACCGCCTCCCCTGCTCCTAGGCTTCCTCTCCTCTCTCCCTCCCCACCCCTCTCCTCCCCTGTCCACACAAGCACTTAGGGAGGACCAACCATAGGTAGTGCATTGATCCTTATCTCCCCTGGAGGAGCAGGGAAGGGCCCTCGGTGATGACAAAGGAATCAGAATAGGTTGGAAAGAAAATGAGGGTCTGTGGACACAAGGGGCCTTGTCGCTGCTGGAAACTCTCTGCCTTACTCTGATACTTCGCCATCTTTCAATACGCGATGTTCTTGCCTTCTGGTCAGTATCATTCTAGGACTTTGGTATTAAAGGTTGCGGTGGAGTCTAAGGCTGCAGGTTGGACAGCTGAAACTGACAATTGGATATTTTCCAGGTCAGGATCCTGGAGAAAGTTCTGTTGAGTGCGGCCATCTGGGGTGATTTGGAACTGTTGCTTTAGACCTATTTTAGGACCAGCTTCAGTGCTTCACAGAGAAACCTGGAGAAAAGCTGAGACTATTCTTTGTTCCTTTAAGATGCTAATAAAGCAGAATATGAAAAGCCCTGAATCTCTGCAGGATAATAACTTTGTGTCCACCAGTAGTAGAGTTTGAAGTATTCATTTCCCTATGAAACTGGCTTGATTAACCAACTTCAATTTTCCTGTGAAATTCAGCATAAAACTTTGTTTCATTTCTTCTGTAAATATGGTATCTGATATTTGTAGTTGGCTTTTAAATTTACTGTAATTAACCCTGTTGGGACTGGAGAACAAAACGTTGATGAGAAGGAAGTGAAAGTAGCATATTGTTGGAGAAATTAAATTTTCCAGGTTAAATTTTAAACAACTGTAAGAGTTGTATGCATTAAAAATGGAAGATAACGAAGAAAAAAGAAACTAAAAATAGAATATGACTTAGAAAAGTATTGTTTGTTTGTTTGTTTGATTTTGAAGTATAATTAACCTACAACACTATTTTAGTTCCTGGTACACAACATAGTGATTTGCTATTTCTATAATTTCAAAATGGTCACCACAAGAAGTCTAGTTACCATCTGTCACCGTACAAAGATATTACATAATTATTGACTAAGACCTAGGAGTCTTAAAAAGATGCTGATGTCTCTAGAGATTCTGATTTAACTGGTCTAGAGTGTGACTTGGCTGTTGGGAGTTTTGAAAGCTCTGGTGATCCAAAGTGCAGCCATAGTTAGGAAACACCGACCTAGACCAATTTTTTCTTTTGGGGCTGTATGTAATTCTAAAGTATGGAAAATCGACGCTTTTTCTTGAGTCTTTATGTGATTCTGAGGTTGTACTGCATCCAAGGCATCTGTGGTTTATTGGACTTGCAATGAAGACTGACAGAATAGTTCTATGTTTATATTTTATTGTAAGTATGTGTTAGTGTCTGTGTTCAGCTACCCCTTTGAATGGGGGAAGTAATTAAAATTTACATAATGACAGTGGGTTGCAAGACCATGGTGGAGAGGCAGTCTTGTTTGTGTGTTCTCAAGTGTCTGCTTTGTCTTATAGGTTTTCTCTATGTAATTCAAGACAGCTTTTGTTCTCTCAATAGATGTCTGTGGTCATTTTGGTAAAATAATTATCAAGAACAGATGATCATAAACTTTGACGAGCATCTCTGATTTGTTACATGCCCTTCTTCTTTCCTCTTATAATGATATCTAAACTCATAACTCTGAGAAAATAACCAAGAAAATTTACTCAGAAAGTTGTGTTTTTATGTGCAGGTACAAAGGAGAAAAAAAATGATCATCTGGTTAACGCTTTAATATTACTTTTTTCCCTCCTTTTTAGTGACAAGTACAGGAGGCATAAAGCACTTTCAACTTTTTCTTAGTTCTAGATCACGGACAGGATTTGGGGAAAATAAGTTGAAAAAGAGCAATTTTAGGAAATAGAAGTGCTTATATTATTATTTTTTAATCTCACTGAAGAAAGGACGTACAGTACAGTGCTGGGCAGCATTTGGGATTTTCAAGGCCATTATTGACATGTCCTTTTTGTTACCTTTCTTATAAATTTATAGCTCTATACTTTGAGCAAGACATTAAGAGGCATTAAGTTTTCATGGATGATTTGCAATACAGGTTGTCACTGAACTCTGACTTTTTATAATACATTTTGTTGGAGTTTGGTCGACAGTTATGGTAAATGATGAGTAATTTATAAGCCTTGATGTTACGGTGATTCAAAGCAGAGCGGGAAAGAAGCCTGAAGAAGTCATATTGGTTTGGTGTCTCTGGGGAGTGTGCTGAAGGGCCGTCCCAACTTCAGAGCTCCCCATGGGATTGGCTGAGGCCTCTGCAGTTCAGCTTCTCCTTCGGCCCAATCCTGCCTCCTTCATCCCTAAGGAAACGTGGTTCTAAAGCAACCCCCGCCCCTGAACATAAATCTCAGGCTCAGAGTCTGTTTCCCCGAGGAATCTTACAGGTTTAAATCCTGCTGGAGGCAAGGGGACTGACTGGGTCCTGGTACCACGCTTCCACCAGCTGCTGGGTGGGAAAGGACCGAAGCACTAGCCCAGGGCAGCACAGCTGGTAGCCCTCAGGAGTGTACTCTCTCAGCAGCTTGGGGAGTGAGCGCCTCCATTCTGAAGGGTGGGAGGATCTGGCAGTGCACGCCAGCTCCTGTATGTAAGTGAAACACAAAGTGGGGAACATATGGGGAGAGGGAGATGAGAAAAGATCCATGCTATTACATAGTTTCTCTTTTTTATTGTTATATTTAATCCTTCAGAATTCTTCTCCTGCTGTTGACTTCAGGATGATGAACCAAGCACATTACACCAGTTTAATAAATGATGAAACCATAGCAGTTTGGAGACAAAAACTCTCAGAACACAACAATGCAAATACAATCAAGTATGTGGTTGCTTGTTTTCATTTTTTTTCCAAGTGTGTTGGAACTTCCTAGCTTAGTGATTTTCCTTACTTCCATATTGAGGTTGTGAATATAAATGGAGTTTTACATTTTAGGGAGTCATTTTTTGGGCACATGTTATTCAGGATTTGGTGCCCTTAGACCCAAATAACATAATAGGTTGTTCCCCCATTTTCTCACAGAATGTATTCCTCAGCCTCCCTTGTTTGGATCTTAATCCTGACTGATGAAGGCCTGGGTTGGCCTTGCTGCTAAGAAAACTCAGTGTTATTGTTTAACTCCAAGAGTTTCTTCATATGCATAGTCCAAAGCATCCGAAATCTAAGCTTATTTTACCTAATCTGAGTAATTTAGCATTTTCACATTCAAAATGATCAGTTGAGATAGTAATTCGGCGTCAAGTAGAGAAAAAAGTACAGTTAAAGGACTGAGGCCTTTCAGCAAGTTTATTTCATTCTTAAAAGAGAATTTTTTTTTTTTTTTTTTTTTTACATTTTTACACATTTTATTGGCTTTCCTCAGCTTTTCCATTTTTCTGCAGAGTCTAATTCTTGGGAATGAATGAATCAGGCTGAATATTAGGTGGTGACGGTTCCCAGAAATGTGTGTAAAGCATCTTGCTTTATGATAGAGATTGTAGTGGAACAAATGTCCAGGGCCCTAAACTTTGGGCACACCAGGTGGCAGCTTTTTGAGTGGAGGGTCATTGGGAATGCCCTAGAGCACCTCCGTGGCGGTCCTCCGGATCCCTCTAGCTTTGGGTGGTTCTGCTGGGACGCTCAGGCTGGAAGGTGGCAGGGAAGGGGCTGGGGGACTAGACTCACCGTGGGAGGGGTGGGGGGACTGAGACCTCCTTGGCTGGGACCTTGGCACTTTACTAATTCTTAGTTTTCTTATTTACAAAAGGACAGGATGCAAGAAATGGTCTCTAAAGATCTTTCCCGACCCGGATTCTCTGATTAATAGAAGTTGCTGTGATCCCCTCCTCAACCGTATATTTGTTTTATTCCTTCCCTTTTCCTTATATTAAATAAGAGAGTCCGGGGTTCCTGACTGCAGTTTGACCCTGGGTCCTGAGAAACTAGCGGTTTCCTCAGAAACTATGTAATCTAGGTAACAGGAATAAACACTTATTTCACTTACTTTTAGTTTCTTTCTCAGATGGGTAACAAAATAGAAGGAAGTACTTGTTTGGTTATTAATTCGCAAAGATACTTTCTGTGCTTGGTAAAAAGCAGCTCAGCTTCTCTGTTTTTGGTTTTATTTCGCGTTCACTTTTGGAGGTGAGGTGGGGAGTGTCTCAGATGATCGGTGGGAAAAGAACGTTCAAGATCATTATTCTTAGGCCCAAGAGTTTTCTTTTGGTAGCTTTGATGCTGTCTTTTTATTTTAACATGACTTAGGGAAAACTTACGCTCTTGTCCATCTTGAGACATGACACAGTGTTTCTCTAAAGCAATGTACGTTTTCCAAGGCTTCACCTGGGTAAGAAAAAGCGGCTATTAATGAAACCCTGGAATAGAGGACTAAACCTGTTGTTAATGCTTAAACAACCATTTATTTGTAATTATTAAAGGCTTCCCTCCCTTTTTCTTTCTGAGCAGCGGTGTCATTCAGATATTATCTTCTGCAGCCTGTTGGAATGGAAGTTTTCTTGAGAAAAAGTAAGTGATTTAGAGTCTTAAAAAAAAAACCCACGTGTGATGCAAATACTTACTCAGCAAAGGCCATGAAAGACTACTATTCTCTTTTAATTAATTAATTAATTAATTTATTTATGGCTGTGTTGGGTCTTCGTTTCTGTGCGAGGGCTTTCTCTAGTTGCGGCAAGCGGGGGCCACTCTTCATCGCAATGCGCGGGCCTCTCACTATCGCGGCCTCTCTTGTTGCGGAGCACAGGCTCCAGACGCGCAGGCTCAGTAGTTGTGGCTCACGGGCCCAGTTGCTCCGCAGCATGTGGGATCCTCCCAGACCAGGGCTCGAACCCGTGTCCCCTGCATTGGCAGGCAGATTCTCAACCACCAGGGAAGCCCCTAGACTTCTGTTCTCTTTGATGGTGGTTGGCCTTAATTCAGTGGATAAGCCAGTGATTTGCACAGAAATTGGAACGCCCAATGATGATGAGTGAGAAGACCTCAGGAAGAGCGATGCTGATTCATGCCTGGTTGGAAGAGAAGCAGGTTACCAAAGAGAGAGACGGCATCTCAGAAAGAGTTGGTGTAGTCAAAAGTAAGATTTTTCAGGGCATTCCAAAATGTTAATCGTATTGATTCTTAAATTCTTAATTCTTTAAATAATCTCCTTGGTTTCTTTGGTTTGCTTTCCCATAGTTTTTTCTTTTCTCAAAAAGAGTGAATTTAGGGAAAAAGTTCCAAGGAGGCTTCAGGGACTCCTTGGACTCAGGGCCAGTCCAGCCCACCAGGAAATTACATTTGGCCTGAACTCCCAGGTTGTAAATAATGTTTCTTGGCTGGGCCTTATCCCTTCTGCAAATATCCTCCTCAGGAACTTGCTGCAGCAGAAGGGTCTTGTCATAGGTTTTGATCTTTGGTGATCCCAAGTCCTGACCATCTTTCTATCCTTTTCCTGCCAGTGGCAAGGCTAATGAAATCCCATAAAGACTTAGACTTCAGTTCTGTGTGTGAATCTCATCTCCCACTCCATCCCTGCCCCAAATTCTGTCCCAAACTGGGTTGCAAGAGATTGCTTCAGAAACTCTGTTCAGTTACAGTTAAAGATTGCATAAAGTCATTTACTTGTGTCATTAGGGCAACTGAAATGAGCTCATCCAGTTCATTTCAGAGTCAATACTTAGGCTTTTCCTCCAGGGAAAAATATTCTGTATTGTGCTAATGTTGGTCTTTTAGAATAGTGGTTCTCAACCAGGCTGATTTGCTTCCCAGGGGACATTCAGCAATCTCTAGTGACATTTTTTGGTTGTTACAGTGGTGGAGAATATACTACTGGCATCTAGTGGGCAAAGGCCAGAGATGCTGCTAAGCATCTCACAATTCCACCCACCCAGAAAAGAATTATCCGACCCCCAAAATCAATAGTCCCAAGGTTGAAAAATCTTATTCTAGAAGGACAGCTTTTATGAAAGTTGGGAATGGCTCTTGGCTGGATTTCTTAGGCTATCCATCCTTAGTATCATGGATTCTGTAGATTTGTGGGTAAAACCTTTTTTTTTAAATGGACTTTGGTGCTATTTCTGGAGTTCTGCTCCTCCTGCTTTATGTAAAATACATCGTAGTAAACCAGTGAAAATGAAGATCCAGTTTGACAAAGCATAAATACATGTAGATAAAATATTTTGTTTTTTCTTAACAGCATAGCAGAAGGTACTTCTAAGCATATGGAAGGTTACCTACGGGACATTGGAGTTAATTTCTATGTTTTGGGCAAATTTATTTTTAGAACGGCAGTAACAAAAGATCCAACAAACAAAGTCTAAGTAGCTCCTCTTGTTTGACCACTTAGGTTCCAATACATATAATTATGGTTTTTTTCAAATGTTAGAAACTCTACTTATTTTTTATAGATTAAAACAGTGATGTTAGATGGTATTAAAACTATCTGAATGTGTCTGTTACGCATAAACAAAAGGCTATTTTGCAAATAGATAGTTCTTTTGTAATTAGCAGATGTGGTATGTTCAAGAGTGGGAATTTAAAAGAGACGTTCTCCAAGTCTCTAAAAAACTAAGACTTTATTTAAGGTTAGAAAAATGATTAGTTGCTCGGAAGTCAAAAACAGTAGCAGTGAAATTAGTCCTTGAGTGAATGTAATCGTATCCCTTGTGTTAACTGAGCGAGGCATTAACTTTGCATTTATTGTAGATCTGATTTTTTAAAAACTACTTGCTTTAAACTTGGCATTTGTTGATGAGTGGGCCAGTTTGCACAAGGGATGTTTTTTGCACCTAGGCATAGCATCTACGTCTACTTCAGTGTACCACAATGACAGAAAGAGTCAAAAATACAAAAGTCAATCAGGAAAATAACACTGTGCATATAAATTTCAAGACAGCCTCAAAATGAAATGATGATCCTTGTACTTTGACTTGAAGGAAAAAAAATTTTTTTTAATTAATTAATTTATTTTTGTCTGCGTTGGGTCTTCGTTGCTGGGCGTGGGCTTCCTCTAGCTGTGGCGAGCAGGGGCTACTCCTCACTGTGGTGCACGGGCTTCTCACTGCGGTGGCTTCTCGTTGCGGAGCACAGGCTCTAGGCACGCGGGCTTCAGTAGTTGTGGCACATGGGCTCAGTAGTTGTGGCTCGCGGGCTCTAGAGCGCAGGCTCAGTAGTTGCGGCGCACGGGCTTAGTTGCTCCGCGGCATGTGGGATCCTCCTGGACCAGGGCTCGAACCCGTGTCCCCTGCATTGGCAGGTGGATTCTTAACCACTGCGCCACCAGGGAAGCCCAAGACTTGAAAATTTTAAGATCATCTTGAAAAAGGGATTCTAGAGAGATTTATTCTGTCGGGTGTCCCCAAAGTTAATGTTTTTGTGCATCTGGTCAGCCAGGTCAGATTTAAATCTGATCATCTGATCAGTATGTAGAGTAAGTATTTTGTTGACAGCTTTATAATTCCTACCTATCAGAGTGTTTGCTTTGTTTTTCTTTTATTACGTATTTTTTTAAAATTAATTTTTATTGGAGTATAGTTGCTTTACAATGTTGTGTTAGTTTCTACTGTACGGCAAGATGAACCAGCTTTACATATACATATATCCCCTCTCTTTTGGATTTCCTTCCCATTTAGGTCACCACAGTGCATTAAGTAGAGTTCCCTGTGCTATACATATTTTTTGTTTTTGTTTGTTTAGAATTGATGAGCATTTTAAAACAAGTCCCAAAATCCCTGGGATTGACCTGAACTCAACTAGAGTGTTATTTGAGAAGTTAATGAACTCTCAGCACTCCATGATTCTAGAACAGGTATGTTTTTTTACTTTTACAAAGTGCGTGCTTAAAAATGCATTTTTGCATTGAAATAAGTTGACTTTCAAGAGAAAAAGAAAGAGTAGGATGAAAAGGCAGAAGTCTTGTATAAATCATAACTCTGTAAAATATTCACTTTGGGAATTTGACCTACCTTTAACTTTCTCTCTGGCTTAAGTTTTTCTAAGGAAATGCTCCCCCAGAGTGTAAGGTCTGCATGGGCACAGATCTTTGGCTTTTCTTTTCACTGATGTATCCTGAGCGCCCAGACCAGTGCCTGGCTCATAGAGGGTCTTGAGTACATACTGAATGAATGAGAGTTGAGAGTCTCTCAAATAGTTTATGAATTTAGAGATCAGGTAACTAGATCTCAGGTGTGTTTGAATTTCTCAATACTCTTTTCTCTCATGCAGATCTTAAATAGCTTTGAAAGTTGCCTGATTCCTCAGTTGTCAAGTTCACCACCAGATGTTGAAGCAATGAGAATCTACTTAATACTACCCGAGTTTCCCCTGCTCCAGGATTCTAAGTATTACATAACGTTGACTATTCCCCTGGCTATGGCCATTCTGCGGCTGGATACAAACCCCAGCAAAGTCTTAGGTGATTTGCTACACTGAATACCAGAGGTTTTGTGCTTTTTATTTTATTCGTGTGACCATTGGCTCCTGGTGGATTGACATGCAAGAATCTATTTGTTGCCATTCAATATCCTTAACACTTAAACTTTTCTTTCTTTGCTGTTAATTTCTAATTTGCAGTTTAAACAAATTGAACCATTATTTAGGTTATTTGAAATGATTTACACCAAACTAATCTTGATTTTTAAATATTCACAAAGTTAGATTATTAGACTTTATTTTTTTCTCCTCCTACACTTGCTAGTGGCTAATAGTGCCTCAGAATTAGTGTCTGTCTGTTGTTTTTTCTCTTATACCTAATTTAGGGGGTGGGAGTGAAATGAACAGTTGTGGTGTGATACACAGGTCTCCAGAAAAGGAGAGGAAGAAAATGACCTTAATGGAGACTTACCAAATGTTTGTTTTGTTTTTCTTTTTTAGGACAGTTGAGTCCACACTGATTTTTGCAGGCTACGGACACTTTGCTGAGAATAAGAACCTTCCGTTCCTCAGTGAATTGGAGAGTGTCTCTCATGGGAGTAGAGCCTGAGATGTTTTTATTAATCAAATGCAGAACGGCTGTCACCTGGCTTTTTCCTTTTATTTTATTTTGTCCTGGTAACTTCTTTTTAGGTGTTCACTGCAGCTCAGTAACTGCTGCGTTCCGTAAGGACTAGGACGTTACTTGAGTGTGGTCTCCCCGTGAGTAGAGAGACCTGTGTGGCTCAGGAGGGAATACTGGCTTTTCCACGTTGCTTCCACCTTTTGTAGAAGGTGGAACCGTTCTACAGATAATCATGAAAGCATTAGTAAGATGTTAGTCCTTAATTTTTTTTAAGCTCAAAAGCCCTTTGGGGCATATTTTCTCAGGTGTTCTAATAGACTGTGAGGTAGAGATAGCAATCTTTGAAAGGAATATTACCTGACTTTTAAAAGTTTGGGGTTTTTTTTTTACAGGACTTAGGTGGTGGCTGAGAAGAGGGCTAAAAGGATGAGGATATGTGAATGCTCCTGCCCGAAATATGTGCCGGAGCATCTTGTCCACATGTTCCCTTGGAACTGAACTTTTAGATTAGCCTTCTGGATGAGTCCTTGAGGAAAAAATCAGATAAAGCTTTATAACAGAGCTCCAGGATTCTCGTACAGCTGCCACTGTCTCCAGAAATGCTTTAATGGATTTTTTTTTTTAATATTTATTTATTTATTTGGCTGCACTGGCTGTTAGTTGCGACACGTGGGATCTTTTTTTTTTTTTTTAATTTTATTTATTTATTTATGGCTGCGTTGGATCTTCGTTTCTGTGCGAGGGCTTTCTCCAGTTGCGGCAAGTGGGGGCCACTCTTCATTGCGGTGCGCGGGCCTCTCACTCTCGCGGCCTCTCTTGTTGCGGAGCACAGGCTCCAGACGCGCAGGCTCAGTAATTGTGGCTCACGGGCCCAGCCGCTCCGCGGCATGTGGGATCCTCCCAGACCAGGGCTCGAACCCGTGTCCCCTGCACTGGCAGGCAGACTCCCAACCACTGCGCCACCAGGGAAGCCCTAATGGATTCTTTTTAAAGTTAGTTTTGGGAAGCTGTATTTTAGACTAATGCTTATCTTCTAGCTGGAGCAGTTTTTAGCTAGTAGGCAGAAGACATCAATACTTGATGAAGGTCACATGTTGAAATATGTCTTTCCTTTCTTTCTAAAGATAACTGGTGGTCTCAGGTATGCCCGAAATACTTCACGAAGCTGGTAAACCTCTATAAAGGTGCAGTCGTTTATCTACTGAGAGGAAGAAAGACATTCTTAATTCCTGTACTGTTTAACAATTATGTTACAGCAGCGCTCAAGCTCTTGGAGAAGTTATACAAGGTGAGCATAGAGAAGAGCCAGAGGGGGTAGGGATGAAGAGATAGTAGGGTAAAATGATCTACCGAGATGTTCTATGGGAAGCCATTTACCAGTTGCCTGGGTCTTAGTTGTCCTTGTTTTGTTCTTCATCAGGTAAATCTTAAAGTGACGCATGTGGAATATGATACATTTTATATTCCTGAAATTTCCAGTCTTGTGGACATTCAGGAAGACTACCTCATGTGGTTCTTACATCAAGCAGGCATGGTAAGAATTCATGTAAAGCATATCTCAAAGCTTTAATCTTTTTCTCAGAGTACAAGTAAGGGCAAGAAAAGCACATCTGAACTCTAAAATTTGTCCTTGACTTTGATGTTAGTGCTATACCTGTGTTTTATCATCTGGCTTTTGCATTTTTGAAACACTGAAGTGCTTTGAGTAATCACAAGCAGTCACAAATGGGTAGTCACCCAGAACGGTATAAATTTTAATTAGTTGCCAACATTAAAAAAAATCAAGGTATCTAAAGTAGTCAAACTCATAGAAAGTAGAATGGTGGTTGCCAGGGTCTGGGGAAGGAGAAAATGGAGAGTTGTTGTTTATTGGGTGTAGACTTTATTTAATTTATTTTTTTAATTGAAGTATAGTTGATTTACGATACTGTGTTAGTTTCAGGTGTACAGCGCAGTGATTCATATATCTATATCTATATATGTTCCTTTTCAGATTGTTTTCCCTTATAGGGTATTACAAAATATTGAGTATAGTTCCCTGTGCGATACAATAGGTCCTTGTTCTTCATCTGTTTTGTATATAGTAGTGTGTATATGTTAATCCCAAACTCCTTATTTATCCCTCCCCCCATCTTTCCCCTTTGGTAACCATGAGTTTGTTTTCTATGTCTGTGAGTCTATTTCTGTTTTATAAATAAGTTCATTTTTATCATTTTTTTAGATTTCACATATAAGTGATATCGTATGATATTTGTCTTTCTCTGTCTGGCTTACTTTACTTAGTATGATCATCTCTAGGACTTTCAGTTTTGCATGATGAAAAAGTTCTGGAGATTCATTGCACGATCATGTGAATGTAGTTAACACTAATGAACTGTACACTTAAAGATGTTAAAGATGGTAAACTTTATATGTCTTTTACCACAATTTTAAAGAGTCAAGACACATAAAATGTATTTCTGGCTTTTCTTGAAACTTGGAAGATCTGGCAACGTGACCTGTCTTTCCAGGTGGCGCCAGTTGGCTGGAGTTCAGTGGGGGCTCTTTGGATGAGGCTGAGACGTGCCAGAGTCCCCACTGCAGCTTGATTTTGACATTGAGGAAAGGATCATTTACTAAGTGTCTTCATCTAACAGCTAGCCTACTTTAGTCATCATATGTCAGCTGCCTGAACCCTACAGGCTACCTCTGACTTGGGATTACGTGTGTGGAAATGTCACGTATCCCTGACCTGGTTCTCACTGTACGTTAGAACTGCGGGTTCCTGCCTGCCACCCTTGGCCTGGTTCCTCAGTTTGATTGTAGACTGGCTTGGGATATATGCAAGGCTTTTTAGGATCCCCCATCTGTGGATTATGTATAAATTTGAGTGATGTCAGAAAACAGAGTGATTATTTGGTTATTATATTTAGTGAAGCCACGCATAGCAGACACATTTGAGGTAAGTCCTTGCCAATTTAGCAGATTCATCACTGACCTTTAGGCAGTATTTCCCTGTACCCTGTAGGGCTTTTGGAGGTCAGTAGTGGTTTCCAAAAGCAAGGCATTTAAATCGGTTTATTTAACTAAGGAAGATTTTTTTCTTTGTTAAATAACAGATGATCAACGCTAGACACAATATTGTGTTTTTAGTAAGACTTCTGATTACTTTAAAAAACCAAAATCCTTTTCAAAAAAGTGGATGAGTCTTCAAAACGGGTTTACATGGAAATTTAACATGGAGGCTAGCAGTGAACTCTGTTTTCATCTGCTGATTTAGAAATTGTAAAAAGATAAGCCTCTCTGTTTTATCAGTTTGTGAATACTCTTTGAATCATAAAATGTTAAGAGCTGAAGTAAGCCTTATGAATTATTTAGCCAACTGCTTTGTTTCTAGGTGAGAAATTGGAGGCCCAGAGAAGCTAAACAATTTTTCCACCAATTCAATTAGCTTAAAAGCCAATTTTTCTGACTTCTAATCTACCCTTTCTTGCTGCTGAATAAAATAATTCTAATGAGCCCTAATTCTTTTTGACCCTGAAAAAGAAGTTGCTGGTGTTAAAATATAGGTTACCATGACTGTGGTCTCTGAATGGAGATACTTAAGTGAGCAACTTCTATAGTTCCTTTCTCTTAACATTTGATAAGCAAATATAAGTCTTAAATACCAGCTGCTCATCTCCTCTTCAGAAATTAGTTATTATAGAAAGATAGAAAATTAGGTGAAATTACTGTGTGACCTTTTGTGATTTCTGTGGCATTTTTTTCTGTTATACAGTGCTATTAGAAATTAAGGTTTATATTTCTTCATATCTTGGATTTTAACCTAAAATGCTAAAGCTATTTCATATATTGATTCATGTTTTTTTTTTTTTTTTTTAAAGTAAGCGGTACCTTATTTTCTTTTATTTATTTATTTATTTATGGCTGTGTTGGGTCTTCGTTTCTGTGCGAGGGCTTTCTCTAGTTGCGGCAAGTGGGGGCCACTCTTCATCGCGGTGCGTGGGCCTCCCACTATCGTGGCCTCTCTTGTTGCGGAGCACAGGCTCCAGACGCGCAGGCTCAGTAGTTGTGGCTCACGGGCCTAGTTGCTCCGCGGCATGTGGGATCTTCCCAGACCAGGGCTCGAACCCGTGTCCCCTGCATTGGCAGGCAGATTCTCAACCACTGCGCTACCAGGGAAGCCCCTGATTCATGTTTTTTTGACTACTTTTTTTTCGAGGTATAGTTGACATGTAACATTATATTAGTTTCAGGTGTGTAACATAATGACTCGATACTTACATACACTGTGAAATGATCATCACAGTAAGTCTAGTCACTGTCTGTCACCACACAGTTACAAATTTTGTTTTTCTTGTGATGAGAACTTTTTTTTTTTTTAAACATCTTTATTGAAGTATAATTGCTTTACAATGGTGTGTTACTTTCTGCTTTATAACAAAGTGAATCAGTTATACATATACATATGTTCCCATATCTCTTCCCTCTTGCATCTCCCTCCCTCCCACCCTCCCTATCCCACCCCTCTAGGTGGTCACAAAGCACCGAGCTGATCTCCCTGTGCTATGCGGCCGCTTCCCACTAGCTATCTATTTTACATTTGGTAGTGTGTATATGTCCATGACACTCTCTCACCCTGTCACATCTCACCCCTCCCGCTCCCCATATCCTCAAGTCCATTCTCTAGTAGGTCTGTGTCTTTATTCCCGTCTTGCCACTAGGTTCTTCATGACCTTTTTTTTTTTTCCCCTTAGATTCCATATATATGTGTTAACATACTGTATTTCTTTTTCTCTTTCTGACTTACTTCACTCTGTATGACAGACTCTAACTCCATCCACCTCATTACAAATACCTCCATTTCATTTCTTTTTATGGCTGAGTAATATTCCATTGTATATATGTGCCACATCTTCTTTATCCATTCATCCGATGATGGACACTTAGGTTGCTTCCATGTCCTGGCTATTGTAAACAGAGCTGCAATGAATATTTTGGTACATGACTCTTTCTGAATTACGGTTTTCTCAGGGTATATGCCCAGTAGTGGGATTGCTGGGTGGTATGGTAGTTCTATTTTTAGTTTTTTAAGGAACCTCCATACTGTTCTCCATAGTGGCTGTATCAATTTACAGTCCCACCAACAGTGCAAGAGTGTTCCCTTTTCTCCACACCCTCTCCAGCATTTATTGTTTGTAGATTTTTTGATGATGGCCATTCTGACCGGTGTGAGATGATACCTCATTGTAGTTTTGATTTGCATTTCTCTAATGATTAATGATGTTGAGCATTCTTTCATGTGTCTGTTGGCAATCTGTATCTCTTCTTTGGAGAAATGTCTATTTAGGTCTTCTGCCCATTTTTGGATTGGGTTGTTTGTTTTTTTGTTATTGGGCTGCATGAGCTGCTTGTAAATCTTGGAGATGAATCCTTTGTCAGTTGCTTCATTTGCAAATATTTTCTCCCATTCTGAGGGTTGTCTTTTGGTCTTGTTTATGGTTTCCTTTGCTGTGCAAAAGCTTTTAAGTTTCATTAGGTCCCATTTGTTTATTTGTGTTTTTATTTCCATTTCTCTAGGAGCTGGGTCAAAAAGGATCTTGCTGTGATTTATGTCATAGAGTGTTCTGCCTATGTTTTCCATGATGAGAACTTTTAAGATTTACTCTCTTAGCAGCTTTAGCAACTAAAATATGCAATGCAGTTTTACTGTCAGTAGTCACTATGCTGTGCATTATATCACTGTGACTTATTTATTTTATAACTGGAAGTTTGTACCTTTGACCCTCTTCACGCATTTTACCCACCGGCTATCCCCTCTCCCCTCTGGCAACCACTAAACTGTCTCTTTATCTATGAGCTTGTTGTTGTTTTGCTTTGCTTTGCTTTGTTTGTTTAGATTCCAAGTATAAGTGAAATAATACAGCATTTGTCTTTCTTTGTCTGACTTATTTCACTTAGCATAGTGCCTTCAAGGTCCATCCAGGTTGTTGAAAATGGCAAGATTCCATTTTTTGTAATGTCTGAGTGTTACCGAACCAAACTTGGGTCCGTTTGCCTGCACTCCGTAAAGCCAGTTTCTGATGCCAGCTTGTGGGAAGGAAAGTGCAGCATTCACTGCAGGGTACCAAGCGAGGAGTCCAGGGAAGCTAGTGTTCAAAACACCTGAACTCCCCGGTGGGTTTCAGGAAAGCGTTTTTAAAGGCCAGGTGAGGGAGGGGAGTCGCAGAGTATGTAATCTGCCCGTGCACAAGTCTCTGATTGGTTGATGGGGAGGTAACAGGGCAGTGTCACATGATCAATCCTCAGGCTCCAGTGGGTCTGGGGGCTGTGTGCTCCTGGTCATCAGGTAGTTAGTTTCTTCCATTTGGTGGTGGTTTTAGTATCTGCAAGACAGCTCAGGAAATGCGCATCTGATACCGTTATCTAGGTCCTTCAGAGAGGGGCTAAAACAGAGGGTATGGGGGAGGGGTCCGTCCTAGGAAGGCCCCATAGGGTCCTGCTCCGTTACAGGAGTACTGTTCCACTGTGTGTATATATACCCCATCTTCTTTATCCATTCATCCATCTGTGGACGCTTCGGTTGTTTCCACATCTTGGCTAATGTAAATAAGGCTGCTATGGATATGGGGGTACGTAAATCTTTTCAAATTAGTGTTTTCGTATTCTTTGGATAAATACCCAGAAGTGGAACTGCTGGATCATATGGTAGTTCTATTTTCAATTTTTTGAGGAACCTCCATACAATTTTCCATACTGGCTGCACCAGCTTAAATTCCCACCAACAGTGCATAAGGGTTCCCATTTCTCCACATCCTTGCCCACCCTTGTTATTTTTTGTCTTTTTGATAATAGACATTCTGACAGGTGTGAGGTGAAACCTCACTGTGGTTTTGATTTGCATTTCCCTGATGATTAATGATGTTGAGCATCTTTTCATGTGCCTGTTGGCCATCTGTATGTCATCTTCGGAAAAATGTCTATTGGGTTAATTGGGTTAACCCAATAATTTTTAATTAATTGGGTTAACCCAATAATTTTTAATTAATTGGGTTGGTGGTGTTTTTTTTTTTTGATATTCAGTTGTATGAGTTCTTTGTATATTTTGGACATTAACCCCTTATCAGATATATTGTTTGCAAATACCTCTCCCATTCTGTAGGCTGCCTTTTCATTTTGTTGATAGTTTCCTTTGCTCTGCAGAAGCTTTTTAGTTTGATGTAGTTCCATTTGTTTATTTTTGCTTTTGTTGCCTTTGATTTTGAAGTTGGATCCAAAAAATCATTGCCAAGACTGATGTCACGTTGCTTACTACCTACGTTTTCTTCTATGAGTTTTATGGCTTTAGGTCTTACGTTCAGGTCTTTAATCCATGTTAAGTTAATTTTTATGTATGATAAGTAAAATAGTGGTCCAGTTTTATCCTTTTGTATGTGCCCATCCAGTTTTCTCAACACCATTTATTGAAGAGACTGTCCTTTTCCCATTGTGTGATCTGGCCTCCTTTACATAAATTAATTGGCCATATATGCATGGGTTTATTTCTGAGCTTAACCACTTTTAAATGATAGTAATGAACAATAAGTGGATTTTCCCCCAGCTTTACTGAGGGATAATCGACATTATTGTATGTATTTAAAGTGTACAATATGATGATTTGATATACACTGTAAAATGATTACAAAGATCAAGTTAATTAACACATCCATTACCTCACATAGTTAACTTCTTTTTTGTGTGCTTTGAGAATGCTTAACATGTACTCTCATCAAGTTCCCAGTATTTAATTCTGTGTTATTAACTATAGTCACCATGCTGTGCTTTAGCTCCTTAGAACTTACTTATAACTGAAAAGATTGTACCCTTTGACCTATATCTCCCCATCGCCTCCCCTGTTTCCGCCCTAGCCCCTGGCAACCACCATTATTCTGTTCCTGTGAGATTGGCTTTCTTGTTTTTTTTAGATTCCACATATAAATGATACCATACAGTATTTGTCTCTCTCTGTCTGGCTTATTTCACTTAATGTAAAATGCCCTTTAGTTTAAATGCCCTTTAGGAAAATGCCCTTTTTTATGGATGAATAATATTCCTGTGTGTGTGTCTGTGTGTCTGTCTGTCTCACACTATATGAGTTTTTATGTGTTAAATTTTTTGCCTTGGCAGTAACCGAGGCAGTATAGCATACAGTTCAGAGCATGTGCTTTAGTCAAAAAGAACTGGGTTCAAGTCTCAACTCTGGCCTACTACCTATGTGACCTTAGGCAAATTACTTAATTTCTATAAGCCTAGCATCCTCATTTATAAATGTGAATTATAACAGTACTGTGAGAATTAAATGGGAGAAACCATGGAAAGGCCTTACTTGTCAGAGTACCTAGTGCCTGGCATATCATAAGCCCTAATAACTATTTTTCAGTAAGCAGTCTTGGGCACCTAATGTATGTCATGTGCCTGCTACCACTGGGGATGGAGACACGTACAGGACATGGTGGCTGCCTCTGTGGGGTGTTCAGTGTAGTGCAAAAGGAATTACAAAGGGACATAATATGTATGGGCAAAGGGCTATGGTGTATAAAAGCAACATTCTAAAGTGGCTGCTTTTTGCTTATTTTATTTATTATTATTATTTTTTAACATCTTTGCTGGAGTATAATTGCTTTACAGTGGTGTGTTAGTTTCTGCTGTTTAACAAAGTGAATCAGTTATACATATACATATATCCCCATATCTCCTCCCTCTTGCGTCTCCCTCCCATCCTCCCTATCCCACCCCTCTAGGTGGTCACAAAGCACCGAGCTGATCTCCCTGTGTTATGCAGCTGCTTCCCACTAGCTATCTACTTTACATTTGGTAGTGTATATATGTCATTGCCACTCTCTCACTTCATCCCAGCTTACCCTTCCCCCTCCCCGTGTCCTCAAGTCCATTCTCTATGTCTGCATCTTTATTCCTGTCCTGTTCCAAGGTTCTTCAGAACCATTTTTTTTTAGATTCCATATATATGTGTTAGCATACGGTACTTGTTTTTCTCTTTCTGACTTACTTCACTCTGTATGACAGACTCTAGGTCCATCCACCTCACTACAAATAACTCAATTTCGTTTCTTTTTATGGCTGAGTAATACTCCATTGTATATATGTGCCACTTCTTCTTTATCCACTCATCTGTCGATGGACACTTAGGTTGCTTCCATGTCCTGGCTATTGTAAATAGAGCTGCAATGAACATTTTGGTACATGACTCTCTTTGAATTATGGTTTTCTCAGGGTATATGCCCAGTAGTGGGATTGCTGGGTCATATGGTAGTTCTATTTTTAGTTTTTTAAGGAACCTCCATAGTGTTCTCCATAGTGGCTGTATCAATTTACATTCCCACCAACAGTGCAAGAGGGTTCCCTTTTCTCCACACCCTCTCCAGCATTTATTGTTTGTAGATTTTTTGATGATGGCCATTCTGACCGGTGTGAGGTGATACCTCATTGTAGTTTTGAATTACATTTCTCTAATGATTAGTGCTGTTGAGCATCCTTTCATGTGTTTGTTGGCAATCTGTATATCTTCTTTGGAGAAATGTCTATTTAGGTCTTCTGCCCATTTTTGGATTGCATTGTTTGTTTTTTTGTTATTGAGCTGCATGAGCTGCTTGTAAATTTTGGAGATTAATCCTTTGTCAGTTGCTTCGTTTGCAAATATTTTCTCCCATTCTGAGGGTTGTCTTTTGGTCTTGTTTATGGTTTCCTTTGCTGTGCAAAAGCTTTTAAGTTTCATTAGGTCCCATTTGTTTGTGTTTTTATTTCCATTTCTCTAGGAGCTGGGTCAAAAAGGATCTTGCTGTGATTTATGTCATAGAGTGTTCTGCCTATGTTTTCCTCTAAGAGTTTGATAGTGTCTGGCCTTACATTTAGGTCTTTAATCCATTTTGAGTTTATTTTTGTGTATGGTGTTAGGGAGTGTTCTTATTTCATACTTTTACATGTACCTGTCCAGTTTTCCCAGCACCACTTATAAAGAGGCTGTCTTTCCTCCACTGTATATGCTTGCCTCCTTTATCAAAGATAAGGTGACCATATGTGCGTGGGTTTATCTCTGGGCTTTCTATCCTGTTCCATTGATCTATATTTCTGTTTTTGTGCCAGTACCATACTGTCTTGATTACTGTAGCTTTGTAGTATAGTCTGAAGTCAGGGAGCCTGATTCCTCCAGCTCCATTTTTCGTTCTCAAGATTGCTTTGGCTATTTGGGGTCTTTTGTGTTTCCATACAAATTGTGAAATTTTTTGTTCTAGTTCTGTGAAAAATGCCAGTGGTAGTTTGATAGGGATTGCATTGAATCTGTAGATTGCTTTGGGTAGTAGAGTCATTTTCACAATGTTGATTCTTCCAATCCAAGAACATGGTATATCTCTCCATCTATTTGTATCATCTTTAATTTCTTTCATCAGTGTCTTATAATTTTCTGCATACAGGTCTTTTGTCTCCTTAGGTAGGTTTATTCCTAGATATTTTATTCTTTTTGTTGCAGTGGTAAATGGGAGTGTTTTCTTAATTTCACTTTTAGATTTTTCATCATTAGTATATAGGAATGCAAGAGATTTCTGTGCATTAATTTTGTATCCTGCTACTTTACCAAATTCATTGATTAGCTCTAGTAGTTTTCTGGTAGCATCTTTAGGATTCTCTATGTATAGTATCATGTCATCTGCAAACAGTGACAGCTTTACTTCTTCTTTTCCGATTTGGATTCCTTTTATTTCTTTTTCTTCTCTGATTGCTGTGGCTAACACTTCCAAAACTATGTTGAATAAGAGTGGTGAGAGTGGGCAACCTTGTCTTGTTCCTGATCTTAGTGGAAATGGTTTCAGTTTTTCACCATTGAGGACAATGTTGGCTGTGGGTTTGTCATATATTGCCTTTATTATGTTGAGGAAAGTTCCCTCTATGCCTACTTTCTGCAGGGCTTTTATCATAAATGGGTGTTGAATTTTGTCAAAAGCTTTCTCTGCATCTATTGAGATGATCATATGGTTTTTCTCCTTCAATTTGTTAATATGGTGTATCACGTTGATTGATTTGCATATATTGAAGAATCCTTGCATTCCTGGGATAAACCCCACTTGATCATGGTGTATAATCTTTTTAATGTGCTGTTGAATTCTGTGTGCTAGTATTCTGTTGAGGATTTTTGCATCTATGTTCATCAGTGATATTGGCCTGTAGTTTTCTTTCTTTGTGACATCTTTGTCTGGTTTTCGTATCAGGGTGATGGTGGCCTCATAGAATGAGTTTGGGAGTGTTCCTCCCTCTGCAATATTTTGGAAGAGTTTGAGAAGGATAGGTGTTAGCTCTTCTTTAAATGTTTGATAGAATTTGCCTGTGAAGCCATCTGGTCCTGGGCTTTTGTTTGTTGGAAGATTTTTAATCACAGTTTCAATTTCAGTGCTTGTGATTGGTCTGTTTATATTTTCTGTTTCTTCCTGGTTCAGTCTCAGAAGGTTGTGTCTTTCTAAGAATTTGTCCATTTCTTCCAGGTTGTCCATTTTATTGGCATGGAGTTGCTTGTAGTAATCTCTCGTGGTCGTTTGTATTTCTGCAGTGTCAGTTGTTACTTCTCCTTTTTCATTTCTAATTCTATTGATTTGAGTCTTCTCCCTTTTTTTCTTGATGAGTCTGGCTGATGGTTTATCAATTTTGTTTATCTTCTCAAAGAACCAGCTTTTAGTTTTATTGATCTTTGCTATTGTTTCCTTCATTTCTTTTTCATTTATTTCTGATCTGATCTTTATGATTTCTTTTCTTCTGCTAACTTTGGGGGTTTTTTTTGTGCTTCTTTCTGTAATTGCTTTAGATGTAAGGTTAGGTTGTTCATTTGAGCTGTTTCTTGTTTCTTGAGGTAGGATTGTATTGCTATAAACTTCCCTCTTAGAACTGCTTTTGCTACATCCCATAGGTTTTGGGTCGTTGTGTTTTCATTGTTATTTGTTTCTAGGTATTTTTTGATTTGCTCTTTGATTTCTTCATTGATCTCTTGGGTATTTAGTAGTGTATTGTTTAGCCTCCATGTGTTTGTATTTTTTACAGATTTTTTCCTGTAATTGATATCTAGTCTCATAGCGTTGTGGTCGGAAAAGATACTTGATAAGATTTCAATTTTCTTAAATTTACTAAGGCTTGATTTGTGACCCAAGATATGATCTGTCCTGGAGAATGTTCCATGAACACTTGAGAGGAAAGTGTATTCTGTTGTTTTTGGGTGGAATGTCCTATAAATATCAATTAAGTCCATCTTGTTTAATGTATCATGTAAAGCTTGTGTTTCCTTATGTCTTTTCATTTTGGATGATCTGTCCATTGGGAAGTAGGGTGTTAAAGTCCCCTACTATGATTGTATTATTGTCAATTTCCCCTTTTATGGCTGTAAGCATTTGCCTTATGTTTTGAGGTGCTCCTATGTTGGGTTCATAAATATTTACAATTGTTATATCTTCTCGGACTGATCCCTTGATCATTATGTAGTGTCCTTCTTTGTCTCTTGTAATAGTCTTTATTTTAAAGTCTATTTTGTCTGATATGACAATTGCTACTCCAGCTTTCTTTTTATTTCCATTTACATGGAATATCTTTTTCCATCCCCTGACTTTCAGTCTGTATATGTCCCTAGGTCTGAAGTGGGTCTCTTGTAGACAGCATGTATGCGAATCTTGTTTTTGTATCCATTCAGCAAGTCTATGTCTTTTGGTTGGACCATTTAATCCATTTACATTTAAGGTAGTTATCGATGTGTATGTTCCTATTACCATTTTCTTAATTGTTTTGGGTTTGTTATAGTAGGTCTTTTCCTTCTCTTGTGTTTCCTGCCTAGAGAATTCCTTTAACGTTTGTTGTAAAGCTGGTTTGGTGGTGCTGAATTCTCTTAGCTTTTGCTTGTCTGTAAAGGTTTTAATTTCTCCATTGAATCTGAATAGATCCTTGCTGGGTAGAATAATCTTGGTTGTAGGTTTTTCTCCTTCATCACTTTAAATATGTCCTGCCACTCCCTCCTGGCTTGCAGAGTTTCTGCTGAAAGATCAGCTGTTAACCTTATGGGGATTCCCTTTTATGTTATTTGTTGTTTTTCCCTTGCTGCTTTTAATATGTTTTCTTTGTATTTAATTTTTGACAGTTTGATTAGTGTGTCTTGGTGTGTTTCTCCTTGGATTTATCCTGTCTGTATGGGACTCTCTGCGCTTCTTGGACTTGATTGACTATTTCCTTTGCCATAATAGGGAAGTTTTCAACTATAATCTCTTGAAATATTTTCTCAGTCCCTTTCTTTTTCTCTTCTTCTTCTGGGACCCCTATAATTCGAATGTTGGTGCATTTAATGTTGAACCAGTGGTCTCTGAGACTGTCCTCAATTCTTTTCATTCTTTTTCTTTATTCTGCTCTGCGGTAGTTACTTCCACAATTTTATCTTCCAGGTCACTTAACCGTTCTTCTGCCTCAGTTATTCTGCTCTTGATTCCTTCTAGAGAATTTTTAATTTCATTTATTGTGTTGTTCATCATTGTTTGTTTGCTCTTTAGTTCTTCTAGGTCCTTGTTAAACGTTTCTTGTATTTTCTACATTCTGTTTCCAAGATTTTGGATCATCTTTACTATCATTACTCTGAATTCTTTTTCAGGTTGACTGCCTATTTCCTCTTCATTTGTTTGGTCTGGTGGGTTTTTACCTTGCTCTTTCATCTGCTGTGTGTTTCTCTGTCTTCTCATTTTGCTTAACTTACTGTGTTTGGTATCTCCTTTTTGCAGACTGCAGGTTCGTAGTTCCCATTGTTTTTGGTGTCTGTCTCCAGTGGCTAAGGTTGGTTCAGTGGGTTGTGTAGGCTTCCTGGTGGAGGGCAGTGGTGCCTGTGTTCTGGTGGATGAGGCTGGATCTTGTCTTTCTGGTGGGCAGGACCGCGTCCTGTGGTGTGTTTTGGGGTGTCTGTGGCCTTATTATGATTTTAGGCAGCTTCTCTGCTAATGGGTGGGGTTGTGTTCCTGTCTTGCTAGTTGTTTGGCATAGGGTGTCCAGCACTGGTGCTTGCTGGTCATTGAGTGGAGCTGGGTCTTAGCTTTGAGACAGAGGTCTCTGGGAGAGCTCTCGCTGATTGATATTATGTGGGGCCAGGAGGTCTCTGCTGGACCAGTGTCCTGAACTTGGCTCTCCCACCTCAGAGGCACAGGCCTGACACCCGGCCGGAGCACCAAGACCCTGTCAGCCACACGGCCAGGTACGTGGGGAGTTTCTTGCCTTTTGGGAAGTCTGAGGTCTTCTGCCAGCGTTCAGTAGGTGTTCTGTAGGAGTTGTTCCACATGTGGATGCATTTCTGATGTATTTGTGGTGAGGAAGGTGATCTCCATGTCTTACTCCTCTGCCATCTTGAAGGTCTCCCTCAGCTTATTTTAAAGAAGAGGTGGTAGTGGCTTATTTATTTCCGTTTATTAACTGCCATCATCTACACTTGAAAACCAAATAGCACACAGAATGAGTGACTTTGTGGGCCCCATAGAGGGCCTGACAAGTGAGAAAGTGAGTGATACAAAGAAAATGCTTCATTGTAAAGCAACCGTACTCCAATAAAAATTAATTTAAAAAAAAAACAAAGGAAAAAAAAAAAGAAAATGCTTCACAAATAAAGACTGGAGTCAACCTGACATCGGCTGTCTGTGTCGTCCGGGGCAGTGTCTGGTTCCGGGTAGCAGTATTGTGCGTGGTGAGATGAGGCAGCTGTGTGCGCCTCAGCATTCAGCGATGCTGGGAGCCAGATTTGCCCACGGAGGGTACAGGAACACGTGGTGGCAGGCAGGCCCGAAGGCAGGGGCTCCTGGGTTTCCTCCTTGGTGTTTGTGTGATGCCTCTTGTCCCCAGTCACAGCCACATTTAGGAAATGTTGACTTGGAATTAAAAGAAAGAAAAGAAAAGAAAAAGATATTCCCAATTCCCCAGTTCTCTAGTTCTGTACCATGTACTTATTCATTGCTTCTATGTCATATACTTAAAAACAATGAACGAAGGTTACAGGGCAGCCCCATTTCAAGCAGGACCACTTGAAATGTGATCCATCAGTAGTACTTTGCTAGTTATAGGTCGTGAGACTCACTTTTGGGGAATGGATGGCCCAGGACAAACAGCCTCTCGGGAGGGGATCACGTATCTTACCCGTTCGTATACGTCCTTCTAGGTTAGGGAGAGCAGTCAGAAGCAGAATCACAGTGCTGCTGTTTCAGTGTTTCGTTCACGTAGTATGGAAATGCCAGCACTAATACCACTTCTAAAATATTCAGCATCTACAAAATAAAAATCAGTGAAATTGTTATATTTCAAATACAAAAACTCATAGACTTGTAAAAAATATGTAGACATGTAAGTAGACTTTCATATAGGTCTGCTGCTTCTTTTGACCGAATACCCTTCCCTTCTTCACCTTCCATAGAGCTGGCACCTCAGTCCTCCCCCCGGGGTGAGGGTCTTCTGGACCACCAACTCTCTGACCTTGGCTCTGGTTCCCAACAATAGTTTCTTTCCAGCCAACTTACCCAACTGAAAGCACGGTGACCCTGCCCTCCAGAAGAGAGATCAGCCTACCTCCAAAACTGGGCTCTTTCGGGGGGCAGGCAGGGGGCCATGGGAGGGAGTAGGAGCTGCAGAAGGTGGGCATTAAAGGGGTCTGGGAGGGCTTGTGGTGGGGATTGCAGGGAGAGGGTGGTAGGAGAGAGCTGGAGAACTGGAGTGGGACTGGAGAGAATCAAGACATACAGGAAAAGCTGCTGATTGATGTCTGAAATAACTCTATCGCACCAATAAAAATACTAGTATTTAAAAATACTAGATATGGGCTTCCCTGGTGGTGCCGTGGTTGAGAATCTGCCTGCCAGTGTAGGGGACACAGGTTCGAGCCCTGGTCTGGGAAGATCCCACGTGCTGCGGAGCATCTAAACCTGTGCGCTACAACTCCTGAGCCTGCACTCTAGAGCCCGCGAGCCAAAACTACTGAGCCCATGCGCCACAACTACTGACGCCTGCATGCTCTAGGGTCTGTGTGCCGCAACTACTGAGCCCGCGAGCCACAACTACTGAAGCCTGCGCGCCTAGAGCCCATGCTCCACAACAAGAGAAACCACTGCAATGAGAAGCCCGCGCACCGCAACGAAGTGTAGCCCCTGCTCGCCTCAGCTAGAGAGAGCCTGCGCACGGCAACAAATACCCAATGCAGCCAAAAATAACAAATAAATAATAAATAAATTTATAAAAAAGTAAAAATACTAGATATAGTTGTCCCTCAGTATCAACAGGGGATTGGTTCCAGGAGCCCCCATCCCCATACCATGCTCAAGTCCCTCATATAAAATGCTGTATTATTTGCATATAATCTAAGCACATCCTGCCATAGACTTTAAATCATCTCTCGATTACTTATACTACGTAATACAGTGTAAATGCTATGTAAGTAGTTGCCGGTGTGTGGCAAATTCAAGTTTTGCTTTCTGGAACCTTCTGGAATTGTCTTTTTTTTTTTTTTTTTTTTTTTTGCATATTTTCCATCTGTGGTTGGTTGAATCTGCAGATGTGGAACCGTGGATAAGGAGGGCCGACTGTATACTGCCAATGCTGTAAAGCCAACAACTGTTTTTTTGTGTTTTTTTTTTAATTTATTTATTTATTTATTTATTTATTTATTTATGGCTGTGTTGGGTCTTCGTTTCTGTGCGAGGGCTTTCTCTAGTTGCAGCGAGCGGGGGCCACTCTTCATCGCGGTGCGTGGGCCTCTCATTATTGCGGCCTCTCTTGTTGTGGAGCACAGGCTCCAGACGCGCAGGCTCAGTAATTGTGGCTCACGGGCCTAGCTGCTCCGCGGCATGTGGGATCCTCCCAGACCAGGGCTCGAACCCATGTCCCCAGCATTGGCAGGCAGATTCTCAACCACTGTGCCACCAGGGAAGCCCCACAACAACTGTTTTTATAGTAACTGTTTTCACTTCTCCCATAGTCACTTTTAATTTGAAGTGTTCAAAACTTTATCTTGCTTTATAGACCAACACACATGGTAAAGATCTTTCTTTTGCCTTGAGAATAGGCACATAATGCTTAGAATAAAATCTCTTCTGAGAGGGAGGTTAGAAAATTCTGAATATTGGCACCAGTTTTAAACACACTTTCCCAACACTCTTATCCCAAGAGATACTTGTACCCGTTGTTGGTACCTAGTGCTGTTTTATGGTGTGTGTGTGTTTATTTTAGTGATTTCAATTCCAAAATTCAAAGTAATTAGAAGTAGGCGTGAGAATGAATCAAGTCACTCTGGGTTCTGTGTGCAGGATTCCATACCTTGTCTTCCTGCACTGGAATCCTTTCTCTGATTAGTGTTTCTCAGGCTAGGGAAATGTTCCAAGATCCCTGAAGGAACATGTTTCTAAAGAATAAACAAGGGGAATTTTAATTAAAACTGCTTTTCAATGATTTCATTGAAATATACGCAAATACAAAAGGAGGTAGATATACACTTCTTATTCATATAGCATTTAAATGTTGTAAAACCAAAGCAAATTTACAGATTAGATATTAACAAAACTCTAAAATCAATAAAACACAAATGAGCCTCATGGATTTAACGTGATGAGCAAGAATGCCTTTCTGAAGCCAAACCCCACTTGCATTGTGATCAGGTCTGCGGGCTGCCAGGCCTGGGGACTTGAGTTCTGCAGCTTGTTCTATACACCCAGGGATGACTCAGCTCTCTTTTGTCCTTTCAGCTGCTATTAAACCTTCATTCATGCAGGGAGCCAGGACTGCAGTGGCCTTTTCCTGGGCACAAATGCATCACTTACAAAGGAAGACTGCTTTTCTTCTTTCTTATTACCCTTGGACAATTCAGTATAACATGGCACCAGTGCAATCATTAAAATAAATGCAAATTATATGGTAACACATCATTATAAAGAGGTCATTCAGAATGTGTTTTTATTTTGTTTAGGATATCGTTAAAAAAAACAACACAAAATTTTAAAAATGCATAGCGCACTTTCAGATCTCTGGGAATAAATCCATGGTTTTCTGTTTGAGAAATACTGCTACAGGTCAACATGATCTATACCGTTGATTTTTTTTGTTTCTTTCTGTTAGGTTATGTAGCAAACATTATTCATTAACTTAAGAAAACCTTTCAGGAGAGAGTTCCTTTTTTCTCCTGATAAATGAAACTAACATACCTCTTAGATATGTTTGTGGTTGTATTTATTTATAGGCATACCTTGGAGAAATTGTGGGTTTCGTTCCAGACCACTGCAATAAAGTGAATGTCACAATAAAGCAAGTCACACAAATTTTTTGGTTTCCCAGTGCATATGAAAGTTATGTTTATATTATACTGTAGTCTATTAAGTGTGCAATAGTATTATGTTTAAAAAAACAATGAATGTACAAACCTTAATTAAAAAATACTTTATTGCTAAAAAACGTTAGCTGTCATTTTAGCCTTCAGCCAGTTGCAATCTTTTTGCAATGGTAACATCAAAGATCACTGATCACAGGTCACCATAACAAATAAGAATGAGAAACTTTGAAATATGGTGAGAATTACCAAAATGTGACACAGAGACATGAAGTGAGCAAGTGCTGTTGGAAATATGGCGCCCATAGTCTTGCGAGACTCAGGGTTACCACAAAATTCAATTTGCGGGGAAGGGGAGGGTGGGATGAATTGGGAGATTAGGTTTGACGTAAATATACTAACTACCATGTGTAAAACAGATAGCTAGTGGGAACCTGCTGTATAGCACAGGGAGCTCAGCTCGGTGCTCTGATGAGCTAGATGGGTGGGAGGGAGGTCCAAGGGGGGGGGATATATGTATATATATAGCTGATTCACTTCACTGTACAGCAGAAACTAACACAACATTGTAAGGCAATTACACTCCAATAAAAAATAAATAAATAAATAATGTAAAAAAACAAATAAAATTTTTTAAAAAGCCATATCTGTGAAATGCAATAAAGTGAAGTGCAATAAAACGAGGTATGTCTGTATTGTTATTCCCCTCCTCAAAAGTTTATTCAGATTTATTCACATATTGATGGAGTGTCTTCTGTAGGCCAGGCATTGGTCCAAGTGCCTAGTCAGGGACAGCTTTCTAAATATCTTGTGTTTTTTTTTTTAATTTATTTATTTTTGGCTGCGTTGGGTCTTCGTTGCTGCGTGCGGGCTTTCTCTAGTTGCGGCGAGCGGGGGCTACTCTTCGTTGCGGTGCACGGGCTTCTCATTGCGGTGGCTTCTCTTGTTGCGGAGCACGGGCTCTAGGCACACGGGCTTAGTAGTTGTGGCACATGGGCTCCAGTAGTTGTGGCTCACAGGCTCTTGAGTGCAGGCTCAGTAGTTGCGGCGCACGGACTTAGTTGCTCCGCGGCATGTGGGATCTTCCCGGACCAGGGCTTGAACCCGTGTCCCCTGCACTGGCAGGTGGATTCTTAACCACTGTGCCACCAGGGAAGCCCCCCAGGGACAGCTTTCTAAATATTTGGTTTCTGCCAAGAGGAACTCTGTGTGTGTGTGTGTAAAAGGGAGACTTAACATGTTGACAAATAAATGAAATTTGCATTATCCACTTTACCCAACAAAATTAACCTCTGAAGTCATGGTTGTAAAGCTCCTGTTTTGGAATTAGATTTCTTATAAATGAGAGTTCTATTAATACTGTGAATTATGGGGTTAGTGAAATGGTTTGTAAAGGTCCTTTAAAAAATTTTTTTTAATTGTTTTTAGTGTTCTTCTCAGTCTGTATTCATCAAAACAACTAGTCTGTTCCATCAAAACTCCAGTAAGCTGTTCAAATGGTGTTAGTTCCATGGTCAAATGGTCAGATAGGTTATCTGTTCTGTTATTTGTTTTGTTATTTGTGGGAGGTAGAAAGTTCAAGTTTTGTAATCCAACTAAGAGACTTTTTATTTTTCTTTACACAGAAGGCTAGATCATCTATAATGCAGGTAAATGACTCTGTAAAATTTATTTATGTATTTTTCCAGCAGTATTCTCTGTGGGATACTATAATATTGCCAATAATATGTTTTATTCTAGGATGCTGTAACACTTTGTTCCTACCCTTTCATCTTTGATGCCCAAGCTAAGACCAAAATGTTACAGACTGATGCTGAACTGCAGATGCAGGTAACATATTTTAAACCTTACTTGCTCTTCTTACGGGTTTCTTTCATCTTATACATTGAGTTGTAATTTTTCCAAATAGGAGAAAGTTGATTTGGATGAAGTTCCATTGTAACTTTTAGAACTGTTAGAAAAATTTTCAGCAATTTTATATTGAATATAACACGTATACGTGAATGCACATCTACATAAACAGGGGGGTGGCAAGTGTCTTCATAAAGGGCCGTATTGTAAATATGTGTCTTTGTGGGCCATACAGTTGTCTCAAGTATTCAACTCTGTCGTAGCATGAAATTTGAATTTTATATAATTTTCACATGTAGTGAAATATTTTTCTTTTGATTTTTTAAAAACTATTTAAAAATGTAAAAACTATTGTTAGCTCAAGAGCTGTACAAAAGCAGGCAGCAGGCTGGATTCGGTCCTTGGGCCATTGTTTGCTGACCCCTGATAGATAGTTAAATGGAGCTTGGCAGTTCTTTATTGAGCAAAAACTCAAGTTATAGAGATTTGTTTAATTTATTTTAAACACCCATTTTTATTGTAAAATATAATTGGTTTTGACAAGCCTACAAAGACACCTGTGAATTAGCAATCCAAATCTACCAGTTCCCATTGTTGGTGGATATATAACTTCATTCATCTCCCTCTCCCTTTCCCCATCTGGCTGTCTCTCTCTAGCTCTTATCTATATCTATCTCTCTCTCTATATATATATGTTTTCACAGTGATATATCCATGATATTGACAATTTAAAGGTTTTCCAGAGCAAATGGACATTTTTCAAAGAATAAACACCATTTAGCAAGGAGTTATTAGGTTTCTTTTCCTGCCGCTTTGAAAGTCATAGTTTCTACCCACTGTCCGTCATCACTTTCTTCTACTAAGATATTATTTCAGTCTTAATCAGCTTAGTCTAGATCATTTTCCTGGAATGAGTTATGGATCATATGGTTTATGAAGTGTTTCAGTTAATCTCTTTGGGTTCAGATTAGAAAGATTTGTGTGTTTTGTAAACATGAGTAACTGAGAAAACCTACTGGAAAAGTTAGGAGGAAAGACCACAATGAAGCTGCAGTCAGCCTGGCCCCGACCTACCCCCGGTCCAGAGGCAGGGCTGGCTGCTGTCCCCACTCACAGGTGCACACTGAGTGGTAACTGTGCTCTTGCACGTGCCGTTCCAGGTGGCGGTCAACGGGGCCAACCTGCAGAACGTCTTCATGCTTCTCACCCTGGAGCCTCTGCTGGCCAGAAGCCCCTTCCTGGTCCTTCACGTTCGCAGGAGCAACCTTGTTGGAGATGCCCTGAGAGAGCTGAGCATTCATTCTGATATTGATTTGAAAAAGCCTCTCAAAGTGAGCCCTTCCGTATATTCCTCTAAATACCTTCCTGGGTTTTCTTTAAACAGTGTTGATGAGGCAGCAAAGATTTTATTAAAATCGTGGAGTACAGCCATTCATTCTTCCTTTCATTCATTTTACAAGAATTTACTCACTTGCTTCTGTCCAATCACCAAATAGAACATCTCAACGTGACATCAGATAAAAATGCCAGTGGATTACTTGAGGGGAATATAGGGCCTTTTTTGTCTGCTCTCTTCAGTTTACCTGCTCCAGCTCTACCAAAACCAAGTGAACAACAGCACTACTAAAGCTTCAACTAGGTAAAACTACCAAGCCAGCATCTAGGAAGTCTTTGGATGTCAAAGATTTAAGAGAAAGAAGGTAAAAAAAAAAAAAGAGAACGGAAAGGTAGTAAGATTGTCTGGGCAGCTGGTGGCCTGTTATGATAGGCCCTCTCAGTACTTGGAAATGATTAAATTAAGAAATTGCCTTTCCTCATAGATCAGGCATGTTTGTGTCACCACTTAGTGTATTCCCAGGGCTTAGCACAATGCTTGGTACGCAGTAGCTGGTCAGTAAATATTTAGTGAATTATTGAAGTTTTAAGTGATTTACCTTTCCCTTCAGAAGACTTTCCTAACTCTATTTCCAATCCTGTTGTAAGCTCCAGTTTCTGAAATGTAATAGGCAAGAAACTGATGGTCTCCACGATACTGTCACCCTTTAAAAAATTTCCAGTAAGTAGTATCGGTCCCATCAATCTGCCTGGGAGTTCTCCCTAGAACTTCTGGGTTAGGTTTTTGATATTGCAAAGAGAGGGCGCTTTCTTTGCCCCTTGTTCTCAATCAGTAATTCAGATGGGACAGTTCTTGCTTGGTAGCGTGTTTGAGTTAAGTCTTCTGCTGGCATCCGTATAATCGGAGACCTTTACTCTCCTCCTGCTCTAGGCAACCTTGACCACAGGCACCGGAATAAGCTTGCTTGCTTTTTTTTTGGCTGCGCCATGCAGCACGCGGGATCTTAGTTCCCTGTCCCCTGATCAAAGCTGTGGCCCCAGCACTGGAAGCGCGGAGTCTTAGCCACTGGGCCACCAGGGAAGTTCCCAGGATAAGCTTTCTTAAATGCTGTTTTTAGTTCTGTACCTGAGCCCTTACCAGTAAAATG
Organism: Eubalaena glacialis; assembly: GCF_028564815.1. NCBI lineage: Eukaryota > Metazoa > Chordata > Mammalia > Artiodactyla > Balaenidae > Eubalaena > Eubalaena glacialis. The sequence goes on along the minus strand of NC_083720.1, from coordinate 146,583,834 downwards.
GGGATGATAGTAGTAATTCCAGTGTGTAAGACTGTTCTGAGCATTAGGTTAATAGAGTTTAAGTGCTGGCTGGCATGTAGAAAACTCTCAATAAATCTCGTCCTTTGGTTTGCTGTAGCTGTTGTTGTGATGGGTCTCTTTATAGCCCCTCACAGAGCCCAGGTCTGTGTCTGCTCAGAATGCTCTCCTCCCTTTCGTATGCATCATTTAGTTCAAGAACCCCACTGAGAGAGATTTCTTCCTTTATTCAAGTTAGTCACTGCTTTTCTCTACGTGCCAGAACATTTACGTCTCAGTGTATCTGACTCTTGGAAAATAAAATGTATTCTCGAATTGGTTCTTTTATGTTTGCCTCCCTGCCCCAAATAGATGGTAAACTTTCTGTGGACATATGGTAAACTTCTGACTTCCTCTGTATCCCATGAAGTGCCTGGTAAAATTTTGTGTGTTTATAAGTGCCTTGTTAATAATCAGCAGATACACTTTGCAGTTTTCATTGCGTCAGTGTATTCTCTGTTACATCTTCCTTTCTTTGTCCTGACTTTGGAAAGAATTTGCTAAAAAAAAAAAAACAAAAAGAAAAAACATAAAATGCCAATGATTTCCCTGAAGTACTAATTCTACTTTCATTATTTCAAGGTCATTTTTGATGGTGAAGAAGCAGTGGATGCTGGTGGTGTCACAAAGGAGTTCTTTCTTTTACTATTAAAAGAACTGTTGAATCCCATCTATGGAATGTTTACCTACTATCAGGATTCAAATCTCTTGTGGTTTTCAGATAAGGTAAGTTAGTGATGTCACCATTCAGCGGATGGATTGAATTAAACTGCCTTTTTTGTTGTCAGACCAATCCCTAGCCTTCTGATGTTTACAGAGGGGAGCATAACAAAGGTAATCATTTAACATGATTATCTTCATGTTTCCCGTGTCATGTTTCACCTGTTGCTAAGACCTCTTGGTGTGTTTTGTCACCCATTAGCCCCATTTCCATTTCTAGTAGGTAAGCTCCAAGTTTTGTAATCCTCGGAGGGTAGAAAGAGTATGGTATGATAAAGAAGTTGGTTTTATGACATATAAAAAGTAGTTGTCAAATACATCTTATTTTAATAACAGGGATAGTATGTGTATGAATACTCATACAAATATACACACACTCACACTTTTTGAAAATTCAGTTGGAGAGCTAAGTTTTAAAAGGCATTCTCATTTCAAGCAGACTATAGTTTCGCTCTTTTTCTACCAGAGTTTTCTCCCTAGATCTGCACTGTCTTGAAAGGTAGCCATTAGCTTCCTGTGGCTATTTAAGTTTAAATTTTATTTAATTAAAATTAAGTAATACTAAAGTCATTCCCTCAGTTGTACTAACCACCGTTCAAGTGCTCAGTAGACACATGTAGTTAGTGGCTGCCATCTGGGACAGCGCAGAATAGACTGTTTCCATCATTGCAGAAAGTTCTATTGGACAGCATTGCTCTAAATGAGGGTAAGCTGTTCTCTGTATCACAAATGAGCTGTAAATGCCTAACTTACAGCATTGCATCTTTGGGGGACAGCTGAACTTTTGTGAGGGGTACTTCTCTGCTTCAGAAGGTAAATATTAACGGGATCTTCATTCTTCCATACTGAAAATATTTTAAGGTAAATGGCAGATTGTTTTGAGGGCTGAAAACACTGCTTTGCTTTTCTTTTTTTTTTAAATGTTTATTTATTTATTTTTGGCTGTGTCGGGTCTTAGTTGCAGCGCAGGGTCTTCGTTGTGGCGCGCGGGCTCCACAGCGCGTGGGCTCTGTAGTTGCAGCACGCGGGCTTAGTTGCCCTGTGGCATGTGGGATCTTAGTTCCCCTACCACGGATCAAACCCACGTCCCCTGCATCGGAAGGCGGGTTCTTAACCACTGGCCCACCAGGGAAGTCCCTGCTTTTAACACATTTGCACATGTGGTGAAAGTGTTTCGTAGAGCACAACTGGTTTCACTTGATTGGCATAACCTGCGGACTCGCCATCTACAACTCCACCGTGGTGGACCTGCACTTCCCATTGGCTCTCTATAAGAAGCTACTGAACGTGAAGCCTGGCCTGGAGGACTTGAAGGAGCTGTCACCCACGGAAGGAAGGTATGGAGCTGGAAGACGGGAGCCTGGTGTGGAGAGCTGCTCTGGCGCTGGGATCAAAGGTTGACAACACCACGTGTACAAGTTAAGAGTTTATCGTTAGACTGTGCTGTGTATGCTTTGTCTTAAGATGTAGCTCCACAGCTAGTGGCTTGAAGCAGTGCCTGTGTCACTCTAGGGGCAGAAGGAGAAAAGGGAAAAGGGAAGTCGTAGCTGCCCAGGAATCCAGCTGTCTGCTTTTCTTATCCTGAACAAAAAATTAGGACTTCGAGCTTTGTCATGGTCCATAAGTACAGGGGAGGAAGTATTGAAAAGGGAGTCTACATTTTGAAAAAACCTACAGGTCTGCCTGTCCTTCCGTGTTTCTCTTTTCTGTGTCGCCTTGACTGTCACACTACAGCCACACTCACAGCACTTCTGGTCACCAAACGTGTGGCGGTTTCCCCCTACCACCAAGTAATTCTCCACGACACCAGCTGGTGTCCTACAATTCATCTCAGTTCTGACACCGTCTACCTAGAGATGGCATTGGATCCCACACGCTCAGTGCTCGGTCCCTCCAGACTACTCTCACCCACTTGGGGGCCAGTTGCAAGCAGTAGGTCCCCAGGTTACCCACAACTTCTGTCTGACCTGGTTACAAATCAGAGGTTCCCGTGACCCCTCCTCGGGTCCGATTAATTTCCTAGAGCGGCCCGAAGAATTCAGGGAAACACTTAGGTTTACCAGTTTATTCAAGGATTATGATAAAGGATACAGATGAACAGCCAGTTGAAGAGATACATAGGGTGAGGCCTGGAGGGGTCCTGAGTGTAGTAGGAGCTTCTGCCCCCATGGAGTTGGGGTGTACTACCCTCCCCGTGTGTGGATGTGTTCACCAACCTGGAAGCTCCCTGAACCCCCTACTGTTGGGATTTTAAGGAGGCTTGCTTACGGTGTGATCAGTTATGACCTTCATTTCCAGCCCCTCTCCCCTCTCTGGAGAATGGGGGGCGTGGAGCTGAAAATCATGGCTGGGTCCTTCTGGTGACCAGCCCCCGCCCAGGAGCCCACCCAGAATCACCCCATTAGAACAAAAGATGCTCCTAATATTCTCATCACTTAGGGTTTTGGGAGCCCTGTGCCAGGAACTGGGGGCAGAGACCAATATATGCATTTTCTGTTATGTCACAGAGCCTTTTTCAGAAAGTAGTTTGAGATATAGTTCGCATACCACACAATTCACCCAGCTAAAGTATATAGTTCAGTGACTTTTAGTATATTCAGAGTTGTACAGCCTTTATTACAATCAATTTTAGAATATTTTCATCACCTGAAAAAGAAACCTGGTACTCCTTGGTCGACATCCCCAACTTCCTCATCCCCCAAGCCCTAGGCAACCACTAAGCTACTTTCTGTCTCTATGGATCGCCTATTCTGGATATTTCACATAAACAGAATCATACCATGTGTGTTTTTTTGTGACTGGCTTCTTTCACACAGCACGTTTTCAAGGTTCATCTAAGTTGTAACTTGTATCAGTATTTTATTTCTTTTTATTGCCAACTAATATTTCGTTATATGGATATATACCACATTTTGTTTATCCATTCATCAGTTGATGGACGTTTGGCTTTCTCCTACCTTCTGGCTATTACTAATAGCGCTGCTGTGGATATTCTTACAGACTTTTTGTGTTGATGTAAGTTTTCATTTTTCTTGGGTATGTACCTAGGAGTGGAATTGCTAGGTCAAATGGTAACTCTATGTTTAGCCTTTTGAGGAACCTCCAGACGGTTTTCCAGTGTAGTGGAGCCATGTTTTTATGTTATTATTCTTTCTGGCTCTTAAAAAACTCCTTTTATTCTGAGTTTCTCTGTATTGATTTTAGGTAGCATAATGCGAAGTATATAAAAAGACACCATATCTGTGACTTTCTCTAAACAGTACAATTCTTTTGACTTCAACAGGAAGGACCATCCCTTTTTTATGGAGAAAGAATACTGATTTTAAGATGGAGATAGAGGAAGGGTGGTCTCTAAGGTGCCCTCTGGAAATGAGACTGTCACACCACCAGTATAGGACACCAATACAGAGAAATCATAAAGGATGTGGGGAGAGGGTGCACAGAGAGAGGAAAATTTAGAAGGAATATAAAAAAATGGCAGAGGAGACCCAGGCAGGGTTGCTTTTTTTGGTAACTGAGAGTGACAGAAATGTGTGCTATTTTCTTTGCCAACCTGGCTGAGAATGATGCATTTCAAGTAATCTTCTTGGCTGGTTAACTGGAAACAGATTTAAATTCCACACTAAGAATTTTCTTTCTGGGCAATTTTCTTTCTTTATGGAACTGCCAGACTCCGAGATCACTAAAGAAGAAAGTGTGAATGAGGCCTAGTAATAAGAACGTATTCTCGTGAGAGTATACGATATGATCATTGTTGGCAGAAACATGTTTCGGTGTTCTTTAATATGGCAGTTCTTTACCATACAGAGCCCCTTGCATTAACAAGTAAGCCATGAAGATTCCTAAGTGGATACAGTGACTTTGTAGCTTTTTTTTATGGTAAGAGGATTTTTCTACTAATGCATATGGATAAAGCAAGTCTGTAGGACCGCTGCAAGACCATCTCCTCACGTATCTACTTCTGAGGAATACCAGAGTTAACACACGTGTCAGATATGACACCATCTGAATTTCTTCATAAATTCAGTAGGATTTGTCAGTAGGAACAGAGAATGATTAATGAGTGTCTTACAAGTCAACTGCCGTATTTCTTTTCAAGATACAGTTAACATGATTTTCTGTCAGTCTGGATTTATGTTCATTCTAGAATCTTCTTTTATAGCGTTTCCTTGCAAACAGTCTGGTGGGCATGTGACTGAGATAGGAACACTATTGCCATGTCTGATTTGCCTCATTTCCTTTCTCTGTCAATCTGTGATTAGGAGTCTTCAAGAACTTTTAGATTACCCTGGGGAAGATATTGAGGAGACTTTCTGCCTCAACTTCACGGTAAGGATTTCCACAGTATACTCATGATTGTAGCTGTCTCTTTCATCATTCATGCTTACAAGTCACGATTAACATTAATTTTTCTCCAAATCAAAGAACAAATTCAGAGACTTCTCTGAACCAAATTATTTTAGTCATAGTGTCTTTTTTTGTTTTTATTTTTAAAATTTTATTTATTTATTGGCTGCATTGGGTCTTCGTTGCTGCGCATGGGCCTTCTCTAGTTGTGGCAAGTGGGGGCTACTCTTCGTTGCGGTGTGCAGGCTTCTCATTGCGGTGGCTTCTCTTGTTGCGGAACACGGGCTCTAGGCACATGGGCTCAGTAGTTGTGGCACATGGGCTTAGCTGCTCCGCAGCATGTGGGATCTTCCCGGACCAGGGCTCGAACCTGTGTTCCCTGCATTGGCAGGCGGATTCTTAGCCACTGCGCCACCGGGGAAGTCCCTTTAGTGTCTTTTTTAAAATCAAAGTATAGTTGCTGTACAATATTATATCAGTTACAGGTGTACAATATAGTGATTCACAGTTTTTAAAGGTTATATTCCATTTATAGTTATTATAAAATATTTGCTATATTCCTCATGTTGTACAGTATGTCTTTGTAGCTTATTTTATACCTAATAGTTTGTACGCCTTAGTCGCCTACCGCTATACTGTCCCTACCCTCTTCCCTCTCCCCACTGGTAACCACTGGTTTGTTCTCTAAATCTGTGAGTCTGCTTCTCTTTTGTTATATTTACTAGTTTGTTGTGTTTTTTAGACTCTATGTACAAGTGACAGCTTACAGTATTTGTCTTTCTCAGTCTGACTTATTTCACTTAGCATAAAACCCTCCAAGTTCATCCATGTTGCTGCAAATGGCACAATTTCCTTCTTTTTTTTATGGCTGAGTAGTATTCCATTGTGTACATGTGTCACATCTTATTTACCCATTCATCTGCTGATGGACACTTAGGTTGCTTCCATATCTTGGCTGTTGTAAATAATGTTGCTGTAAACATTGGGGTGCATGTATCTTTTCGAATTACTGTTTTTGTTTTTTTCAGGTACATACTCAGGAGTGGAATTGGTGGGTCATATGGTAGTCAGAGTGTCTTGAATGTTACAGGAGTTCAGTAAATGTGTTGAATAAATGAATGAATGATTAATCTATACAATTAAGAAAATTACTGAAGCATTATTCCTCTTTACTCCTATACATATAATTTCTTTTCTAGAGTTCATATCATTTTCTCTTTGATTGCATTTATTGGCAACTCCATGTCTTGGCATATATACACTACCAAATGAAAAACAGATAGCTAGTGGGAAACAGCTGCATAGCACAGGGAGATCAGCTCGGTGCTTTGTGACCACCTAGAGGGGTGGGAGAGGGAGGGTGGGAGGGAGATGCAAGAGGGAGGGGATATGGGGATATATGTATATGTATAGCTGATTCACTTTGTTATAGAGCAGAAACTAACACAACATTGTAAAGCAATTATACTCCAATAAAGATGTTAAAAAAAAAAAAACAGTAATGAAGAAAAAAAAAAAGATATCTTTTAAGGTGCCAGTGTTCTCTGACTCAGGTTCCCTTTCTCCTCCTGAGAATGTTCTGTGGTAATAAGTAGTCATTACGCTACATTTGTTCCTAAAGTTTCTCTCAGTCATTTGGGGTCTAGAAAGATAAGTGGTCAACAAAATTGAAATGTTTCTTTCTTCCCCCTTAAATATAGATTTGTCGAGAAAGCTATGGCGTGATTGAACAGAAGAAGCTGATACCTGGGGGAGACAAAGTGGCTGTGTGCAAGGAGAACAGGTTAGTCCTGACCCTGGACCGTGCACACGTTACTTCATTTCTCTGCACTTTTCCTTTTAAGACCAAGACTGAAGTTAAATTTTCATCCCTTCTTCAGAGGGAGTAAGGGTGCTAATGCAACTTTAGGGGTTTAATAGTAGAGGAAGCAGCGGACTTGGGTTCAGGAGATAACTGTTGTAGTTCTACATCTCTGTCTTACTGGCTTTGACCCTGAGCAAATCACGTGAACTCTCTGATCTCAGTTTCTCATCTGTCAAATGGGGGTTATAATAACTGTCCTGCCTCCCTCATGGAATGGTTGTGAGACTAAAGTGAGATAATTTATAGGAGAACATTTTGGAATGAATGAACTCCCAGCATTTAGCACAAGGTTTCCAGTATCCAGCAGAGTGACTGGCATAAAAATGCTCCAAAAAATGTGTTGAATAAGCGAATGTTGTAAAGATGCTTACTATTATTGTGGTTTTATTGCTGAAGAATTTGTAATACAGGTTTTAAATTAAATTCTTTCTGCCTCATGAAAGTTAATTCAAGTATATCTGATTTTTCACGATGATTTTCTCTGTGTTATCCCTTTGGAGGAGAAAAAAATTCAATTTTGTTTGCTTTTGAATTAAATTGTGAGTGAGGTTGTGGGCCATCTGCATATTAATTAATTCAGTTTACAAGCACTGCGTGTCTGCTGTATGCCAGGCGTGTTGCTGGGTATAGGAAATAAGTAACTTTTATCCTCAAGACTAGCTGGGAAGGGGCAGTGTAATGAATGATTGCAGTAGATTATGGTACATGTGATAGGAAAGTGATAGGCCAAGTGCCAAGGAACCAGGAGGAGAGGCCATAACACTTTGACCAAACACTGAAGAGGGAAAACATTTTAGACACAGGGAGTACTATGAGTCAGACTCTCAAATTTAACACATGCCAGAGAATGATGAGTATTTGTGGGGCGGGGGTTAGGGTGTGGATGGAGGGTGGGTGCAGTAGTATTGGGGTGGAGCTTGTCAAGACCTTAAATGGGTTTGCAGTGGGACGTGGTTGATCTCTGTTTGAGTGATGACTGGTGGCCATATGGAAGTTAGCCACGTGTGGAGAGGCCCATTAGGAGGCTGTTGAGGTAGCTCAAGGGCAGGGTGGTAACGGCCAAAGTGAAGGTAGCAGGGATACAGAGCCGGCTACATGTTGGTTATGTAATCAGCAGGAGCTAGTGTCTCATTATATACAGATGGTACTAGAGAGGCATGTAATTTTTTTTAATCAATTTATTTATTTATTTATTTATGGCTGCATTGGGTCTTCGTTGCTGTGCGTGGGCTTTCTCTAGTTGCGACGAGCGGGGGCTACTCTTTGTTGCGGTGTGCGGGCTTCTCATTGCGGTGGCTTCTCTTGTTGTGGAGCGCGGGCTCTAGGCGCGCGGGCTCAGTAGTTGTGGCTCGCGGGCTCTAGAGCTCAGGCTCAGTAGTTGTGGCGCACGTGCTTAGTTGATCCGCGGCATGTGGGATCTTCCCGGACCAGGGATCGAACCCGTGTCCCCTGCATTGGCAGGTGGATTCTTAACCACTGTGCCACCAGGGGAAGTCCCGAGAGGCACGTATTGATAACAACTCTGATTTCTAATTTGGAGAGCTGACCAACAGGAAACAGAATCTGTAGCGCAGGGTGGAGGGGAAAGAGTTCTATTTTGTATGTGTTGATTTTGACATGTCTGTGTGATACCTGGGTGATTTTGTTTAGAGCTGAAAATTTATGTCTTATCATCAAGAGAGGTCTTTTTTTAAAATCAATTCATAGTTTTTTTTTTGTAAGTAGGATGTTTTCTTTTTCTTTTTTGCATTTAAAATTCTAATACAGTCTTTAAAGGTTACTTTCCATTTACAATTATTACAAAATATTGGCTGTATTCTCATATTGTACAGTACATCCTTGAACCTATCTTACACCAGGTAGTTTGTACCTCCCACTCCCCAACCCCTATGTTGCCCCTCCCCCTGACAGGTAACCATAGTTTGTTCTCTATGTCTATGAGTCTGCTTCTTTTTTGTTATATTCACTAGTTTGTTGTATTAGAAGAGAAGTCTTATATCAGTAGTTTATTTGTTTACTTATGCCAGTCTTAATCACCAGCGAATTTGAGGTTGCCTACACAAGGAAAAAAGTGGTGAAATAAATAAAAAACGAGGACAGGGAAAATGTATGTTCTTAGAGGAGTTGTATGTATTAGAATAGAAAGTAGACTCTTGAGATGAGGATTTAGGGACCGTTAGCACATTAGCTAGAGACAAAACTTCTCGGCTTAAAGAAGTGGTAGGGGTGAGGAAAGACGAGGGAGTGCAGTCTCTACTTGGGAGGGCTGTGAGCGAGGGAAGCCTTCTGGAGGCAAGGGTTCATTGAAGCTACGGAAAAAGTTACAGATGAAGAGAAGTTGTTTGCTGTTTTAAGCATGTTGGGAAATTAAAGCTAATTCACTCTGGGTTTTAGTTGGCTTCTTACTGTAAATAGTTGCAAAGATGCAAACAGAGATCCTATGAAATTCACTCTATCCAAGTGATGTATATTGGCTTCCTCCCATAAGTTTTCCCTTTGGAAAACAGGAATGATAGAAAAACTGACAGGCCTCTTCTTCCATCCTTTTACATTTTTAAAGATAGCTAGAAGCCAAAGTGGTCTAATGTAACATTCAGTAATCTTTTTTGTCATGTAAACTTTCCAGACTATCCAGGAAGCCTCAGCTTTGGGGAAAGTGTGAGCTATAATACCAGAATTAAGTAAAATAATCCAGAAGTTGCTAAGTACCCAACAAAATGGCTTCAGATGATGAAATTATCTTGACTCTGGGACTCTAATATAGAGGCTAGTCTTGTCTCAAGTAGGTGTTTCAGTCGAAACTCTAACTTGATAAGAATCTTTTGGAGCTGAAAGCACTGTCCTTTCTTTATCTACATAATGTTGGTATTTTTGTTGACAGCAAATGATTTGTTTAATAAGAACAGTCTCATTATTCCATAGAGTCTGATAATGTTTTTATTTTTTATTTTATTTATTTTTAATTTTTTAGTATTTATTTATTTGGCTGCAATGGGTCTTAGTTGCGGCACGTGGGATCTTCGTTGCAGCATGTGGGATCTTTAGTTGAGGCATGCGGGATCTTTAGTTGTGGCACGTGAACTCTTAGTTGCCGCATGTGGGATCTAGTTCCCTGACCAGGGATCGAACCCGGGCCCCCTGCCTTGGGAGTGCGGAGTCTTAGCCACTGCGCCACCAGGGAAGTCCTTGATACTGTTTTTAGAATTGGGGAATTTATGGCAGATCATAAAGTGGCTTTGTGGGTCCAGGTGATTTCTCTTCCCTCCTGGTTTTGATGATCGCTTTATTACATATGTATGTATGTACGTACGTAGATACATCTATAGTCTTTAGTCGTTCAAAGGATGTCTGAGCTTTTGCGTCAGATTTCAGACACGACGGTGTGTGCATCATTTGTTAGGAGCTAACAGTGGACTGGGCAAGCAGCCTGAGGAAGGGCATATTCAGAATTTCTTCACATTCTGGTGAGTCATCCTAATGCACTGTGTGTTGGATACACCGGGTGGGGAAAAGAGCGATGTCGTGTGGGCATAGGTGATTTGTGATGTAGTCTGCAGAAGAGGCAGTTGTTGGGACTTTTCTTTTTCATATCTTTATAAAATTATTTCTCTTGGAGTACTTTTTGTCTCTGCCTTTTTTGCTCTCTGTCTCTTTCCGGGTCTGAGTTTTTCTCTTTCTGTCTCTGTGCTTCTCTCTCTCTCTCACTCTTACTGTCTCTCCTTATTCAGTAGGTGTTTCTTTGAATCAGCAATTGAATTCACTTAATAGTTGAGAGACAGTTTGTGCAGGAACACTGAAGTAGACCACAGTTTGTTTAGGGTGGTAAGCCGTTCTCATATGTAACCATAAATGAAATATGAAGACAAAATTGATTAATTGGATCGGAAGGGGTTCAGAGAAATCCACGTAGACAGATGCATCTGGGAGGATGGATATGGGATTAGAGCTGTTGGGAGAACTCCTAAGATTTGGATACTAGAAAGTAGAGACAAGGACATAATAAAAAGGGGAAGGTGCTCTGTAAAGTTTGTGAGCAAAGGAGTTGCATGATAGATGTGGGTCCGTGGCACACTTTCTTTCTTCGTCTTCTTTTTTTCCTTCTCCATTATTTATATCTGTTGCTGACTCTTGGGCTGCACCCCGCAGTCCTACAAGCTCTGTACTTGCCCAGCCTTGAGACCGAAGAAAGAGCCTGGAGTCAGCAACAGAGACATCAGTGGTTTACTGGATGGGAGATCTTACATGTCTGAAGCAAGGTTTTGGAGCGACACCCCACTGTGTGCATCCGAGGTCAGGCAGGATGTGGTGGCAGTCTTTGCTACCGGGGGGATGGGGGAGGTGACCAGTTATAGGGGGAATTGATGTCAGGTTGGCTCTCAGTTATCAGGGAAACCAGTAGAGGGGCGTGCCCCTCAGCACCCCTTTGATAAGCTATCTTCGCAGAGATGTTCTGATCTCAAATTAGAACGGTCATTAGCTAGGGCCTGGGGCAAGTCTGTAGGAAGGTCAGTCATGTGAGTAGGTGTAGGTGAAGCAGGCACAGGTAGAGCAGGGGATGTACAGAGAGCAAGAGAACAGCCATCTTGAATGTCCTGACCATACACTGCACATATGCACTCCTGGACATTGCTGATCCCATGAGGGGTCCTCAGAATCAGTGTGGAGAGCATGCTTTTGTTTACAGCCATGTGGGTTCCTTTTCTCTGTCTTTGCAGTTATTTGCCCCTAATTGACCTCAGGGCTGCTTCTAGAAAACATTTCCCATAAGGGTGTTCTGATGACATACAGGTTCCTTAAAAGAAAGATAGTACATAATTTCAAGGGAGTAATAAGGGAACTTACATTATTCTTTTACTTGTATTACAAAACTCCATTGTTCTGTTACCATGACTTTCTAAAAAGTAGCTTCTCTCTTTCTAAAAAAGTTTTCAAATCTTTGCGCAATAAAATGTGCTGTCGTTTTAAATATTGCCAGGCAGAGGGGGATTCTTATTTTTATTGCCAGTACGTGGTGCTTGAAATTTAAACATGGAATGGCTTCTGTGTTAGGTGCAAGTTTGGGTTTCGGCTTTTCTGGGTTGCTGGCACTCACCGAGCACACGGTGGTGAGCTCACCCACTGCTTTAGGCACTGTTGTCCATGACTCTGTACTCGGTGACAGGAGCAGACCCCCTTGCTGACACAGTTACCTGTTGGGAAGGCTTCTGAGAACCTAGTGTGGTTACTGCCACATTACATAGTATTGCTGTCAGAGTTAGGGACAGCCAGAAGAAGCCAAGCAAATGTTTTTTCCTTTATCTTTAATGTTGCAAAAAGCAGAAATCTTAACATTAAAGCACGTTGAGATCCTGGTAAGAAAGCTTGTATACGACGGCAAAAGATTAATCATTGCAGCTGTTGTTTCCTTTTGACTGTTATATGCCATAACCTCATTACTGGGGGTCCTTTTTGGGTATTTCATAGATTAGTCTAAGAAAATTAAATGAAAGAACCAAAAGATTAACACCTGCTGGATTTTTAACTTGAGCGTTGTGTATACAGATACTGCTGGCATTGAAGCTGTTTCTGTTAACAGTAAGATATTTGCTGTCACCACTGCCCTGGAGGGAAATGTCAGAAGGGTACCAATTCTGTATCCATAATTTATTACATTCCATTTGGACTTAAAATTTCTTTCTTTCCTTGGACAAGAGCTGCAGACAGACAATTGAATTATAAGCATCCAGGTAAAAGAACATCCGTGGGTGATGGCTGGTGGCCACATCTTAGCTAAATCTTGGAACAACGGGCAGTCACATCTGGATAATACTGCATTACATGACTATTTGTGGTTAAGTATGTCTCACACTCTGTGGCATGGTGTTACTACCATTAATAAAACCCCACATATCATTCTAGATTTCCCCCAGTTTAACTCAATTTAATCAAATCAAATGCAATCAATATCTTCCCCCATTTCTTCCATATTAAAAAAGGGGTGGGGAGAGGGAATAGTGAAAAGGAAATGCCAGGCTTAAGGTAAGTGCTCCAAAGGGCACCTAGATTCCATAGAGAGAACCTGAGAATAAAACCCACACATGACAAACACTTCTAGCTCCTTAAGATCTACTGAAGTTAGGACCAATGAAAGACTTCACTTGATCTCTCTCTTTTTTTTTTAACATCTTTATTGGAGTATAATTGCTTTACAATGGTGTGTTAGTTTCTGCTTTATAGCAAAGTGAATCAGCTATACATATACATATATCCCCATATCTCCTCCCTCTTGCGTCTTCCTCCCACCTTGATATCTTGAGGTAGTATATGAGAGGTGTAATCTTTAAGATCTGCATGTTACTCGCACTGGGCTGTTACAGGAATAGCAGATAATTAAAATGCTAGTAACATTTCTCGAGTGCTTCCCTTGTGTCAGGCATTATTCTGAGTCCTTCACATGCAGTCCTCCCCACTTTACAGTTGAAACTGAGGCAGAGAGAGACGTAAGTCACTTGTTCAAGGTTGCACAGCCAGAAGTCCAGTGTTCAAACACCAGAGCCAGAATTCAGAGCCATTCTGTCTGACTGAGAGCTTGTGCTCTCACTACACTGCCACTTAGAGGGCCAAGACCAGGGCTCCAGAGTCCCCATGTCCCCTCATCCCTAGAAGATAAATGACTTCGAAGAGTTTGCTGTTTTCGTTTCAGGCAGACGATGCAATTTTTTAAAAACAAAGTTGGCATAGTTAAAGACATACAATGTACGTATAAAAGTGTATGTCTGAATTTTTAAACTTAGGTTGAGACAAAGCCCTCATGGACACCCTTAATAATGGCTGCACAGCCTGCTGTGTAAATGTGTATTTTCTATTCTTTCTCTTTTGGGTATCTGGCTTGTTTCTGTGTTTTTTTTTTCTTTCCCTTTTTTTTTCTTTCTTTTCCCCCTCCATTTTTAATAAGACTGTATCAGTCATCTTATGTAGAAAGCTTTGTTTTTAAAATTTCTTTTTAATGGTAAGGTCCCAAGGGTGAAATTGAATTAGTGTATATATCATTTTAAATTTGTTGATATTTTTACTAAATTGATTTTGCTAATGAATTATACCCGCTTATACGTTATCGTCAATGTATGAGAAGTACCCATTTCATCGAATCCTTACAAATACTGAGTGTTCTTTTTTTTTTAAAACTAATCTAATTTAATAAGAAACTTGACCTCACTTGTAAAATTTGTATTTCTTCCATGCATAGGCTACTTCACATATTCTGCCCAGCATTGATCCTTTTTACTGATGTTTACCTCTAAAATATTTTTGTTTAAAGAAAGTGAATGAGATAGAAGTGGTCATTGCCCAACATTATTAATGTGTTAAATGCCACTGAATTGTTCATTTAAAATGGCTATGTTTTGTGAATTTCACCCCAATAAAAAAAACGTGTTTGTGTCTATGTGTGTGCACATGCAAATGTGTGTGTGTACGCTTAATTGTCAACTCTCAGGGAGAGCTGCTGTGATGTGCTTGGGCAGGGAGCGTGGGCATGCTGCAGGCTTCTGCGTAATGCTCTTAGAGACTGAGTTGAATGTCTAATGCACAGTTGCCTTTCCTTCTGCCAGTTACGTTGTGCATTGCTTACTAATTTGGGCCTATAATGGATGAAAAAAGGTTTATGAGTAAGAGTGTTTGATCTGCCTTCCAGGGAGGGTATCCTGCTACATGTTAACACACAAGATTTATGTCTGCCTGAGGAACGATCAAATAAGCAGTGCAGGAAACAGAGGGGAAAGATCAACCCAGTTAGGAAAATGGTGGAAATTGTTTGACATTATGACGGGCATTATATATGTGCCTTATCCTGAGAAAAGTAACCAACAGTGGTATGACCGGTAGCTAGAAAACCCCACAGCTGAAGTCTTACCATAAGTGAAGGAAAAATATTGCTGGCCAGAGCACGCAGCTCGGCATGCGTGTCCTCCAGACCTTGCTGGAGGCCTGGTCCGCTTAGTATCGCCCTTTCAGGACGTGTCTTGCTGCCCCAAGCAGGATTGCAGTATTTCCCTTTTTTTTTTTTTTTTTTTTTAGTATTTCCCTTTTTTAAAGTCGTCCGCTGATGGGCTTTACGTATTTCTCTGTTAAGATGAAATGATTTTCGTATCATTTGTATCAACTCTTTATTATATTAAGATTATTAACCCTTTGCCATCTGTATTTATTGCAGATTTTATTCCCAGTTTGCTGTTTACTTTTAAAAATGTGGAGTCTGTTTAAATCTCTAAAACTTCTTAATTGTCGCGCCTGTCGATTATTTCGTTTGGTCTTAAATCATTCTAAATTTAACCTTTCCCTGTCTAGAAAGTGATACTTAATAATATATTCTCCTCAATTAAAAAAATTTTTTTTGTCTGTTCTAAGGTAAAAATCTTAATTGTTTTCCTATTCTTACAGGTGAAGATTAGGGTAACTATATGGTTCCAGATCCAGTTTGGGTTTTGATTTGAAGTGTAATAAATTAAAAGTTAATTTGGGAAGAATTGACACTTCTGTGATATTCAGTCTCACCTTCCAAAGGCCTCTTTTACATTTCTTTGTGATACTCTGGTTTTTTTTTTTTCCATGGGTTATATACATTTTTATTAGAGGTTTTTATAAATATTTTGATTTCTTATTTCTACTGTGAAAGAGAGCCCTTTGCATATATTTTTATCATTAGTAGTGCCTAGAAATTGTTATTGGTTTTTATATATTTATATGGTTGGTCTATTCCTCAAATTTATGAATGTGATAGCTTTCAGTTGATTCTTTTGGGTTTTCTATGTGTAATCACATGCCTGAAAAAAAAATTTTTTTCCCCCCACTAACTACACACCTTATTTGTTTCATTCCTTTTTGCGTTTTTGTGGGATCTAGAAAAATATTAAATGACAGTCTCTTACTCCTAGGGATAAGAAATGAATATTGAATTTTATTAGATTTTTTTTCCTTCTATTTCAGATAATCATGATTAAGATAATCATTGACTTATGTAATACATTATGTTGATTTTCTCTTTTTGTTGTCCTGGCCCTAAGGAAGATTAATAATACATTAAGGTTTCACTCAACTATTGTCATTAGCAACAGATCAGAGCTTCCTTCCGTTCCCTAAGGTAAAGCAGTCTAATTTTGCTTCTGACTAATTTTAACCCTTAAGGGAAATGGAAGAAAACACGTTTGTGTTTAAAATTTTGGGGGGGTCTTCAATTTTATACTTCATTTAGAATGCCCAAATATAAAGTTGAAATAGACTTTTTAATATATGCATAATGTCACATTAAAGTCTTTTATCCCTTCTGGGAAGAAATCAAAACCTGATTTTTATATTGAGGAAAACAAAACAAGACAGTTTATTGAACTACCTGTGTTTATGAATTAAAGGCCACTTCTTTAACAGTAATATCATGAACTTAGGAATATAATATGTATTTTTTCCTCTTTCGTAATTTAGGAGGATTGAATTTCAAATCATCATCTTTATCTTTCATCTAATAATAATAACCATAATAATAATAGCTAAAATATCTTGAGCACTTAGGGTCAGACATTGGTCTGTGGGATTTATGTAAATTAACTAGTTTGTTCTTCATAATAACCTGTGAGGAAGGGACTGTTACTACCCCCTTTTATAGATGAGGAGAAACTGAACACAGATTAATGTAATTGCCCAAGATTCATTGCTAATAGGAGGCAGAGCTGGGATTTGATTCCAGGCAGTCAGGGT
Source organism: Eubalaena glacialis (assembly GCF_028564815.1). Lineage (NCBI taxonomy): Eukaryota > Metazoa > Chordata > Mammalia > Artiodactyla > Balaenidae > Eubalaena > Eubalaena glacialis. Next base: position 146,567,117 of record NC_083720.1, on the reverse strand, counting down.
ATGAGTCCTTTTGTTTTTTGAAAATACTGTTTTATTAACACCACAGTGGTAAACAACGTTATGCTTAAATTTCTTTATAGATCACACAATTCAAAACCCACAAAGAAGCTGAGTCTTTACATTAAATGTGTCCTCCTAAAAATCCTTTACTGTATGACAGTCTGTTCTCAAGCAGAAAAATTTGATTATGCACCATTTTATATTTAATATATCACATTTACATAGCAAAATAATGAAGGCACAGCTAACACAAGCAAACTTAAACCCCTTCTACTTCTGAGCTGGGGGTGGGGACACACAGTTGGATTGGTTTTTCAAGTATATGTTTTTTCCACACATTAGCTTCCGTGAAGAGTTCTGATAATTTTCACAGCTACATTCTAAAAGCTACAAGACAAAAAGACATCACAAGGATCAAACATAACATTGGATACACATGCTTTACAGAATTTACTAGATTCTACATCTTTTCAAGTAAATTAATGTTTGTAAAATGCTAAAGGGATCAATACTTAAACATTGGGTTTGTTTTTTTTTTAACACCTTTGTAAACAGACACTACCAAGAAAACACATAAACACGAGACTGTAAATAATGAACACATATGTTGACAATAGTGTACAGGTTATACACCCTCCTTCTCAGAACCAAATATTCAGAACAGTCTTTAGAATTTGAAGTGGCAGTTTTCTGGGCCTCATTAACAGTACTGTCATGATCTCCGGCACGGGCTTCCTCCATCCCATCACGCTTCTCTGAAGTGTAAAGCTGATGTCTGGGTTACGAAAGCAAAGTCTTAAAGATGAGATTTTTCTTGGGTTCTGCTGTTTCTGCGCTGGAAAAATGCAAGACTAAAGAAATTGCAGAATTAGGCATTGAGAACATGTTCAGTCTCGGCTGGGGTGTCTGTGCGTAGTGTGATGATAGTGTGATCCAAGGGTTTCCAAGTGACGTTCTTTACTTCACATCTACTTGACACCCTTAGGAAGTCTCAACTCCAGTCCTCGCAGAAGAGATCATGAAAAAACCATTTCGAATTTAACTCGTTTGCAACACCTTTTGGTATATTGGTGTTCAGATTGGAAACGGGCTGGCCAGAATCTGATTGCGTCGATTTAATATGATTTTAGGAATGTCAGAATTGATTCACATTGTATTTTGGTCCAAAACCTGAGCCTTTTCAAGTCCACCGATGTGTTAAAAAAAAAAAAAAAAAAATCGGGGTTTTTAATCTGCGTCGTCATTCTCCTCTGCAGTCTCTGCCCCCGCTTATTTCTGGGCGTCGTCAGACACTGCCGAGTGGGGACCCTCATCCTCGGCGGCGGCGCCCGCCGCCTGCGCCGCAGCCTCTGCTGGAGGCTCTTCCTCCCCCTCCTCCTCCTCCTCCCCCTCCTCCTCCTCCTCGTACTCTCCATCCTCCTCCTCCTCGTCGTCACCCTCTAAGGTCCATGCACACCCCTCCATCTCACCGGTGAGCTCCTGGATCTTAGCGAGCAAGGGCTTATAGATGTCGTTATACTTTTTCTCCAGAGCCTGGAATTCCTTATCAAATTTGGCTTCTATCTTATCGCACCGCTTCTGCAGCTTTTTGAGCGCCAGGACCCGGCATTTCACCGAGTTAGGCAGGCTCTCGATAAAGTCATTTCTAGGCTTCGGTGCATTCTCCGCAGGCGTCTGGGGCTCCTCAGCCGTCTGACCGACCGCGCCGTCGGAGTCGCCGGACGCGCTGTCAGAATCTCCCCCCTGCGCACCGCCTTCCGCCATTACCTCCTCCGCCGCCGCCGCCGCCTGGCTCGGCTCCGCGGGGCCCTGGTTCTCCGAGTCGGCCATGTTCGCGGAGCGGCGCAGAGGTCTCGGTGGCTCCCGCGGAGAGCTGCCCGCGAGCTGCGCCCCAGCGATCCTGCGGCAAGCGGCAAGCGGCGAGCGGCGAGCGGCAAGCGGCGCTGACGTCGGCCGCGGCGGGGACGTTGGCGCGGCCCCGCCCTTTGCCCCCGCGGGCGCTTGACTGGCTCCCCAGGATCAGCTGATGGTCGGGCCCTCGAGCCGCGCCAGCCAGCCGCCCGCCGGTGCTGCGCTGCCGTGTCCCCGCACTGCGGGCGACGTCCGCACCCGTTTCTTAGCGACCCTGCCCGTCCGCCCGCGCACGCCTCCCCCGCGGCAGAGCGGGGCTGGGGCTGGCCGCGGGGATGCGCCGTGGAGGAGGGCTTTATCTCCATCCGCCACTGCGCCTGGCTTGGCGTTTGTCTGCATCTCCCCTTAGCTGGCGTTGGGCTGCCGTTGGCATGCCGTTGGCAGGGCGTCTCTGGCTTACTGCTGGGGAGCCGTCTTTAAGCACCTGAGATTTCACTGAATTCTTCTCCGGAGAGTGGAGGCGCGGGGAGAGCGGGCTCCGTCCCACCCCCTTGAGGACCTGGGTGCGTGTGATGATGGGGGCGGGAATAGTGCAGTTTACATGCCCCCCATCACCCCGCCCCCCCCCCCCCCCCGCAGCAGCCCCTCTCCCAGCCTAGCAGCATATATACTGGTGGCAGGGTCTTCTCCCAGCTAGACGGACCCTGGAAGCAGCTTTGGAGCCGTTTGGATAGGGAATCTCGGAACGCCGGTATCCTGGAATGTTCTCGAAAGGTCCTCGGAGCTCTTGGCCTCTGGGGAGGAATAAAGCTGCAGGAGGGCCAAAGAAAGCAAGACCGTGTAAGCCCTGAGGCCCGGGCCGAGGGCCGCCTGCCTTCCCGGGCCTGAAGCATGTGTTTAGGACTGCCGTTCCTGGGGGACGCGCTGGCACACACGCACGTACAGGCATTGTCCCCGAGGCACGTTCAGCACCTGTGCTATGGCTCTTACCGGTGATTCGTGTATGAGAACATTGAGAAAAGCTATCAAATACCGAGCTCTTGTTCTGTGATAGCCATGTGAGTAGACATTTCAGTTCCTCATTTATTAAATCAGAACGATAGCTTCTTGAATAAGGATAAGGGCACATAGTTTAGGTATGGAACGCAAACGATCTTTACAGGGGTTCTTCAGGAATGGTTTCAAATTCGGCATGACTGATATAAATGCTTTTCCTTCATCAGTTATACTGGGACTTGCTGAAGCTTTTCCATAAAACCTGTGACTGTAAGGAAATTACTTCCCTAAGTACATTTGCTGCCGTCTTTTGGTTCTTGCGGATATTAGTTAATAATATGTAAAGCACTTAGTGCTGACACTTGGTGGGCACTTGGTAAGTGTTTTGTTTGCAAAATAATTAAATTGCATTTATTAATCCACAAAGATAACCTGCAATAATAATTCTCTTACAAAAGGACATCTTTGTGCCCATCCCCAAAGAAAGTTACTATTTACAAAAGGCCCAATGTATTCCCATTAGCAAACATGCTAGTTTTTTTTGGTACTTGTGATTCCTATTACTTACTTTCTTAATTCCGTTCCAGATAATTTATTATCTGCTTCCCTGTTAGCGTTTGTAATGACTTGAGTTTTTTTTTTGTTAAATTTCAATGTTAACTCTGACTGAATTTGCTGTAATAATGTATCTATATTTAGTTGGCTGATCGTATACATATTCCATATATCATATATGGAATATGTATACGATCAGCCAACTAAAGCTACCTTGAGGTTAGGAATGCCTTTTCTCATTTTTAAAAATAAGGAACTTAGCAGCAGAAAAAGAAAGTGAAATAAATATTCTCTTACAATTATGTATCACCTGATTGGCAGAATTGGGCAGAAACCAGGCCTTCAAACTCCTGTAGTATAGAAGCTGTGACATACTTTAAAAAGACAAAACAAAACAAGACCCAAACTTTATTCAAATCTATTTAACTAACTTAACTTGCTTGAGACCACCAGGGTGTGCCCGTCTTTTAGGATTTTTATGTTCCCATCTTAAAAAAAAATTTTAAACTTCGCCTTAAGCTATGGGGTTCTTGGACTCCTTAATCAATAGAAGCTGATAAGAGGCCAGGTAAGAAATTCAAGCAAGGCTTTATTGGGACTAGTGCTACAGCACAAGGGAGCTAAAGCACATAACAGTTTCCCTTTTCACTCCCTAAGCGGGGAGGTGAGCGGGTTCCTTATCTGGGGCGAGGGTAGGAATGGGTCCAGGGGTCAGGCCAGAGGGGTAGCTTCGCTGGTCTGCCCAGTGGGTCTGTGTGCAGGGGGCATGCGCAGTACCCTGCTTTTGGTTCCTGGTACCCTGCTTTTGCTCCTGGTTCCTCAGAAGTGACGTTGGGTTTTTGGTCTTTTTGTACCTTGTTCGTAATTTGCCCCAACTGGGCACGCATGCGGTTATTTTTAGTCCCTTCTGCTTTCTTTGTATTTTCCTGCTGGAGGAGATGTTTGTCCAGGTGCCAGCACTGCAGCAAAGGGTCCCAGCCGGTCTCAAGGCTACTCTTTTTTTTTTTTAAGTCTGTATTGAGATCTAATTTGTGTACAATAAAGTTTACCCTTTTAGGATACTTTGACAGACATACAGAGTCCTGTAAACACTACAGTCATCGAACTGCAGAGCAGTCACCTCGTTTCCCCCAGATACGCTCCTGGTCTTTCCCTTCCTGCCCGACCTGGCAACCATTGATCTGTTATCTGTCTCTATAATTCTGTCTTTTCCCCAGAACGTCACATAAATGGAATCATATGTGTGGAGCCTTTTTCACGCAGCATAATGAATTTGAGATTCATCAGCGGTGTTCTGTATACTGTATTAGTACTTTGTTCCTTTTTATTACTGAGTAATATTCCCATTTGAGTTATTTCCAGTTTTTTTTTGTGATTACGGATAATGCTGCTGTGAACATTCATCAGCAGATTTCTGTGTGAACAGAGGTCTTTATTTCTCTTGGCTAAGTATCTAGAAGTGGAATTGCTGGGTCATACGGTAAATGTAGGTTTAACTTCATAAGAAACGTCATGGTGTTTTCCACAGCGGCTGTACCCCTTGCCTTCACACTAGCAGTGCATGAGAGTTGCAGTTGCTCCACACGCTCGCCAGCATTTGGTATTGTTGGTTTTTCGTCCCCTCATCTCAGAGCTGTGTATGTGTCCATGGTGATTAAAGATATTATCTTCCAGTGTGCTTATGTGTCACTCATATATCTCCTTTAATGAAATGTCTGTTAGAGCTTTTGCCCATTTTCTAAATTGAAGTTTTTGCTCTCATTAACTTTTTAATGTTTTTATATATTCTGGGTACAGGTCCTATGTGAGATACGTGTTTTGTAAATATGTTCTTTCAGTCTGGGGCTTGTCTTTCATTTTTGTAATAGTGTCTTCAAAAAGCAGATATTTAAAATTTTGATAAATCTATTTTATTAACTTTTTCTTTATAGATTATGCTTTGGGTGTCATATTTAAGAAATCTTTGCCAACTTCATGGCCGTAAAGAGTTGGTCTTATGTTTTCTTCCGGAAGTTTTACAACTTAAAGTTTTGCTTTTAGACTCCGATCCATATTGAGTTGACTTTTAAATAGGTGTCAGGTATAGGGATATATACCTTTAGCATATGAATATTCTGTTGATGCAGTACGACTTCTATTGAAAATACTATCCTTTCTCCACAGAATTGCTCATTCAAATTTGGCAAAAATTAACTGTCCATGTACATGTGGATCCATTTCTGGACTTACTGTTCTGTTGCATTGATTTATGTGTCCTTTCACCAATACCACACTTGATAACTGTAGCTTTATAATAATAAGTCATGAAGTTAGGTAATTCCAGTTGGCTAACTCTGTTCTTTTTCAAAATTGTTTTGCTTTTCTAGTTCCTTTGACTTTCTGTATTAATTTCAGAATCGGTTTGACAAGCGTTTAAAAAGACCCTTACTACAGTTTGGATTCAGACTTCTGAAAACCCTTGGCAATGCATATAGTACCTGCTTTTTAAAATTTGTGTGTTTAAAAATTAACTCATTAAGAGTTGTCTCATTTTATGGGCTTTGTGGACGCTAGTGTACTGTGGGGCTGCAAGTAACACATAGCTGTGAATAGCAAGATGAGCTATCTCGGCATATTGTAATTTCTCACGCAGCTGTCACATCGGAAGAAAGCGAGGCGGGGTAAGGGAGGGCACTTTGATCAGGTGGTTGAGAGCACAGGTCTGTACTCAGACATCTGGCTTCAATTTCTGCCCCTGCCTTTATACTAGTTGTTTTCTTGAATTCAGTTCTGAAATTGCAATAATGATCACATCAACTTCAAAAAAGTTGTTTTTTCTTGACTGTTTGTATATTTATTTTTATTGAGTCACAATTCTTACACCGTAAAGTTTACTCAAAGGGTGGCCTTGAGTATTCACTGAGGTAGCATGTATCCAAGTACTTATTGCAGTGACTAGCAGCTAGTAAACACTCCATAACTGTTAATGATCACTGTTAAAGAAAAGAATGTGGTGAGACCAATACTAACTGACAGAGATTAGAGTCTGTGTATTAGTTTGCTAGGGCTGCTGTAAAAAAATACTACAGGCTAAGTGGTTTAAACAACAGGAATTTATTGTCTCACAGTTCTGGAAGCTAGAACTCCAAAACCAAGGTGTTGGCAGGGTTGCATCCTTCCGGGGGCTGTGAGGGAAGGAATTATTCCAGACTTCTCTCCTCGGCTTGTGGATAGCTGTCTTCTCCTTGTGTCTCTTCACATTGTCTTTCCTCTATGCAGGTCTGTGTCCACATTTCCCCTTTTGATAGGGATAGCAGTCATATTGCCTTAGGACCCACCCTAATACTTTCATTTTAACTTGATAACCTTTGTAAAGACCCTGTCTCCAAATAAGGTCACCTTCTGAGGTAATGGGGGTTAGGACTTTAATATATGAATTATAGGGAGACGCAGTCCAACCCAAAACGCACTATTCTCTGCCCTCCCCCCCCCCCAAATTCATGTCTTTGTCACCTATAAGATACATTCACTCAATTCCAGCATCCCCCAAAGTCTTAACCTATTCCAGCATCAACTCTAAATCTAAAGTCTCTTCTGTAATGGTTAGTTTTCTGTGTCAACTTGGCTGGGCCATGGAGTACCCAGATGTTTGGTCAGACGTTACTCTGCGTATGTCTGTGAAGATGTCTCTGGTCGAGATTAATGTTTGAATCAGGAAACTGAGTAAAGCAGATTGCCTTCCCTGATGTGCATGGGTCTCATCCAATCAGTTGAAGGCCTGAATAGAAGAAAAAGGCTGAGTAAGAGGGACTCCTCCTGCCTGACTGCCTTTGAGCCGGGACATGAGTTTTTTTGTTTTAAATAAATTTATTTATTTATTTTTGGCTGTGTTGGGTCTTCGTTGCTCTGCACGGGCTTTCTCTAGTTGCGGCAAGCGGGGGCTACTCTTTCGTTGTGGTGCGTGGGCTTCTCATTGCGATGGCTTCTCTTGTTGCAGGGCACGGGATCTAGGCGCGCAGGCTTTAGTAGTTGTGGTGTGCGGCCTTCAGTAGTTGTGGCTCGCGGGCTCTAGAGCGCAGGCTCAGTAGTTGTGGCACATGGGCTTAGTTGCTCTGCGGCATGTGGGATCTTCCCAGACCAGGGCTCGAACTCGTGTCCCCTGCATTGGCAGGCGGATTCTTAACCACTGCACCACCAGGGAAGCCCAGGGACATCAATTTTTTCCTGCCTTCAGACTCTGACGGAAGCATCAGCCCTTCCTGGGTCTCGAGCCTGCCTGCTTTTGGACTAGAACTACATCATCTGCTCTCCTGGGTCTCCAGCTTGCAGATCTTGTGGTTTGTCAGCCTCTATAATTGCGTGAGCTAATGCTTTATAATCTCTCTCTCTATTTATATATGTATATACACACATGCCCACACACTTCCTATTGGTTCTGTTTCCCTGGAGAGTCTGGACTAATATATCGTGTAAATATCGTCTAAGTCAGGTATGAGTGAGACTTAAGGTTTGATTCATCCTGAGACAAAATTCTTCTATAGCCTGTGAACTTGTGACACCAGACAGATAATTCCAAATACAATGGTGGGACAGGCATTGGAAAGACATTCTCATTCTAAAAGGAGGAGGAAAGGGGCCAGAGGTCCCAAGCAAATTATAAACCTAGCAGGGCAAATTTCATTAGTTATTTTTTTTAATACATCTTTATTGGAGTAGAATTGCTTCACAGTACCGTGTTAGTTTCTGTTCCACAACAAAGCGAATCAGCCATATGCAAACACATGTCCCCATATCCCCTCTCTCTTGAGTCTCCCTCCCATCCTCCCCATCCCACCCCTCTAGGTCATCGCAAAGCACAAAGCCGATCTCCCTGTGCTATGCAGCTGCTTCCCACCAGCCAACTATTTCACATTCGGTAGTGTATATGCGTCGATGCTACTCTCACTTCGCCCCAGCTTTGCCCTCCCACCCCGTGTCATCAAGTCCATTCTCTATGTCTACCTCTTTATTCCTTTATTCCTGCCCTGAAACTAGGTTCATCAGTACCATTTTTTTTTTTTTTTTTTTTTAGATTCTATATATACGCGTTAGCATAAGGTATTTGTTTTTCTCTTTCTGACTTACTTCACTCTGTATGACAGTCTCTAGGTCCATCCACCTCACTACAAATAACTCAATTTCGTTTCGTTTTATGGCTGAGTAATATTCCATTGTATATATGTGCCACATCTTCTTTATCCATTCATCTGTCGATGGACATTTAGGTTGGTTCCATGTCCTGGCTATTGTAAATAGTGCTGCAATGAACATTGGGGTGTATGTCTCTTTTTGAATTATGGTTTTCTCAGTGTATATGCCCAGTAGTGGGATTGCTGGGTCATATGGTAGTTCTATTTTTAGTTTTTTAAGGAACCTCCATACTGTTCTCCATAGTGGTTGTATCAATTTACATTCCCACCAAGAGTGTAGGAGGGTTCCTTTTTCACCACACCCTTTCCAGCACTTTTTGTTTTTAGCTTTTTTGATAATGGCCATTCTGTCATTAGATTTTTAAAAATAATTTTATTGGTGTACAGTTGATTTACAGTGTCGTGTAGTTTCTGCTGTACAGCAAAGTGAATCAGTTATACCTATACATATATCCACTCTTTTTCATATTCTTTTCCCATCTATGTCATTACAGAGTATTGAGTAGAGTTCCCTGTGCTATACAGTAGGTTCTTATTAGTTATCTATTTTACATATAGTAGTGTGTTTATGTCAATCCCAGTCTCCCAATTTATCCCCCAGCTTCCCCCCTGGTAACCATAAGTTTGTTTTCTACATCTGTAACTCTATTTCTGTTTTGTAAATAAGTTAATTTGTACCATTTTTTTAGATTCCACGTATAAGTGATATCATATGATGTTTGTCTTTCTCTGACTGACTTCATTCAGTATGACGATCTCTAGGTCCATCCATGTTGCTGCAAGTAGCATTATTTCATTCTTTTTATGGCTGAGTAATATTCCATTGTATATGTGTACCACGTCTTCTTCATCCATTCCTCTGTTGATGGACATTTAGGTTGCTTCCATGTCCTGGCTGTTGTAAATAGTGCTGCAGTGAACATTGGGGTATGTGTATCTTTTTGAATTATGGTTTTCTCTGGATATATGCCCAGGAGTAGGATTGCTGGATCATATGGTAGCTCTATTTTTAGTTTTTTAAGGAACTTCCATACTCTCTGTATAGTGGCTGTACCGATTTACATTCCCACGAACAGTGTGGGAGGATTCTCTTTTCTCCACACCCTCTCCAACATTTATTGTTTGTAGATTTTTTGATGATGGCCATTCTGACCGGGGTGAGGTGACACCTCGTTGTAGTTTTGATTTGCATTTCTCTGATAATTAGTGATGAGCGTCTTTTCATGTGCATCTGTATGTCTTCTTTGGAGAGATGTCTATTCAGATCTTCCACCCATTTTTGGATTGGGTTGTTTGGTTTTTTTTTGATATGGAGCTACATGAGCTGTTTATGTATTTTGGAGATTAATCCTTTGTCAGTCACTTCGTTTGCAAATATTTTCTCCCATTCTGTTCATTAGATTTTTAAAAAATATTTATGTATTTATTATTTATTTGGCTGCGTCGGCACGTGGGATCTTTCGTTGCGGCGTGTGGGCTTCTCTCTAGTTGTGGCGCACAGGCTCCAGAGTGTGTGGGCTCAGTAGCTGCAGCACATGGGATCTAGAGCACGCAGGCTTAGTTGCCCCGCGGCAGGTGGGATCTTAGTTACCCCACGGCATGTGGGAGCTTAGTTCCCTGACCAGGGATTGAACCCGCGTCCCCTGCATTGGAATGCGGATTCTTAACCACTGGATCACCAGGGAAGTCCCCTGCTCATTAGATTTTAAGACTTGGAGAACGATCCTCTTTGGCTCCATGCTCTGTCCTCTGGCCCACTGGGATAGTAGTCCCAGCTTCTGGAGCCATGGAAGTGCTGGCCTTGTTCCTGGACCTATGCCCATGGTGGCAGCGATAGCCCTGCTGGACTCTTATCTGCCGTTGGGGTCATTCTTCCCTTTTCTTGAAAGATAACACTTGTTCACAGCCAGTTAGCTCTACTGGCTCATTTCACACCTGTGGAATCCTGACAGCCTTTCTTCATTTTTTACTATCTTTGCCCCTTCAGTGCAAGCTGGCAGTGTTTCTGCTGGTATAAAATTCTCATAAACCTTGTTGGCCTCCCAGGCAATTCATGGGGGTCCAAGCCATCAGACAAGAGGGTCCTCCACAGATCTTTCCTGGATAGCCACATCTCTATTCCTGGCTTCTGCTGAGATGATTGGTCCATGAGTCACATGCCTGATCTCTACAGCAAACCATTGTTCAGCCACACCCTTGGCTTTTTTCCAGAGCATGATATATGGATAGTCTGAGAATTTTCCAAACCTTCAAGTTCTAGTTCATTTTTTTTTTTTTTTCACTATCCCTATGTCTTTTTTTTTTTTAAACACCTTTATTGGAGTATAATTGCTTTACAATGGTGTATTAGTTTCTACTTTATAACAAAGTGAATCAGCTATACATATACATATATCTCCTGCCTCTTGTGTCTCCCTCCCACCCTCCCTATCCCACCCCTCTAGGTGGTCACAAAGCACCGAGCTGATCTCCCTGTGCTATGCGGTTGCTTCCCACTAGCTAGCTATTTTACATTTGGTAGTGTATATATGTCCATGCCACTCTCTCACTTCATCCCAGCTTACCCTTCCCCCTCCCCGTGACCTCAAGTCCATTCTCTACATCTGTGTCTTTATTCCTGTCCTGCCCCTAGGTTCATCACAACCATTTTTTTTCTTTTTAGATTCCATATATATGTGTTAGCATAGTAGTTGTTTTTCTCTTTCTGACTTACTTCACTCAATATGACAGACTCTAGGTCCATCCACCTCACTACAAATAACTCATTTTCGTTTCTTTTTATGGCTGAGTAATATTCCATTGTATATATGTGTCACATCTTCTTTGTCCATTCATCTATCAGTGGTCGCTTAGGTTGCTTCCATGTCCTGGCTATTGTAAATAGAGCTGCAGTGAACATTGTGGTACATGACTCTTTCTGAATTATGGTTTTCTCGGGGTATATGCCCAATAGTGGGATTGCTGGGTCATATGGTAGTTCTATTTTTAGTTTTTTAAGGAACCTCCATACTGTTCTCCATAGTGGCTGTATCAATTTACATTCCCACCAACAGGACAAAAGGGTTCCCTTTTCTCCACACCCTCTCCAGCATTTATTCTTTGTAGATTTTTGGACAATGGCCATTCTGACCAGTGTGAGGTGATACCTCACTGTAGTTTTTAATTATATTTCTCTAATGATTAGTGATGTTGAGCATCCTTTCATGTGTTTGTTGGCAATCTGTATATCTTCTTTGGAGAAATGTCTATTTAGGTCTTCTGCCCATTTTTGGGTTGGGTTGTTTGTTTTTTTGACATTGAGCTGCATGAGCTGCTTGTATATTTTGGAAATAAATCCTTTGTCAGTTGCTTCAGTTGCAAATATTTTCTCCCACTCTGAGGGTTGTCTTTTCGTCTTGTTTATGGTTTCCTTTGCTGTGCAAAAGCTTTTAAATTTCATTAGGTCCCATTTGTTTATTTCCATTTCTCTAGGAGGTGGGTCAAAAAGGATCTTGCTGTGAATGATGTCATAGAGTGTTCTGCCTATGTTTTCCTCTAAGAGTTTTATAGTGTCTGGCCTTACATTTAGGTCTTTAATCCATTTGGAGTTTATTTTTGTGTATAGTGTTAGGGAGTGTTCTAATTTCTTTCTTTTACATGTAGCTGTCCAGTTTTCCCAGCACCACTTATTGAAGAGGTCATCTTTTCTCCAGTGTACATTCTTGCTTCCTTTATCAAAGATAAGGTGACTATATGTGCGTGGGTTTATCTCTGGGCTTTCTGTCTTGTTCCATTGATCTGTATTTCTGTTTTTGTGCCAGTACGATACTGTCTTGATTACTGTAGCTTTGCAGTATAGTCTGAAGTCCAGGAGCCTGATTCCTCCAGCTCCGTTTTTCTTTCTCAAGATTGCTTTGGCTATTCAGGGTCTTTTGTGTTTCCATACAAAGGGTGAAATTTTTTGTTCTAGTTCTGTGAAAAATGCCAGTGGTAGTTTGATAGGGATTGCATTGAATCTGTAGATTGCTTTGGGTAGTATAGTCATTTTCACAATGTTGATTCTTCCAATCCAAGAACATGGTGTATCTCTCCATCTGTATCATCTTTAATTTCTTTCATCAGTGTCATAGTTTCCTTCATACAGGTCTTTTGTCTCCTTAGATAGGTGTATTCCTAGGTATTTTATTCTTTTTGTTGCATTGGTAAATGGGAGTGTTTCCTTAATTTCTCTTTCAGATTTTTCACCATTAGGGTATAGGAATGCAAGAGATTTCTGTGCATTAATTTTGTATCCTGCTACTTTACCAAATTCATTGATTAGCTCTAGTAGTTTCCTGATAGCGTCTTTAGGATTCTTTATGTATAGTATCATGTGATCTGCTAACAGTGACAGCTTTATTTCTTCTTTTCCAATTTGGATTCCTTTTCTTTCTTTTTCTTCTCTGATTGCTGTGGCTAAAACTTCCAAAACTATGTTGAATTAATAGTGGTGAGAGTGGGCAACCTTGTCTTGTTCCTGATCTTAGTGGAAATGGTTTCAGTTTTTCACCATTGAGAACTATGTTGGCTGTGGGTTTGTCGTATATGGCCTTTATTACGTTGAGGTAAGTTCCCTCTGTGCCTACGTTCTGGAGGGTTTTTAACATAAATGGGTGTTGAATTTTGTCAGAAGCTTTTTCTGCATCTATTGAGATGATGATATGGTTTTTCTCCTTCAATTTGTTAATATGGTGTATCACATTGATTTGTGCATATTGAAGAATCCTTGCATTCCTGGGATAAACCCACTTGATCATAGTGTATGATCCTTTTAATGTGCTGTTGGATTCTGTTTGCTAGTATTTTGTTGAGGATTTTTGCATCTATGTTCATCAGTGATATTGGCCTGTAGTTTTCTTTCTTTGTGACATTTTTGTCTGGCTTTGGTATCAGGGTGATGGAGGCCCCGTAGAATGAGTTTGGGAGTGTTCCTCCCTCTGCTATATTTTGGAAGAGTTTGAGAAGGATAGGTGTTAGCTCTTCTCTAAACGTTTGATAGAATTCGTCTGTGAAGCCATCTGGTCCTGGGCTTTTGTTTGTTGGAAGATTTTTAATCACAGTCTCAATTTCAGTGCTTGTGATTGGTCTGTTTATATTTTCTATTTCTTCCTGGTTCAGTCTTGGAAGGTTGTGCTTTTCTAAGAATTTGTCCATTTCTTTCAGGTCGTCCATTTTATTGGCATATAGTTGTTTGTAGTAATCTCTCATGATCCTTTGTATTTCTGCAGTGTCAGTTGTTACTTCTCCTTTTTCATTTCTAATTCTATTGATTTGAGTCTTTTCCCTTTTTTTCTTGATGAGTCTGGCTAATAGTTTATCAATTTTCTTTATTTTCTCAAAGAACCAGGTTTTAGTTTTATCAATCTTTGCTATTGTTTCCTTCATTTCTTTTCATTTATTTCTGATCTGATCTTTATGATTTCTTTCCTTCTGCTAACTTTAGCGTTTTTTGTTCTCCTTTCTTTAATTGCTTTAGGTGTAAGGTTAGGTTGTTTATTTGGGATGTTTCTTGTTTTTTGAGGAAGGATTGTATTGCTATAAACTTCCCTCTTAGAACTGCTTTAGCTGCATCCCATAGGTTTTGGGTGGTCATGTTTTCATTGTCATTTGTTTCTAGGTATTTTTTCATTTCCTCTTTGATTTCTTCAGTGATCTCTTGATTTTAAGGACTGTATTGTTTAGCCCCCATGTGTTTGTATTTTTTACAGATTTTTTCCTGTAATTGATATCTAGTCTCATAACATTGTGGTTGGAAAAGATACTTGATATGATTTCAATTTTGTTAAGGTTACCAAGGCTTGATATGTGACCCAAGACATGATCTATCCTGGAGGATGTTCCATGAGTACTTGAGGAGAAATTGTATTCTGTTGTTTTTGGATGGAATGTCCTATAAATATTAATTAAGTCCATCTTGTTTAATGTGTCATTTAAAGCTTGTGTTTCCTTATTTCTTTTCAATTTGGATGATCTGTCCATTGGTGAAAGTGGGGTGTTAAAGTTCCTACTATGACTGTGTTACTGTCAATTTCCCCTATTATGGCTGTTAGCATTTGCCTTATTTATTGAGGTGCTCCTATGTTGGGTGCATAAATATTTACAATTGTTATATCTTCATCTTGGATTGATCCCTTGATCATTATGTAGTGTCCTTCTTTGTCGCTTGTAATAGTCTTTATTTTAAAGTCTGTTTTGTCTGTTATGAGAATTGCTACTCCAGCTTTCTTTTGATTTCCATCTGCATGGAATATCTTTTTCCATCCCCTCACTTTCAGTCTGTATGTGTCCCTACGTCTGAAGTGGGTCTCTTGTAGACAGCATATGTATGGGTCTTGTTTTTGTATCCATTCAGCCAGTCTGTGTCTTTTGGTTGGAGCATTTAATCCATTTACATTTAAGGTAGTTATCAATATGTATGTTCCTGTTACCATTTTCTTAATTGTTTTGGGTTTGTTACTGTTGGTCTTTTCCTTCTCTTGTGTTTCCTGCCTAGAGAAGTTCCTTTAGCATTTGTTGTAAAGCTGGTTTGGTGGTGCTGAATTCTCTTAGCTTTTGCTTGTCTGTAAAGGTTTTAATTTCTCCGTTGAATCTGAATGAGATCCTTGCTGGGTAGAGGAATCTTGGTTGTAGGTTTTTTCCCTTTCATCACTTTAAATATGTCCTGCCACACCATTCTGGCTTGCAGAGTTTCTGCTGAAAGATCAGCTGTTAACCTTATGGGGATTCCCTTGTATGTTATTTGTTGTTTTTCCCTTGCTGCTTTTAATATTTTTTCTTTGTATTTAATTTTTGATTGATTAATATGTGTCTTGGTGTGTTTCTCCTTGGATTTATCCTTTATGGGACTCTCTGCACCTCCTGGACTTGATTGACTATTTCCTTGCCCATATTAGGGAAGTTTTCAACTATAATCTCTTCAAATATTTTCTCAGTCCCTTTCTTTTTCTCTTCTTCTGGGACCCCTATAATTCTTCTGGGACCCCTATTTCCTCTTCATTTGTTTGGTCTGGTGGGTTTTTACCTTGGTCCTTCATCAGCTGTGTGTTTCTCTGTTTTCTCATTTTGCTTAACTTACTGTCTTTGGGGTCTCCTTTTCACAGGCTGCAGGTTCGTAGTTCCCATTGTTTTTGGTGTCTGCGCCCAGTGGCTAAGGTTGGTTCAGTGGGTTGTGTAGGCTTCCTGGTGGAGGACAGTGGTGCCTGTGTTCTGGTGGATGAGGCTGGATCTTGTCTTTCTGGTGGGCAGGACCGCGTCTGGTGGTGTGTTTTGGGGCGTCTGTGACCTTATTATGATTTTAGGCAGCCTCTCTGCTAATGGGTGGGGTTGTGTTCCTGTCTTGCTAGTTGTTTGGCATAGGGTCTCCAGCACTGTAGCTTGCTGGTCGTTGAATGGAGCTGGGTCTTAGCGTTGAGATGGAGATCTCTGGGAGAGCTTTCAACGTTTGATAGTACGTGGAGCCGGGAGTTCTCTGGCAGACCAATGTCGTGAACTCGGCTCTCCCACCTCAGAGGCAGAGGCCTGACACCCGGCCAGAGCACCAAGGCTCTGTCAATCACACGGCTCAGAAGAAAAGGGAGGGGGGCTTCCCTGGTGGCGCAGTGGTTGAGAATCTGCCTGCTAAGGCAGGGGACACGGGTTCGAGCCCTGGTCTGGGAGGATCCCACATGCCGCGGAGCAACTAGGCCCGTGAGCCACAATCACTGAGCCTGCGCGTCTGGAGCCTGTGCTCCGCAGCAAGAGAGGCTGCGATAGTGAGAGGCCCGTGCATCGCGATGAAGAGGGCCCCCACTTGCCGCAACAAGAGAAAGCCCTCGCACAGAAACGAAGACCCAACACAGCCAAAAATAAATAAATTAATTAATTAAAAAAAAAATAAGCACCTTGGGAGAGGTAGATAGGTGTGTGTGTATCCTACCCCACCGTTCAAAATGGTAGCATTCCTTACGTACCTTGTTTTCTAAAAAAAAAGGAGAAAAAAAAGGTAGAAAGAAAAAAATAGTTATTAAAATAAAAAATTTTTAAAAATTATTAAAAATAAAAAATTAAGTAATTTAAAAAAAAGAAAGAAAGAAAGAAAGAAGAGAGCAACCAAACCAAAAAGAAATCCACCTATGATAACAAGTGCTAACAACTATACTAAAAAAACAAACAAAAAAAAACGGAGAGACAGAACCCCAGGAGAAATTGTAAACGGTAAGCTATACAGACAAAAGTCACACAAAGAAGCATACACATACTCACAAGAAAAGAAATAGAAAAAGATTTATGTATCTATATATAAAAAAAAAAGAAGAGACCAATGAAATCAATAAACAAGTCTACCAATGATGATAAACTCTAAATTCTAAACTAAGATAAACATTAAACCAGAAACATATTAGATGCAGAAAGCAAACCCCAAGTCTACAGTTGCTCCCAAAGTCCACCTCCTGAATTTGGGATGATTCGTTGTCTATTCAGGTATTCCACAGATGCAGGTACATCAGGTTGATTGTGGAGCTTTAATCCGCTGCTCCTGAGGCTGCTGGGGGAGATTTCCCTTTTTCTTCTTTGTTCGCACAGCTCCCGGGGTTCAGCTTTGGATTTGGACCCGCCTCTGCGTGTAGGTCGCCTGAGGGCGTCTGTTCTTCGCTCACACCGGACGGGGTTAAAGGAGCAGCTGATTCGGGGGCTCTGGCTCAGTCAGGTCCGGGGGGAGGGAGCGGTACAGAGGCGGGGCGAGCCTGCGGCGTCAGAGGCGTCGTGACGTTGCAGCAGCCTGAGGCGCGCCGTGCGCTCTCCCGGGGAAGTTGTCCCCGGATCACGGGAGCCTGGCAGTGGCGGGCTGCAAAGGCTCCCGGGAGGGGCGGTGTGGATAGTGACCTGTGCTCGCACACAGGCTTCTTGGTGGTGGCAGCAGCAGCCTTAGCGTCCCATGCCCATCTCTGGGGTCCGCGCTGATAACCGCGGCTCGCGCCCGTCTCTGGAGCTCGTTTAGGCGGAGCTCTGAATCCCCTCCCCTCGTGAACCCCCAAACAATGGTCTCTTGCCTCTTAGGCAGGTGCAGACTTTTTCCCGACTCCCTCCCAGCTAGCTGTGGTGCACTAACCCGTTCAGGCTGTGTTCACACCGCCAACCCCAGTCCTCTCCCTGCGATCCGACCGAAGCCCGAGCCTCAGCTCCCAGCCCCGCCCGCCCCGGCAGGGGAGCAGACAAGCCTCTCGGGCTGGTGAGTGCTGCTCGGCGCCGCTCCTCTGTGCGGGAATCTCCGCTTTGCCCTCCGCACCCCTGTGGCTGCGCTCTCCTCCGTGACTCCGAAGCTTCCCCCCTCCGCCACCTGCAGTCTCCGCCCACGAAGCGGCTCCTAGTGTGTGGACACCTTTCCTCCTTCACGGCCCCCTCCCACTGGTGCAGGCCCCGTCCCTATTCTTTTGTCTCTGTTGTTTCTTTTTTCTTTTGCCCTACCCAGGTACGTGGGGAGTTTCTTGCCTTGTGGGAGGTCTGACGTCTTCTGCCGGCGTTCAGTGGGTGTTCTGTAGGAGTTGTTCCACATCTAGATGTATTTCTGATGTATTTGTGGGGAGGAAGGTGATCTCTGCGTCTTACTCCTCCGCCATCTTGAAGGTCTCTTCTCTAGTTCTTTTTTGTTTAACTATTCCCTCTTTAATTTATCTCTTTCCTCTTGCATCTTACTATAAGAAGCCAGACCACACCTTCAATACTTGGCTCAGAAATCTCCTCTACTAAATAACTGAGTTTATCACTTAGAAGTCCTACTTTCTATAAAACACTAGAACAAAACTTGGCCAAGTTCTCTGCCACTTTATAACAAGATCACCGTTTTCAAATTTCCAAAAAATAATGTGTTCTTCATTTCCATCTGGGACTTCACCAGAGTGCTTTAATATCCATATTCCTAGCATTATTCTGTTTATGATTTAATATATGTATTTTCTAAGATAGTAGAAGCTTTCTCTACAGCTCTCCTCTTTTCTTTCTGAGCCCTCACTGGAATTCCTTTAATGTCCATATTTCTATCAACAGTCTCTTCAAGGCAATTTAGGCTTTTTCTATCACTGCCTCCGGACCCTTCCAGCCTCTAGCTATTACCCAATTCCAAAGTCACTTTTACATTTTTAGGTATTTGCTACTGTAATACCCCCCTTCCTAGAACCTAAATGTGTCTTAGGGTTCTCCAGACAAACAGAACCAATAACACACACACACACATACACACACACACACACGCATGCACACACGAGGAAGATTGATTTTAAGGAATCTGTGTGTGCAGCTGTGGGGCTGGCCAGTCAGAAGTCTTCAGAGCAGGATGGCAGGCTGAAAATTCTGGCAGGAGTTGATGTTGCCGTCTTGAGTCAGAAGGCAGTCTGGAGGCCAAATTCCTTCTTTGGAGGACCTTAGTCTTTCAAAGCTTTCAACTGACTGGATGAGGCCACCAACATTAGGAAGACTAATCTGCTTTACTCAATGTCTACTGATTTAAAAGTTAATCACATCTAAAGAATTCCTTCCCAGCAACATCTTGAGTGAGGTTTGACCAAACAACTGGGCACCATAGCCTAGCCAGATTGACACATAAAATTAACCATCATAGTCTATAATAAAAAAATTCATGCTGATGGTGCTTTTCTTAGGCAGTTGTACCAGAAAAATGTTATTGACTGTTGACAGAATTAAAAAATGCACTACATGAGAGCTGTGAGTTTCAGTTTTATTCAGGGACCTTACTGAGGACGCTAGCCCTGGAGACAGTTTCTCAGATAACTCTGGGAAATTGCTCTAAAGAAGTAGGGGAGGAGCCAGGATATATGGATTTTTTGGCTGGGAGATACACGTAGTCAAGCATACATCTTGGTAAAAGATTACTGCTAATTACACAAAAAATTGCTCATCTGTATATGCGAAGGTGCAAGAATCGGGGTCATTGAAATTCTTCCTTAGATATGTATCTTAACTATCTAGGGGCCCATATATTCAAAACACAGAATGCCTCATTTTGTTTTCTGTCCTGAATTCCTTTCAGTGTGTACTATAGGTCAGTGACTGCAGTGGCAGATGACTTGATCCTTGTAGAACTGGATGGTGGGCAACATTCTTTGTTTTACAATTCCCTCCCTTTTGATCATAAGTTCAACCAAGTTTTGGGAGGCATTTCGTGACCAGTTTGTCCCACAGCGCTAAGAAGGCTCATTCCTAGGTCAGGCGAGGATGTCATTGATAGGCCACTCAGTGTGCTATTTCTGGATTAGGCCCTGTTAATAACTTAAAAATTCTCTGGATCACTTGTCTTACCAGTCTATTAAGATATAGGAAATATTTTCCCTTGTTCCTTTTCCCATGTCTAGATTTGCACCATTACAGTTAAATTTGTATAGGGCTATATATGTGATGAATTGCCTCAAGATGTTGAGCCATCATTAGTTTTGCCCAAGACCTTGTTACACATTGGGTAATGCAAGAAACAACGATCTTATACAGGATGTAAGTAATATAGCTCGTAACATTAATAAGATCATAAGTAGAGATTTGAGCATGAGCTTCCAGAACCAAACCAGCTCCTTAAAAGATCACCAAGACAAGGAAGTGGATCACTTAAGGCAGAAATCAGATTCTTCATGTGAGTCATTAAATGTGTAACTTTAGAGAATTCACCTGGTATGAAAATGCAGCATTCAGTTTGAATTATGGCATAGGTGCCTGTCTCTTTGAGATGTTGTAAAGATATCAAGGGCCATGTGTTTTGTAATACTGCTTTTTCTCATCATAGAGATGTCAGAATTCAGTAGGCTTATAGCCTGATTACTATCGTTTAAGGCCTATTGGGTGAATTTTGTCAAGGCTTTGATGTGGGTAATTACATCTTCCAGTCCTACTGAAGGCACAAAAATAGCTGCTAAATGGTCATACCAGTGAAATACAGATCTCTAGATCTGTCAGCCTTGTATACATTGTAAATTTGCTGGAGTCATATCTAAATTGGAACACTTACGGCCTTGAGCCCAAGGGAATCCTAGGATACATCTCTTCCTATCCATTCTGGCAGAAGCCAGGGCCGGAAATTGGTGCCACAAAGCTATTGAATTCCATTAGGTGCAACCCAGTATTCCTGGTCACCTGACCCAGTCTCTTGCATACCAATTGCTATCTTTAAGGGAAATGGTTTGTTGGCATTTTTCATAAGGCATTCATTCAGCCTAATTTTCTAGTGTTATTTGGCTGATTATCTTTAATATGATTTAAGTGTTCCCAACATAGGGGGGCCCTTAAACAAATGACCATAGCCCAGTGTTAGCCATATAAATCCATCCCGTAACTGAGGGAGGGTCCCTTCTAATAATTGGGAAGTTATGTTCTTTGACTGAAATTTAGCTCATTGCTCTGACTGAGCTTGAGTAACTTTAAAAGAGAGTTCATGTTTATGGCCAGGGCCATAAAAAGTATGATTGATTGGCCAAGTGAGGGGTTCCCATGTAGTAATATCAATAGTGGCCCTACAACTTCTTTCTTCTAAAATAAATTTTCTAAGGGCCATCCAGTTAGAGCCTTGGAGATAAGAAATCTACCAAGGTAAACCTGAAGTACTGGATGTAGATAAGTGACCACAAACCCAAATATCAGATTGATTTTTGAAATTTGTATAGGATTGTGCCATGATAGAAAACATTTGATTCATGTGCAAAAGTCCAAGAAATCAAGAAAACACTATAAATGATCATATGGGTCTGGTCTGGCATATTAGTATAGCATATTAGTATAGCTGTCTACTTCTGATATTGTCTTCTTGTCCTGTGGGTGTAGTTTCTCCTCTGAGCATTGTTTTAAGGTGATTTTGAGGCCAGCAGTCCTCTCTATAGACCAGTCTGGTGCAGGGCCCCTTCTTCAGAAGGAAATATGAATCCAAGAATCAGTTCCCTTTAGTTTCACCGTGCGTGAGCTAGTTATGAGTACCTGATAAGGGTCCTTTCATCTAGGTTGGAGAGAGTCCTTTAAATGATGTCTTTCCAGTATGTTATCTCTTGGTTGCAGGTCACGGGGCATCTGTCTTTATTCAAAGATAGATTACTGTGATAAGCTTCAGAAACAAATTTAGAATGTCCTTTGTAATAATTCAATTAAATCTTACAATAATGCAACATAGTAACAAGGAGCCATCTAGGAAGTTGAGTCTCAGGCAGTAAATACAAATCACAAAGACAGTTAACAACACTAGAAATTAATATCTACTGAAACAATTTTTTTCTCTCTACTATCACCCTCATTTCTGCCACACATAGCCAAATTAAGATCACATAGGCTCTCTGAAATTGGTTTTGCTGGAACTTTTCATAAGGAATCTCAGACTGAACTTTTCAAAGGTCTCTCAAGGCCAGAAAAGCCATGCCAAGGACTTGGCATCAGATTCTGCCTGCAATACCTACAGATTTGGGTGGGTTCCTCTCTTCTTAAGGTCCACAGAATACCTTGAGATCCATGCACCTGCCAGGAAGTGGCCTCCCTTATTCACCTGATAAGGCTTCCGGGAATCCTGTAAGCAAAGTACTAGGTTGTTTTTCCAAGAGGCTTTATGGCTCCATAAAGTCCACCTCAGTTCTTTAAAGCTGTCTGGTCATATCTGATTTTTGCATAGTCTCAAATATGACATTCCATCCAAAGTCATTAATGTAGCCCATGTTTCCAGTTATCTCCTGTTATATCCTGTTATAAGGAGAACAGATTCTTATTGAATTTATGCAAATAATAATATTGCCAGAGAATAAGAATACTAAGAGTTTCCAAATTCTGGAGGAATCAGAGAGAAAAGATAAATGTTTCAGTTCCGCTTACAAAGGTATAATTTACCAAGTTGCTATGAATTATAGTTAGCTTAAGAGGAAAGAGCAAAAGTTTTCTCAAATCTGGAAAAATAAAACATTAAAAAGAATCAAATTTTTCAGTCATAAAAATTATAATCATCCTCATCAGTTCGTTCAGTCCCATGTTATTAATTCTTGATCTTCTGTTAACAGTTTTATGAAGCCATCAGGTTTTCCATTAGAATTCTTTAATTTCTTACCCAGTTAAGCAGTATGATCTGAAAGTTACCATAAACCTGTGCTTGCCAAAAAGTCCTTTCTATGAATCTTCTTGGAGATGAAGCATTTTTGTAAAAGCATCAGAGTAAAACAATAACTGTATGTAAATGACAAAAGACTTAAAAAGGCACAGTTAAAGACCTGATTACAATGCATTTGTCAAAGAAATTTGGTTATTTTTGTACACTATTACAATATTAAATATTAAATTTTAGATATTAAATACAAGATTAAAATATTAAAATAATGAAATTATAAAGTCCACCATATTAAATATATTTAATATAATATTAAAATAACTAGAATTATGACAACATTATACCAGGACACATGTAAATTTTAGAAATTTCATATAATTTTTAGAACATTTATATTAATAACGTTTACCCATACAGTATAACCTAAGAAGGTTTATCACTACTTATTTGATAATGCTAGCCATGTAATTTAACATATCAAATAAGCCTAATTAGTTTAATATTTCTCTTTGAGATATTTCAGGGGCCCTCTGAAGCATCCCAAAGATAGCTAGAGGTCAAAAGAACTTCATTTAGAATTTGATTTGAGGAAGTTTGTCAAAGTTATCAAGAGTTTTTAAAACACTTGGTCAAATAGGATTATAGGTCACTGTGAAACAATACTTATTCACTTAACCAAAGTGACAATAAAAGATTTCAAAGGCAAATATAGAAAGTTACAACAGAGTACTTAAAAAGTAAAACAAAAAAACAAAAAAAACTTCCCAATTGGTTATCAAAATCATATAAATATTCCAAGAAAACTTTGTCTCCTTAACAGAGAACCAAATTCTAGTTTTTCACCATCTTACCATTAACATTATAATTCATTTACTCAATTAAGTTTATTCTAATCTTAGCCAGTCCAGATCATGCACAAAACTCTTAGCATTTCTTTTCCACATCATTCTATTGATATAACTTCCTTTTTTACCTTTAGATTTTTTTCCCTATGCTTTTCCTTTTTCTCTCTCTTTTAAAAATTTTTATTGGAGTATAGTTGATTTACAATGTTGTGTTAGTTTCTGCTGTACAGCAAAGTGAATCAGTTATACATATATCCACTCTTTTTTAGATTCTTTTCCCATATAGGTCATTACAGAGTATTGAGTAGAGTTCCTTGTGCTATACAGTAGGTCCTCATTAGTTATCTATTTTATCGATATATACAGTAGTATGTTTATGTCAATCCCAGTCTTCCAATTTATCCCTTCCCCCTTCCACCCGTGGTAACCGTAAGTTTGTTTTCTACATCTGTGACTCAATTTCTGGTTTGTAAATAAGTTCATTTGTACCATTTTTTTAGGTTCCACTTATAAGTGATATCATATGATAGTTTTCTTTCTGTGTCTGACTTACTTCACTCAGTATGACAGTCTCTAGGTCCATCCATGTGGCTGCAAATGGCATTATTTTGTTCTTGTTTATGGCTGAGTAATATTCCATTGCATATGTGTACCCCATCTTCTTTATCCATTCCTCTGTCGTTGGACATTTAGGTTGCTTCCATGTCCTGGCTATTTATTGTAAATAGTGCTGCAGTGAACATTGGGGTGCATGTATCTTTTTGAATTATGGTTTTTTCTGGATATATGCCCAGGAGTGGGGTTGCTGGATCATATGGTAACTCTATTTTTAGTTTTTTTAAGGAAACTCCATACTCCTTTTTCTCTTTCCCTCTTTTTAACCTCTCTTGAGGACAAAATTACTTTCTTTTCCCTTAACAAAATGCATTTTCATTCCTTATACCTTGTTTTTTCCTTGCATACAAAGATGTTTCCCTTACTAATTTTAGTAGTTTTAATCACACATACTAACAAGAATTCTCAACTCTTTTTTTTTTTTAAATTAATTAATTTATTTATTTTTGGCTGGGTTTGGGTCTTCGTTTCTGTGCGAGGGCTTTCTCCAGTTGCGGCGAGCGGGGGCCACTCTTCATCGCGGTGCGCAGGCCTCTCACTGTCGCGGCCTCTCGTTGCGGAGCACAGGCTCCAGACGCGCAGGCTCAGTAGTTGTGGCTCACGGGCCCAGTTGCTCCGCGGCATGTGGGATCCTCCCAGACCAGGGCTCGAACCCGTGTCCCCTGCATTGGCAGGCAGACTCAACCACTGCGCTACCAGGGAAGCCCTCAACTCTTAAAAACCTTAATTTCTAGTGAAAACTAAGAAGTAAACAATTTTAAACTTTCCTTTATGTTAGCATCCTGTAGATTGACAAAACTTATGAATACTGTTTATAATTTCTAAAAAACGTGTGCTTTCTTATAGAAAATGTCTCTATGTGGCACCAAACATATTTATTAATAGTCCTGAATATCTTCTTTTCTCTGTAAAAGGAAGTCTATGTTTAGTAATTAATGTTTCAGTATATTATTTTATTTTGGAATGATCTAGATATTCAGTAAACTTCCATCATTTAACCTAATTTAGCAAAACTCTAAAGTTTCAAGTAACCAAATACTTGGAGAAACTATTTTTAAGTAGACATACCATAAAACATAATTATCCCTAAAGGGTTCACCTAAAAACTCTTATCTCATTTACATTTAATTTACTTATAAAAATTTCATCATACCAAGTTATTTTTCTTACTGACAAATTTTGTAATAGAAATAAGATCTTAGTTGACTTTTAATAAACCTAGGTACAATAAAAGTATTATACTGAATGTCGATGACTCTAAAGAGTCTGTATTAATTAAACCAGCAAACTTAAACTAAGTTTAGTACCGAATATTAATTTAATACTGAATATTTCCCAGATCATGTGAACCTGAAATTCATTTGGGTTAGTTTCTTTTATATTTCTGAGACTGTATATACGTGCTTAATTTCCTTTAAGCCAATTAAGTAGAACTCATTTACAAATTAATTTTGGCAATACTATTCAGAAGTAAAGACATATATCTATAACATACACACAGACATACAGACAGATGTAATCAGAGATCTCATAGCTTCATTTTAAAAGTTAGTCGTGAATCGGGTATTACAATATAAAACTTACGAGTTTATAAATAACAGTTGGAATAAGTTAAGTTTACTCACTTGGGTTTAAAAGGCCTCTTTTCCCCTTTTTTCCCTCAGTCCCAGGAATTAGAGATGGTCTAGATAAGAGTAAGATAAGAGTTCTTGAGAGCTCTGGTAGAACATTTATATCTCAAAGATGCAGGGAGAGAAATGCAATCTCCTCCTAGAAGGACTTCGTGCCCCGAGGGTCAGAATTTTGAAAGATGTTTTATCAAGCTGCCTTTCTCTAACTGCTTATGCAAAAACCAGTTTGGGAATGCCAAAAAAAGAGGCCCATCTTGGCCATTTCAGGGAGGATTTCCTTAATTCTTAAGTAAGTAAGTACTTGCAAGTGTAAGTTCTGTATGATAGGTAAACCTGTCTGGGGTATTGGTCAGGGGTTATCTGACACCCCCTTTTCTTCCGTTTGAGAGACTCTATTTCTCATTTTAAAATTGGTTTGTCAGAATAAAATCACTACTGAAAACGGTGGTGGGCCGATGTGCGGCTTGTGAGCTTAATTCTTCTAGGTGGCACCCTAGAGTCGTTTTAGCTCTTTTACGTGTCTGGGTTTCTCTTACTGGCAGCCTGAAAATGCTCTGGGGGCCCTGAGCACTGAATGGCCCATTCCTGTATGTGCGCCCCTGGCTGAATGAGTGTTTAAGGAGTGGCTTTCCCTAGGGACCTGCTGCACGTGTGAGGCCTTCCTCCGCCTCTCCCATAAATGCCTCAGTTGCCCAAGAAAGCTGTAACCGCGGGAGGAGCTCTGTCTCTTATCTGTGGAGCTGAAAGCTCCCCTATGGTATCTTCACTTTTATTCTAACAAATCCTGTTAAGGTAGATGATTTGAGGAAACACATCAGGTCAGCCTCCTACCTAATCACCCAGTCTGAACCTTCCCAGTGTCTTTCAAATGAACAGAATCTTCCCATTCTCTCTCAGCTGGGCACTTTCTCAGAATCTTACAACTGAACACTTTCTCAGTATCTTACAAAGGATAGGTCTTACCCACTACTGAATAAAACTCAGGATTGTCAACCAAGACAGGAGATCCGAGACCAGGAGAGACTCAGCCAAATTCGTCTGGACTCTCCAGGGAGGCACAAGGGCCCTTGCTGGTACCAAGGTCCAGATCCTTGGAGAGTTCAGGTGAAGGAGAAAAGTCTGCTCTGGGTCCGTTCATGGTTGCCAGAACTCTTGACTGAAATAAAGATGCACAACATGAGAGCTGTGATTTTGGGGTTTCTTCAGGGGCCTTACTGAGGACTATAGCCTCTCAGATAGCTCTGAGGAACTGCTCCGAAGAGGTAGGGAAAGAGCCAATATACGTGAATTGTTTTCGCTGGGAAATACATATAGTCAAACATAACGTCTTGGTAAAAGATTACTGCTAATCACAAAAAAAACCTCAGATATCTCAGGTTAACGATTTTAGTGCTTATCTGTGTATGGGAGGATGCAAGAATCTGGTGTCATTGAAATTCTTCCTAATATGCATCTTAACTGTCTAGGTACCAAAAAACACAGAATGTTTCATCCTGTTTTTCATTCTGAATTCCTTTCAGTGTGTACCGTAGGTCAGTGACTGCAGTGGCTTATGACTTGATCCTTATAGAACTGGATGGCAGGCAACATTCTTTGTTTTGCAGGCTTTGTCTAATGGGTTTCAGGAAAGCGGTATATTGTCTGCATTGTGAGAACTTTCAGCATCTATAGTTAAGATGTACAATAATCTTTTTACATTGGTGGCTTTTATTTTTAAAACTGAACATTTACCCCATTTTAAAGATGACAAAAGAGAGGCTTAGATACAGGACATGGCAGACCCTGGACTTGAACCCCTGTCTACCCCACTATCCAGCATATTACATTGCCTGTTGGTTATTGTTTTATGCTGGTCTCAGCCTGTCGATAACCAGTGTTGTGATTGGACCAGTCCTTGTGGTTCTGATATGATTGCAAGATGCCCTTCAGAAATAACCATCAGGACGCTTTGAAAAAAAAATTAAGGTATATTACTTACAAGACCTGGAAATTACATGGCACACCGGGGCCACACAGTAAGGTTGGGTCAAGGGTGGTGGAGAGAAAGCAAGAGAGTGGGAGTGAGGGTCTGGGGTTCTGCTTTTTTGGGGGTTTGACGGTGGAGCCCTAGGGTTTCACGGGCTCACTCTTTGTAAATTTAAAACATAAGAGCAGGAATTTAATGTGTGGGAAGAGAAAAAAAACAAGTGGCCCAAATGGTCAGTTACCAAAATCAACCAAGATCTTTCAAAGGAACTTCAGTGGGGAGAGGCAGCCTGGCTCTTTATGTAGTCTGGTTGTGTGGCTGGCAATGTGTTTATTCTCCATTAGCTATCTTCGAAGTGGACGCTTGCACGATCAGAGCACTTGCATTACATAAGAAGGAAAAAAAAAACCCAAACTGTCAGGGCTCATACTACAGTTAGTTATCGGTGTAGATTGTTTAATTATTGGTGACCAGATCTGCCTGGAGGAAACCCAAAATGTTCAGATTGTAGTTTTGTGAAGTGTAGTATATTACAGAGGATACGTGGAAAGTGTCTGTCTTCAAAGTGTCTGATTTTTTTAATTTTTAGAAAAAAAATGTAAATACACAAAAGCACTAAACTAATATGACAGACTTCTGTGTATCTATGATCAAAGTTTAAACAGATAGTATTTGCTTCAGGTTTTTTAAAAAAAGAATTACTGAAGCCATTGAAATTCTTTCTGTACATTCCCTTAATCCTATTCCTCTCCTCTCACCCTCCTTTCCTACATAGACAAAACTCTTATGAATTTTATGCATATTCTTTCATGTTTTTATATTTTTATATGTGTATTAAGACAAAGATCTTTTTACATAATGCTTTTTTTTTTTTGAAACTCTCTAGGAGTTAAGCCAGCATTTTATTTATTTATTTATTTTTGGCTGTGTTGGGTCTTCGTTTCTGTGCGAGGGCTTTCTCTAGTTGCGGCAAGCGGGGCCACTCTTCATCGCGGTGCGCGGGCCTTTCACCGTCGCGGCCTCTCTTGTTGCGGGGCACAGGCTCCAGACGCGCAGGCTCAGTAGTTGTGGCTCACGGGCCCAGTTGCTCCGCGGCATATGGGATCCTCCCGGACCAGGGCGCGAACCCACGTCCCGTGCATTGGCAGGCAGATTCTCAACCACTGCGCCACCAGGGAAGCCCCATAATGCTTTTATTAAATACACACATTTTATATATATGTCCTATACATAATTTCATACTCATACACAAAATCTCATAGCCATAAACAATGTAATAATCACTAACATTTACAAGGCGGCCTCAGTTCTAAGAACTTTACATGTATTCACTCATTTAATTTTAATAATAGTCCCATAAGTTATGTACTCTTATTCTCCCCATTTTACAGATGAAAAGGGTGAGGCACAGAGAGATTAAATAACTTGCCCAAGGGTCACAAGCCATAAGTGGCAGAGCCACTGTCTCTTATAGATAATAATGTTTTAAGTGTTAAAAAACCAACTTACGTAAGTGCTATTATATTGTACTTAACATTCAAAAACTTGGTTTTTACTCAGCATTGTTCTTGAGATTCTATTCCTTTGGACAAAAATTCCATAAAGTGCTATGCTTTATGGCTTGCATCATATGACTTTACTGTCTTTTCTTTGTCTATTCTCATATTAATGGATATGTAGTTTTGTTTCTCGCAATTTTCTGTATTACAAGAGAATGCTCTTGCATGCATTCATGTGAGGAGTCTCTCTGGGGCACCAGCTGGTAGTAGAGTAGCTGGGTTAAAGGGTATTTACATTTTCAACTTTTCCAGATATTGGCAACTTTTTCTCCCAGATGTTTATGCCTCAGTGCACAGATTACATTCCCACTAGTCAGAGACGGAATATACATACAGACAATGGCCAGACCATATATAAAAAGGGAACTCTGACAGAGAAAGACAAATATCATATGATATCACTTGTATTTGGAATCTAACCAAAAAAATGATATAAATGAACTTATTTATAAAACAGAAATAGACTCACAGGCATAGAAAACAAACTTATGGTTACCAAAGGGGAGGGTGGGAGGGGTACATTAGGAGTTTGGGATTAACATATACACACTACTGGGGTTTATTCCAGGAATGCAAGGATTCTTCAATATACGCAAATCAATCAACGTGATACATCATATTAACAAATTGAAGGAGAAAAACCATATGATCATCTCAATAGATGCAGAGAAAGCTTTCGACAAAATTCAACACCCATTTATGATAAAAGCCCTGCAGAAAGTAGGCATAGAGGGAACTTTCCTCAACATAATAAAGGCCATATATGACAAACCCACAGCCAACATTGTCCTCAATGGTGAAAAACTGAAACCATTTCCACTAAGATCAGGAACACGACAAGGTTGCCCATTCTCACCACTATTATTCAACATAGTTTTGGAAGTGTTAGCCACAGCAATCAGAGAAGAAAAAGAAATAAAAGGAATCCAAATCGGAAAAGAAGAAGTAAAGCTGTCACTGTTTGCAGATGACATGATACTATACATAGAAAATCCTAAAGAGGCTACCAGAAAACTACTATAGCTAATCAATGAATTTGGTAAAGTAGCAGGATACAAAATTAATGCACAGAAATCTCTTGCATTCCTATATACTAATGATGAAAAATCTGAAAGTGAAATTAAGAAAACACTCCCGTTTACCATTGCAACAAAAAGAAAAAATATCTAGGAATAAACCTACCTAAGGAGACAAAAGACCTGTATGCAGAAAATTATAGGACACTGATGAAAGAAATTAAAGATGATACAAATAGATGGAGAGATATACCATGTTCTTCGATTGGAAGAATCAACATTGTGAAAGTGACTCTACTACCCAAAGCAATCTACAGATTCAATGCAATCCCTATCAAACTACCACTGGCATTTTTCACAGAACCAGAACAAAAAATTTCACAATTTGTATGGAAACACAAAAGACCCCGAATAGCCAAAGCAATCTTGAGAACGAAAAATGGAGCTGGAGGAATCAGGCTCCCTGACTTCAGACTATATTACAAAGCTACAGTAATCAAGACAGTTTGGTACTGGCACAAAAACAGAAATATAGATCAATGGAACAGGATAGAAAGCCCAGAGATAAGCCCACGCACATATGGTCACCTTATCTTTGATAAAGGAGGCAAGCATATACAGTGGAGAAAAGACAGCCTCTTCAATAAGTGGTGCTGGGAAAATTGGACAGGTACATGTAAAAGTATGAAATTAGAACACTCCTTGGCACCATACACAAAAATAAACTCAAAATGGATTAAAGACCTAAGTGTAAGGCCAGACACTATCAAACTCTTAGAGGAAAACATAGGCAGAACACTCTATGACATAAATCACAGCAAGATCCTTTTTGACCCAGCTCCTAGAGAAATGGAAATAAAAACACAAACAAATGGGACCTAATGAAACTTAAAAGCTTTTGCACAGCAAAGGAAACCATAAACAAGACCAAAAGACAACCCTCAGAATGGGAGAAAATATTTGCAAATGAAGCAACTGACAAAGGATTCATCTCCAAGATTTACAAGCAGCTCATGCAGCTCAATAACAAAAAAACAAACAACCCAATCCAAAAATGGGCAGAAGACCTAAATAGACATTTCTCCAAAGAAGATATACAGATTGCCAACAGACACGAAAGAATGCTCAACATCATTAATCATTAGAGAAATGCAAATCAAAACTACAATGAGGTATCATCTCACACCAGTCAGAATGGCCATCATCAAAAAATCTAGAAACAATAAATGCTGGAGAGGGTGTGGAGAAAAGGGAACACTCTTGCACTGTTGGTGGGACTGTAAATTGATACAGCCACTATGGAGAACAGTATGGAGGTTCCTTAAAAAACTAAAAATAGAACTACCATACGACCCAGCAATCCCACTACTGGGCATATACCCTGAGAAAACCATAATTCAAAAAGAGTCATGTACCAAAATGTTCATTGCAGCTCTATTTACAATAGCCAGGACATGGAAGCAACCTAAGTGTCCATCATCGGATGAATGGATAAAGAAGATGTGGCACATATATACAATGGAATATTACTCAGCCATAAAAAGAAATGAAATGGAGGTATTTGTAATGAGGTGGATGGAGGTAGAGTCTGTAATACAGAATGAAGTAAGTCAGAGAAAAACAAATACAGTATGCTAACACATATATATGGAATCTAAGGGAAAAAAAAAAAAAGGCCATGAAGAACCTAGTGGCAAGACGGGAATAAAGACACAGACCTACTAGAGAATGGACTTGAGGATATGGGGAGGGGGAGGGGTGAGATGTGACAGGGTGAGAGAGTGGCATGGACATATATACACTACCAAATGTAAAATAGATAGCTAGTGGGAAGCAGCCGCATAGCACAGGGAGATCAGCTCGGTGCTTTGTGACCACCTAGAGGGGTGGGATAGGGAGGGTGGGAGGGAGGGAGATGCAAGAGGGAAGAGATATGGGAACATATGTATATGTATAACTGATTCACTTTGTTATAAAGCAGAAACTAACACACCATTGTAAAGCAATTATACTTCAATAAAGATGTTTAAAAAAATATATACACACTACTATATATAAAATAGATAAACAACAAGGACCTACTATATAGCACAGGGAACTATATTCTATTGATATATCTTGTAATAACCTATAATGGAATCTGAAAAAGAATATATATATATCATATATATATCGTACCTATATAACTGAATCACTTTGCTGTACACCTGAAACTAACACAACATTCAAAATTAACTACAATTTTTTAAAAAATGGGTAAAAAAAAAAAAAAAAAATCACAAACCGCCAAAGCAAAAACAAAACAAACCAGAACTCTTGACCTGTAACCTGCAGAAACCTGCCCAGAAAATCAACTCCTTATCTACAATAAGCAGCCCAGGAAGCCAGCTTGCTTTGAGTCAGGCTTGCAGAAGCTATTGTCATAATTAGCATTTGACTGATCCTTAGTGAGATGGAGCCATTGTATTAAGACAGTTCTTTCCAGAGGTGATTAAGGGATTTATAGTAAGGTGTTAGGAAATTACCTTTTAAAGTAGGAGAGGATACAAATGTCTGATGGGTTTAGCTTTATTCATTTTTGAAGAGAAAGGAAGTAGTCTAGAACCATTATCTTAGACTTTTAAGCAGAAAAAGTCTTATTTTTTTTTCTTAACTAAATTATGTAGGACCATAAACAAGATGAAAACTGGAACACCTCAGGTAAAATAAAGTCAGTAGTATGGTTCCACCCACCTGGCCCCCTCCCCTTCCTTCTTGCCTCCCCTGCCCCCAGATCACCTGAGAC
Source organism: Eubalaena glacialis (assembly GCF_028564815.1). Taxonomy (NCBI): domain Eukaryota; kingdom Metazoa; phylum Chordata; class Mammalia; order Artiodactyla; family Balaenidae; genus Eubalaena; species Eubalaena glacialis. The sequence goes on along the minus strand of NC_083720.1, from coordinate 146,534,062 downwards.
CCCCTTGGTGGAATCCTAGGGCTGGGTGGGAACCTACAAGATGCTGTAGGATGCCTCCTGGTGAGAGCATTTGATGAGATTTTTCATCTCTCTCAGCCTCAGTTAGAAGGGGAACGTGATAAATTCTACCAGACTTTTGGCTAAACGTACTCTACTTCTTTGGTCTCCCGGCAGGCAGGAATTTGTGGATGCTTATGTGAATTACATCTTCCAAATCTCAGTGCATGAGTGGTACACAGCCTTCTCCAGCGGCTTCCTAAAGGTGTGCGGTGGCAAAGTGCTTGAGCTCTTCCAGCCTCCAGAGCTGAGGGCCATGATGGTGGGGAGCAGCAGCTACAGCTGGGAAGAGCTGGAGGAGGTAAGCCGGAAAGGTGCCGTCGGTCACCCCCGAGGGAGCGGCCGGGCACAGTGCCCAGAACCTGGTCGCTTTCTTAAGTATTCCCTGGTCAAGTAGGACTTGGAGGCCTCCTGCATCTCAGTGGTTATTTCTTACTCTCCAGTGCAAATGGTGTACAGATGTCCACTTGTCATATCCTTCTGGAAGATCATTTTGTTCTTTTTGTCTTTTTTGGGCAGACTGCCATCTACAAGGGTGATTACTCAGCCACACATCCCACTGTGAAACTATTCTGGGAAACATTTCATGAGTTCCCATTGGAAAAGAAGAAGAAGTTTCTCTGTAAGTGATATCAGTATGGTGTTTGTCCCCATTTCAGTTTTGCATATGGTACAGGATGGTATACTCCGTGGTGAAGTTCAACTCTTAAACGGTAAAGGGTAAGTAAGGAAATATATTTACATTTTTTGTCTTAGTGATATCTGAGGCGCAGCAGAGGTCGTTAATCCTTATTTGTTGTGTAATGGGGTGGGTGGCATGAAAGGAGGAAAAGCATGTCACTGATTTATAATTGCTCTAAAAATACTAGTTATTTTATATGACGGCGATTCCTTTAAGTATTACATTGATGAAATCCAATTGTTTGGATTAACCTCCCTTATCTTTCTAGCCTTTTGAAAATATTAGTGTCCACTGCAGATGCAACTGGGGAGATGTGATTTATAATAGCTTTATTGAGATTTAATTCACACACACATACTGTTACAATTCAGCCATTCAAAGTGTACCGTTCCGTGGTTTTTAGTATATTCAGAGTTGTGAAACTATCAATTAATTTTAGAACACGTTCACCACCCCGAGAAGAAACACTGTACCCATTAGCAATCTTTCCCCATTTCCTCCCAGCCTCCCACCCCTTACCAGTCTGCTCTGTCTCTATGGATTTGCCTGTTCTGGACATTTCATATAAATGGAATCATACAATAAATGGTCCTTTGTGACTGGCTGGATGACATTTGAGAATGGTAGTACATTTGGAAAGGAGAATGAAGTCTAGTTTACATGAACAAATTACCCTTTTAAAAATAGTAGAAATCTTTGTGTCATTTTGTAATCAGAGTCATAAATTAGCCATTGAATAGCATAACATTTTTATCAATATAAAATGAAAAAAACAGAGTTTGAAAGGCAGTCTCTTTTGCTTTTTAAGAATGAGCATATATTAGTATTAATGCAAGATTTACCCCCAGATTCTACTGCTCCCATGGAGTAAGGATGAGAGGAAGCGGAGCGCTTACAAAAGAATTCCTAAAAAGATCCCCGCTTCCCCTCTGCCCAGTTACATGGGCCCTTGAGGAATAGCGGCATATGAGTCAAAATGACAGGATAAGATATGCCAGTGGGTCTCGTGGAGCTGTGACGATCAAGAGGCGCTTGCCCTTGGTCCGGGGATTTCCTTAAAAGAAGATGCTTTTCTCTTCAGAGACCATTAGACTTTCATAAAGTTTTATTAACTTTACAGATTTGGCAAGAATGTTTATGTATCGTAGCCTCAGGTAGTGACAGGTTATTTGAAAGTGCTCCTTAACTAATGATTTCATTGTATCGATAGTTAATTTTCCAGCAGTTCAACAAAGAAGGTTATCTAGTGCTGGAAAACAGGAAAAGACAGCTGGGTTGGTCTTTTTTTTCCCTCCAAGTCACAAGTGTGTCGCAAGAGGGAAGTGTCTCATATAATGTTAGTGTCAGATCTTCTGGTTTCAGAAAAATGGAGAGACAGGGAAAGGCAAGCAAACAGATCCCAAATGGAAGTTCACCAGCCAAGGGGGTACAATAAGCACAGACACTTGAGGGGAGAGAAGACCCTGAGGCCCCATGGACTGTAGTCTTCTTCCTGGTTTCTGAGGTCAGCTCTTTTCCTAGGTCAGCAATTCCCTTCCTCTTTGATTTTGTGAAAGCTCGTAACATTTATGAGGCCATACATTTCACTGAGGCCATTTTTTTATTTGGGGGCATTTTTGAGCATCTTTCCATTGGATGGATGCTTTGTGTCAGTGTAGAATTAGGGTCTGAAATTAGCCAATGAAAAGTATAGACTTTTTATCCATATAAAACCAAAACACAGGGTTTGAAAGGCAATCTCTTGCTTTATAAGTGAGCATTTATTAATACAACACATATTGGCACAAAAAAGTGGTTGTACTTCTCCCATGAGCCACAGGGTGTCACCCCGTCCCTTCTGTTCCTCTCTGGGCTGCAGAGAGCCGCTCCCCATTTACCTAGCTGGTGTTTCCCGTTCTCTTCCTCCACAGTGTTCCTGACAGGCAGCGACCGCATCCCCATCTACGGCATGGCCAGCCTGCAGATCGTCATCCAGCCCACAGCCAGCGGGGAGGAGTACTTGCCCGTGGCCCACACTTGCTACAACCTTCTTGACCTCCCCAAGTACAGCAGCAAAGAGGTCCTGTGTGCACGGCTGACCCAGGCCCTTGACAACTACGAGGGGTTCAGTTTGGCCTGAGGCTCCCCAGCTTGCCCCAGATTCCCCTTCCTTCCTCCACGTCCACGTTGAGGCCCATACAGAAAATCATGGGGAGTGAGTTCTGGTTTTTTTAATTGTATAAGTGGGTTGGAACTTTTGAATCCTGAACCCGATTGATGCATTTCTGGGCTGGTAAGCAGTGACCTTTTTGAAAAATCAGGGGTTAGGGATGGGGTGAAAAACTGGCCCTTGTCTGGGAAGCGATTTTGTCTCTAAACCCAGTTCCCCATTGTTCTGTGCACTTGTGACTATGTTGCACTCTGCTGGATAAAAGGGCAGTGGATTTTTAAACTCGCATTCCCCAACTGTCTCTCTCAGCCCTGATCTTTCCTCATGACGCTTCCTTGTCTTCCTAACTTCTCATTCCTCTGCAAGAATGATGTGACTGACCTGTCCTTTCTCACCTGCACATGCAGAACATCTCCTTTCTCTGCAGCCTTGGAAATGCTCCTGGCTTGTTGCCGTCCAACCCTAAGGACTGAGAAGGAAAGGATTACTTCAGAAATTCCCAAGCCCAACAAGCTGAATCTGGGTCCATGACTTTGGCGGAACTCTTGCGAATTTATGGGAGCCTTTCATAAACCTGCCTTGCCTAAAAAAACAGTTCTTGAGGGACTGGCCATCTCCCTATGGCTCTGCCTATTCCCGGCCCTCCTCAAAGGGGTGCAGAGCCGCTCAGCTTCGCAGCTGAGCCGAATTCTGTCTGGTGGCCCCGCCAAGCCCTTTTGACAACAAGATGAGGTAACAGGCCCTCCCCCTCTTGCATCATTTTGCTTTTGGAGCAGGTTGCATTAATTTTCTAGGGAGTATTTTCTCCCAGAAAAGTAGAACTAATAAATTTCTTATCCTTTTCCCTATCACTTTCTGTCTCTACCACTTCATCTCTCCTCCCCACCCTCCTACTTTTCTCTTCACTTCATCCCATTCTTTGTTACCTGACTTAACGTCCCTTCCTCTCCTCCTAGTGGATGCATGCAGTCTATTTTAGTTTTCTATTTAAATTGCAAAATTTCTACTCAGATTTTTTTTTTTTTCCTCTTCCCTAACTGCTAAGACTTAAGGACATTCTTTATTATGGAACTTTTGTTTATTGCATTTGAAATGTGTGTTTACAGAGGGATTGTGTTTGAAGCAAATACATGTATTTCAAAAATCATGACACACTCAACCTTCTTCATCCTGGGATAAGAAAATTCTACATGAGCAAAGAATCCATGTCAGCCTAATTTTAAATTCCTAGTCACTAGAGAAAAGACTTATTTATATAAAATGAAGTATTTATGAACCGTGAGACAGCATCAAATCTCAATGAAGGATTGTAGATTTTTTGCTTTTTGTTTTTAAAACTTATTCCAATTGCTGAATTGGTAGTTTTCCAGTCTTTATAATACAAGATTAAAAAAGATATACAGTTATATGAAATGTTTATTTTCTATGTGTGTGCATATAGTTCAATATTATGCAATAAATTTGCTGTTTTAACATAACCAGAACTGCTTCTTCTTGTACTTGGAGAATGGGTAGCTTGCTTTCAGTAGAAGAATTAAGTCATCTACCCGAGTAATCTAATAGGTCAAATTTGCTTCCTGCCACAAGAGAGTAGAACCAACTGCTGGGAAAATGAAGAGGAAAACAGGGTAGGGGGGGGAGCATATGGCATTAAGGATGGATGGGATTTCTGAAGCTTATGATGGGTGAAAAGGCATTTCTCACGGAGGGGAAGGCCTGAGCAAGGGCTTGAACATGGGGGCATATTTAAGGAAGGGCCAGGAACAATTCGAAGGGAGCATCAGAGGAAACAGAATAATGGTAAATAAGACTGGGGAGAAAGACAGCAAGTTTGGGGCTGAGGAACCAGACTAAGCCTTGGGCCTTCAAAATGTTCAGAGCCTTGGGGTGGGGGAAGGAGGCAGTGATATGAGTTGAGCCTGGTTTTAAGAACATGTGGATAAGGGTACCTGTGGAGGAATGGAGTGGGAAGGACAGCAGCTGAGAGCAGTGCGGTGGCAGCAGTGGGGTGAGAAGAGCTATGCGCAGGAGAGATGGGAGGAGTGGAGGCCATGGGAGCCTTAGGGGAAAAGGAGAAATTAAAGGTGAATCTAAGACTTATTAATCTAATGGCTGATGCTAATTAGCCCACTTATACACAGCAAAAAAAATTTTCAATAAGTTTTAAAAAGAATTACCATGCACTGTTTTTGCCAGACTTAATAATAGATGGTTTAAAAGTGGTAAAGAGAACAGTAGCTTTCCATTAATAAGTTCCATTCAACAAACACTTAAGAGCATACATAAGTGCTCAGTTGGGGGGCCAAAAAGCCTGTTACCTTTAACTTTGAATGAAAATAGCCAAGTTATTTTAAATCTGGCGGGGGGGGGGGGGGGGTGGTGTCTTCAGAATCCTCATCCATGAAATAAGGAGACTGGACCAGATAATTTCTAAGGTCACTGAGCTCTAAAATTACTGTACATAGAGATGCTCAATAAATTCTTCTAAATGTTTGTTGCATGAATGAAATTCTGTGCTGCTTTTCTAAAAACTTTTTCTGGCATATTCTCCTCTTTTTTCCTTTATCACTATTGCTTTAGAAGACTCTTTAGGTAGGCATTTCTAGATTTACCTACCCACCTACCTTCCCTCACCTGCAGACAAACATTTGGAAGTTTCTTCACTGTTTTCAGAAATGTACCTATTTAATGAAAAAATAATCTCATTAAAATAAGGCAACTTTTGGTGGGTGGGATTTAATGAAAGTGTAACCAGGCAATTTAGCCAATTGTGATAGCTCCCGCTCCGTGTGAAAGCTTTTTGATGACTAGAAAGGTTCTCTATTAATAATCCTGGAGAGCCAGGGTTGGCAACTACAGCCTGTGAGCTAAAATGGGTTTTACATTTTTAAAAGGGTTGGGGGGAAAAAGGATATGTGACAGCAATTATCTGGCCTACAAAGCCTAACAAACAAACATGTTAACATCTGGCCCTTTACAGAAAAAGACTTGCCCCAACCCTTTGAGACCAGACTTGCAGGAATCACAGTAACAGAGTCGATAACTTACTGAAGTCTCAGGAAGAACTCGGTCATAGCTGACGTTGAACTAGAGAGAACAAATTTCTGGGCCTTTCTGCCACAGGGGTAAGAAAATCAAGCTTTGTCTAAGATTAACCCACAGAAATAGGCATCAAGGTTTTGACTGTGATAATAACTAACTACCAGGTATTGATTGTAGGCCAGACCCTGCACCAAGCATTATCTATGCAGTATTCAGTTTAATTGCTACCACTGCCCTCCTGGCTCGACCACTTACTAGCTGTGTGGCCTTGGGCAGGTTTCTTAACCTCTCTGTAGCTCATTTGCTTCCTATTTAAAATGGGAATAAAAATAATGCCTTCCTCATGGCGTTGTAATGAGAATTAAATGAATTAATTAATGGAAAGCACATATAGAACAGTGCCTAGCACATAACAAGCTCTCAGTAACTATAATTTTCATTCTTATCCCAATTTTTCACATGAAGAAATGAATGTTTAGAGAAAATAACTTGTTCACTGTCACAGTGGTAGGACGTGAACTTGACCATTCCTCTGTATTATGCCCAGCTGCTAGGGTGGGCAGCAAATTTGACCAGGGATGGATAGCTAGAGATGAGGTTGCCTAGAGCCCAAATAGAAAGACACACTGTGATGTGTGGCAGGTGACTTCCCTGACCACCAGTCTGCAAGTGGTCATAGAGCAGTGAGCTTTGTTTTCGGGTCACTGTGCAGTTCAGTGAGGCAATTCTACGATCGTGAGACTAAAACACTGATCAGATGTGTGGTTTCTATGTCATCTGCTGTGGATCTCATTGGAGCTAGTGTCTGTGGGCATTTAGTCATCAGCCTAGTACCTGTTAACTTCTCCCAGACCATAGTTTGGAACTGATGGTCAAATAGTAGATTCCACGTTGGTGAACATGTGGAGGTGTGCTAGGTGAGTGGTGTGCCTGGAGAGGGCATTGAAGCTCCGTGCCCATTCCCACATACCCTGCTCTATGTATCTCTTCCATCTGGCTGTTCCTCAGTTGCAGGACTGGAGGTGATGCCACCAAAATGGCAGTGCAGGATACCCAGCCTCCATTCTTCCACAAAGATCAACATTTAGACATCTATCCATGAACAAAACCAGCTCTGGGAGAGCTCTGGAGGCCACTTAAGAAACTTCAGTAATGCAGTTGAACATAAAACCTGAGAATAATCATACAAAAAGGGGAAGACAGCTTCATTCTGCCTGCACCATCCCATCCCCAAAGCCAGCAGTGCTCAGCACCAAGAGGGGGTGCCCGGCTAGAAAGAGGACCCTTCACTAGGAAAGGGGGGGTGGGGTGAGTGACCAGCTTCCCCAGCCTTTCGGAGCATCTCATGAAGGTCCCCCTTCAGTTTCACCCCACTCACTCAGAGATTGGCAAAGCTGAGACACATAGAAATGTGGCTAGGGACAAGGAAGAAAAAGCAGGGGCTCCCAGAAGCAGGCACATCGCAGGAGCAACTGTGGTTTCGAGACACCTGCTCCACAGACAAATCCAGCAGCTTTCACCACTGAAGAAACCAAGAGACAGCACAACCGCCATGGACCCCACAGGTACTTGCATTCACTGACATCAGCCACCTCAGTCCCTACCTATTTATTTTCTTCCCAGCCTGCCCCACTCTGGCCCCTGCTAGAGCCCATGTACCACACGAGCAGCCAGCCCGGGCCTCTGTGTGAGTACGAGACACCAGCCTACATGCCCCACCGCCATGTGTGCACTTGGGGCTAGCCCCTCCCGCTGTGCACTTGCACACTGCCAGCCTGACGCCTGACAGACACTGGCCTCCACTGTGGTGTGCACACCCAGGGGGAGACTGTGCGGCCACAGGAGAACATGCAGACAGCCAGGGACCCTTGCAGCTGCCAGCGTGCCCGCAGTTGGCCCTGGCCCTTGCTGCCTGCCCTGGCACCCACCACTAGGTGTGTGTCTGCAACTGGCCCCTGCCACTACATAGGCATCTGCAGCTGATCCCTGCAGCGGAGTGTGTACACACCATTGGCCCCGGCCACCACACTGCCTGTCCTGGTCCTTGGACCAGGGGGTGCTGCTGAGGACCCCAAGCACCACTGCAGCCTCTGTGGACTCCCTGCAGCATTCATCAAGCACCATTCAGTTGCTGACGCTACGGACCCCAGCAGCCTGAGCCAAAGAGAAATCACGCCCCTCCCCCCCAACCCACTGCTGCCACACAGCCCCACGCTTGGTACCCTGCACCGCTAGACCTGGGGTCACAGCATGTTGTAGTGTGCTCCACCAACCCTTGCAGGTGTGAAAGTCTTCACTTACCAAAGTCAGTCCACAATGTCTGGAAGAGGTGACTGCTACTTCAAATGCACAGACACCTGTGAAAGGCTATAGGGATCATGAAGAATCAGGGAAATATGTCTCCACCAAAGAAATACAGTAAACTTCCAGGAACTGGCCCTAAAGAAATGGAGATCCAGGAGAGTGCCTGATAAAGAATTTAAAATAATTGTCTAAAGATGCTCAGAGAGCTACAAGAGAACAGAAAAACACTTTAATGATACCTGGAAAATCGTACAAGAGCAAATAAGATGTACATCAAAGAGACAGAAAATCTGAAAAAAAATTTTGGAGCTGAAGAATACAATAATTGAATTGAAGAATTCAAGAGAGACCTTCAACATCAGACCTGAACAAGAAGAAGAAAGAATCAATGAGACAGATCAATTGAAAGTAGCCAATCAGAGGAGCAAAAAGAAAAAAATAATGAAAAGGACTGAAGAACACCTATAAGACTTAGGGGACACCATTAAAAGAAACACTGTACATATCATTGGAATTACAGAAGGAGAAGAGGTGGAGAAAGAGGTAGAAAGCTTATTTAAAGAAATAATGGCTGAGAATTTCTCTCTCAAACCTGGGAGAAATTTGGACTTCCAAGTTCATGAAACTAATAGGTTTATTTTCAATCTAAAATGATCTCCTCCAAGATACATAAAAAACGGTCTAAAATCAAAACCAGAGAATTTTAGAGCAGCAAGAGAAAAAAAAATCTCGTATAAGGGAACCCCCATAAGGAAATCAGCAGATTTCCCAGTAGAGACCTTGCAGGCCAGGAGAGAATGGGATAATATATTCAAGTACTGAAAGAAAAAAAACCTGCCAACCAAGAATACTTTACCCAGCAAAGTTGTCCTTCAGAAATGAAGGTGAGATAAAGACTCTCCCTAACAAACAAAAATTGAGGGAGTTCACCACCACTAGACTTTACTTATAAAAAAAAATGCTGAAAGGAGTTCTTCAAGCTGAAATGAAAGGATACCAGTTAGTAACATGAAAACATAAAAATATACAACATACTGGTTAAGATAAGTATGTAGTCAGATTCAGAATACTCTAAATACTGTAATATGGTAATGTGTTAATTACTTAACTCCAGTATAAAGGTTAAAGGACAAAAGTATTTAAAAAAAGCTATAGCTACAATAATTTGTTAATTAATACATAATATAAAATATAAATTGTGACATCAAAAACGTAAAAGAGGGAAAGTAAAAGGGTAGAGGTTTGTATGCAATCAACATTAAATTATCAGCCTAAAATAGACTATTATAAGTTGTTTTCTGTAAGCCTTATGGTAATAACAAAGCAAAAGCCTACAGTAGATTCACAAAAGATACAGAGGAAACTAAAGCATAATCACTATGGAAAATCATCTCACAAAGGTAGGCAGAAAGAGAGGAAGAAAGTAACAAAGGGACTACAAAACAGCCAGAAAACAAAAAGATGGCATTAGTAGGTCTTTACCTATCAATAATTTCTTTAAATATAAATGTATTGAATTCTCAAAAGACAAAGAGTGGCTGGATGGATAAAAAAACAAAACTCAACTATATGCTGCCTACAAGAGACTCACTTCAGCTTTAAGGACACACACAGGCTCAAAGTGAAGGTGTGGGAAAAGATATTCATGCAAGTGAAAACCGCAAGAGAGCAGGGATAGCTATACTTATATCCGACAAACTAGACTTTAAGCCAAAAATGGTAACAAGAGACAAAGAAGATCATATAATGACAAAGAGGTCAATTTATCAAGAAGATATAACAGTTGTAAATATATAGTCACCTAACATTGGAGCTAAATATATTAACAAAATACTAACAGATCTGAAAGGAGAAATAGATGACAATACAATAATAGTTAAGGACTTCAGTATCCCACTTTTAACAAAGAATAGATCATCCAGACAGAAAATCAATAAAGAAACATTGGACTTGAACCATACTTTAGATCAAATTAGTTAAACAGATATATACAGAACATTCCATCCAACAGAAACAAAACACACATTCTTCTCAAATGCACATGGAACATTCACCACAATAGGTCATATCATAGGTCACAAAACAAGTCTTAGCAAATTTAAGATTGAAATCATACCAAGTATCTTTTCCAACCAGTGGTATGAAACTAGAAATCAATAACAAGAAGAAAGCTGAAAATTTCACATGTGGAAATCAACACACTCCTGAACAAACAATGGGTCACAGAGGAAATCAAAAGGAACATAAAAAAAACACCTTGAATCAAACAAAAATTAAAACACTTCATACCAAAACCTGTGGGATGCATCAAGAGCAGTTTTAAGAGAAGTTTATAGAAATAAATGTCTACATTAAGAAAAAAGAAAGATCTCAAACAACCTAATTTTACCCCTTAAGGAACTAGAAAAAGAAGAAACTAAGCCCAAAGTTAGCAGAAGGAAGGGGATAATATAAATAAATGAAATAGAGACCAGAAAAATTATAGAAAAGATCAATGAAATTAAGAGCTGGTTTTTGAAAGATAAAATTGACAAAATTTTAGCTAGATTAAGAAAAAAAAAGAGAGAAGGGCTTCCCTGGTGGTGCAGTGGTTGAGAATCCACCTGCCAATGCAGGGGACACGGGTTCAATCCCTGGTCTGGGAAGATCCTACATGCCATAGAGCAACTAAGCCTGTGAGCCACAACTACTGAGCCTGCATGCCACAACCACTGAAGCCCGCGTGCCTAGAGCCCATGCTCCACAACAAGAGGAGCCACCGCAATGCGAAGCCTGTGCACTGCAATGAAGAGTAGCCCCCACTCACCACAACTAGAGAAAGCCCGCATGCAGCAACGAAGACCCAACTCAGCCAAAAATAAATAAATAAATTTATTAAAAAAAAGAAAAAAGAAGACTCAAATAGATAACATTATAAATGAAAGAGGAGACATTGCAATGGATACCACAGAAATACAAAGGATCATAAGAGACCATTACGAACAATCACACACCTACAAATTAGATAACCTAGAAGAAACTGATAAATATGTAGAAACAGGACCCTGTAAAACTCTTAGAGGAAAACACAGAACACTCTTTGACATAAATCGCACAAGATCTTTTTTGATCCACCTCCTAGAGCAATGAAAATAAAAACAAACAAATAGGATCTAATTAAACTTAAAAGCTTTTGCACAGCAAAGGAAACCATTAAAAAAAAAAAAACTCAGAATGGGAGAAAATATTTGGAAACAAAGCAACTGACAAGGGATTAATCTCCAAAATATACAAGCATCTCATGAAGCTCAATATCAAAAAACCAAATAACTCAGTCAAAAAATGGGCAGAAGATCTAAACAGACATTTCTCCAAAGAAGACATACAGATGTACATGAAAAGATGCTCATCACTAATTATCAGAGAAATGCAAATCAAAACTACAATGAGGTGTCACCTCACACTGGTCAGAATGGCCATCATCAAAAAATCTACAATCAATAAATGCTGGAGAGGGTGTGGAGAAAAGGGAACCCTCCTACACTGCTGGTGGGAATGTAAACTGGTACAGCCACTATGGAGAACAGTATGGAGATTCCTTAAAAAACTAAAAATACAACTACCATATGACCCAGCAATCCCACTCCTAGGCATATACCCAGAGAAAACCATAATTCGAAAAGATAAATGCACCCCAATGTTCACTGCAGCACTATTTACAATAGCCAGGACATGGAAGCAACCTAAATGTCCACTGACAGAGGAATGGATAAAGAAGATGTGGTACATATATACAATGGAATATTACTCAGCCATAAAAAAGAACAAAATAATGCCATTTGCAGCAACATGGATGGACCCAGAGACTGTCATAGTGAGTGAAGTAAGTCAGACATAGAAAGACAAATATATGATATTGCTTATATGTGGAATCTAAAAAAAGGGTACAAATGAACTTATTTACAAAACAGAAGTAGAGTCACAGATGTAGAAAACAAACTTATGGTTATCAGGGGATAAAAGGGGTGAGGGATAAATTGGGAGATTGGGATTGACATATACACACTACTATATATAAAATAGATAACTAATAAGAACCTACTGTATAGCTGAGGGAACTCTACTCAATACTCAGTACTCTGTAATGACCTATATAGGAAAAAGATCTAAAAAAAGAATGGATATATGTATATGTATAACTGATTCACTTTGCTGTACACCTGAAACTAACACAATATTGTAAATCAACTATACTCCAATAAAAATTTTTTAAAAATGAGATGTAGAAGTCAGAGGTATAAAAAAAAACTGATTCATTTAGAGAAAATTTGGCCATAAGATGAGCAGATGATATAATTTATAAGAATACCTTAAGTTCTTTAAAACTTATTGTTCTCATAACCATACTTAAAAAGTATGTTTTTGAAATCATGCTCACTAATACCCAATAAAGCTCAGGATGTGTGTGGGAAAAAAAAAAAAAAAAACTTCATGGGACTTCCCTGGTGGTCCAGTGGTTAAGACTTTGCCTTCGAATGCAGGGGCTGTGGGTCTGATCCCTGGTTGGGGAGCTAAGATCCCACATGCCTCCTGGCCAAAAAAACCCAACAAACCATAAAACAGAAGCAACATTGTAACAAATTCAATAAAGACTTTAAAAAATGGTCCACATCAAAAATAATCTTAAAAAAATACTTCAAATGTCCATCAATTATAAAAAAACAAAACTTAGAAACATACAACCTACCAAGGCTGAATCATGAAAAAAAAAAAAAATCCAAACAAACTAGTAATGAGGAAGGAGATTGAATCAATAATCAAAAACCTCCCAATAAGAAACCCATAGACCAGATGGTTTCACCAGTGAATTCTACCAAACATTTAAAAAAGAATTAATGTCAATCCTTCTCAAACAGGGAACACTCCAAAACTCATTTTGTGAGGGTAGTATAACCTTGGTACCAAAGCCAGATAAGGACACTATAAGGAAAGATAACTACAGACCAATATCCCTGATGAATATAAATGCAAAAATTCTCAACACAATATTTGCAAACTGAATTCAATAGCACATTAAAACAATCATACACCATGGTCAAGCAGGATTTATTCCTGGAATGCAAGAATGATTCAATGTATGCAAATCAATAAATGTGATACATCTCATTAATAGAAGGAAAGATAATCTCATATGAGCCTTTCAATAGATGCAAAAAAAGCATTTGACAAACGACAACATCCTTTCATGATAAAAAACTCTCAACAAATTGGGAACAGAAGGAACATACCTCAACATAATATATGATAAGTCCACAGCTAACATTATACTCAATGTTCAAAAGTTGAAAGCTTTTCCTTTAAGATCAGGAACCGGTTAAGGGTGACCATTCTCACCCCTCCTATTCAACACAGTACTGGAAATCCTAACCAGAGAAATCAGGCGAGGAAAAAAAGACATCCAAATCAGAAAGGAAGAAGTAAAACTGTCATTGTTTGCAGATGATATGATCTTATATATAAAAAATCCTAATGACTGCACCAAGAAAACCTAGAGCTAATCAAGGAATTCAGTAATATTATAGGACACAAAATCAACATACAGGAATCAGTTGTGTTTCTATATACTAACAATGAAATATCTGAAAAAGAAAAAAAGAAAACAATCCCTTTAATAATAACATCAAAAACAATAAAATATTTAGGAATAAATTTAACCAAGGAGGTGAAAGATCTGTACACTGTAAACTACAAGACTTTGGCAAAAAAAAAAAATTGAAGAAGACACAAAGAAATGGAAAGAGATCCTATGTTCATGAATCAGAAGAGTTAATATTGTTAAGATGTCCATACTACCCAAAGCCATCTATAGATTCAATGTGATCCCTATCAAAATCCCAATGGCATTTTTCACAGAAATAGAACAAATAATTTTAAAATTTGTATGGAACCACAAAAGATCCCAAATAGCCAAGGCAATAGTGAGAAAAAAGTATAAATTGGAGGCATCACACTTCATGTTTCAAACTATACTACTATAGCTATAGTAATAACTATTTCAAGCTATACTACAAAGCTATAGCAATTAACATAGTACGGTACTGGCATAAAAAAGAACAAATAGACCAATGGAACAGAATCAAGAGCCTAGAAATAAACCTTTGCATATATGGTTAACTGATATTTGACAGGAAGCCAAGAATACTCAATGGGGAAAGAATAGCCTCTTTAATAAATGATGTAAAAAAAATAAATACATGAATGAATGAATGTATGCTGTTGGTAAAACTGGATAGTCAAATGCAGAATGAAATTGGACCCCTATCTTACACTATTCACAAAAATTAACTCAAGATAAAGACTTAAACACAGGACCTGAAACTAAAACTCCTAGAAGAAAACACAGGGAAAAGGCTTCCTGACATTGGTCTTCGTGATGATTTTTGGATTTAACACCAAAAGCTCTAGCAACAAAGACAAAACTTGATAAGTAGGATTATATCAGACTAAAATAGCTTCTGCACAGCAAAAGAAACAACCAGCAAATAAAAATGCAAACTATGGAATGGAAGAAAATATTTGCAAATCATATATCTGATAAGGAGTTAATATCCAAAATATGTAAATAACTCATACAACTCAATAGCAAAAATAACCAAACAATTTGATTTTAAAATGGGCAGGAGAACTCAATACATACATTTTCAAATAAGACACACAAATGGGCAACAGGTACATGAAGAGGTACTCAGCATCACTAAACATCAGGGAAATGCAAATCAAAACCACAAGGAGATATTCATCTCACACCTGTTAAAATGGCTATTATCAAAAAGACAAAAGATAAGTGTTGGTGAAGATGTGGAGAAAAGGGAGCCCTTGTGCATTGTTGGTAGGAATGTAAATTGGTATAGCCACTACGGAAAACATTATGAAGGTTCCTTAAAAAAATAAAAGTAGAACTATCGTACGATCCAGCAATCCCACTTCTGGGTATGTATCCAAAGGAAATATAAACAGGATCTTGAAGAGATGTCTGTACCCCCATGTTCATTGAAGCATTATTTACAATAGCCAAGATATGGAAACAACAGGTCTGTCGAAGGATGAATGGATAAAGAAATTGTGGTGTATATATACCATGGAATATTATTCATAAGAAGGAAATCTTGCTATTTGTGACAACATGGATGGACCTTGAAAGTATTATGCTAATTAAGTCAGAGAAAGACCAATACTGTATGATCTCACATGTGAAATCTAAAAAGCCTAACTCATAGAAACAGAGTAGAATGGTAGTTACCAGGGGCTGGGGAGTGGGGAAAATGGGGAGATGTTGGTCAAAGGATACAAACTTCCAGTTATAAGATGAATATATTCTGGGCATCTAATTAACAGCATGGTGATTATAGTTAATAATACTGTACTATATACTTGAATGTTGCTAAGAGAGTAGATCTTAAATGTTCTAACTACAAAAAAGAATGATAATTATGTAATATGATGGAGGTGTTAGCTAATGCTATGATGGTAATTGCTTCACAATATATTAGTGGTTCAAATCAACCTGTTGTACACCTTAGACTTACACAATGTTACATGTCAATCATATCTCAATAAAACCGGAAAAAATAAAGGGAAAAACAGCCAAATTACTGTTAACTGGATGATGCAGAGAAAGGTGGAATGAAGGAGGGCATACAACAGAACGTCAAAACAGATTTGAGGTGCAGCCCAATGAATAGAATATTTTGTGTTAGGGTCAGGCATAGAAGAGAAAGTATATAAAATCAAGGCTAATATGCAGAATTTTATCATTTCCTCTCAAAAAGAAATGTAAGTGTTGGTTGTCTCCAGTTTTCTTTGGCTCTTAAAAATGGAGCCAAGCATATTTTAAAACATTTGTTAAGTCTCTAGAATATCTAAGAACATGATGCCCATGTTGCCTTCGTACTACTTAGCTGGGGTTGCTTGAGTTATGAGTCTTCTGGTTTGTGAATGTCTTCATTTTTAAGAGATGCCTTTGTGGAGCGTTGATAGGCGCACTGGCGCCTCCACCTGCAGACTTATCTTGGGGAACAGTATCTCACACAGCTGAGGGGGAGCTTGTGATAAGGAAGACAGTAGGTCCTCATGTCTTCAGAATAGGTGAAAACTCTCCTGCAGATTAGATCAAGGAAATTCTCCAGTTGGATGTGACACAGAAGCTACCACCATGCCTTTCCTACCCAGGTAAGGAGGGATTGGTTAACCTCACTTGTGGAGTGAGAAACAGGGATATGCAACAGAATAGGTGCTGGAGGAAGTGTCCACCCCATTGTGGGCAGATTCTTTGCATCTATATTAATAACAGCCTCTCCCACGGATTAGCTGATCCAGGCTTTAGTGTTTTATTTCCTTCTAAAAGTAACGGAGTGTGTACTCCTGAGTTATGTGTGGCATGGAGAAAATTAGTTCAGATGTCAGCATTTTTTTTTTCTTCCAAGAGTGGCTGGATGCTTGGCAGGGTGCACAATCATATGGTCTTCAGATCTTTTAAAAGCTGATTTTCCTGGGCCTAACCCCGGGGGAATTGGATACAATCTCTGGTTATTATTGATTCAGTTCCCATTGGTGTTGAACTTCCTGAGAAATTAAATAAGATCTAAAACTCACACACATACACTCCTCAGGTGAAGGGAAACTCTAAACCAGATTAGTCTTTCACGGTCACCTTTTTTTTAGGATTAGGAGAAAAAGAAAGCCAAAGAGCAGATTTGGAAATAACCCCAATGCCTACAGTGTCATAAGAGGCCCGGGGCTCTTGAGATCAAAGGTCAACAGCAAGTGCCAACTAGGTACTGGCTCGTGGTCCCAGAGGGACCGGCCTGCCACTGCCAAAGGCTTCTTGTTGTTAAAAACGTGTCTCCTGACCTTTCGTGCCTGGGCTCTCCCAGGAGCTCAGATGCTGGTGTAGCAGACTCAAGGGCTCTCAAGTTCAAGTCTGGCAGACTGTCCGGAGAGGAGACCAGGAGCTGCTGAATTTATGAGGTAATGGGGGGCAGGGCCTCATTCAATGAGAGTGGAAGGTCATTTGAGCCCAAAGCTTGCTCTGTTGCTGGCACCCCGGCTTTGCCCCCCTGGCGCTGATGAGGGAGTGGAGGACGACCCCAGGCCCTCTCCCAGTCTCAGCCGTGTCCACAGGCTTGGTGAAACATAGGATGCTAATTAGGAGCTTGCCGAGATCAGAGGAGCTCTTCTCCCTGGGGTACGCTTCATTTTTAGTTGTTTAAAAATACAGCCTGAGACAGAAAGTTCAGGACACCAGGTGCCTAGAAATCAGTTCAAAGGTTATTCTGTTCCTTCCCTGCACAGAATGCAGGCAATGCCACATCTGTCTCCGCTCAGTTAATTCCTTTGACATGTCTGAGCAGATATGGACCTCCCAAAACGCCCTAGGGAGAAGCAGACTTAGAGGAGTTTGCCCTGCTCCGTGAGGGAAGGGATTCAGCAAGCAAAGGTCTCGCGAGAAAGCGGCACACACATTGTGATGCAGATTGCTTGAGAAGAGTCAGAATTTTACTTTCCCTGCCAAGAGAATGGGTCAGTGTTCCCATAAAATCCTTCTCACCCGTGAGTGCTGATTTGTGCCTAAAGTGTTGGAGGCGCTCTCTGTTTCTGACTAATACAAACAAGGGACCAGAGAGTGAGGAGAAGGGTGGCAGTGGGGAACACAATTCCTTTTTTGTAGTGATGCAAAATGTCTTGTTTGGACTTCAGCAGAGAAAGAATCTTTGTCTCAATGCTTGATGGTAACAGCCCGCCACCATCCTTTACTGCAGATTTATTGTGTGCTCACTTTATGTTCATCCAAGTAAATTCCCACAATAACCCCGATAAGGGAGCTACTCTGATTGTTTCCATTTTTTAGATAAAGAAACGGAGACAGGGAGGGTAAGGAATGTGCACAGGCCGCAGAGTGGAGCCATCTGTCTGCAGTCTGGACCTTGAGCATCGAGCAGCATTTGGCCTCCACTGGGACTGTCGTGTACCGTCTCTTGTCAACCCAGGATTTGGAACTGATCGGAGGTGCTCATTTCCGCAGATACCCAGGATGCTGTCTGCACCCTCTACTTCAAGTGAGGTCTTTGGACCAGCAGCATTGCAGCACCTGGAAGCTTGTCAGAAAAATGCAGATTGTCAGGCCCCCCCAGGGCGACTGTTCTACAAGACCCCTGGCCAGTATTCCAGTTTGAGAAGCCCTGCCCTCTGCTACCAGAGAGAAATAGATCCTTCACTGTCTCCCTGCGTTCCCTCCCCTTTGTCTAATCTTGTCCAGTAATTTTAAGTTCTTCAAAAGTAAAATAGATAGGACTTCCCTGGTGCCACAGTGGTTAAGAATCTGCCTACCAATGTAGGGGACACAGGTTTGAGCCCTGGTCTGGGAAGATCCCACATGTCGTGGAGCAACTAAGCCCGTGCGCCACAACTACTGAGCCTGCGCTCTAGAGCCCGCGAGCCACAGCTACCGAGCACACGTGCCACAACTACTGAAGCCCGCATGCCTACAGCCTGTGCTCCGCAACAAGAGAAGCCACTTTAATGAGAAGTCTGCACACGGCAACGAAGAGTAGCCCCTGCTCGCTGCAACTAGAGAAAGCCCACGCGCAGCAACGAAGACCCAATGCAGCCAAAAATAAATAAATAAATTTATAAAAAAAAATTAAAAAAAAGTAAAATAGATAAACAAGGACCTACCATCTACACAGGGAACTATATTCAATATCTTGTAATAACCTATAATGGAAAAGAATCTGAAAAAAGAATATATATATATATATATATATATATATATATATATATATATATATAACTGAATCACTTTGCTATACACCTAAAACATTATACATCAACTATACGTCAGTTAAAAAAAGCAACAGTTACAGAAAAATAACAATAACTCAAAATATCTTACCAAGAAGTACTCAAAGCTGTAGAACCAGAAGCGTGACAAAGATTTCTCAGCATCTTTGAATTGCTTTTGAGAAATTAAAGGAAGATTCAAACGTGTGGAAGATTATGAGTTTCAGAATTCACAGGAACATATAATTTACACACACAAAGGCTCAGCTGAGACATGGAAGTCCAGAGGTCTCGGGTTTGGTTCTTGCTGCGTTTTGCACTGGGCCGTGTTCCCCGGAAGATGCTGCACAACTTGGACCCACCCTGTGGTACAAGCCTTGTTGATGGAGAGGAACGGTGAGAAGCAGGCTGTCAACAAGCCCAGTTCCTGCCAAACCCCACTTGTCGGCCTGCCAGCCAGCATTCTGAAAATGCATTTGGGAATTTCGACTTTCAGCTTTTACTGAATACGAAATTCAACTGTGTATTTATAGCCTTGATAAGCTGACCCAGCTTAGGGATAACCCTGATACATTTTGTCTTACAAGGTTCAGAATCCATTTCTAGAGGGGGTAATAATGAGGCCATTGAAAGGAGTTGACGAGGACTGTCCTTCTCTCCCAACCTCCCCCAGTCGGTCCCTGTTCTGAAATTCCCATTCAGTTCGTCCATAGTGCTGCAACCTGAGAGAGGAGGAGCAAAAACATTTCCAGGGGAGTCGGGGGAGGCCGTCTGGAGAACCATCAGGCTTTTAAACAGGCTGTAGAAGCTGGGACTTGGGCCAGCATCACTTTCTGGTCCCGCAGAGGGGCCACAGCAAAATAGGACTTAAGAAAATGAAGGGTCGCTATATACTGCTTGCCACTTCTGCCTCAGTTTTATTACTTTGGACCCAGTGTTTCAAAAAGTAAGTTACTCAGGCGAGCTTCAGTGTTTTTTTTTAATTTATTTATTCCATTTATTTTGTTTTTGGCTGTGTTGGGTCCTCGTTGCTGCACGTGGGCTTTTCTCCAGTTACTGCAAGCGGGGGCTACTCTTTCCTGTGGCGCGTGGGCTTCTCACTGCAGTGGCGCCTCCCGATGTGGAGCACGGGCTCTAGACGCGTGGGCCTCAGTAGTTGCAGCACGCGGGCTCAGTAGTTGTGGCTCGCGGCTCCAGATCGCAGGCTCAGCAGTTGTGGCGCACGGGCCCAGTTGCTCCACGGCATGTGGGATCTCCCAGGACCAGGGCTCGAACCCGTGTCCCCTGCCTTGGCAGGCGGATTCGCAGCCATTGTGCCACCAGGGAAGCCCGAGCTTCAGTTCTGACAGAACGCCAGGCCATTGTGCCGTCAGCAGTGCTGCGTCTTCATGCTCCGAAGTCAGACAGATCTCAGTTCAAATCCTGGTGTCAGTACTGGGACAAGGTCCTTGCTCCAAGCCTTAATTTTTTTTTTTTTAATTTCAGGTTTACTATATTTTGAATATGTACTTGAGTCACTTAAGTCAGGCGTCTATGACACATGCAGCTTAAAGAACACCTGTAGGCCTAACCTCCACCGGCCACGAGCTGCTCACCTCACACGACTGCAATGTGCCTTTTCCTCTGTGTCACAGTTTTCTGGTGGCCTCATTAGCTTCAGAGTAGTGAGTGGTTCACATGTTTGCCTGTGATGGCCTCCGAGACTTTGGAAATGTACTTAAACAGTTGTTTTTCTTAATGCCTTTCTTCCTGCACCCCTCCAGCCCCTTCCATGAACTGCTTCAAAGGCAGCTGAGCACACAGCCCAAGCCTGTCTTCCTACCGACCATCACGGGCAAGTCTAGCTTGTACCCAGTTTGCTTCACCTTCCAATGCCCTCCCTGGGGACAGAATAACAATCTTAATCCTCAGGAGGCTCTGAGGAGCTCAGGGGAGCAGCCTGATTCCTTACATAGGGAAAGGTCAGACCCCGCAGAGGGTTCAGTCACACGTTCCTGACGCTGTCAAAAAATTCAGAACATTCACAATTAAAAATATTTTATTTATGTTCATACAAAATACAGTCATGTACAAAAATGTACATAACATATTTTCATTCAGTTTACATTTTAAAAAAGGAACAACTGTAATTTCAAA
The DNA here is from genome assembly GCF_028564815.1 of Eubalaena glacialis. Classification (NCBI taxonomy): domain Eukaryota; kingdom Metazoa; phylum Chordata; class Mammalia; order Artiodactyla; family Balaenidae; genus Eubalaena; species Eubalaena glacialis. Next base: position 146,512,874 of record NC_083720.1, on the reverse strand, counting down.
TACTTTCTGCTTACATGTCATGTAAACATTGTTCTGGGCCCATGTTATTTACTAAAATTGCATCCACTCTCGGAGATTTTCACGATTGTATAGGTGCTTTCAGATTGAGAGTTAGATCTGCCGAACCGATTTCTCAAGCTGCGCACATGGCCACGACTGGCTGGATTCCAGACAAAATGAGATCCTCTAGAGACATACCTGCACTTTCATAGCAATATGAAGTTGTAGATGTATAGATTTCATTTTAATACACATCTGTGTGTACCTGTAATTGACCTCAGCTTATCCACATACATCTGTTATGAAGGATCATGGTGGAAGAGTGTGGATGCCCCAAGGGCGCGATCTCTACTCTGGAAAGTGGCTGACACGTAGATCACCATCTTTTGGAGCTTGCTGTGTCAGCCGCCCTGTGAAGAAGTGCCAGTATGCACAAGTTCAGTACCTACAGATTTGAAAACATGTTTAGCCTATCTTTTGACAAAATGTACTCTTCAGTAGATTTTGAGGGTCACGTGGGGAAAAAAATATAATGGAAGGGAATTAATCAAAGAAAAAGAAAGCACACTCTGGCTTCTGCTAAACCCATGGCCTTCCGAGGAAACACTGCTTTAACGTTTTAGCCCAGTTTTGTCCCTCCCTGTTGGTTTAACCAAATGGATACTATGAAAGAATACCACAGAGGTGCTGACCTTGGTGCAGAAGCTACCACTCTCCACCTCGGGAGAAAACCCCCCAGGATGCAGTGTGTCAGGAAGACCTGTCTTGAAAGCAAAACCAATTTAGACTACCACCAGATTTTCACAAAGCAGTTAAAAGAGATTATGGCGTTCAGCTGTAAATATACCATCAAAGGTAGTGAGGTATATAGCCTTAAGAAATAGACCCTTAAGAAAGATGGCATCTTCATGATCAGATTAAGACTCTCTTAAAAAATTCATCAACAAACTTTAAATTTTGATTTTCCTTATAAATCTGTGATCAGTTCTGGATACAGGGCTCAATTCTGTCTACTGAGAACTAGGCAGTCCCAGAAAGAACCAACTTAACGGGCACCGTGGCTGCCCTTTGATTCTGATAATAAACTTAACAGTCACCTTATGAGGAATTCTAAGCTCAACCACATTAGCTCTAAGCTCAGCCCTTGGGAGGCGCCAAGATCGCTGGCCTGAGTGCCATGCTTATGACACAAGCACAGCCCTGAGGCACCTGTCCTGGGCTAGAAATGACACACCTGGGGGCAGGTGCGCCCTGTAACAGGCCCTTCCGCCACCATGCAAGTGTTGCATCAGGACGAGAGAAAGCAAAAACCACATGGATGTTACATACAGAGGCATGGCTGATTCCTGCCTTGCCAATGAATAATCATCTTTTGACTTCAAACTAGCAACCAAAGCAAAGAAATCTACTTATTAGCTCACAATAAATTATAGCTAGCAATTAAAAAAAAAATAGTTCTCCAGTTTGAAATGTGATGTGGTCTTTCATGGGACTTTTCCCTGAATCGGAGATCACTGAGATTGTGCAGACTTTCTTCTACCAGCACCAAGACAAACTTCGGCTGTCCTGAAAAACTTCTCAGCAGGCCCTTATCCTACACCTTGCACATACCTGTCTAAAAAGTAAAATCCAAACTCAATGCTTCAAAGATGAAATGCAGTAATGATAACATACTTAATATAAATATCTATTTCAAGGTTTGCTCCAGACTAAAACACAATAAAAAGCAAATGCTTGGGAAAATTACAAGCCTCTGCTATCTCTGATTCTTACAATCACACAGCCAAGTTTACTCATGCTTTACTTTTACTTATCATTGTTATTAAATAACCCTTGACATTTATTTTGTTGGCGTGTGCTCATAAACACGCACACATTCCCGACAGAGCAAAGGAAAAACCGCAGTCCAGAGTATTCTGTGTTAAGCCAATTAAGACACTGCCTCTAGGGCCTTGAGACTCTGGGCTGCAAAAATGGTTGCTATGGAAACAAATTTACCTCAGCATTTCTGGCAGAGCCAGAACCTACGGACTAACCTGTCTTCAGATAGAATCTCGTGTAAACGGGGCTTCCCTCCCTTAATTTGGGCACCATTCTAGGAAGAATATTATTATAGATTACAAAGGAAAACATGACATTCCATACACATTTTACTATAACTTGGTGTCTTCTTTTATTCAATCATACAAATTTGAATGGGGATTCCTGAATAAATCTTTTACTTAATTTACCTTTGGCAGAAACAATAGATTTCAAAACATTTAGTAGCTTCTCATTTATATAGCTTTTTCTCTTTTAAAGTTCTATAGCATATTAGTATTTTCAAAACAATACTCTTAGACAGATGTGCTTTGAAAGTTAACTGGTAATGATGTGATTTATATTATAGCTTATGTAAGAGAATAATTACTTAAAAAGGACAAACTAGACATGTATTTCTTTTAAAAAATACAATTTTTGGTCATGTGAATGATTCATGTTCAGATTTCAAAAATAGAAAACATCCTAAAGTGCATCATTTTATTTATAATATAGCTCCTTGAAATTATAGCAATCTGCAATGTAAACAGTAAAGAATACCAAGCTATATCTATATTGCAGGATTATGTACCGTCTTTAAGTATGTGGATTCAACCAGGGCACTTTCAACATATAGCTCATGCTTTTGGATGATTATTTTTAAGAGCAAACTTAAAGGTATTCTTTTTCCCCTACTCCTGACTTAAACGATTTTCCACCGACAGAGAGCTGCTACTTCACTTCAACAATGGAAAATGCTGCTACAAATCCAATCTGACCAGGCAGTTTCTCAAGAACCCATTTTGGAAACTGACAACTGATCAGGAAGAGTTTTCTCCTTGTTATTATTATTAAAGAAAACAAAATGGTACCCTTTGCTGTCCTGTTCATCCCGCAACATTATCTTCAAAAGGCAGAGCCTGCTGAAACACCTTCTCTTGGCAACCAGCGGCTGGTGGGCAGACACCCGTGCTCGACCTCAGGGAGCAGAAACGTGGGCCAGGATGGGCAGGCGGAACCAGGACCCACTTTCCTCAGCGCAAACACAGAAAGTCAAGAAGTAACAACAAATCACAAGATAACATCAGCACACTGAAGAGGTGAACGATTTGGTGTCTTAAATTCCCTGGTCCCTCCAAAATGTCTAATATAGACAGTTTTGTGACACCGTCTTTGAAAAAATTATAATCATAATTGGCTATACACCATTATTTGTTTTCTCTTTATACATGATCTTGAAAATAGTGTGATTTAGATTCTGCCTTAGGCTGAGCTCTGAGGGCTATACTTACCCCTCAGGAGATTTTTAGTGCAGGTTTACTTAAAAAAAAGAAAAAAAATTAAACTCTGGTAAGTACTCAGGAGGCTTAGAATACAGGCTCTTTCTCTCTCACGATCCTCTACACTTAAGCTAAGAATTAAGCAAGACCCTTTTGTTTGGCTAGAGCAAAGCTAGAGCAAAAACAAAACCAAACCCCAAATAGGCTGCTGGCCTCGCTTAGTGTCTGATGTTAAAATCTGAGGCTGGTAAGTGCAGTCAACGTTCAGGAAAGGATTCTCCAGGCTCTTCACTGCTGCCTAATTTAAAAATCAGCACAAATATTAGCTACTTCTCTATCCCCTCTGTTCTCTGCAGATGGTCCAGCCCTAGTCAGGGATCACAGTTCTCTATCAGCTGAGGACGTCATGAAGAAACACACAGTCAAATAGAGGACTGCACGGCCATTCTGGGCAGACGCAGCTTCCGTCCACCCGAGAGCTAAAGGGGAAGCGATTCACACGAGTGGGGAAAGGCGCAGCTCTGTGGAAAGGTCACGAGGATGGTCGAGGCAGCAAATAGGGCTCCAATGCAGGTTCCCCCTTGACTGGGTCCAAAGAGAGCCCGTGCTCTCCTGGGCTGGGCCCGTGCTCTCTTGGGCACCTGCATTGGATGTGCACAGCAAGTTCGCTCTACAGAGTGAAGTCCTGAGCTTGTTTTGTCACAGTCTGACAGAGAACAGGCTGTGTCTCAGTTATCCAGAGAAGAACAGCGTGTATCCTCTGTAGATGAGTGTGTGTCAGTGTAGTGATTCGTCGCTGCCAGTGTCAGCGAAGCTTCCGCTACAGCGTCTGCGTGTGTCTGTGAGCGCTCGGGTGCACGCAGATCTCGACTTTCCCTTACACAATTCCTACATGGGGGCAGGTGGGCTCCTTCCATCTAGGCGGTTTCCAAGGCAGGCAGTGGAAACTGGGGATGATCCCAGTGGCCCGGAGGCAGAAGAGCTACTCTCTTTGTAGGTCCAGCTCCGAGGCTGCCTTCCAGTTCCTGCAGAGCTGCTATCTGCCAGGGGAGGTGGGGGGCACATTCCCACTGCCTCCCCAGCCCCCGTGGCTCGGATAGGGCTGCCTCCTCACACGGACTTGGAATCAGTGTCTCTCTTGCTGATGAGCACCTCCAAGAGCCTCAGTTTTGCCTTAATGTGCTTATATTCGTTGTATTCTTCAGCCATAGGAGTGCGGTCTTCCTTCTGGACATTTCTGATGGAAACAAAGGGAAAAGGGGCTGATGATCATCTGCTGTCCCTTCTAGAGGATGCTGTTCATCAGTGAATGATCATCACGTGGAAATCTGCAGTTTATCACCCCACAGAATCAGTGTGGCCAAGCATCACTTGGTATCAAGAGTGGAGCTGGGTTTAGACAAGCAGTAAAAGACAGTGTCCCCAGAAGGCAACATGCAACTGAGTTTCAGAGCTAATCGGGCATCTTGAAGAATGATAGGAAAGACTAAGAAATGTAGAAACTTTCTCTCTCTGCTGTAGCTACGTATGAATTCATACTACAAGTCTCCATACACTGAAGTCCTTTACTTACACTTAATGCTTTCTCACTTTTATATACTTCACCTAATGAACCATTAAATTTCTGAGTAGTAATTGGTATACCCGTAATTTACAGGGTTTAAAAAAAAATAGTTAATACTCCTACTTACTATAAAAATTAGTCTTGGAGTTCAGCAATTGGATCACAGAATACTAATAAACCTTTATAGTTTACTGAGTAATTTTATATGTTTACTTTTTAGGTGCACAAGTATTACACTTGCGGGGTGATAGGGTGAACACTGTGCTAAGTACCCTGAACCCGTGATCTAACACAACCCGCAGGAGAACCTGACGAAACGCTGCCGTTACCCGCATCCTCAGCCGGTACTGCCCCGCTTCTCACCTCACTTGGAAACGCACACGTCAGACATTCAAATACCAGGCTTCCTTTACTTCTTATTAAAGAGCGAAAATGGGAAATGGGACAGCTTGGGGCTCATCTAATTTTGCTCAATGAACTGATTTTATTCCTGCTCTGCCTGCTCAAGGAAAGGACCCTCGATGCTCCCAGGAGAGGGCAGGGCAGGGCAGGGGGCATCTGACCCTGGCCCCAGATGTGCCTTTGAGGGTCTTCACTGGCCTCACATACGAAGTGATGGAGCCAGATTTTGTGAAATCTGAAGTCCCTGACAGTTCTAAACTTGCATGATGATTATTGACTCCCATCAGTTGTATTTTCTTAAAACTTGTGAAGGTTACATAATTATAGGATATCTGTATAATGTGACTATAAACAAATGGGAAAAAAAATGAGCAGACAAACCAAAAATATGTTTGAGAAGAAGACTGGAATGAAACACATCAAAACATTAATCCTTTCGTTTGTCTTTGGGTATTATTATAATTTTGGGTATTATTTCTTTTATCTATACTTTCTAAATATCCTACAATTCATGGAGAAAGAAAAACAAATATTTAGGTATAAAAATTCATAAATCTTGAGAAAGTCATTATAGGACAGATCCAAATCAGAGATCCCCAAAATAAATTTATACACTAATTGAAATAAACTGAAATATAGTACATTTTTAATGCCTAAGTCAATTTTTATGGTACTTTTATTTCCCAATACTTTTGAGAAGTATAAAAGGAGACTTAAAGAGAAACTGTATTTACACTGTTTAAATAATTTGGATTAAAATAAAACATTTTAAAATGATAAAACTTAACTCCAACGTGAGAGATGGAGCTCTATTCCCTGCTCTAACCTGGTCTCATGCTGTGACTTGAGTCGGACATTCTGTGTGTGGTCACTTGCTAACAGGGAAGACTATCCCTCAGCATAGCGCTCTATGATGATGATTACAGTATGTCTTAAAACTCACTGGTGGGGGCTTCCCTGGTTGCGTAGTGGTTAAGAATCTGCCTGCCAATGCAGGGGACATGGGTTTGATCCCTGGTCCAGGAAGATCCCACATGCCACAGAGCAGCTAAGTCCCTGTGCCACAACTACTGAGCCTGCACTCTAGAACCTGCGAGCCACAACTACTGAAGCCCGCGAGCCACAACTACTGAAGCCCGCGTGCCTAGAGCCCGTGCTCCTCAACAAGAGAAGCCACCGCAATGAGAAGCCCTCACGCAGCAACGAAGAACCAACGCAGCTAAAAATAAATAAATAAAATTTATTAAAAAAAAATAAAAAGAATGTTAGGTGATAAAATGTATTTAAAAAAAAAACAAACAAAAAATCTCACTGGTGAAAGGCACTCATCAGTCAGGAGGGCTTCTTTTTTCTTGTGTATTTCTCATTTGACTTGACGACTCTGCTTTTAAAATGAGCCTACAAACCAGCAAGACCTAGAGTACCCCTTTCCTTATTTCTCCTTCAAGTTTATTAAGATTAAAAAAACAAAAACAGAAATCAAACCCAGTGCTGTCCACTAGAAACTTAGCTTTCAGCTGCTCATTTTAGATTAGAATTTGATGTGACAGGTGAGTTTTTTGTAAACGTTAGCTGAATCCGTATCGGTCTTGGATGTCATCCATGGAGCACTTCTCCCTGAAGGGCCACACAAGTCTCACCATCTCACAGTAAACCTCAAAGGGGCCCTGGGCACAAAACCAAGGGCCAGGTTACAGGGCAGCTGTAGGGTGGCTCCCACATGGGAGGCTGTGCACAGATGTGACACAGAAAAAAGAGGGCTGCGTGTGAGGAGGGGGAGGGGAAGGACAACACATGCACTTACCTTCCATTCTGTCTGAAAAAATTGTCTTCAAAATCACGAAGTTTCTTTCGAATCCTTTTCTTTTCGTCTCTCATTTCCTGAAGGTGTTCCAAGAGTTCTGGTCTAAGAGGGGCAGAAGTATTTCAAGAAAATTGAGTTAAATCTGAATAGTTATAAACGTAAGGAATGTGCAACTCGATAGGAGTTGTGGAGAAAGGGAAAAGCATATAAATGCAGGAACTGTGGAAGGAGCTGAGGGTCACCAGAAATGGATGTTTTCCATCTCCTGGAAGCCAAAGCACACTGACGATAGACATGGCTTCTGGGGCTCCTGCGAGGCTCCTGCTACTTATGAATTCCTCAGGCTTGCAAAATCCCATGGCACTTTGTCATATTTGCTTTGAAAGAAAGCGATCTCGGTATGTGTTAAATGGCGAGCTGTGGCGCATAGAACCACACAATGCCGTTACCGAGACCTTGCGATTGTTTAAGCAAGATCTCAGATGCTCCCTCAGATAACACGGGATGAAGCATACAAAAACGCTGAGCCAGAAGTTAAACAAGCAAACCCTGTTTTATCCACAAAGATGCACCCTAGGCAAGTCACTTACGTTTTGTCAGCCAATTTAAGTACAAAGGCTAAAATAGTATTTCAGAAAATTGTTTTCATCACAACATTCCAATACCACCACCAAAACAACATACATTGAAGCAGCATGGAGATTTGAAAGCCCAGTATCCTGGCTGCATTTTGATGGTATTTTATCATCCATTGGGGAAATAAAGCCATCAGTGTCATCTTCAAATTGGTCCAGAAAGCAACGTGCACTGAAATCGGTTTTCAGGGTGATGGTGAAGTCTGGCTTTGTGCTGCTATCGTCTTCTGAACCCTCCTCTTCTTCCTGGAGATACACAGCAACCCCAATAAAAATTGGGTCACTTTTTCGGACCCTCTTTCATTACAGGTATCACTTCACGATCACTTAATTATCCAGACCCCATATAGTTTCTTCTATATAGCTACATTTAGCAACACACGTGTACATGATGGATATATTATTGAATATCTATATGTACACAGTAAATAAGACAAACACTAAACACAGCTACTCAATAGGGAAAAAAGCTGTAAAAAAAAATTAGTATACAGCACAATTAACAGTTATCAAGGCCGAGGGTAGGAAGGAACAATCATCATAATTTATACCCTAAATCAAAAGAAGCAAATGAATCTAAACATTCTCAGCTCTGTGACAATACCTAAAATACCACCAGAAAACCAGTGCTTTAAAGATTCTATTAGTTATGTGTCTCAGAATTTTTTTAAGCTATGAAGATTTTCAGAAATTCAACAATATGGCCTTTCTATTTAAAAGTTGAGATTATGAAATATTTGTGGTTGCTTCATGCACAAAATTTTAGGAAACTTTTGAGAAGATCAAAACATTTATCTTTCCATGATCAGAATCATAAAACTTATGTTTTTTCAAAGAGTTTCCAAGGACCACAGCTGTATTCTTCAGCATTCAAGATTCTAAGAAAAGTGTGATATTCTCTGTCTTGATAAAAATGCAATTAGAAAAATGAGGTCAACTTATTTTTCTAAGAGAATGTCTTAGTGCCAATTTAAAGCTATGTGATTCTAAGAAATGATATCAGAGTCTGAAAGAAAGATTTTAAAAGAAGTAATTTACTGCCAAAGTGTACAGTCAGACCAGAAAAGAATATCCTAATATCTTGAGAAATTAAAAAATTGGTTAGGCGTTCAGCTACATGAACAACAGGATTATAACATCAGTCGTTAGTTCAACCAAGTGGCTTCAGGGCCAGTGCAGCCAATGGCTCTCAGGAGGCAGGAGGAACCACCGCTCACAGGTAAAGTACAGGATTCAAACTGTCTGTGGTGGATTTTCTTACCATAAAGTTTGGTATGTTTATAATTGTGCCTCTGAGGAGAAATAATGTGAATAAAGAAACAAACAAATAGGCAAAACAAAAGGACTATTACATAACTACAATGAAACTACTGTTACGAAGGCATGAAGGTAAAGTTGGCAAAAAACTAGGTGGCCTTTCCAGATTCTTTTTGCTGTGACTTCAGATCTTCAATCTCTTTTCTTGATCCATGGAAGTAAAAGCTTCATTATTAATTTTTTTAAAAATTAAAACCATTTTTAAATTCACAGAGTAAATGTGGCTTTTAAATCAAGTTTAAAAGTTTCTCTTTTTTATAAGATGAAGTGGCAAGTCCCATCCACATCATTTACATAAGAACTGAGATAATGCGTGTTGAGTACCTGAGCAGGTACACCGGGCACATGGGCAGTGCTGCTCAGACTCTGCCCACCTCCCCTTCCCGGATGAGGAGAGCAGGTGGGGCCAGCTGACTATAAACTCCATGGAGGGAGGGATTTGGGCCTCTCTGTTCACTGCTGTTCCCAGAGCTCAGCCAATGCCTGCCTATATTAGGTGTTCAATAAATGTCTCTTAGTCCAGTAATTCAGCTTGAAAAGAGAAATACAAATTACTATTAAGAGCGTATGAAAGCCCGAGATAGATAAGAAATGAAGTTAGGGGTCTGAGCCTTATCAATTATAGCCCAAGGTCCTGAGAGGACTTCAAAATGGGAGAGTGTGTCTTGCACGTTCTGAGAATGCAGTGTTTTTGAAGATGAAGCTAAACAAAGCTATCCTCAGTAAGCTGTGAAAAACATAGGGAAAAAGGAACAGCAAAACAGATCTTCAAATTATAAGACCATCAGCTTGCTGTGGATACTGAGCAGATTCCAGAAGGAATCAATATCTAGATAACATATGAGCAACTAAAAAAGAATCAGTGATCAACAGTAAGTAGCACTGGCTCCTTGTACACAAATCAGAAAAACTAACCATTTTCTTTTTTTTTGATAGGATTGGCATAATATCTGGATTTCAATAAAGCATGAGGTAGGCTGATTTGTGAAAGGGAAGCTGGCTGTGAACATTTATGCAGAGTGCTGCTTCAGTGCTGATGTGAATCTGCAGGGAAGCCTCTGACCCATCCTTACTCAATATTTAGCAGTCACTTGGATAAGGCGCCAAAGATATTCACAAAATGTGTAGATAACACAGTGGGTAGGGATATCTGGGTGTGCTGAAATATAAAGTCTAGATGTAATCTATTTCATAAGGCTAGGATAGAAGTATGAAAAGTAACAAACTGGAAAACTTCAAGGTCCTATAATTAGATTAGCAAAAAAAAAGTGGACACATAGACACTAAGCAATCCTTGGAAAAGGAAGCTGGGGGTTGCATAAATCAACAGTTAGGCGGGGCCACAAGCCATGGTTCTCAACTGGGGGCAGGTTTGCCCCCTAGGGGACCTCTGGCAACGTCTGCAGGCATTTTTGGTCGTCACACTGGGGAGGGATGGTCGTACTGCACTACTTGCACCCAGTGGGTGGAGGCCAGTCCTCCACAACAAAGAGTTATCTGGCCCAAATGTCTGTAGTGCTGAGGTTGAGACCTCCTGCCCTAGAAAGACTAAGAGGAACTCACAGCACGTTGACAGTCACGTAGGCACAGACTTGGAGAACTGAAGGGCCTTAGTCATCTTGATCAAGGTCAGGACTAGTCCTTGGTCCACTGTCGGGCTGGTTAAACCACATCTAGAATAACGTTCAGTTCTGGGTATCAGTTTTTAAGAGGGATACAGAGAGACTGGTGTGGAGAGCAGAGCCACTGCACTGCCGGACAGTCCGGAGCCCATATCACATGAGAAAGAGTTAAGAAGAACCTGGAGAAAAAATGTTCACAGGGTGTGGGTGGGAGGGGGCAGGGCAGGTGACTGTAAATATGCAAAGTGCTCTCAAGGAGAAAGCAGTATGCTTAGTCCATGCCGCTCCAGAGGCAAAATGAGGCCTGTAAGTAGAAAGTCATACAATCATAACTATGAATACTATAATTTAATTATTTCATTAATTATATTTTATAGTTATTAAACTTATACATTCTAAAATTATATAATTACTATATTGTTTTCGATAATTTTTAAAATAAGTTATAAAATAATATAAATTTTTAGCTCTTGTTGATGCTTAGCCCATCTAACGAGCGACCTTACTCTCTTCATTGCTGTAGACATCTCAAGTTTGAGGATGGAATAACTTCTTAGGGATGGTGTCTCTATTTTGTCAGAGAAGTTTTAGAGGAAACTCTTATGTTGGATCAGAAAACTGACTAGCTGATCTGTAGGATTTTGGGGGCTGGAAGTTCCAGGGCTTCAGAACTTGAGCTGGCTCACTTTCACACACAGCTGGTGTCTTCCCATAAGCATTAAAAATCAGGGACGGTTTTCAAAGAAACCATTTAGATACAATCTTCTTATCTGCACACACACCAAATTCTAAATTATAACCGAATTTCTGAGAATTAGTACAGTCCAAATACATGCTGATAAAGCTGGCCAACGGGGACAAAATAAACTAAAAGACAACACCATTTACGAGAGCAATGTAATAATTGCAAAATTATCTGAAATTTCGATCACCGTGAGGGCCAGAAGAAGAGCAATGGCCAAAACATAATTGTGAAAAAAATAAACTAAGCTAAAGGATAAGATTTGGAGGAACAACTTTTAAAAAGAGCATCATTCCTGTATCTTCCATTTGTTTCATGAGGCAATTATCAAGTGTCATATTTCGGATGTGTTAAAGAACACATTTTAATCTAGGAATAGTTTTAGCGCACGCTTCTAAGAGAAATATGCTAATTTTCATGCACACACTTGCCCAGATTTCTTCAATTACGGTGATTTAATTCTTGTGTGAAATTACCAGCTAGATAAAATTTGTCTTCTTTCATCAACATCAAGTCTTACTGTAAGAAAATAGCTCTAAGTTTGAAGATACAATTAGCATATTTGCCTAAATTTCACATCTACAGCATTTTTATAAAACAAGTTCTGTTTAAACAATATGAATAGTGAGCACAGTCACTGCCTAACACCATAAAGTGAGGTCTATGAAGTAGTTAAGACCCTTGGGAGGTAAGGAAAGGAAGAGAGTGAAGAGAAGAGACGGCTTTGTAGCTTCTGGTTCCTTACCTGAGTTACAGTGGAGAGAAATCAGGCAAGAAAATGGAGCAGTTCTCAACTGGTGTCCCTCCGTGGGAACGAGGCCCCCATATTTTGAAATAATCGTTCCTAACTACAGTAAATAAACGACACCCCAGGCTTGGGGTTGCCACAGAAATATGACAAGTGAAACTCTTAACACTCACTTCCACTTGGGGTTTTACTCCCACTTCTGACTTAACTGCTAAATAACAATTATCGATTTTTAAAAAAGATTGACTTTGACTTTTCATTTCTAGAGCCCTGTACAAGGCAGTCAGTGTGTTCAGTTGTCCAGAAACAAAAATATGAAAGAGGCTGATCCTAGTCTAGGCCAATTAGGTCCCTACAGATCTATGGGCACAGATGGTTCCCCCCATTTCAGCAAAAGTAGCCACCGAGGACAAGGATTATCTGTATAAAATCCATGATTACTACTGGTGGAAAAAATCAGAGCGTATGTTCTAGTGACTGCTGGTCACAGCACTACATTCACAGATCAAGAACAGATTATAAAATTAGCACCAAGGACTAAATGTGCCAGGGGGAAGGCAAGAGGAAAGGAGAGTGGATGAAACTGTACCCACGTATCTGTCAAAGACAACTAAGATATTTGTCTATAAAATGATAATTTTTTGTGTGTGCTACGTACACGGCCTTCGTTAATTTTGGTTTCGCTATAAACTTAGTAAATGAGATTTTTTTTTTAAGTTACCCAGTGAGTTAATTTAACAAAATTTTGGAGTACCGAAAATCCATTCCTCAAATAGGGGGAAAGAAACAAAACAGAAAACATTTTGAAAACAAAACAAAAATCCCTGCAAGCAAAGTAAAAACCAACCAAACAACAACAAACAAAATAAAACAAAACACAACAGCGAGGGAATGAAATGAAACTAAGGAGATCAGCTGGTCTATAACATAAATAAAAGAGGACTGCTTAAAGTTGGTTAGAAGCAGCTACTGATTTTTTTTTCTATATTTATTTAGTTCTATTTTATTTATTTATTTAACATCTTTATTGGAGTAAAATTGCTTTACAATGGTGTGCTAGTTTCTGCTGTATAACAAATGAATCAGCTATACATGTACATATATCCCCATATCTCCTCCCTCTTGTGTCTCCCTCCCTCCCACCCTCCCTATCCCACCCCTCTAGGGGGTCACAAAGCACCGAGCTGATCTCCCTGTGCTATGTGGCAGCTACTGATTTTTAGGGAAGGCTGCAGGAAGCCATCACCAAAGGGCCCGATCACAGCGGCTTTCCATCCACAGGAGGGAGAGAGGGAGAGAGGGAGAGAGGGAAGGAGGGAGAGGCACTGCTGCAGATGTAGCAAGCGGTTAGCAGCTGGGGGTCTTCACCTTTATCTCCTTGAAGAAGGAAGCAGTTTCGCCCTCGATAATTGGCTGCAGCAAAGGGCTTCTCCGCTTGCTGGAAGGGGAACCCTGCGACAGGCGTTAATAGGCAGGTTACACGGAGAACTTCTTTCCCCATCCCCTTCTGACTCACAAGTATTTACTTCTGCCTTTTAACTACAGACTCGAACCCCTCCCCGCCAAGAAGTCCCAGGAAAACCAGACACAACTGAAGTTCTTGTCCAAGTTGCTGCTTCACTTCGGAGCTCTCCCCGACCCCCAACCACAGAGGCCACATGAAAGCAAGGACGGCACACGAGTACGTTAACCAAACACGCAGAAAAAACCTGAGGAGAAGCACGTGCCTCCCGCCTTTCCTCCTAGTCACCATAACTTCCGGAACAACTAATGATAACTAAGCTCATCAAGTGATGCAAAGGTGATCAACAGAGGCTATATAGTCACCCCACTTAGGGACACTAAGGACCCCTGACTGGGGAATAAAAAGGACTTCTTAGATTTAATCCTTTTGCTGGTTAGTTTACTGATTTATTCTGTAGAAAACTTCTAGAAAGGTAGCTTTCTTCAAACACACGTGCCTGAGGTCTCTGGACCCTGCCCCATTAAATATGAACAAATATACAGTTAAAAGACATATGAAGACCATATCTTGGGCCTAGAAATAAACAAGGAGATTTAAAGGACAAATAGAAGAGCGGCAGCTGAGAAGAATACGCATTTCGGCAAGAACATAAAGGCGAGGCCACGCCTGCTTACTGCGAAGCCTACAGGCCAGCAGAGGAGCCCTCAGGATCCCCGAGGTGCGCGCTAAAACAGAGGCAGAGGGTCCCCACGAGACGGACAGGCCAGAAACACCGCCCCCGCAGCGGGGCTGGGGTCAGGGCGGGGGCAGGCTGGCCGGCGCCCCAAAGGGCTTCCCAGAGCTGAGGGCCAGTCGCCGCTCCCTACTCCAGACAAAGTCCCGATTCAGAGGCCAAAAGCAGCGAAGTCCAAGGGCGGTGGCCACCAAGCACAGTTCACAGTTGCTGGCCGCCCTCCCTTTTCTTCCACCTCACACTTTCCTACATCCTCCAAAAAGAGGAGGGTCCCTTTCCTGAGTTCCTTAGAAGCTCTCTCCCTGGATTTGATTCCAGCAGGGCTGATCCACCTCTTGGAGGGGGAGAGAAGACTATTAACAGAGGCTGCTAAGACTCTTTGTAGCGGGGCCCTGGGGAGGGCACAGCCCCGTCCTCTCGGTGCTCCGTCTCTGAGGAAAGCGTGGGAAAGCTGGCCCAGCACGTGTCAGATGGATGCATACGGCCAAGGCATATCCCCAAGAGGGAAAAAAAATTTCTGTCGGCCTCAGATTTGCTCATTTTTGGCAAACGTAGCCTCAGAAGTCTTTGATAAATTCTTCATCCCTCAAGCTTAGGGGCCATGGATATTGATGGCAGGTTCAACTATGAAAGACTATTCTTTCATGAGAAGGCAAGTTAGGGCCCGAATAATACAGCCGGGGCCCATTCAGCCAGGTAATCAACAAGCGGGCCGTGGTGTACTCACAATGATGGGGACGGTGCTGGCTCGGGACAGGATCTGTTTGACCAGGCGGTACCTGTCGTACAGCGGTTTCATAACCTGACGTTCATTCTTGCTCACCTGAAATGCAAGAACAGAAGAGCTGAGAAGCCCGCTCCTGGTGGCCAGACTGGCCAAGCACGCTCTGGGCCGCGAGAAAGTACAGGTGATGCAACTGAAGACTCACCACTCTTGCAAAATTTATTAAACTGATAACATGAATCAATGAATATTTAAAATATCTACTTCAGCTGCAGATCATTGGAAATCACTCCCTCAGCAGTACTGCTTTTCTTCAATCAAAACTATGATCACTATTAGTTATTAGTTCCCTATGTAAAACTCTTGAAGGTTGAGAGTTCCCAGATGATTCACTATTTTCTAGGTCCAGGGAAGAAGAAAGCATGTGTTTCTATTATGCTACTTACCATGCAGTTCTGTAATCATTTAAAAAAAATATGTTTTTCTTCCCCCTGGAATTGTTGTGTTTTTAGGGACAAATTCTGGCAAACAGTAGGTATTCAAGGAACATATGCCCATAGAATACATGGATTGATTCATCTCTGTGGCCCCAAAATCTGGCACAGGGCTCAAAAATGTTTACAGGACTGACTCTACAGGCAGTGGGGAGAAATCAAACTCAAATACCTGGCATAGTATTTGAAGCCCTTCATGACCTGCTGCTTCTCCTCCTCCTCCTCGTAACTCAAGCTCCAGAGAGAAACTAGGTTGTGTCACACCTCCTGGTCTAGTTCCCTCTGTCCTGGAATGGCCTCCTCACTGCTCTTTGGTTTGGCAAATTCCAGATCAAGAGCCACCTCCCACTCCTGTGCAGCCTTCTTCTGACATGCCCCATTCCGGAAGACCTGCTCATTCTCTCCTTCGTGTCACCTGCCGCAACCTGTGCGTACCTTGTAATTCACGTATGCTTTGCTATAGACAGAACGACCGTGCCCACTCACTCCGCCGTCCCCACTCCAAATGCATACGTTGAAAAGGAATCCCCGATGTGACGGTATTTGGAAGTGGGGCCTTTGGGAGGCGATTAGGTCATAAGGATGGAGCCCTCATAAATGGGATTAGTACCCTTATAAAAGAGATCCCAGAGAGATCCCTCACTCCTTCTGCCATGTGAGGACAGCGAAAAGATAGCTGTCTATGAACTGGGAAGTGGGCCCTCACTAAACACCAGCACCTTAATCCTGGACTTCCAGCCTCCAGGACTGTAAATTTCTATCTTTTATAAGCCATCCAGTCTATGGTATTATAGCAGTCCTAATGGATGATATATTTTTATACTCTATAGTAACTATTTGTTGACACGTCTGTCTTCTCTTTAGACTATAAGCCCCTTGACACCAGGAGTTTGTGTTTTTGTACCCCTGGTAACTATTTCAGTGCCTGACATGATAAAAATATTCCATAAATATCTGTAAAATGAGTGAATGAATATTTCAAATATAAATAGGTATGCCAAATTCATAAATATGCATTTGTTTACTTAAATGGAGCAAGAGATGAAGTATCTTTGTTTCAAGTTTGCTGTTGGTCTTCTGCATTTTATTTCTACTGTACACGTAAGGCAAGGGTTACAGAGGTAAGGAAGGGCAAATAGTATTCGCTTTGACCATTTCTCTTATGGGCCTTTTGGGCCTTCAACTTTGAAGACAGGTCTAGATTATGCATGAATTGATTATCCTTTGTTGCCTTTTTTATTTGCCTTTCTCAAAGTGATCAACAATAAGGGAACTTTGGATAAACTTGATAGAATACTGCCATTATGCAAAGACATCTAGAGGATTTATCTTGTCATCAGCAATAACAATAATCACTTCTTTCTATCTCTTCCTGTTACCAAAATATCAAGAGGCGGCATTTTCTTGCTTTTACTATCTACCATATTAAAAGGAGTTTTAAATTTGGTATTTCATAAAAGATGACTGTCAGCTGGAAGGGAACACAGGAATTATTTCATACAAAAAAAGAGTGAGGGTAGAACCACAGGCATCACTACTACATACCTACCACAATGGCTGACATGAAAGACAGACCGTGTCAAGTGTCGGAAAGAATGCTGAGAAATTGGAACTCTCTCTCAGTGCTGGCAAGGGTGGAACACTTTGGAAAACTATTTGGCAGTATCTCCTAAAGCTAAACATATGACTCATCAATTCCGCTCTTAAGTACACATCAAACAAGTGTGGTCTTAAGTTCAACAAAAGACATTCATAAGAATGTTCATAAAAGCACTATTTATAAGAACCCCGAACTGGAAATCATCCATATGCCCAACAACAGAACAAATAAGTTCCCGAAACTGAATACTACACAGCCATGAACATGAATGGACACAGCTATATGCAATATCATGGATTAACCTCACAAAAAATAAAGCCAAGGAAAACAAGCCAGACACCTAAGAATATATACTGTAAAGTTCTAATTATACAAAGTTCAAAAATAAGCAAATCAAATGTATAACGTTAGAAGTCAAGAGAATGGCTTTTGTTGGTGGGGTGGAAGGTCATGGTATTGACTGGAAGGGGACATGAGAAGGGCTTCCAGAGGGCAGGCCACATTTTATTTCTTGATCAGGATGTTGGTTACGTGGATTTGTCTACTTTGTGAAAATTCATCAACATATATATTTATAATTTAGGCTCTTTTCTGTATTCATGTTATACTTCAACAGAAGCTCAACAGTAGCCACAAATAAGTGTGAGGAATAGAAATAAATCACTTGTACAACCTCACATGTAAAACGACAAAATTTAGTACTGGAACACGTGAAATAATTTTTTCTTTTACTACAAGATGTATTCATTAAATGTATTGCAGATGAGATTAAGGCACATCCTAATTGTCAACCCATGATATGTGGTGAAATATTATGTAAGATAAACAACAGATGTTTAGTGACCAAAAGACGTGCAAAAAATAAAAGTAATAAGGAGCCAGCATTTCCCCATTGCAGACTAGCATCCTATTACTACATCTGACCGTAGAACAACATGGGTTTGAACTACACGGGTCCACTTACACGCGGATTTTTTTCAATAGTAAATACTACATTACTACACAATCTACTACACGGTTGCACCCATGGATTCGGAACCTCAGATATGGTGGAACCATGGATACAGAGGGCCGGCTCTAAGTTACACTCAGATTTTCGACTATGCTGAGGGTTGAACGATGCCTAACTCCCGAATTATTCAAGGGTCAACTATAGAAACATCTTTGGATTATAAAAGGAGACTCTGGATTTTGGAAGGAGACTTACTGCTAAAATCAGCCAGACATGGCAAATGTGACAGAATCAATTTCCTTTCTAACTCTTTGTTCGAAAACCAAATTTTCTAGTTAGAGTAGATGAAGAGGATAGCTGGCTTATATATTTGGCTTGTAACACTGATATTTAGATTTTCTATGAATTGCTCATTTTAAAAATGAATGACCCTCAGAACTAATCACCTGTGAGAGATCTGATAAAATCCAGTTTTTGACTATGGAGAGTCAAAACTCATCGTGATTTTACCGAAGTTAATGCTGGCATTTGATGGAAGTATCTAAACACCAAAAATATCCATGATCTTTAGGTCTGAGGTGATGGAAAGAATACTACTTGATTTACACCAGGATTATTTCCATGATAAATGTCTGAAGCCAAAGGCTTGGTGATACCAAAAGTCAATACAACTTTCACCCTTCATAAAGCCATGTCTTATGTAATTATCAGTGCTGGATTTGTGAGCAGAGCCAAAATCTAACCAAGAGTTAAAAAAACAAAGCAGCACCTTGGTTAAACTGTTAAAACAAGGGCCGCTGATATTAAGTGGACCATGGGCAAACTGTTCGGAAGTTTGACATCTCTTATTCTCGAGTCACCAGCTGCTCAGGGATTCCACTCCTAACCAAGAATAGCCCTTTGAATGAGCCAGTAAGGTTCTCTGAGTCTCGGTTTCTTGACTGGTAAACTGCAGAATTCAAATTAGAAAATCGTTATGATCCATAATTGCTTAAAAATGACTTTAGGCCAAGCATATAGTATATTGTCTTTTCAACATACTTTCCCTCTTCTTGCTTCAAGCCTTTATTTAAATTTTCATTTAAGTGGCAGCTCTGAGTGGCTTTCAATGTGTGGAAATAGGGTTAACACTAAGATACACGTTTACACCCAAATCAAGACAGCATGAACATCTAGCTATGAAGATCTAATGGGTGAAGGCAGCACCTTCCACTCAATCTTTGCTTTTGATGGAAAGAAATCTTCATCTACTGGTCTCTTACTACCCTATTTGGTTGCTCTGTAAGTCTCAGAAAAATATATCAAATCTCCTTAGTAAAACAAAAAATGGTCTGAATCTGTGTGTGGAGGGGTGTCTCTGAGTCATAAAACTGCTAGTGGGAGAAGACAAATGAGATGGATTCTTATAACGGCTGCATTCTTGGCCCGTTGATTTGGAAAATGGTGACCCTCTCTCCTTTACTATCAGGTAACAATGCTAGGCTGACTGGGCAAAGATCAGCTCAAATAATCCCAAACAGCAGATAAACAAATGATAGTATTTATATGTGGCTTTAGAATTTGCATTTAAATTTGAAAACGGTGCGTTTAGGGTCCTGTTAGTTCCCCGGTTTTTGAAACAAAAGATTAAAATACATCAAATGAGAACCCAGAAGCTCTGAGCAAGCCACCCACTCTCTCCCCTCCACACCATCATCGGGGTCTGTAAAGAAGGTAACACAAGGAGCTGCAGCCGTCTGTTGTACCTCTGTGACGTGGGCTTCTGATGAGACCCTCAAATGTTGAAAAGGACACACTTCAATAATAATTCATAGGGAATCATGTGCCAGTGTGTAAATGAGCGTGTTTTTGTTTTCCTTACATGTGTCGGTCTGTCTGGAGGGTGTCCCGTTAGAGCAAGCAGCCTTGTTAAAACATGTACAGAAGCAGCACACATGGCCTGTGATTTTGACTGTTAGTGTCCTTTTATATCAGAATCTGTAGACTCAGCAAAAAACCATCAGGCTCTAAGCATCTGCTTTTCTAAAAGACTCGGGGTTTGGAATGACGGTTTAGCTCTGGAAGTATATGTATTTTTCGTATTTATAAGTCCAGGGTCCGTGGCAACATCACAGATCTAAGAATGAAAAGTTCACTCTTTGGTTTTCAGACTGGCCAGATATCAAGTGAACTCTGCTTTTCCTGAGGAGGCTGGAGTATCATGTTCCAGAGACAGGCAGAGAGCCCGACTCAGGAACAGGAATAAATGACACTTGAACTTCCTAGAGCATTTTTCCCCTGCCCTGTGAGATGCTAGAATGCAGATCCCAGAAGTGTTCTTCCTTCATCTAAAAGAATGATGAAAGAAAGGACCACGAATTAATAGTTCATATTCCTAATGATAAGAGTGCTAAAAAAATGTGCATTTCTCCTGAGTCAATCATTTAATAAGAAGTAGACAGCAGAAGGCAGAACATATAATTGTACCAGAAGTGAAACCTATCATTTACTGAGGAATCCCACCCATCTCTCCCCAAAGCCACTCTGCCCTACTTCCTCAATGCCAGACAGCCTACAGGTAAATGTGTGTGTGTGTGTGTGTGTGTGTAATGTCGTTTAGTCTCCATGACAACCTATAACAGACATCTATTATGAAGACAAAACACTGGGGCTCTGAGAGTTACCTAAGCAGTCGAGTCACGGAGCCAGTCGGCAGGGCGGAGGTTTGAATCTAGGTCTGCTGATCCCAGGGCCTGCACGTTGCCACCGTCCGGGCAGAATGAGAGACTCTGTGCCCAACTCAGAGCAACAAGTACCACTGCACACAAACCCCTGCACTGACAGTAAGGTAAAGACTAGTATTCAGCTGAGAGACCTCGGGCCTCAGGCAAGGAAGTCTTTAAAGGAGTCTGTCAACGTCATAACCTGAATCCACACAATGGAAAGAAGGAAGATACATAAGTCCCACCTCCCTCATGGAGGCCTGCCTGGTGGCCAGGAGGAGAGCCCTTTAGTGGAGAAGGGGTTTCTCTCTGTTAGAAGAAGTTTTGCTCCATCTCTACAAGTTCTGAATACCCCAGAAGAGAAGGACGAAATTTCACAATGTAGTAGAGCTCCAGAGCGTTCACTATTTGGTTCAACGCCTTGAAAAAATCCAAAACAAAACCTGGCTTGAAACATGACCATTATCCCAGAGCACCAGTATTTTTCCACTGCAGGGACAGGCCAGCAAAATCAATCATCATCAGCGCCAGGTTTTTTTTTTTTTTTTTTTTTTTTAAATTTAAACCTAATAAATTCAGAACCAAAATACCACGGAGGATCATTCAACAGATAGTTTATTGGGCACATGCTCTGGGTCAGGTCTTGTGCTAGTTGCTGAGGGCCAGGTTCACCATTAGGTAAACAAAACCCAGAATCCCTGCCCTCACAGATCTGACAGTCTAGTGCATTATTCTCAAAGTTTCTTTATCTAAAAGAGCATATTTTTGATGAAAAGACTCTCTCCATTACATAGCTATGGCTGAGACTGGAAAAGAGATCTATGCATTTTGGTGGTGTAAAAATCCATCTGTGAACATTAACTTCACGCTTCCTTACACCTGCTCTTAAGAACGTGTCTTGTTGGGTTCTTGACAACATTCTTAACAGAAGGTTACTAAGAGTCACTGACTAGGCGATCTGCTTACGAGTTCCCTAAGGAACAGGGCAGAAGGCCGTCATGCTACTCTCTCCCCCAGGGCTAACAACAAGCATTCAGTAAACGCTCTTGCTGAGTAACAAATTGCCTCAAACGCTTCCAAAGCCATATTTTGGATTCCTCACACTTTTGGTTCTGGATGGCAGCTAGAACTTCTCTACAAACACGGGTTGCAAACGGCATTGCAGAGAAACTGAATTTTAGCGCAGATCATTCTAGTTTAGCACCTTCCTTTTATGGATAAGAATGCCTAGAGCCGGTGATGACAGCTTTATGGGGGCAGGCAGAGGGGCAGGCACATCTCCCCACTCTAGGGCTCTGCGCACCGATTTATATTCCCCTCCACCATTTTCCCCTTGAAGCAGGACACTAGTGACTACATTTTAGTTGCAAACTAATTTTTCTTTGGAGCTTAATTAAATTTAGCACCTACTAGATAGTGGAACTCATATCATTGGTTTAGCCTTCTGAAAGCTTACTTCTGGTGAAAATACAGAGTAATCTAAACATCAGGGAACCTCATCTGCAAAATACTGAACACAGAAGATCCACTTCTAAAGCCAGGTAATTTACCCCAATCAGCAAATTCCGTGCATTCACGTACCGGCCGTCCATGAATGCTTTCATAATATAACAGAGCTTTCTGCAGGGCCACTTTCTCATTAGCAATCTGGTCTTTGGTCATATCCTGTATAAACACAAGGACAGAGAAATGAGAAAGGGGAAAACATTTGTGAACGTCCCGACTTCTTTATTTAGTTCAACAAATTTCCCACGGTAAGGTTAGAAAGATGTTTACACAACAGCTCGATCCAAAGCTAGGAATCAGCTATTCCTGGTGTCTTGCTGGAAACACAGCACAGCAGAATCGGCACCTATGAGTACTCCTACCTCCCGTGCAGTGGGCAAAGGCACGTTGCATTGAGGTAAGCAAGGCTGCGAGGCACATGGGGCTTAGCTTACCGGCTCCGGCAATGACTACAGTTACAGGACGCACATTCCCAAAGGCTTGTCTCTAATCCTCCTACTTCAGAGAGCCACCACGCTGTCTATTAACTGGAACAAGTCCATTCTGCAATCTGTACAACAAGGCTTCCTGCTTTCAGTCTGTAGTCCAAACCCGAAGTACCTACAGTTAAAACACTCTGAGTTTGTTGTATCTGCTTCTCTGGACGTCTCAGAGTGTGGGAGGTTTAAAAAGGTGTCGCTCTATCACCCTTCCCATTGGGACCCTGGGACATGCCCTGCCTTCCTACCACGCTGACTGGAATGCTTTAGGATTAGCAGTCGGCTGGGGGCCTTCACAGAATCACACCTTAATGTCCTCAGGACGGCTGGTTTCCACCCGCTTCTCCTGGAGCTTCCTTTGGATGGACTCCAGCGTGGCTTCGACGCTAGGCTTTAAGGCTTTATCTACCAGCTCTTGCTTCTTCTCGTCTTCTTTCTCAAGTTGGGAGCCAAAACTCTTGGGGAGAGTATTGCTTCTCTGCCGTATCCTGGGGGTTAGGTCCTCTTCCGATATCTTTAGTTTTGACTCTAGGAGAAAAGATTTGGGGGTGGAGATGTATGGGAACGGACGTCTGCTGAACCCAGATTGTTTTTCTATGCTGTTAACGACTGCTTAGCCTTGTCTTTCTTTTCCCCCAGAAAGTATCTAATTATAATATTAGTCGAAATCCCTGGGTTATTGTGTTAAACCCAAGAAAAATGATAATGTCTTCCCGGATTATCTGGTATGATTTCCTAACCCTAATTCCTGAGAAAGTTTTAGTTCTTTGACAGCCATGTGTTAGCCACACCAACCTGTTTGCTGTTCTCAGAATGAGGCTGATGCCTTCCTACACTGATTCCTGTAGCATTTACAGGTATTTGCAGATCTAGCGCCCAAGTGCTGGCCAACTTTTTCCATATGACGTATATACCTCATTTTGGAATTATTTTCACTTTGTATTCTATTCTACTGTGTATATGACTCTGTGTCCTAAAAGACAGCAAGTGCTTTGAGGGACAGGGACCAAATCCTTCTCACATCCATCTGTGTTCTATGTCTTAATTCCACAGCAAATAAAGCCTTGGATTAAACAGGTACTTCGAGTTGAAACCATCATCCTTATATTAGTGATTTAGGGAAGTAAAAAAAATGCTGCCAAATTTGCATCTTAGCTGATCTGGGTTTCCCCGTGATTGAGGCCATGGGAAGACATGGAGAAAGTGTGCCCTGAATACTTAGAGCCCTGGGAAGCAGCTTCAAGAAACTCGTCTTTCCTGGAATACTGTAGCAGTGAGTGGCACTCAGCACGTGGTGAGATCGCAGCCTCTGCACCTGGCTTGTTCTCTGGAGACCACACCATAGGTCTAGAACTTTACCTACCTTTAAGTTGTTTCCGGAATTTGGCAAGGTCATTTGTCCATTTCAGAACCTCTGGATTGGCTGCTTTGTCGCTGTGGGAAGGCTGAGAAAAGGAAATCTTGAGTAAATGTTTTGGAATTGGGGCAGGAAAAAGAAGAGTTTGATAATCAGTTTGTTTTAAACAGGAAGGAAAAGTTGAGTTCCACTGGAATAATAATAAATGAACCGTGATTAATCAGAGCAACTTCACAGGTGGGATTCCATTATCCTTCTTTATATCTGGTTGTTTATTTATTTTTTAATACTATCTGGTTATTTTTGATGCTTTCAAAGAATTCCTCAGAGGCAAAATTCTGGATTTTTATGATCATGGACTTCTATGAGGCCCATGGCCTCTTTTCCTTTATTTGTAGGGTTCAACCTGTCAGGCTAACAGGATAGAAAGCAGAGGGGTATATGATATGTTACACTACAACCACCACGAAAAATGCCTTTTTTGCCACTCTCGTGAGAAATACTAAGGATAGAGCTGAGAGCAGAATGAGGTCAGTACTAATAAAATTTTAGAAGATAATCTCGAATTACATTTTAGGCAAACAAAATACTTCATTTAATGATTTTTCCCATCCCTGTTCACTGATCAATTTGCAAGACGTTGAGGAAAGCATTCAATTCCTCTGTAAGGATACACCTGTGCAAGGAAAATGCTGATACACGATGTCTGGGGTTTATCAGGGTTTATCACCCAGTGTTTACTGCCTTTTTGTTTCGAGATTCCCTAGAAATTTCCCTTCACCTTTATCACTTCTCTGAGTTGCTGATGCTCAGATGCATCACGTCAAGGGAGGCGGGGGAGTGAGCAGGCACTCACCTTGTACTTCCGCTCTTCTTCAAACCTGTCTTCAAACTTTCGGATCTTCTTTTTAAGGCTCTGAATCCTCCGCGTGAGCTGGGCAGGTGTCAGGTCCTCTTGCTCATCGTCGTAGGAGCCCAGAGAGGAGCTGCGTCGCCTGTGAGGGGCACAGTGCGGGGTCAGCTTCCCTAGGGACAGTCACCGCCTGCTGGGAGGGGCGCTGGGGATGAGGGATGCGGCACGGGGAAGGCAGGGGTGTGGGGCGGGGGGGACTGTCCAAACCGTGTTTATCCTCTCGAATAAAAGAAAGCTGACTGCTAATTCATTTTGTGACCTTGAGCTCTGCATGTCCTGCCTTTTCAATAGGTCCAATCTTCTCTAGCTCACCTTTACACTTGGCAAAGCTAGGACTGAAATGTGCACAGTGGACCTCACAGTGAAATATGAGAGAGCTCTGGAAAGGAGGTGCTAATGGAGAGTCAGCTGGTGATGCTGTAGTTGGGCCACAGGTCAAGTGAAAAATTACAACAGAGCGTGTGCACTAGGATGGAGAATTTCAAATATGTTCCTCCATATACTTACGACTTAATTAAAAAAATGACTAGCCATCAGCAACATTCCTATGACATTCGAATGTTACAGGGATGGTATCTTTGCACATGTGCAACATAAAGAAACATACCTCATGAAAGGATGGGAATTGGGGGGAGAAGGAGGCACTTCCGTGTCGTCCAGGTACTGCCTGCTCTGCCCGTAAGCGTAGAAGCGGGGAGAGAGCATGGGGTCGCTGTCCTCATCCAGGAGCTGCCGAATCAGGCGCCCTGCCTGCGGGGAGAGGCGTGCTTCGTCAGCACGCACGCTCTCCTGCTGCCACGAGGAGAAAGCAGGGGTGGGCTCTGGAAAAGAGCAAGGGTAAGAGGGCCAAATTGTTCTTTAGAGCACACTTGTTTTCTGAATGCATCAGGAGGAACTGAACTTGGGAGGCACTGGAGGTTTTCACATTTTATTGATTTGTTTATTTTTTGTTTGGCTGCGCTGCACGGCTTACAGGTTCTTAGTTCCCCAACCAGAGATAGAACCCGTGCCCCCTGCAGTGGAAGCGCAGAGTTCTAACCACTGGGCCACCGGGGAATTCCCAGTTTCACATTTTAGATGGAAGATTGTAACTCGGGACACTATGCCCTGACCGGAATCGGCAAATCTAACTGACAGCCATCATCTACCCTCTGTCTCCATCCTCACTTGCCTTCAAAGGAGAATGTGCTAGGGCTGCCCTGAGGAACAGTGTGTGCTTCCAACTTTCCCCACAGATCACTGATGATAACTTCTCCATCTGAGGGTGTTATGGAAGAGAAACTCACATGTGCCTGGGAGGGAGGGGTTTGGCATCATGGCTGGACATCCCTCACTGAAACCACTAAGGAATCACATTAACCTTGTGAGACCCCATCGGTTCAGGAGTCTACGCCCTCCGTTGAGGTCGTTCAATAAGCTGCTTTGTGTGCTTCTGCCTAGCATGTTAGGATTTAGCATGTTTAAAATACATGCTCTGTACTTGAGACTTTAGAGGCTACTTACGACTACAGTTAAAGTAAGATACATGCATAAAATTAGTCAATAAAGAAAAAAAGAATGCCTTACAAAGGACAAATCAGTATGAATTATTTTAGACAACCTTGAAAAAAAAAAACAGACTTAGCACAAAATCCTGATTTGTCATTTTGGGAGGGAATAGGATGATATTTATTTCCTTTCACTGCAAGACCCACCTCAATGTATTTCTTTCCTCATTAAAAAAAATCCTATCTGACATATTTTAAGGATAGATCTCAGATGATGTAGGGTATTTCATTTGTAATACTCTCTTCATTAAAAAAACAAAAAAAGATTACGCTTTAAATACACTTGTGGATATTGTGATTTACACAAGGCTGGAATTTGGCCATGATCTTAAATTCTGGGATTCCCACAGTTTGAATCATGGAACAATTGCTCCTTCAGCTATCAAAGTATTTCTAAAATCTACAAAATTATCTTAAACAAGTGCTTACTCAGTATTTTACTTCAAAAGATCATACTGTAATCATGGAACATTAAAGCTGGTTGAAACTTCATACATCATCTAACCTGGTGACTTTTCAAACCTGGCTGCACATTAGGGTCACAGAGAGAAACATAAATAACTCCTAACGTACAGGTCCTCACATCACCCAATTAAGCAGAATTTTTAGGTGAGGGTCCACATATGTGTGAGACACACACACACAAACACACGCAAACACACACCCTCTAAAAAGCTTCCCAAGTCTTCCAAAATGCAGTCAGGTTTGAGAACTACTGATTCAATCCAACAGATTACAGATAAGGACACTGAAACCCAAAGAATTCCAGAGCAAATACCTAATCAATGACAAGAGTTGGGTCTAGAAACTCAGTCTCCTACCCTCCAGGACAGTGCTTCAATTCAGAAGGTGCCAGGCGCTTCAAGAACAAGGATGACTGCCTTAAAAAGATTTTAAAACCCCACAGTACAGTAGGAGAGTTAGGCACATTCATTAAAAAAAATGAACCTCATGTGGAAGGAGGCCCACAGGTTCTCAAAATGTAAAGACAACCAAGTTATCTGGTAACACAGATGATACTATAAATACTTTGAAAACTGAAAGCATGTTAAAGACAGAGTCTTGCCTATCGAGTCTTAAAGAGTGGCAGAGAATACGCTGGTAGACAGGCATGGCTACAGCCGGAGACTAACAGGAGTTGTTTCATTGTCTGTACGGACGCTGTTGGCTGGCTCTTCCTAAGTGGCAGAGCTCAGATACGAGCAGCTCCGGAACTGCCAACAGGAAAGAGAGAAAATGGATTGAGAGGTGAGGGGGTATGAGGGAGGGAGAAGGTGAGTGGAAAGCAATTCCTAGAAAAATAACAAAAATGTAGTATAAAGCTGCAGAAAATGGAACTATTAAACTGACTAGATGACATCGTCTATTTCATGATATTTCATAAGACAGGAGTAATGTTCTATAAGGACTAAAATCAATGTAACCAGGACAGGGAAAGGGTTAAGATGGCTTGAACAGTAAAGCAGCAGGTAATCACCTCACTGCCAAGTGGCAAAGGAGCAAAACCCCTGGGGGAAGGGCTCGGTGGCTGGTGAGGACAGAGGGCATCGGCGAAACAAAGTCTGATGTTGATATTGGCATGGGTGTGCTGGCTACTTTGACATTTCTCCTCATCAAAACTCAGTTTGAAAAGGTGTTACTTTAGGTCCTGAAGCCCTTTAATCTGTCTGAATCTAGCAGACATAACTCAAAAAATATTACAACTAATCTTTGCTTTGAGCTTGAACTATGTGGTCTCTGGGCACCAAAATTTTTGCAAAAACAGTATGTGTTTGTGACCATTAACCAAACATGTCTCCAGTAAAAAATATACAGTGATCCTGAGTTAACTACAAAATACTAATCACGTGCTTGTTTGATGCTTTGTGACTAACACGGGGCCATCCCTCAGATTGCCTTTTTGTTAACACAGCTGTCTTCTGGGGCTCCATTCTTGACCCATCGCTTCACTGACAAGAAGACAAAATGTGTCATTTTCCTAGTGTCACCAGTGGTATACATAAAGTGCATGGCTAAAGAAATTCTAGCTTATGGGTGACATTGTCTCTTGAATTCACTTTTTAAATTTTTACTTTTTACTGTATGATTCTGTTTATTTTTTAATTGAAGTATAGTTGGTTTACAATGTTGTGTTAATTTCAGGTGTACAGCAACGTGATTCAGATATATATATGTATACATATATATACACACACACACACACACACACACATATACACACACGTATATTCTTTTTCAGATTCTTTTCCATTATAGGTTATTATAAGATACTGAATATAGTTTCCTGTGCTATACAGAAGGTCCTAGCTGTTTATCTATTTTATTTATTTATTCATTTATTTATTTATTATTATTATTTAACATCTTTATAGAAGTATAATTGATTTACAATTGTTTACCTATTTTATATACAGTAGTTTGTATCTGTTAATCCCAAACTCCTAATTTATCCCTCCCCATCCCCTTTCCCCTTTGGTAACCATAAGGCTGTTTTCTATGTCTGTGAGTCTATTTCTGTTTTGTAAATAAGTTCATTTGTATCATTTTTCTAGATTCCACATATTAGTCGTATCATATGACATTTGTCTTTTTCTGTCTGACTTAGTTCACTTGGTATGATAATCTCTAGGAAATTCACTTATTTAAAAATGAGAAATATAAGACCATTAAGAATTTCAACCTTATAAGCTGGGACGAAGTGAGAGAGTGGTATGGACTTATATATACTACCAAATGTAAAACAGATAGCTAGTGGGAAGCAGCTGCATAGCACAGGGAGATCAGCTCGGTGCTTTGTGACCACCCAGAGGGATGGGATAGGGAGGGTGGGAGGGAGACGGGATATATGTATATATATAGGTGATTCACTTTGTTATAAAGCAGAAACTAACACACCATTGTAAAGCAATTATACTCCAATAAAGATGTTAAAGAAAAAAAAGAATTTCAACCTTAACAAAATAAAAAGACATGTTTCATCATTAGCTGCAGACAGAACAGAAGCTTCTCACCTATGCAACATGAAATGCTTATATGATTTCTCTCTCCTTTTTCTCTCTTTCTTTAATTCTATACAGTCTTATAATTTAAGGCTCCTATTCAAAAGAGTTATATAATTACATGTAATACATAGTTCAATATAACTAAAGAATCAGTAAGACCAACTATTCCTCTGTTTTAGTTTGAAGTGATCTAAGAATACAAGGCTATCTCATGTTTTGATAGTTGGCACTCAAATAGAATAACAAGAACAAACCGAGAACAACCCTGTAGTCCGTGATAGTATGTCCTATGCATTACCTACCTGCTTAGAGAGCCAGTTTGAGACTGTGTTCACTGACCATTCCCAACTGAGGGCTTGGGAAATATTTTATATTTTAATCAGTAATTCTAGAGCAATGAAACAGACAAGGATATTGCAAGACAATTATTCAAAGGAAAACAGAAAAGAGTCGAGGCTTCAAATTGGATTTTCATCTTAAAGGACCACATAAAACAAAAGCGTTTTCATATCTGGACCAGAATTCCCTGGGTACGGTGGTTTTGATTTTAGCCATGTGTCTGGTCACAAAGAACTCTGGACTTAAGTATGGCACGTCTATTAAAAATTAATCCGCCCAGGTTAGCTGACATCACAGCAGGTCAGAAAAAACAGAGATAAAAGCTGTATGCTTGCTACCTAAGTAATAAAAAAGAAGAGACCCTGGGGGAGTTCCAGTTCAGACACTAGAGCACACATGGAAATAAAGGAGATTCACTGCAGGAAGAGGGAATACGACTCTGACTGATGCTAACGTGATCACTGGGACATATAGCTCCTCTCTGCTTAGAGGGCTGGATCCATTTACTACACAAAGAAAACTGACTACTGATGATTTATCTCTAAGAAATCTGCACAGAATTAAGGGAGCTGACGTTTTCCAAGTCTCATTACCACCTATGTATATGCTGTTTAGAGTCATTCCTACTTGTCATGATGTCGCACTGTCTTCCCAGGAGGCTACTCAGCAGTACTGGAGGTCCCTGCACATCCCAGATACAGAACCACGGAAGCCCCACTGGTGGGGGGTCTTCACTGGGGGAATCCTTTCATAAAATTTTCCTTATAATTCGAAAATTTAATCTTAGAACAATGGCTGTCCTATTACATTGTTCCAATAGTCTCTCAAACTATCAGAGTTAGAGGGAAACTTAGTAGCCATCAATCCAAAATAACATCAACTAGGTCCATCCATGTTCTGCAAATGGCATTATTTTATTCTTTTTAATGGCTGAGTAATATTCCAGTGTATATATGTACCACATCTTCTTTTTCCATTCCTCTGTCAATGGACATTTAGGTGGCTTCCATGTCTTGGCTATTGTAAACAGTGCTGCAATGAACATTGGGGTGCATGTTTGTCCTACTGAGTGAAGTAGGTCAGACAGAGAAAGAGAAACATCGTATGACATCCCTTATATGCGGAATCTAAAAAGAAATGATACAAATGAACTTATTTACGAAACAGAAACAGACTCACAGACTTAGAGAACGAACTTATGGTTACTGGGGGGAAGGATGGGGGGAAGGGATAGTTAGGGAGTTTGGGATTGACATGTACACACTGCTACGTTTAAAATGGATAACCAACAAGGACCTACTGTACAGCACGGGGAACTCTGCTTCATGTTACGTGGCAGCCTGGATGGGAGGCGAGTTTGGGGGAGAATGGATACATGTATATGTATGGCTGAGTCTCTTTGCTGTGCACCTGAAACTATCACAACATTGTTAATCGGCTATACTCCAACAGAAAATAAAAAGTTAAAACAAACAAAAAAACAACAGCAACGAACACTCACTCAGTGCCCATCAAGTGCCTGTGCTGGGTACTCTGCATATGTTAGCTCATTTAATCCTGCAAAAACATACTAAGTAGATACTACTATAGTGACTACACGTTATTATGTACTGTGTCACCTATTACAAGATGCGGAAGCTGAGGCCAAAACTGAGACATGCTGACTACCTTGTCCACAAAGCTGGCTAAGTGGTAGAGCCAGGATGTGAACCCTGGGTGTGTCTGCCTCTTAACCTCATGGCCCGCTGCCTGCCGCGATACTGAACTGGCACTGCTTAGAAAGAGGCATCCGGGTGGAAGTCAGGAGACTTAGTGATCTTGAATCATCATTTTGCCTCTTTTGGCCTCAGCTTTCTTAGCTGTATAATGGGAGGGCTCAATTGTAAGATCTTTAAGATCCCTTGCTTCTCTATCATTTTTTTTTTTAGAGAATTTCCTTTCTACGGTTATTTTTGATAAGCAGTAAGTGATGAATAAGATAGCTGAAGTATTCTATGTCCTTTAAAAAATGTTCTTTAAAACTTGATTTCACCAGGACAAATCTAATAGAGTAACCAAGTGTTTACATCTCAGGACTTCCACAAGGGGCATCCCCAAATCAACATGAATCGGCTGATTAGGAACATTCTAATTATGTAACTTTCAAGGACTTTAAATAACGAAGACTAGTTCATTTGATTTGTGTATGCATTTAATTTTGGAGAGTGGAAACCCTAGTAATAGTGATTGTGATGTTGCCGTCATGTGGACAGATCAAATAATGTGCCCTAACACATAGCTACACGCAGAGGAAAAAAAAAGACCAAGCATGTATTATTTATCTGTCAACAGGCACGACTAGACCATGATCCTACATTCACTTTGAGAGGGTTCCACTCTATGTAGCCTATGGAACCTATTGTCAGTTTCATTTTTCTTTTTATTTCCCTGATACCATATGCCCCAGAAGCCAGAGAACATCATTCCCATGTGGGAGCATACACGGCACACAGCAGTACCAGCAGGCTGCTCATTAAGTACTGTCTCACTTGATGTTCTGTGAATGAGAATGAACGATGGCTTGGGGATGGAGAACACGCAAACCAAAAAGAGGGCGTTACATTACATGGTGGTCTGGAGACTAGTGACGGAGACCTATAGATGGATACTGGCTCATATGGTTTCGGTAACGACTACTGTTGTTTATATATTTTGTTGCACTGGTTTCACATTCACAGTTTAAATTAGTGCAGAGTTAATTCCTTACTGGAAAGCCACCATTTTGTTTCTTACTGAAGCTATAGAAAAAGGTGATATTTTAGTGACTGAACTGACTGCTCTCATCTTAGCCACGCTTTAGGCAAAAATTCCTTTATTTTGACTATACTTACAGCTATATTACTGCTATAATGTAAAGTGGACATTTAAAATAAATGAATATATACATAAATATACTGAAAGCAGTAACCAAATGATCTAAACAGCCTTGAAATGAATCCACGTAGATTTCTGAGATATGCAAGTTCAATGACAAATGCAGTAATCGGCAAAAAGTTAAAACAACTCATTTCATAAATTACATGGATAACACAATTCACATTCCCAAGCACAGTAAAATGTATTTCTTTCTCGCCATAAGCTTTAAAAATTTCATCTAGTTTTGCAATACAAAATATAATAAAATGTTGGTCCCTTCATATTATTTTTTATCTGGCAGAAAGTTCTTTACATTAAGTGATGAAATAGTTTTAAGGAAACAGTAAGTTAGCTTTCAACCACTCTGGAGAGATTTTTCACCTTTATATTTAGCCTCTTTAAGTGTGCTGGAAGAGACTATAAATTTATGATTAACCAAAGTAAAAATAATCCAACACCTGAGTCCACTTCAGTAGGAGGAGGAAGAATCTACCTTCCCCTTTCCTCAATAAATCATCAAGATAATATGGCCAATTTGAATATGGCCAAAAATCCTAGCTTTTATCTAGAGCTGTATGTTAATGATATGAGGAGACCATATTCTTGAAACCCAAATATAGCATTTATTTTGGCTACTGTTTTTGTTTTATCTGGGTGACAGTGGCTATCATGGGACTTTTTGGTGGGGCGGTAAGGTTGTTTTTAATGTATGAATTAAAAGCACACCTGATTATTTCAAAGTACACAAAAGAACAACAACAAACACTAGCCAGGAATGTATCACTTAAAAACAAAACAAAAAACCCTGAATTCTTCCCCCAGTGGACATATTATGAGCTGGGAAGATCTGACAAAATCTCAGATCCACTGCTTAATTACATGGGGAAAACAAAACAAAACAACAACAACAAAAAGAACTGGAACATGTTTCTTAGATTGCAAAGAGGGAAAATTAGAATAAAAAACAGTTTGATTTTGTTTCCCTAAAGCCCTGGATGCAAGGAGCATCATGGGTGCTACTATTTTTCACCTTGTGATCTTTTTAGATCATCTTTTGGTCCTTCATCTAAGATCATTAACATAATGAATACTTTTTGGTTAAAAAGGGGTGGGCAGAAGACAAGAAACTCAGGTGCTTTTGAAAAAGACTGATTTTTTTAATAGTTGTAATTCTCTGCTAAGTCATTGTGTTAAATCAGGCTGCTGTTCTGAACTCAGGAGCACAATTTCTCCCTCTCTGTAGCCTTCAAACACACATACGGCCTACAGGCAGATGGGCACTTATTTTGGACACACACTGATATGTTTGGATACAGACACATGGAAAATGGAAGAACAGCAGCTTGACAGAACTGCTGCAGGATCCTCCCTGAAATACAGTTTTGACAAGATGAGGATACCCTCTTCTTCCACAGGAGTAAATTTCTAACGTTTTTGTCAAAAATCTGTAGAAAAACCAATCTAAAGCAATGTACTACAGGCTTTCAAGAAGAAGCACTTTTATTCAGTGCTTTCTTGATAAGCAAATTCCTTATGTTTGCTAACCTGGATTTAAAAATTCTATCCATAAAAACAAACATAGAATCAAAGCAAATCAAAATAATCTTGAAAAATGGGGAGGAGACTTAACGAAGGAGGTGGATGGTGGGCATGTAGCAGGGGGAAGCAGTTACACTGACAGCAAATCCTAAAGGCACACCAGTTCCCTATTACTCAGCTTGGTACTCCTAGAGGGAAAAAGGCACTCACACATCAGCACCCCTGGAGAGTCAAAATGAAAAAAAAAAAAAAAAAAAAAGGACTGCAAGGTGACACTATAATAAAGGATAAGCACATTTTCTTTCATAGATTGCAGTTAGTCTTGGCAACACTGAACGTGACACATTCTTATGTCAGGGGAAGGATTTTCAGTCATTTAGAAATGTGGTTTACTTCTGCACACATAGCTCTCGCTCTCACCCACACATCCAACATGCTTCTCCTTTCTGCTGATTTACATATGCTTTTCCAACATTAAATCATCCAAACATCAGACGACCTTACCTTCCCAGCTCTTCTCGTCACACAATGCAGTCAGGTCCAGCTCAGGCGCTCCGGAGACAAAGCTCTCTTGCTGGTCATCAGCATTGGGAGTCCTCTGCAGCTTGCTGTCAGGTACGCTGGGATGCTCCTGGATCTTCATGGTGGGTTCCTGCAATAACAGCACAACGTCCCCAAATCTCTACTGCTCATCAAAACCCCCAAACCTCCGCAGCAATTCCACTCCTGCTGGGTGAAACCTCCCAAGCCACAGCTGCTGATGTCCCCGGCACGGAAACCGAAATCAGAGCTTGATGCCCCCTGGATGCTAACTGGTCACTTGCATGCAAAAAGCGACCATCCATCTGCGCTCCTTTAACTTTGCTTCTGGAAGAAAGACAAGATGTTTTCCGAGGGCTGTTCTTCCTGATAACTGCTGGCAGCTGACAGTCTGGATGATTACTGACTGGGGCCAGGAAGGAGGGAAAAGGAGTTTGTGTTTCCTTAAAGGAGTATGGCTCTCCAGACTGTAAACAAAAACCCAAAATTCAGCTAGTGCTGTTGCCAAGCCTGTAGCAGCAACATGGTGTCTCCTGCACGCAGACTTCTTTGCCCCTTAGGTAAACAGTGCTGCAGGGCCAGGAGCGGAGGCTGTGTACACGTGTGCTCTCCTGCTGGCCCTGCAGGCTTAGATCAATTAAGCGGGGCTAGCTGCACATTCCCAGATTTCCTGTGGTTGTTTTTGCCTCGAGCGTGGGGAGAACAGACTATTTATGGAGGAGCTCTGGGTATGCATTGTTGCGCAAATTCAAACAGCAAGGGGGTCTGGTGTGGCAGCTAAGCAGTAAGGAATACACACTCTGGAAATGAGCCAAAATTACACAGGGAGCACGACTTTTTTTTTTTTTAAGTAAAAAGGCAATAGCTGCCAAGTCAGTGATGCATAATTTATATCTTACAAATATGCAACTGTCGCTTGTTTTCTTGGTTTTGTTTATTGGTGGCACGCACACCAGACTAGGATGTCTGGGGGATGGGAAAACTCTCCCCCAAAGGCTGCTATTTTAACTAAGTGATTTTATGTTTAAAAAACTGCATTGAAATTTAGTCTTTTTTACCTGTCCTTTGGCATCGGGTAAACCCAACCACTGCCATACTCTCCTCTCTCATAAAATTATAAATAAAAGTGTTGCCTCAAAACACATTTCTCAAGTAGCACAGATCTGTACAAAAGATTTTCTCTGAGAATAACTGGAAATTTATTTTAGCAAATATACCATCATTAAATAAAAAAACCAAAAACATATGGAAATCATAAATGATTCTGTTAATGTATGAGAAATATTCTTATGCTTAAAATAAAGCAGTACTAAGACTCCACCTCCTTTTAATAGCTATTCACCCTACTCTGATATCACCAGGGGAATAGATAGGGCTTTTACTACTATATTTCCATGAAATGAAGCATTCTCTTCACATTTGGGATAAAATGAAATATCACCAATCAGTTCATGATAAGCTACTGAAGTCAGATGGAAATGCTAAGTAAATCTGGGGCTTTAAGACACTTTAAAAATTCTGCTTGTCTATTGTAGGGAAAAAACCACACAGATTGTGCATTTATGTCACAAAAATCATTTGTTCCCTGAGCTGAATCCTAAGTTGACAGAGTTGAATGACCCAATCTGGTGCTTTCTAAAAGTTACAGCATCAGTTAGTCACCTATCATTTGTGTGTGTGTGTGTGTGTGTGTTAGAACCTCATACAGCAAATAAACATTTTCTCAATAAAGATCTCTAATAATTGTTACACTTAGAGACATATAAAAGGGAAGAATATAAGAAATATGATTCCATGGTGTAAGTATGGCACTTTCTTCACGAGGAACGTCTTTGAAGCCACTGACCAGCAGAGGAGCGGACATGCATTTTCCTTCCGGGCAGACCTGGGATTGAGTGTGACTGACATTTAGTAGCTCGGTGCCCTAGCTGAGCCATTTCACTCCTCTGAGTCTCCATTTCCTAATCTATAAAACTGCATTAAAAACACTAACCTTGCAAGGTTCCTTTGAAGATCTGAGAGAAGGTATGAAAGGCCTCTAGCATGGTGCCTGGAGCAGAGACACACAAATGGAAGCGATCCCTCTTTTCATTATTATTAGGCACCACAGGAAGATGAGTAAAATATTGCTACATCTCAAAATGCTCGAGAGAGGAGTGGGAGATGAGGCATATAAACTGCAATTCAAGGTGAAACATGCGACGACAGGGCGGGGCAGAGTCTCAGACGCATTATGAAAAATGATTAGAGAAGAGAGCCACTTGTGTTCCCATCATGGATCGACAACAGCGTTTGGGGGCTGTGTGGGCCAGAGGGGTTGGGAAGGAGGCACTTCATACAGAGAGGAGGGGGAGCAGAGGTGGGCAGGAGTGGGGGACGGTGACCACAGGAGACATGAGGCTTGGGTGCCGGCCCTCAGCACCGCTGACGAGGGGGTCGGAGGAGCAGAGGCCGGGCTGCCAGAGGCCCTGCATACTGGGCTAAGTGTGCATTTTATCCTGTGGTAGATAATGGAAAGCCACTGAAGGATTTAAACAACCGACTCCATGGAGAAATGTGCGTTTTCCAGGCTGATGCCTCGGGCACGGGAATGCACGCTGCTGGAAAGACCCACAGGCCTCAAGCCGGGCTCACAGGCAGCCGGCACCCCCTGCTACACCAGTCACTGGCTCTGCTCCCCCTGTGTCCCCTCAGGGCACTCAAGAGTCCTGCAGTGCTTGACACGACGTGTATAAAATCCCCCAGTTCCACAAACACACGAGCTAATTTAAAACGTGCACTTTTTATGACTGCCACATCCAAATTAGCACCAACCGCAAAGTAAGAAAATTAAAATTAGAACATTCTTCCTTAGTTTTTTCCTCCAGAATGTATGGGTTTACTCACTCCTTCAACAACAGTGGGTTGGTGCACCCGCTCTGTGCCGGGCTCTATGTGAGACACGCAAGCTCTCTGCACGAAGGGGGCTGGCGTTTAGCGGAGCAGGTTCAACTATGCTCAGTGGAGCTCTGGAAACGCGATTGTGGTGTGAGGCCACAGCAGACCACCTTGTGAATTGGTGAGCTGCCCCTCACGGTGTTCGAGTAAAGTCTGGGAGTCAGAAATGCAGGAGAGGGAGCGATTACCGTCCTGGGTAGGGTGTTGGGATAGACAACCTTGATAGGACTCTATTATTCTAACAAAGAGAATCAGGCCAAAATTGTACTAGTTTATTCAATTATAAGAATACATATATCACATATTATATACATATAACAGGGCTGTCTATTATATGTCAGGTGCTAGAGATACAAAGAGAAAATTTATTTACTCATTCATCTAAGAAATAATTTTTGAGGGCCTTCCATGGGCTTGACAGTTTTTTAGATGTTGGAGAAATTTCAGTGGCCCAAATAAAGTCTCTGTCCTAATAAATCTTAAAGAAGGGGACAGTTAATAAAGAAAAAAAAAGTCAGGTAGTGATATGGACATGGAGAAAACAAAGCAGGGTAAGGAGGATGATGGAGGTTACGGGCCACGGCCTGCTATTTTATTGGGTGGCCAGGGACAGTCTTTCCAATAAGGTGACATGTGAGCAGAGACATGAAGGAGATGCTCTTCTGTGGGAAGAGCATTCCAGGAAGAAGGAAAGCAAGTGCAAAGGCCCTGAGGCATGGTCATCTTGTACATGTCGAGGAACAGCAAAGAGGTCCCTGTATCTGGAGTCAAGCAGAGGCCAGTCAGGGCCATCATTTATGCGTGTTTAGAACGTGCACTGTGCCACATATAACGGGATATCATTCACAATGCAGACCTATATTAACTTACATGAGCTCTGGACCCCCGGGCTGATCTGCACAGCAAGGGAGGGATGAGTCCTACATAAACGGACAAGAGCTCGCACAGCCACGGACTCACTTGGCAGGGCTCCCTCGCCAGCACATCCACACATGTGGTCCTGCGCTGCTGCACTCCGACCAGTCCCCGAGGCTGCTCATTCACTTGCCTGCTGCATCTGGAGGCCTGATTCCCAGTTTCTGGCCCCGCTGATCTCTGAACCAGATACAGTCACCTTGCCTATGGTTGCAGAGTGGGCTGCTGGTGTGGTCCCAGGGTTTACAGGCACATGGAGCTAAGGATAGTGCTCGGAGGCTATATAGGCTCTACAGCAATACACTAGCAAAAAACTACTCTTCCTTCAAATGTTTGTCAGGCTCGTCTGGGTGAGGCACCTCACCAGGTTGTTTCCCACTCTCTAACAGTGCTTATTTAGAGTACTGTGCCTGTCTACTTGCTTGTCTGTTTCTCCTACTAGATCATTAGTGTTAAAATGTCAAGGACATTCTTAAATACCAAAATATTTTTGGTTTCAACTTTTGTTGTTTACACAAATTATATCTTCAGTTAAATCAGGGTAAATACATTCATTTCACTCAGAGGTCAACTCAGAGGTCTTTGTGCTGTGATGTCACACACTAAACCCTTGTCCAAAATGTGGTACCACATGAAAACATGCTAAATATTCATGTAACAAAATAAACTGAGGGACTGGCTCTTTGGAGAGACGATATGGTATGTCAGATATGGGTTGTAGAGTAAGAGACTGGAGTTCAAAAACAGGTGACCAGTTGCAAGATCTTCAATGAGTAAACTTCTTTGTACTTGAGATGCTTTTTCTCTCATAGAGGAACAAAACTTCATAAAGTTGTGAAGATTAAGTGCAAAACATGTAGCATAAAAACAGCTAGCCCTTTTAAAAAAAACAAACAAAAAACAAACAAACAAAACTCTCCTCCCTCCTTGACTTTCACTATAAAAGAACAAAAAAAAACCAAAAAAACAAGCTAGCCCGTAATAACTGTAGAAGAAATGCTAATTCCATTTATACGCTACCTCCCCTTCCCATTTATTCATCTGGCAAGTGTTTATTGAACATGTACTATGTGCTAGGTACTGGAATTAAAGGGATTAACAAGATAGGGGATTTGGTGTGGAAGGGATTCACTGATCACATAAGTGTCAGGTCACATGC
The DNA here is from genome assembly GCF_028564815.1 of Eubalaena glacialis. Taxonomy (NCBI): domain Eukaryota; kingdom Metazoa; phylum Chordata; class Mammalia; order Artiodactyla; family Balaenidae; genus Eubalaena; species Eubalaena glacialis. The sequence continues at coordinate 146,472,943 of NC_083720.1, read as the reverse complement.
ATGTTATATAAGAAAAACACAGGGTGCTAGGGAGCAAATAAGAGAGAGCTCATTTTGCCTGGGGCCGCAGGTGACATTTCACATTCAGGTAAAGGAACCATTAACTACTAGCCCATCCACCTGAGCCCCGTTAAGACTTGTCCCTGTCTGGCTGGGCCCGGCTTTTTCTATCCTGACTTTATTGATCCTGCTCTTTCCCTGGCATCAAGTCGCTGGTGAATTTTTGTTCTACCCCTTCTCCCTCCCTACACAGGATTTGGATAAGCCACGTAACTACCAGCTCACCAGAGCGGGGCAGGACACTATCAGTGCCCTGCACAAGGCAGTGTGCACAGGAAGAAACCACACAGAGTTAACAGAAGGGCCACATGGAAGTATAAACATTTACTGTTTGGCTTGACAATAAAGGAAAAGGAACATAACAAATTCCCCAAATTCATCTGAATCACGAAGCTTCTGTAGCCCTTTCAAGACTGGATGGAATTGGAAATGAATCTAAACAAATAGAGCTTTTAAATTTTTTCTGGTTCTGATATTAAAGCCAGTAACAAATCCCAAAGTTTCCATGATATATAGTGAAGCTGAAATAACAGAGTCATCCATTTCATAAACACTTGTTGATAGGGATATTTCAGAATTTATCTCAAACCTTCTCAGGGCAAATAAAAGCCTGCATTTAAGCTCTTGTGACAATTCATATTAATTCTTATGCTTGATTAGAAAGTCTTATCTTCTCTCCTCACTTTTTTTTTTTTTGAAGCAGGATAAGAAAAAGGGAAATAGTCTTTTGTTTATTATGAATGTCCTGTTTGTTATCAAAGGTATGCTTCTAAGCTCTTTTAAGCAGTAGGCTTAGAAAGCATAAAGAATGTAAAAATATCTTGAAAGAATTTAACACTTCATTAACCTTAAACTTCTGACTACAATGACCTCTTCCAGGTAATGTAATACCCATCCATGTACTTAATAATTTTTATATGTTTTGCTTTTTTCACAAAAAGATTAAGTATAAGGTTATAATTTTACTATTCTGGATTTTATACGGAAGCCTAAAATATTTCCACAATAGAAAATAACTTACTGAAAGGAATCAAATTGAAGCATAAAGTATAAACTCCATTGTAAACTGAACTCTGAAAATTTTTCAGTGTTATCTTTCAGAATCTAGAAATTGCTAGTTTTAAGGACAACCTCTCTCCTGGATACTTCCAGTTGTCAAATGAGTTTAAAAACAAACAGAACAAAGTCTTTGAACTCCACAGGCTCAGGGAACAGGGGGCTTAAGCTCTTGCACATGTTATCCTATTTCATCCAGACCAAATGGTATTTTATTAAAATGTCAGCCTTTCCAAAACTTAGCAGAAGAAATCATACTTAAATTTTTGACATTTTGAAGTGACTCTAACGTTTTTTCCCCATCGCCAATGTGTCACTAAACAAATTTTAATGCAAACCACATCAAGAAATTCAGATGACATAGAAATGGAAAACTCTCATTGACCATCCGAGATCTCAGCAGACTCTGTTTTTGGATAAGATTAGTTGTATAATTAAAAGAAAGTAAAAAGACATGCAATGAAGTATAGGCCCATGTTTACTTTTCAATACAAGCCTTCAAACAAAACCACACTTAGAGCTGCAAAATGATTATTTAAAAAATAAAGTCACAGCTGTGCCTGCATTCGCCTTTGAGCAGCAGACTCTAAGCCAGCCTCTCTCTGCCTGTGTATCCCTTGGAGGAGCGTCTGTGAAGCTGAAGGTTAATGTTCCTCATTCTGACGAAAATACCAGTGAAAGAAGAAAGACCAAGCACCTTTCTCCAATAGCTGTCATCTGCTGTGTTACCGTATATGAATCTGGGCGTTTATAAGGGAAAACTTCAAGGGCAATATTAACGAGGACAAAATCTGCCTTAAATGGAAAATGAAATTGGAAACTTTATCATATCCATTCACAGTGGGCATGTAAATTTTAGCATCTCAATCTGATGCTATAGGAGACTTGAAAAAAATAACAAACAGAATTCTACTAGGGGTAACCAACCTCTAGACTTCCTTTCCATCTCTGAAATTTAGGAATTAGTGCGATATTATCAGAAAACCAGATTAACTATTTGGGTTGTATAAGTTCTAGAAAGTGCTCCATATATTAAAAAGTAGGAAATTATGATAGACTGTAAACAAGGGAAAGAGGTTTAAAAATGGAAGACAGATCTTTTCACAGTCCTTCATTAATAATAAAGTATATTTCAGTGAAGGAGACACATGCCATCACAAGTAGAAACACAGTCCTAATCTTGTGGAGTGATGTCTTTTTTCCCTCCTTTGGTACAGTTGTGAAAGAAAGATGACACAGAGAGCTTAGTCTGGATTTTAACTCACTGCCTAATTTTATCTCCTAGCTGAAATTACCATGATTACAATGATTATTAATAGTGAGTGCTTCAGGAGTGCCAACAGTGGGCTAGGTGCTGATTGGTAAATGCACATGCACGACACAAGTAAGAATAGATCCTGGCCCATGGAAGAAAGACTTGAGATTCTTTCCCCGTGATGCATCCTCTGCTGTGGGAGCTGTCCACAAAAACACCAAGGTAAATGGAGTTCAGCACGCATTTTGTTTGGGTGCCACTTGGAATTTATGAGTTAGTTACATAGTTCATCCACAAAGGCTGCTCTCTACCCTTTTATCTCCTAAATGATAAGAGGCATAAAAGGGAATAACTGAGAAGGCCTCCCTAGGAGGCTGGTAAAGCCATTTTCTTTAAAATCAGGTTCAACGGCATGATGAGTAGGTGCTTGCTGTGAGCAGAGGAAGACAGCAGAGAAAGGAGGAAACAGAAGGAAACTAAAACAACACTATCATGGGGACGCTGTGCTCTGAAAAAAGGTGACTAGAGACAAGGAAAGAAGGTCTGCTTGTTGCCTGGGTCTCAGGGAAGGAAGCATAAAGGAGTTGGAAATAAGAGATGAAAGCAGTGGCTCAGAAGCTGTAAAGTCAAAAAGAAGCAGCCTCCCTTCCCTTCGTCTGGCTGGGTTAATGAAGGAGTGCATGTGAGAAATTGCATAGAGGAGATATGAGGAGTCTAGGACATGGCGGAGGCAGGGTGTCAGGTGGCCATTCATTTCTAGCAATTTTATGCCAAATTCTACATGAGTGGGCATTTTTCTAAGAAGGGGGTCCATAGCTTTTGAATTCTTAATTTGCTAGATTGGAAAACTTTATGGAGGTAGGAACTGCAGCTGTTATTAAATCCCAGCTCCTAGCACATTACCTGCACATAGTAGGACTCAATACATATTACTGAATAAACCCATCAGTGAGTTAGGTTAGTGTCCAAAAAAGATTAACAATCACTGGGTTAGAGGGGAAGTTCTATGTATAATTAATATCTCAAGAGTCAGAATCCAAGAACAGGTTGAGAAATGCTTTAATTCTTGCCAAAAAGAAAGCCGATAATAAGATTGAAGGTGCAGTTGGAAGCATTTGGAAGTACTGGATTACATACACATGCATGAATGAAAAATGAGGCTCAGCACATTGAATGGAAGCCAGCGTCGGGAGCAAAGGAAACCAGATACTTGGGTCAGCAAGGCAATGCCCCCAGAGGACAACAGGGAAGCCAGGAAAGTCACCGAAACTTTAAGATACAGACCACAGAAGGGAGTTAGATATTTTTTCTCTGCTGTCTACTTAAGACACAAAACTCAGAAAATGAATTGGATTTAATAACTTGAACTGATTTTATGTTAATTTGAAAATTAATGAGATCATCTCTTTGACAAATCCACTAAAATTCACTATTTATTTTAATCACTTAAAAACTGCATGAAATCATGGAAAATAAAACTAGTAGCTTTGGCTTTTTGTTTTGTCTTATTTTATGGAAAACCTAAGGAGAAATCTCCATGCTATTAAAGTTTATCTTCACAAGCAAAATGAAAGAATTTAAAAAGCAAAAGAGTAGAGTTCTTATGATTTCTCAAGGAATCTTCATGTCTTGGCATTTGTCTTTCTCACCAATCACAATCCCGTTACTGAATGTCATCATCCCTTATTGATAAGCTAATAATACTTCACACTAACTCTCAAGAATGTAGGAACAGACCTGTCACAGTCAAAATCTTACTTGTTAGCTACTCACCTCAAAATGCTGGGTCTGTCTGCCGTCCTTTTCATTTTCTTTGCTACAAACAAAATATCATAAAATGTCATTCTGTTTTATAACAATGCTTTTCATTCATTGAAATTATGATTTCACTTATTTTAGAAGCTCAACAGCTCTAAATAAAATTCTTATGAAATTCAAAAACAAAACAAAAAAATTAATCAAAACGAAACAAAACTAGAAACAACACAAAACATGAATATGGTTATCTGCCTTTAACAGCACCATGGTAGATTTTTCCATTTAAACATTTTCCTCGCTATAAAATACTGTTGGTAAACATATAGTCCTTTAATTCTACTCTTTTTAGTTCTTACAATGCACATTGCACTGAATGAAAAAAAAAAGTCTATTCACATTCTTATAAACAGTTTAAGGAGAAAACTCTAAAATTACCTTCCATCGGACATCAGTTCAACATCATCAGGTACAATCCTTTCATGAGATGGCGTGGGATTGAGACTTTCCATATTCTGTAACAAAACGAACCATTTGTTGCCCAGTAGGAATGGTAAGATGTATGCAACAACAGACCCTCCTTTCTTTAAAATAGAAACATCAGATAACAAGCAGATATTACTTCTAGTCATCAGAGTCCTATCTTTAAAATTATGACAGTTTATTACACACTGCTGGCATAAAATTATATGCTGAACTTTACCATTCCATTAACAAAGATATCTAATAGCAGCATAGAAACGGTCATTGTGGCCTATAACGTTCTTGTTAGTTAATATCCACATTTTATAGCTAAACATAAACAAAACCCAGACTCTCAGAATATCAGGGTGGCATTAGAACTAGACTGGAGGAATCTGACCTCTAATGTAATCAGAAGCCAATGTAACATTCATTGCCTATTTAACATCTTTTCAGTATATATTGACAATATGATCTGGGGTAATATGTAGCTTATATCTAAGCTATAAAATATCCATAAAAAGACATGGAGTTAACTTGAGAACCTTTCTTTCTGTGATATTTAAAGTTAATCTTTATATTAGCCAAGATGGAAAAAAAATATAAACACGAAACTTACTTCAAATAGCGTGTATTTCAGGCTGACCAAGAGGGCTTAATGCTTATCAGGAGGTATATTTCTAAGGTTTTCTGACTGCCTCTGTAAAAACGGCCAACAGTTTCTAAATACAACTCAGGTGACTGAGCACAGAGTAAGTAAGCCGTCCCCATGCAGGAAGATTACAAATATGCAAACAAGAGCTCGTTTACATTTGGTAGACCCAAATACAGAGCTGCCTTGGAGATTTGGAACCGAATTTTGTTGAACTCAAAGATTCATATCTGCATTAAAAGACCATTTAGCACAATCCATGTACTCTGTGTTATCGAAATAAAGAACACATAGTGAAGCAACATGTATTCATCTACATGTTTATAATCTCTCCTTATGAAAAGCCCGTTGGAAAGTATATCTGATTAAGGTTCACAATGATCTCATGAAATTGACATATATAAAAATCTTCACAAAATAAGCATATAATTAGAGTGGATAACTAATCTTTGGCTTGGTAATGGATAAATATTTTCTATTTATGGTGGTGTGGCCAACTTGTCTGGAATTCTTAAAGTTTAAAACCCTAAGCTCGGGACTTCCCTGGTGGTGCAGTGGTTAAGAATCTGCCTGCCAATGCAGGGGACACGGGTTTGATCCCTGGTCCAGGAAGATCCCACATGCCGCGGAGCAACTAAGCCCATGCGCCACAACTACTGAGCCTGCGCTCTACAGCCCGCGAGCCACAACTACTGAGCCTGTGCACCACAGCTACTGAAGCCCGCACACCACAGCTACTGAAGCCCGCACGCCTAGAGCCCGTGCTCCGCAACAAGAGAAGCCACCGCAATGAGAAGCCTGCGCACCGCAATGGAGAGTAGCCCCCCCTTGCTGCAACTAGAGAAAGCCCGCGCACAGCAACAAAGACCCAACGCAGCCACAAAAAACAAACAAAAACCCTAGGCTCCATCAAGAATAAAAACAAAGGGAGACAGCATACCATAATAGCTATCATGGTGGCTTTGGAGCCAGAATGTTTGGGTTGGAATCTTAGCTCCACCATTTACCAACTGTAAGACCCTACTTGACTCTCAGTTTCCTCATCTGGAAAAGGAGGATGGCAACAATACTTAACATAGGGTGGTCATAAGGATTAAATGAGATAATACATGTAAAGCAGTAAAATAATACCTTGTACTTTTAATGAATAGCAGCTGTGGTTGTTGATGTAATTATGACTTCTAAAACTGTGAAATCTCCAAGGAAATATTTTGCTGCTATTTGCCCACAGTTAAGGTGACGTTCTAGGAACTAGTAAGAAAGTGTTTGTGTCTGCCATTTCTGCACACCAATGTACATGTTTAGGTAATTTACACAGTTAGATAATTTTAGAATGGAGCTGAGAAATTTAAAAAAAATTATAACCACATTCAATTATACTTACTTTTTTTTTTAAAATTTATTTATTATTTATTTATTATTTATTTTTGGCTGTGTTGGGTCTTCGTTTCTGTGCGAGGGCTTTCTCCAGTTGCGGCAAGCGGGGGCCACTCTTCATCGCGGTGCGCGGGCCTCTCACTATCGCGGCCTCTCTTGTTGCGGAGCACAGGCTCCAGACGCGCAGGCTCAGTAGTTGTGGCTCACGGGCCCAGTCGCTCCGCGGCATGTGGGATCCTCCCAGACCAGGGCTTGAACCCGTGTCCCCTGCATTGGCAGGCAGACTCCCAACCACTGCGCCACCAGGGAAGCCCATACTTACATTTTTATACCTCTAAAGTTTGAGTTAGAAGAGGACTCTCTAAAATGGCTCTCATTAAGCCAAAGCGTAGTTGCTCTTATTACCTGAATGTGATCTTCCTGATAAAGAGGGATCTATCTATGACAAAGAATCTTTGTTCTCATTGGTAATCTTCAATAGATGATCAAGATCTTTAGTGTAAGATCTAGTGCAATAGCATTAGGTTTTCCTGATGCTCTGACACATGAATTCCTAGGGGAAGCACAGCCCTCTACCTTCACATCACTTTAAAACACTGGCAACGAAATACATTTACAATCACAGTAAATACAAATGACTGTTTCAGAAGAAATAAAAACCCTCAGCTTGAGGCTAAGAAATATTCAGAAAGAGAGAAGAAAAAATAAACCATAATATTATTATATAAATTTAAAGATACTGCAGTTAGAAAAATGTTAGAAGACTGATTTTTTTCCAAAACTGAAAGAACCAAGATTTAAGCAATATAGGTTTTGAGAATGATAGAAAAAAAGATAGCTATGTTTTACAATAGCAAGCTCTGCAGAAAGCAGGTGTGAAATGTGAGAAATTTTAGCTGATTTCCAGGGTTAAAACAAGTAGTAACTTCAACTCCCTCGCCCACCCCACTTTTTAAAAAATGTTTGATCTGTGTGTTTTAGAACTCTCCAAGGACCTGAGTTTTTAATACATGTAATTGACAAAGGATGACTTTCAGTATTGTTCAGTATTCCTCTCTAAAGCTTTATAATAATTCCAGTTTTCTTGTTGTCCTCCACATGTCTGAGACTAGTGAATATTCATAGTCTGCTTTCACCAAAGCAGCATGCAAGTACACCGTGTTCCTTTGCTAAGGTAGCTGGGTTGCCCCTATACCTTTGAGAAACAGGAATCTGTGAAGAATGTGTTACAACTGGCAACCTACCCTAATTTTTTCAGAAGGAAAATAATAAAGGTAGTGAAGGTCCAGGAGTAGAGTAACAAAAGTACCTATTACCATGGGTGCAAAGCATTTTATAGATTCTAACTTGCATCCTTTGCCTAAGGGTTTAGGGAGGGAAGGTTAAGAAATAGATCAGCCATTTCCCCACTTCACTGAGATGGGGGGAAGGGGAAAATGGAACGTACAGGTCAAAATATTGGCTGAAATGTAGAAAGCTTCCATCGTAAGAGAAGTATGCTACTGGACTTTCAAACGCTCTGTAGTTGTTAATAGTGCTGGTCTTATGAGAAACACCGACTCAATGCCTTTTGAAGGTTTTAAACTGTTTTATGTCTCAAACACTTCTCTAGGTGTGGTAAAGGAGTAATTCATTGATGTTTTCATTTATTAAAGTTGAAGTAATAGAATTCTTATTAAAAATAATGCCTTATTGCATTAACTTAATTTTAATTAGTCTTCTAAAGTTAGGATCTTTTAAAGGTAATAGGTAATTTTAAGAAATAGCAAAGAACAGATTACGTCTTTATGTAGAATTTGATAAAATTGCTTTTAGAATTGCGTTAAAAAAAGACAGATAAAGCCTAGTTCTGCTTCATAGAAGGCCTACCAGTGACTTTCAAAACATACAGATTTTCTATGATATAATTTACTTGGACAATTTTTGGGTGTCAGAAGAAACTGAATTTTAAGAACCACTCTCCTCAATTATAAAAATGACCTCAAGTCTATAAAGAGCAAAAGCTTCGAAAAAATTAGCTTTAGACTGTGGAATTTATTTTCAATTTTTTCCCCTGGCCCCCTCTCTGTTTTGGCATTGACAGCTAGGCTCAAAACTTGTTTGACCACTGAAGCACTTGAAAACACTTGGAGCAAAAACAAATTTGTCTTCTAAAACTATAAAATGCTGACAAAGCCTTTATAGAGGACACTCAAAAAATGCCTTCTCTCGGTATACAAACAGCTCTGAAGGCTGCACGGAACACTGCTAGTCAAAACAAGTTCATTATTCTAACCTTGAGCTCTAAGAGAAGGTACGTGATATATTCTCATTAACAAAGGATTAATGGCAAATTTGAATTGCTTTTTGTATCCTTCTGTTTGATGTTTTATTATGCTTAAAACTGCATAAATTAATCCAGACTCAAAAAGAATTCCTGGCACTGTAAGAGGACACCTATGGAAGAGCCGGCTAGCTGTCCACCCAAGTCCGTTCCACCCTTCTCGCACAGCAATGCAGGAGCCACATGCCCAGTGACAGCGCATCCACAGCCCCTCTGGCAGGTAGACGGGGCCATGTGACTGACTTCTCTCCGACAGGCTGTGAAAAGTGGTATGTGTGTTTCCCAGGCCTGGCTAATAACCTGCCTCACCAGGTTCATGCCTTGACACTCACTTCTTCTCTCCTCTTATGAGCTGGAATGGAGATGAAACCCGCGAGTGCTCTGGAAGCTACTTGCTGAAGACGGCAGAGAGGCAGTTGGCCTGGGTCCCTGCAACGTGGCGTGGCGCAAGTGCTGTAACTCTTCTCCTGAGCCCTAAACTGCTTTAGATTGTCATGGGAGAAAGAACTTTTATGGTGTTCGAGGCATTGCATTTGGGGTCTTTTTGTTACCCAAGTTACCCTAAGCTATATGGCAACCATTCATTCGCTCACTTTTTTTTAACACATTTTTTGTGAGTGCTGAGCTATGCTGGGCACTGGGGTGCCATGGTGGATGGTGAACCGGCCAGACACTGGTCCCTGCCACTGTGACTCATGTATTTTGGTTACTGCTGCAACTGTAGCTTGTTACACTGTTAATATTATCTTCATTTTTAAGATGGGTGCTATCTGAATAGCCCTCAGCACCCCTGGGCCACACAGGTGCCAGAGTGACCCTTTCAAAAGGTACTTCAGAAAATGACTTTTTTTCTCTTTAATCTTCGAATGGCTCCTCATCTCACTCAAGGTAAATGCTCAAGATCTAAAGATGGCTACAAAACCTCAAGGGATCAGGCCCCTTGCTAGGCCTCTGACCTCATCTCCTACAACGCTCCTCCCTCAACTCTGCTTCAACCATGGTAGCCTCTTGTGCATCCTCAAAAGGCTAGGGCTGTTCTCCCTCCACCTGGATAGTCTCTCCCCAGATGTCCTGATGGCTCACTTTCTCACCTCGTCCAGGTTCCTGCACAAGCACCGTTCTCAGTGTGGCCTGATCTGAGGACTCAACCTGTGCAACGTCAGCTCTTAACCTCCCATCCATTTCCCATCTTATTTATCCTGCTTCACTTCTCTCCACAGCATATGCTGCCATCTGACTATACGCTGACTTGTTTCTTATCTGCCTCATCCTTCGAGAGTATCAACTTCAGGATGGCAGATAGTGTGTCTGTTTTGGTCACCATTTTGCCTTTACTGCCTAAAATAGTGCTTGTCACAGAGTTAATTGTCGTATGATTGAAGGAATGAATACTTTTAAATCAGTGGTTCAAATGGTGGGGTTTTTTACATTATATTGACACCACTCAGAAAATCACTGTCATGTAGTTTTGGACAGGAGTTCTTGCTGAGTTATACTGCATTAAAAACATGAGCTGAAACTTTCTGCATTAGGTAAATTATTGTTCCTCAGCAACAGATAAAATGGCTTGGAGTGGGACAGAGGGGAGAGTGGAGGCGTGAAAATATGCTGGGTGGCTGTCCTGATATTCCAGAAGAGTTATAAAAAGGGCCTCAGCTATGCGATGGCAATACAAAGGGAAAAGGGGGACATATTTTAAAAGCAGTCAACTAAATTTGACATGACTGAAAAGTTGGAAGAAAGATTGGGAGTAAGGAAAAGGAAAGGACTTCAAAAATGACTAAGAAGATGATGATCTAATGAAATCAGATCGGTAGACTGAGAGAAAAGAGACCAATGAGGAAAAGAAGATGAGTTTGATCTTCACATGTTGACTTGGGAGGACTATCTAAGGTGAGCTGCAGAGAGCATCCTAAATGTTGATTTCTAAGTCATCTGTACAGAGGTGACATCTGACACCATGGAATTAGAGAAGCTCTCATGGGAAGTGCTGATGGAAAAGAGATATAAGGCAATTATCTGCGTAACATTTACATCTAAGCATGTTTTGCGGAAGATCAGCCAGTAAAGGACACAGTAAAGAAGAATGCAGTCATTGAGGTAAGAGGACAAGGAGAGGTCAACATCCTGGAGGCCAAGGGAGAAAGAGTTCTGAGAAAATGAGAGTATCAAGCACCACAAGGACTTGGGGAGGTCAAGGACCAAGCAGACAACAGCACAGCGGTCTTAAAAGACCAGTTCCAACCACATGTCCACCCGGCGACACAGAGAAAGTGGTTTCTTAGAGAGGTCTCTAGAGGGGTAGAATTCAGATTACAGGGGTTGATGAGCAAGTGTGGAAAGAATCGGAAATGCAGATTGTTCAAAATTTTTGATGGCAAAACGAAGGGGAGAGACTGGCCATCAGAGCAGAGGAAGCAGAAACGAACGTAAACATGTACTGCTGTCAGTCTTTCCTGCTCTTTAGCACATTTCACTGCACTTAAATCTCACGCAAAACCAGAAAGAGATATTACTATTCCCATGCTACAGATGAAGTAACTGAGGCTAAGGAACATGCTCACTTGCCATAGCTATTCAGTGATAAAGTTACAACTGAAACTCAGGTCTGAGTGTAAGACCTATGCTCCTTCCTTGAACCCTGCCTATGATTTCAGAGGGTATATGTGACATTAAGTAGATGCTGTTTATGAATAAGAGAGCTACTAGACTATGTTTTTTTTTAATATATTAAATGTAAGGCTTATTATAGAATTAGTATAATCACACAAAGAATATTTGGAAAATATTCTTTGGGAGTAACAATTGCCTCTAATACTACCACCACTCCCATAATGCAATCATACAACTGTTTTAGGTATATTTGTCTTTTTTCCTAGGAATGAACATTTAAATATATATTTATATACATATATTCATGCATAAATGCATGCACTGTATATACTGCTTCATAACCTACTTTATTTTAAAAATCTATTCATTTATTTATTTTTGGCTGCGTTGGGTCTTCGTTGCTGTGTGCGGGTTTCTCTAGTTGCGGTGAGCGGGGGCTACTCTCCGTTGCGGTGCGCGGGCTTCTCATTGTGGTGGCTTCTCTTGTCGTGGAGCACGGGCTCTAGGCGCGTGGGCTTCAGTAGCTGTGGAACGCGGGCTCAGTAGTTGTGGCTCGCGGGCTCTAGAGCGCAGGCTCAGTAGTTGTGGCGCATGGGCTTAGTTGCTCCGTGGCATGTGGCATCTTCCTGGACCAAGGCTCGAACCTGTGTCCCCTGCATTGGCAGGCGGATTCTTAACCATTGCGCCACCAGGGAAGCCCCATAACCTACTTTTAATATTGAGAGAGAGTATCGTGGAATCCGAGCTCCACCACTTATGTGTGACCTTGGGCAGCTGTTTAATCTCCTGTGCCTCATTCTCCTCATGTTTAGAATAAGAATATTAAAAATAATAACTACCTTATGGATTATTGGAGGATTAAAATTGATAATATATGCAAAGCACTTAAAATACACCTTGCTAAACATTTTTCACTTTATTACATAGTTTTCAGAACCATAATTTTTATTCAATGCATAATATTTTATTGAATTGACATACAAATGTTACTCATCTGGTCTCCTACTTTTGAACATTTAAATTGCTTCTAATTTTCCATGATTATAGATACTCACGTGGTGAGCAAATTAATACTTACAGTCTTTTCCATATTTACAGTGATGTCTCTAGAGCAGGGTGGCAGAGGTAGGATTATTAGATACACTGCATGACTGAGTTACAGCTTTTGATTCAAACTGTTAAATTGTGCCCTAGAAAGAATGTTTCTAGAGACAGAGACATTTTCTAGGCTGACAGAAATAAGCCAGTGGAGAGGAAGCAATGAAAAGTGTCTGTATGAGTGAGTGAGTGAGTTTGTGTATGTGTTTGTTCACGTACATGGGGTGGGGAGATGGATGTAGAAAACAGAATTTCCAAGGATACTTAACCTTAGAGTTAACCTTAGAATTTAGAAAAACCACTTTATCATTTGAGCAGGTGAGAAAATAAAATGGGTGGAGATCTAGAGAAATTTTGAAGCAGGAGTGAGGGAAGCTGTTGAAACACAAGCTGGCTCTCTTAGGTCTTCAAAATAAACCAGGGGGCAAGGTTTCCTTCTGAGCAAGGCTGAAAAGCACAGGTGTGAGCTAGCAGTGCCAGGAGAGAGGAAAAGGTTGGGACCATGGCGATAACTAGAGATAAGGCAGAGCACTCGAATGCCACTCACTACTTTCTGAGCTCTGAATTATCTGTAGTCTCTCAGTCTCTGCTGGTCATGACAGCCCCGAGATGAAAAAGGATAAGGGAAAGTACGCAGACAGTTCCCACTTTAGAGATTCCAAATTTGCAAGATGCTTTTTTAGGTCACTTTGGCTGTGTTGTGGGCTGGTGAGATCACTGTGATATTATCACTCAAACTCTTCAGTCACTCTCTTCTCATTTTCTCTGGAAGATGGTTTGCTCCCATCTCTCCATCAAAACTGCTCTTACTGAGTGATCTCCAGCTTGGTAATTCCAGCGGCTAAGCTCTCAGTCTTCTACTCGGCCAATCATCTGACCTTCTCTTTCCAACTCAAGATACGTGGTTCACTTGGCATCCAGGACACCAAACGCACTTCATTTTTTTCTACTTTGCTGGGGTCTCCTTCTTGAGTCTCCGCTACTGGGACCTTGTCACCTCCCCATCCTTTACACGATCGTATGCCTCAGGGCTCACGGTCCCTGAGGCCACTTCCCTTTTCTGTCCATCCTCGCTCCCTCGGTTATCTCATCCAGTACACTGATTTCAAATAGCCTCTATCTGCTGCTGACTCCCACGATGCATCTCCAGCTAGGATACCCTCCCTAAACTCGCAGAAATCCAGCTGCTTTCCTGCTGTCTCCTCTTAGACATTTGACGGGCAGCTCAATCTTAACATGTCCAACACTGAACCATGACATTATCACCCAAACTTCTGTCTTCTCCATCTCGGTAAACTGGCCACACAAATCTTCTAGTTGCCAAAAAGCTCGGAGTCATCTTTGACTCCTCTATTAGTTTCACTAATAACCCCACAGTTACGTAATGTCAGGAAATCCTGTCAATTCTATGTTCAAAAATATATCCAGAATCCACTTATTACCTCATGACTACTGCAATACACCACTCCAGGAGGACCCATGTACATGTTAGTCAATATGAACAACGCCCCCTAGACTACTGCATTGTGCAGCCTGCAAGGCAATACGTGCTGGCTCTGGTATCACCTTAGTTCACACCATCATCAGCGCAAACCTAGATTATGGCAAGAGTTTCCTAACGGGTTTTCCTGCTTCTTGCCCTTGCCTGCTTACTGTCTATTTTCAACACAGCAGTCAAACCAAATTTCAGTAAGTCACATCACTGTTCTACCTGGAACCCTCACATGGATTCTTATCTCACCTGGAGTAAAGGCAGAGTCCTTAACAACAATCTAGGAGGCCCTCCTTAATCTGTTCTCTCCCCCCCGCCAACTACCTCTTTCACTTTCCTCATTCTCTTCTAACCGTAACAATATCTTTGTGGTTTCTTGAACATTCCAGATGAGTGACTGTCTCGGGGTCTCTGCAACCTGCTGTGATAGTATGGCTTGTTTCCTTACTTCCTCTAGGTCTTTACACTCAAGTGTCAAATTCTTGGGAGGTCTCCTCTGACCACTCTCCTTAAAATTGTATCCCCTGCCCTCTCACAATTCCTATCCTCATTTCTTGCTTTATTTCTTGCTTAATAGTCATCACTATCTAATATATTTTATGGTTTACTTTTTTTATCTTGATTTTGTCTGTTTCCCCTACTGGAATGTAGGCTCCGTGAGGGCAGTGATTTTTGCTTGTTTGTCTCACAGCTGTATCCCTAGATTCTGAAATATTTCCTGGCACACAGAAGGCATATAATTATGTATGTTTTTCCAGCTATAGAAACAAAAGTTTAGTCAGTGTATAAAGAACTTGAAGTGGGAGAAGGTTTTGGAGGAGAGTGGGGTAAAGTAAAAATAGAAGGTTAAAAGTAAGTGGGAAGTTAAGATGCACAACTGCACTTTGGACTAGTCTAAATACTAGTCAGTGGTATGTTCCCTGGCTCTTTGCTTTGTGGTGACCTGTGAAGATGAGATTTATAATCAATGGAATATGAGAGTCAGAAAAGATCTTTGAGAATACCCTCACTTCACAGATGAGGAAGTTTTGCTTCTGTCTCAGTTGTGTTGGCGGGGTTTTAAATTATTCATTGCAACAAAGACACGGTCCACCTAGCTCACTTACGTTAACATGTGACCTGCATAATCCTGGAATGCAGTAACTGGCAGCTAAGGTGGAGACAAACCCTTTCACAGAAAAAAGACCACAATGGAATTAGGCTCTCTCCTCCAAATGTTTTTAAACAAAGACGGTGTCCATAGTTTTAGCAATCACACACATATTCTAAGGAATAAATGTACTTTCCCACTTTTATGAGCTATTACCACCTACCTAATTAAGATACTATTCCTGGTGGAAAAAAAAATATTGATGAGTTAAGTTCATTTTAAAAGGGATTCAGAGAAGTACATTCTTCTCTGAGAAGCCAAGTGTCAGACTTTTAGTCACTGTAATTCTCTTCGGTAGATAAACAAATCATGGGCCAAATAAAGGGCTAATGGAGTTAGTATCATTTAGTTTATTAAAAATGTTACTTTTCCCCCTAATAAGAATTAAGTTAGTGTTAAAAACCATTTAATGTGCAATGGTTCCAAAGCTTACATTCTGTATTGGGAGAACTGTGTCAGACACGGGTCTGACGTGGATGATTGCCATTCTAGCTGATCAATTTATTTCTAGAAACAGGGTACCAAGACATGTGGAAGAAAATGGAATAAACATGTTTTCCCCAGATTTGTATTTATGCATATTTTATTTAGGGAATAAAACTGGGAATCTTCTCTGAGCACATGCAGAAATTGACAATGGGAAAATGAGTGGCCCATAAGTTTTGCTAAATTTACAGAAAACGCAGCATGGAGGTAAAAACTGCTCAGAGACAAAGCAGAACAGAGGCTTTACACATTTTAAGAATGGATATTACCCATTACCTATTTTTATTAGGGACGCTAGTTCATGTTATATTATAAAATTCATCTTCAGGTTTTTTTTTCTTTTTTTTTTTTGGTTAAATTTCTCCAAACTACAGGGAATTAGAAGACAGACTTTTGTTCTCACTTTTCAGAGAAACTGAAACATACACAAAAAAGGATGACATATATTTATAGTTAAACTGCATAAATATTTAGTTATTGACTAAAACCACCTGCAATAACTTATGTATCAAATTAACGATCCAGAGTTCAGGTCTGAGGTAACCGTGTAGGAGATTAATTTTTTTGCTTCTGAGTAATATAGGAAAAAAACTATTTATAGTGTACAGCTTTGAAATTAAATTTCTGAACACAGAGAGATTTCTGAACACAAAGACAGTTGACCCTCTTCCTGTAATGTATTTTTCTTTCACCTCACTTTAAGTTCATTCATTAATTTTTTTCTTACATATTCATATAGAGAGGAACAAATAAAATGGGGGAATATAAGGAAAAATGCTTTGACCATTTTATTCCAAAAATAAAATTTAAAAATGCTCAAAAGAATGAGAGGAAACTCAGACCGATTTCAATAACATGGAAACCGAGGCATGTGTGGCCCCTTGTTCCTTTGGCAAAATGTAATCTACCTTGGACTTGATTCTTATGTTTATGAAAAAGAAATACGTGTGTATACTTGGTAGCTCTTTTTCAGAACTCATGCTCTATAATTCTGTGAAACTCCACATTGATATTTTTTACAAAGCAAGGAAAAGAGGTGTGATAGTCCCTAACTGGCCACAAGTAAAAATTTTACGGCAGTATGCACTTACCACAAGACTATCTTGATGTTCACTGAGCTCAGAAAGTTTGCAACTGGATTTCTGACGTTTCGGTTTGCCCCTTTCTCCAATATAACCAGAAGTATTTTCATGTAATTTTTCCGCTTCATGATGAGTATTCAAAATACATTCATCAAGGTTGTTGAACCCAGAAGGAATATTTTCTTTGTTGATAAGTCCCCTTGAATTGAAAAAAGATTTAGCTTAATTTTACTGTAAAAGGTAAAAGGGACATTTAAATGACATTGCCACTGCATCACACAGAAAGTCAGAAGAGGACTTGGAAATCCCAGGTTGCATCTTTGATCAAAATCTGACCAGAGCACTGCTCCTGAGACCACTTGGTGCCGAATATATCACATGAAGAGAGAAATCATTCCCAGAGGCAAATTGGCAAGGGCTATGTCTCCACCAATGAACAGCTTTTGCATTTGTACCGAAAGTAATCTGTATTCAAATCAGGAGAATAGTGCAAACTTACAAAGACATTTCCCATAATTCATAGGTTTTATATAAATACACACACACACACACACACACACACACACACAAATCTTATAAAGTAATATAATGTATGAAGAAAAATCTGAAAATGAAATATGTCTTTTTCTCCAGAATGGAACACTGATTCTCCCAATTGCAAAAGACTTAGCACAGTAGAAATGCATTAATACCTAAATCTGCATTAGATAAATCTTGGTAGAAATAGTATAATAAAAACTATGGAATACAAGGCATTTTAACTGAAATATGGATTCATTACTTCCCAGTACAAGTTTCTGGATGTAAGCTTATAACTAGAGTTCCTTCATGACTTAGTTTTAGACATTTTAATTACAGAATTTAATTCATTTAATGCTCTTGAAATAGTTTTCCTTAAGTATTTTAACATTCCCTTTTAAGAGGTTTTCACAAAATTAAATTACTTAGCAAAATGTTTATCCTTTACTACATCACAGAACAAATTAAACCATCAGTGCAGCACCATGGCTTGGTCAGGTACAAATGAATGAGACTTTATACGCTCCCTCATGGTGTGACCTTAAAGGTACCTCCCTGCAGCTAGAGGTTTTCATACTAAGTGAAGTAAGTTAGAAAGAGAAAGACAAATACCATATGATATCACTTATATGTGGAATCTAAAATAGACACAAATGAACTTATCTATGAAACAGAAACAGACTCAGAGACATAGAGAACAGACTTGTGGTTGCCAAGGGAGAGGTGGGGAGGTGAGGGATGGAGTGGGAGTTTGGGGTTAGTAGATGCAAACTACCACACATAGAATGGATAAACAACAAGGTCCTACTGTACAGCACTGGGAACTATATTCAATATCTTGATATAAACCATAATGGAAAAGAATACAAAAAAGAATGTATATATGTGTGTAACTGAGTCACCTTGCTGTACAGCAGAAATTAATACAACATTGTAAATCAACTATACTTCAATTTAAGAAAAATATATAAAGGTATCTCCCTAAACACCCAAAGCTGTTACCTTGAAATAAATGAGCTCCAAAGAGTAAAAATAGATGACCATATTTTACTATCAGTTCAATCATATCCCCAAGTGAAAGATAACATTAAATATTTATTCTGCAATTTAAATTCACATCATGTCTTAGATAGGTTATCATGGAAGCAACATTACGAATTAAATATTATCATAATATTTTCAAAGTTATACTATCTTTGGTGATTTTTAATACTCCATATTTAATTTAGTCTTATTTTATACAACTTTTAATGTACAAATATGTAGATTTAGTAAAATTACATAAAAGATGTATGTAACATTTATAAGAAATATCCTAAGTATAAAATAATTGAAGACATGAGGAAAAGTTGAGAAGGACTCACATGCCGGCACATATACAAACACACTTAAATCTCTCCCCTCCCTGCACTGAGACCAGTGCCTTCTGTGGATGGCTAGATGAGTTTGGTCTCAAATTCACAATCATTTATTTTACTATTTAAATTTGTCTTCTTCTTTCTCTTCATATTTTCCCTAACTCCTGGGGTATAAATCCAATTGTAATTTTTTAATGGAGGAGTTTTTAGGTTTGAAAGTTGTTACGGACTAAATTGTATTCCCCCCAAATTCATATGCTGAAGCCCTACCGCCAATGTGACTGTATTTAGAGACAGGGCCTCTGAGGAGGTAATTAAGGTTACGTGAGGTCATAAAGGTGGGAACATAATTCAAGAGGACTGGTGTCCTTAAAAGAAGAGGCAGACACCAGAGAGCACAGCGGAAAGGCCATGTGAGGACACACTCACTGAGCAGGCACCGTCAGCAAGTCAGAGAGGTCTCAACAAAAACCAACCCTTGGGCTTCCCTGGTGGCACAGTGGTTAAGAATCCGCCTGCCGGGCTTCCCTGGTGGCGCATTGGTTGAGAGTCTGCCTGCCAATGCAGGGGACACGGGTTCGAGCCCTGGTCTGGGAGGATCCCACATGCCTCGGAGCAACTAGACCCGTGAGCCACAACTACTGAGCCTGCGCGTCTGGAGCCTGTGCTCCGCAACAAGAGAGGCCACGATAGTGAGAGGCTCGCGCACCGCGATGAAGAGTGGCCCCCGCTTGACGCAACTAGAGAAAGCCCTCGCACAGAAACGAAGACCCAACACAGCCAAAAATAAATAAAAAAACAAATAAATTTAAAAAAAAAAAAAAAAAAAAAAAAAGAATCCGCCTGCCAATGCAGGGGACACGGGTTCGAGCCCTGGTCCGGGAAGATCCCACATGCTACAGAGCAACTAAGCCCGTCCGCCACAACTACTGAGCCTGTGCTCTAGAGCCCGCGAGCCACAACTACGGAGCCCATGTGCCACAACTACTGAAGCCCGCGCGCCTAGAGCCCGTGCTCCGCAGCAAGAGAAGCCACCGCAATGAGAAGCCCACGCACCGCAACGAAGAGTAGCCCCTGCTCACCGCAACCACAGAAAACCTGCGCACGGCCACAAAGACCCAGCACAGCCAAAAATAAATAAACAAACAAATAAATAAATAAGTTAAAAAAAAAAAACACAAAACCAACCCTGTCAGCACCTTGATCTTGGACTTCCAGCCTCTCTGAACTGTGAGAAAATACATTTTGTTGCTTAAGCCCCCTAGTCTGGGGTACTTTGTTACGGCAGCATGAGCAGATGAATACAAAAGCTAAAAATTATTTTTAGAAATTAAAAGACCAAGTTTATTTTCTAATCTTTGTGAATACTGAATGAATGACTGGAATAAATTCTGTCCAAATAAATATACGAAAATCTGATCGTGCCGTTGTGTTCGGGTGGAAATCCTGTTCTCCTCAAAGGAAACTCTTTGCTCTTGTGTGGGTGAGCGCCTCTCGCTGCAGTGCCCACGTGACCGTGAGAAGCACAGGTGCACGACTCCTTCCCATGACATCGCGACAGGCTCAATCACACCCGGAACACTGTGATTTGACCTGAACTGAGATCTCGGTGGCCTCTCATTTTCACTATCTAGATCTTAGTTTTAGTTTTTCTTTGTTTCCGAGTTTCCTCCTCACCCCTACATACACACGTAATGTTCTAGCAATACTGAACTCTTCATTATTCTAAGATAGCACACTTTTCTTTTTACTTTGCAGTAGGAATTTAATATTTATATAACAAAAGATATGTATCATTTTCTAGTTCACTGTGTTTTGGAAGACTGAAACCATTTTCACCTGTCATGCCTTGCTTTTCTTTTTAAACAAAAGTTTATTATGAAATTTTCAAACACAGAAAAATAGAGGGACTATCGCCATGAATTTCCTTATATCCATCACCAAGAGTCAACATTTCCATGCTCCTGGCAGATGGTTAATTTTTTAGTAAGAAGTAAACTGAACCCTTTTACATAATGAATACATTCCTTAAACTTTCGCATTTTGATTGTAACAAATAATAATATAAGCCTGATAATGTTTCCTTATGAATTCAGACAAATAAGAAATCATGTGCACTAAAATGAAGTATTTATGGTCTTTGTCCTCTACATTGCTTATTTAAAAAATCTGCCGTGATGATATTACTGCAGACTTTATTGACTCTTTAGTCTCACCTTGAAATGTGGTGACTGTTGGCTTAAAGGATATTTTTTTAAATGGTTGCAGCTCTAAGTTGTTAAAGGCAAAATAACAGATCACAGATTTTTATTTTTCAAAACATTTTAAAACCACTCCATATGGCTAATAGCTTTGAATATAGTAAAGTCTAGCGTTAATCTTTCCTTACTTTTTAAGCAAAATCTGTTGGAAATCTTAGATGACGAGTCAATTATGTATAAGCAAACACTGAGAAAAACATACTTACTTTAGGCTACAATAATGATTCTTAACCTTTTCACAACTGACACCATGTTAGTGCATCTCCTGGGGACATATTGAAGAGGACCTTCATGGGGGCAAAAGTAGCAGATCTAGAGCTCTGAGAGATAAGGTCCTTGTTCCTCCAAAGTTGTGGAGAGCTTAGAGCAGCCATTCAGTACGGGCTGAGAGTTCAAGAGGAAGGACTATCAAGACACGATAGTGTCAGGTTAGGAGGGGCCTTATGACCGGGAAGGTGAGGCCAACAAGGACCATGTGAAAGGGACTTCTGAACGCCCAGACTACACACTACGGAAAAGCGTCAGGCAAGACTGTGAGTTACTTCTGCTATAAACAGTTTACACCCCAAGATTCTTTCACTCAATGCACAGCTGTGGTTTGACCACAATGAGTGGCCAGAATGAGCGGTGAAGGAACATCAGAGAAGAAAAATGAAAGGAAAGGCTAGAGCTTCATGGATACCTCTTTAGATGATTAGTCAGACTCTACCATTCCCCACCTCCTTTTGTTCCCCTGATGTTGATATTGAAAAACAATCAAGGTGCCTTATACTAGAAATATCCCCAGATGTGGGAAACTGTATTTAAATTCTGCAGGAGTGGTTACTCTGTGTTTCATATTTCTCTCCCTGTCTAGCCCCTGTTCACTTTTTTTAAAAAAGTTTTTATTGGAGTATAGCTGCTTTACAATGTTTCTACTGTACAGCAAAGTGAATCAGCTATATGTATACATGTATCCCCTCTTTTTTGGATTTCCTTCCCATGTAGGTCACCACAGAGCACTGAGTTCCCTGTGCTACACAGTAGGTTCTCATTAGTTATCTATTTTATACATAGTATCAAATATTGTATATATGTCAATCCCCATCTCCCAATTCATCCCAGCCCCCTCTTCCCCCTTGGTATCCATACATCTGCTCTCTATGTCTGTGTCTCTATTTCTGCTTTGCAAATAAGATCATCTATACCATTTTTTAAGATCCCACATATATGCGTTAGTGTATGATATTTGTTTTTCTCTTTCTGACTTACTTCACTCTGTATGACAGTCTCTAGGTCCATCCCTGTCTCAACAAAGTACCCAGTTTTGTTCCTTTTAATGGCTGAGTAATATTCCATTGTATATATGTACCACATCTTCTTTATCCATTCCTCTGTTGATGGACATTTAGGTTGCTTCCATGTCCTGGCTATTGTAAATAGTGCTGCAATGAACACTGGGGTACATGTGTCTTTTTGAACTATGGTTTTCTCTGGGTATATGCCCAGTAGTGGGATTGCTGGGTCGTATGGTAGTTCGATTTTTAGCTTTTTAAGGAACCTCCATACTGTTCTCCATAGTGGCTGTATCAATTTACATTCCCACCAACAGTGCAAGAGGCTTCCCTTTTCTCCACACCCTCTCCAGCATTTACTGTTCATAGAATTTTTGATGATGGCCATTCTGACTGGTGTGAGGTGATACCTCATTGTAGTTTTGATTTGCATTTCTCTAATAATTAGTGATGTCGAGCAGCTTTTCATGTGTCTCTTGGCCATCTGTATGTCTTCTTTGGAGAAATGTCTATTTAGGTCTTCCGCCCATTGTTTTGATTGGGTTGTTTGTTTTTTTGATATTGAGCTGCATGAGCTGTTTGTATATTTTGGAGATTAATCCTTTGTCCGTTGCTTCGCTTGCAAATATCTTCTCCCATTCTGAGGGTTGTCTTTTGGTCTTGTTTATGGTTTCCTTTGCTGTGCAAAAGCTTTTAAGTTTCATTAGGTCCCGTTTGTTTATTTTTGTTTTTATTTTCATTACTCTAGGCAGTGGATGGAAAAAGACCTTGCTGTGATTTATGTCAGAGAGTGTTCTGACTATATTTTCCTCTAAGAGTTTTACAATATCTGGCTTTACATTTAGGTCTTTAATCCATTTTGAGTTTTTTTTTGTGTATGGTGTTAGGGAGTGTTCTAATTTCATTCTTTTACATGTAGCTGTCCAGTTTTCCCAGCACCACTTATTGAAGAGGCTGTCTTTTCTCCACTGTATAGTCTTGCCTCCTTTGTCATAGATTAGGTGACCACAGGTGCGTGGGTTTATCTGTGTAGCCCCTGTTCACTTTTGCCCTTACCCTGCCGTGCTCCTCCCCGGCCCGCCCCAGGTGCCCACCGCCACCAGGACCGCTGTCCAGCCTTGTTCTACCACGCTCACGACCGCTTCCGGCCTCTGCTTGCTACCCCTCTGTCCAAACAACAAGGGTGGAAAGCACGATGTCGTGACACACTAAGGATTTTAAAAATGCAGTGTTGCTACATCCTGTGTGGCAAAAAATGAGGCAGAGGCTAAGAACAGTGTTAGGTGAATAATTGGTACTTGCTGTATAACACAATATAGGCGACACAGACTAATTATATACCTAAACACTTTCTATAAAGCTTAGTCAGTAGCTAATTTTAAATGTAAATACGTCCCGTATTATAATTTTCCTATTTTCTAAAGGAAATATTACAGCACCCCCTCCTATCCACCAGCTCTAAGACAAATATTTTTTAAAACGTGCTGCTTATACCACTTGAAAAGTCAGTGGGTTATATTACTGATACTTTTTAATTTCTAAAATTACATTTGTTAATATAGCTCTTAAACATCTTTATAATGTGCAGCATGGAATTTATTTATACTATTTATCTTTTGTATTTTCTTTAAGCAAAGAGAAGTTGCTTTTTTTCCATCAACATTTTGGTGTAGATTATGAGTCCAGGTGAAAAGGAACTAGGCAAACTAGGGCTTGGTTTAGTCTTTAACATTTAATAAGAATTTCAAAATAATAACTTTATAGAGACTAAATGCTAGATAAAATGACTAAATGTAGATAAAACTTTCAGGAAAAATATGGGACTATAGTCTATTATATATAAATTTATTTTCCTTGACAATTTAAATCATGATTATTCAATAAGATGAATGGTAATTATTCATTTGTATTTTATCAAATCTTTTAATGGAGAATAAAATTTGTTGTAATACTCTTCTTGAAATTCATGCTGAGAGAATGCCTTAAAATTAATCATTATAATAATAAAGAACTCAAGCATTTCCTCTTTTGTTAGACTTAAGCTCAACCTTTTTTCTAGTAAAACATCATCAACTGTCAGAGCATGACAGTAATATTCTGGTATTTAATCAGGTCAAAATAGTAGGGAAATCTGCTGGCTCACAAGCAGTCTGATAGCCAACTGAATGTTGTCTAACAAGGAAAAAAACCATCTCTGGACAGGCATGTGGTTAATTTTCTCCTCCAGTGGTTCAGGATCCCTCTAAATATTGACAAGATATTCATGAGGAAGCCATGAAATGTATTAAATCAGAGGTGGCTTCCCATAACATACAAAACATCTAGATGAAAAGGAAATACTTATTCAACCACTTATGAATTTCCAAATGCTAGCCAAGTTTAGAAGGGTCAAAATGAAAACTTAAAATTTTAACCTGAGTACTGAAACGAGAGTGTCTATAACACAGTCACTAATTCGGGTGTGTATTTTTAAAA
Organism: Eubalaena glacialis; assembly: GCF_028564815.1. Taxonomy (NCBI): domain Eukaryota; kingdom Metazoa; phylum Chordata; class Mammalia; order Artiodactyla; family Balaenidae; genus Eubalaena; species Eubalaena glacialis. The sequence goes on along the minus strand of NC_083720.1, from coordinate 146,448,195 downwards.
GAAGAAGAGCAAATGCAAACAAGAAGTACCAATGCCAACTCACACGTCGCTGCCACGTCGAACTTCATCCTGCTCCTCAGACTGGCGTCGTCGCTGTTTGGTGGATGTGGAGAAAGATGCTGGTGATGTTCCAGATTCTGAGTCCTCTGAACTTTGGCCTCCAGAGCTATTAACATCCAAAAGATGTTGTTCTACAGCTGACCGGATGGTTCTTTCTAAGAGCCTGGTAAAAAAGAATGCAGAGTCAATCAAGCAATGAAACTTATCAATAACTGCGTTTAAAAATATGTCCCCGTACATAGAAAACACACTGGTGGCCGCCAAGGGGGAAGAGGCTGGGGGAGAGATGGGGTGGGAGGCTGGGGTCAGCTGATGTAAGCTTTTATATATAGAATGGAGAAACAACAAGGTCCTACTGTAGAGCACAGGGAACTGTATTCAGTATCCTATGATAAACCATAATGGAAAAGAATATGAAAAAAGAATGTGTATATATATATATATATATATATATATATATATATATATATATGTATAACGGAATCACTTTGCTGTACAGCAGAAATTAGCACAACATTGTAAATCAACTATACTTCAATAAAAAAAAGTCCCCGTAATATTGGAAATATCAGCATTTTCCATGGAACATCTACTACAGCTTCATGAGCAAAGACAGTATGAGGCATTAATCCCCAAATATTTGTGCTGTGTATTAAAAACAAAGCTACACAGAACAAATTCCACCAATGTGATAATTGTGTTTTCCATCTTTGTGAGTCCAGGATTACTGAAACACTCACAGCAGGTCTAGCAACAATTATAGGAGGCATTCAGGAAATAAAGATCATTTAATATAAGGCAGAATGAGGAAAGATTTTTTTCCTCATAGAGTAATAATGGACTTATTCTTACAAAGGTGAGTTTCTTCCAGATTTATACCAGTTCTGCAGAGGAAGACGGTATGATTTACAAAGCAAATTGGCACAAATGATTTTATGATGTCTAGTATCTCTTTGGAATCCCTTTAAGATAAAATTATATAGGCAACAATGCTATTAAAAAAGAACACTTTACCAGAGCAATTACTCCTCATAACAGAATGGTAAAATCTTTCTGAACCTCTATTCAATTAAGTTGTAATATATATGATTGAAGCTGTATTCATGCAAACACCCCAATGTATATTACTGGAGATGGAAGGATAGATTTACTTTGTTCAACCTGAAGAAAACAGGTAAGCTCAGGGGCTAAAAAGAGTGCATGATAAGACAGATGAGGTATCATTTTTAAAGCTATATAATCTTTCAATGTGTCTAAACCCATTTTTATCACTTCATTTTTTAATTCTGAATAAGCAGGCATGAAAAATTCTAAACTGACACTCCTCAAAGCATGTTTTCCTTCACTTGAAAAAAAGGATCACATCCAAACTCATCAAATTGTATACATTAAGTTTGTGTATAGTTTTTTGTATATACACCTCAAAAAAGCTGTTAAAATTTTTAAAAACCACATATATATTTAAAAAATGGTCAGATTGAGAAACACATTCAGTGAAATAAAATGAGTTTTGAAAATTTAAGAACTTTAGATTTTCCAAATGTAGTTTTATAATAGACTCATAGTAATTTCATTAAAACTATTTTACAACAACGAGCAAGTACGGAATGACTAGGCATTAGAACTTTAATATCTAGAACTCTACATCCCAACGATTTGAGATTACCTAATAGTGGTACATAGGAAAGTGAATAAATTAATATATACATACATACCAAAGCCACACCTTTTCCAAACGTTATACAAGACATATAAGAAGTAAAGGTCATTAGGAAACAGACAAGAACACATCAGTCTTGGTATAATTCTGGAATCTCTTTAAAATTCTCAAAGATAAAAGACGTCAAACCTGCCCTCTGAGTGCTTCCTCACATAACAAGGAAGGGAAAAAAAAAAATCCCAACTCATCCTATTAGAGCCGAATTCATACCAATTAGTGTTCCTTCTAATTCTTTTCTCTTCTTCCTTATCACACATCTTCCCCTCCTCCTCCACCTGATCCCTGCTCATGGAAGATGCTCCAGAAGGCCCACCCAGGTCCCAGCAACGTCATAGGGATGAAGCACAACAAGCAGGCAGGGGTAGATAGCTGCAGTTTAGATTTCAGTCTAAGTGCGGTTGGTCATCTTAGGAGGAAAAAGACATGCGATGGACATAATTCACAGAGCACTGCCCCTGCCCTGTGGAAAAAGGACTTGCTGCCATCACTGATTTGCCTCCTTTTCTGTGTCCTATCAGATTGTAAAGGCCCCAGATTGTAAAGAGCACAAGGCATATTTGACATTAGACACCTAACACTATGCTTGGCATATAGCAGGCACTCCATACATGGAGGCTGATGCAAACGAACAAAGGAAGAAGTAAAATACACGGTTCATATTTCCACCGTTAATGGCAAGACACCTCCCAAAGCACACAGACTGCTTTGCACGTATTAACTGACTGACACGATTTTGACTAAAATCAACAGAAAATCTCATATGTTCACACGGCTGAGGGGTCTCCAGTCACACAACCCACACAGAAGCTCAAATAGGAACATTTCTTATTTAGTCTTCTCCTCTGGGTGGTTTTAAAAATCATCATTGGTTGCTTATTATATTAATCTTCCAATGCTATACACCATCAGAAAAGCTTTTTTACTGTTTAATACATGAGAGGAGGGGAAAAAAGCCCAAAATCCGGATCACTTACTCTCCCGTTGCCGACACATTGCTGACTTGGGATACATGGGCACTGTAGAAAAGAAGCAAAAGAAAGGAAGCCAGGTTAGACAGAGGACCAGAGACTGCGAATCCAACATGTGAGGGCATCCTGGGCTGAAAGTATTAGCCAGACCCTGAATGACCCTCACATGACATTTAATTATCCACTGACGGATGCTGATTTTCACCTGTCTCTAGATTAGAGATGGCCCTGGGTGCATATTCCCAAACAGCTTTTTTTCTCCATGTTAAGATGTCCATGACAGATAGTTTCAAAGGTGACCCCTGAAAACAAGTGACCCCTGAAAACCATCTCTGCCCCTCAGACTATTGCCATGGCCCTAGTCTGGGGTCTTTGAATTTTCCCCAAATGTTAATACGATTGCTGCCGACTGCTTTCCTGCTACCAACTCCCCCATCCCTGCTCTCTGCAACCCAAGTCTGTTCCCTCCTGCCCCACTCCCTCCAGACCTGCAGACAGAAGCATCTTCCTAAAACTGCTCTGAACATAGAGCAGGGGCCGTAGGGGACAGAGAACAAGGAACAAACACTGTTTTCTACACGACTCTAACTGAGCCACATTTTCTGCCTAAGTTCCTCAAGATGGAAAATACCTCAAGCTCTATAATGTTTCATCTTAACACCTAATTTATAGCCCTTTTATTGAGCATTTATAAACTTCCTCTAACCTTCCCATTTTCTCCAAAGCCTGAATTCCTTCGAAAGTATTAAAAACTAGTCAGTAAAAAAAAAAGTAGTCCATATAAAACGGAATGGTGAAATGAGAGAACACTATCTGATTAGCACGCTTCAGAACTTCACCCTTTTGTCCCCATTCTACTTTCATATAAGCACAGTGTGGGTCGAGGCTGGCATCTGTTTTAACCATATCAGTGTGAGTACTTTCTTACATTCTGCCCTGTAGTGCTTAATTGGCTTCTAAATCAAGATTCAAAAGTATCTATGTTGAAAATGAGATTAAAAAAAAAATCTTCAGTGCATGTCAAACTACAGTTTTGCCTAATAGATCTAACAGTTCTCCCATTTTTACTTTCTTCTTTGTAGAAGACACCTGAAGAAAATAAAAGCTGTTAATGACCAATACTGATGGTTGCCTTTCAGTCACTCCAAGCATCCTCATTTATACTACAGAATTCCAGCATGTGAATGTGTTGCTTTGGAATCATCTGTCGAGTTTTTCTTCCACGTACATGTACATGTATATCTCATCCCTTTCCATTTAGAACCTAAGTGCTTCAAGGGATTGTATAATATTTCTCATTTTCTTTCATGACAATACCTACGAATACCACCAGCACAGTACTCATTATCCCAGAGGTGAGCAACAGACACTCACTCTTTAACCCCAGAGAATTCCTTTAGCTAAAGGTGTAGCTCTTTGTCATGGTCACAAACCACAGCCAAGTCCCAGAAAAACTGCATAAAAGAGTGCTATTGTTCACAAGGGAAACGTATGAGAAGAATCTTCATTAATAAATGAATGAACAAATGAATAAACCCGAATGCTTAATGAGTGCTCACTATGTTTCAGACATTGTGCTTAGTATTGTTTACATAGCTTTTCTCATTTACTGTTTACAATAACCCCATGAAGTAGGTACAATTGTGTTTTTTCCCCTATTTTCAAATGAAGAATTTAGAGAGGTTAAGTCACTCACAGTCATAGAGCCAAGAAGTAGATGAGCTGAGATTTGAACCAAGAAAGTTTTAGCTTAGAGTCTAAGCTCCTAATCACTACACTCAACTTTCTGAATCCATCACTCACTAGAAGAAAGACTCACTAGAGTCATCTTCCTATATGGAGGCCTGGACTTAGGTATTTAACTTTGCTTTTAATTACAACCATTTCTGCCTCACAATACCTGCTATTCATAGAGGTTCCCAGGTTACATAACCAACAATAAATCCTTTGCTGTTCTCTGTCCTGAGCTGGAACAGGCAGTCCCTGCTTTTGATGCTTGTGGCTCACCCTCTGTAAATTCAACACTGTATAATTAACTCCTGTACTCCACTTCTCATGCAGTTACACAACCTTGGTTTTGGGAGCAGGGGCCAATTTGAATAATGACTCCGGGAGAACATACAGGCGGGAAAAGAATGCAGACCTGCTAGATACTAAAACCATGCCAAAGACATATAAATATAATCAGCCAATCAGTCAGCCATGCCATCTCAGAATGAAGAGATATATTTCCTCTCCTCCCTTCTATACGCTTTTGACCTAAACTTCTTTTTGCTTATTAAAGCACACACCGATATTTTTATGTTTCTTTTGGGGCGGGGTGGGGGGGGGGGTAGGGAGGAGAAGATGAAAAAAGGCGAGGAAGAAAGAGAAATGGAAATGACAACAAATGGGACCGGGTTCTGAGATTCCTAACTCTCTGAGTAAGTGCTTCTCAAACTCTAATGTGCATCAGAATCACCTGGGATCTTGTTCACACACAGATTCTGACACAGTAGGTCTAGGTCTAGGAAAGGGGAAGCTGAGATTTTGTATGTCTAACACATTCCCCAGTGATTCTGATGCTGTTGATTTGTGGAAGACATTGATTAGCAAGGTTCCAAATTCTTGCAACTAAAATTCTTTTAGACTTCAGTGACTTAGATATCACAATTGCTATTTTTAAAGATTCTGAGTTATGAAGGTATGATTTGGAAAACATATGCTAATTGGAATGAATAAAAGGCAATACATCAAAATTTCCCTCAGAGCTTAAAGAAAAATGACCTGAGCCATCTAAATCAGTCTTAAAGAGCCTTTCTCAGAATGCAAAATAAATGAATAAATCAATAATAAGACTAAGTAATGAAACCATATTGATTTTTGTTAATACATTTATCTTAGGTCAAATTTATATTTTTGTGTTTTTGTAATAGGCCTTTGGAATTTTTGGTATTACTTAATGTGTCCATACTTCCATGCTTTTAAAATAGAATTTTTCTAAAGAAAGTATTTTTTTTAAATGCCAAGAAACAATTTATTATAGAGAGAAGAAAAATCTCTCATCCAAAATACAAAAACCTGTACAACTCTGCCACAATCAATACACATGAACTGTACAAATTCACACCAGTTCATAATTTACCAAACAAACTATGACTAACAAGGTTCACAAAATAGATGGTGGTTTATGGAAAAGACTTTTACCCAATTAAGTACAAGGAAAGTTACAAACCAGACCTCCACTTTCTAAAAATAAGAAGTATACTCAGTCTTAGAAAACTACAAGCTAGCAAATGTACAGAGAGCTGGCCGGTGCTAACACCACACTTGAGACAGTGTCTTTTTAAGGGTCTTTTTCAAAGCCTGTTGCCACTGCAGATTCTGGTCACTTGCTACTTTCAAAGCCAAAAACACAATACGAGGTCTGACCATTTCCCCAGGTCATACTTACTCGTTTGTCTCATGTACATTTATACATATTTAAGCGCTAGGTAAAAGTCTTGTCATAAAATTTCCAGCACTACCATGTTTAAAATGTTGCACTTTCCTGTTGAGCTCCCAAAAAGGATAACAACTTTAAGTGTCATAGTGCAAATTTTCTCTGCAAGTTCTACTGCAGAGAAAGGTTCTTTGAAATACAGATTTGCGTTAAAGGGACTGATGTAAAAATTTACGCATCATGTCTGGGAGAAACTGAAACCACTCTAGGACTTCACTCCCTTGCAAATAAGGTGATCCTTTACTTGGACTCACAGGCTATTAAATCATTGAAAGGTACTGTCCAAACTATGGCACTGTCACTTAAAAAATTTTTTTTGACCACTCTATCTTGTGCCTGTGACATGGTTTAAATTCCATAATCTATCCCCGAAGAGGAGCCCACCCAAAGCAAGCATCAAGTTTATCCATCCATTATAAGACGATGCATCCATAGACTATATCTTAACCTGATACGGTCATTACATTGTAGTGTTTGGAAGGGCTTGTTCTGCCCAAGAGGAGTTCCTTCTTGCAGCTGATTCTGCTGTCTCCCGTGTGCACGTTGGTGCTGTTTTGGGTGCTACCTCCTGCCGGTGAGGCTTCGTACAGCACACAGATGGAACCAGCCTCTCCAGTTCTGTAGGACACTTCGTAAGGGTCAACCCAGGGTGTGAGTTCAGTTGGGAGAGGCCTGCACAGCTCCTGACCGCTCAGCCCAATCCGCTGTGCCGGCCTGTCCAATGAGAGGATCCATTTCATGGTTGATGCGAACACAACGGTAACCCCATCCCTTGCAGGGCTTTTCTGGGAACCAGGGATGCTTCTCATGTTCTGCCAGCAACTCCTGCAGGCTCTGGCCGAAGGTCTGCAGCTGTCGCTCGCTCGTGAGCCCCTTGATGCGGAGGAACTTGGAGACGAAGGCCTCCTTGGCGGCCATCTCGCCTCTCACGGTGTTGGCCCGGGTGTAGAAGGGATGCGCGGGGTCGCCCGGGCTCCCTCACAGGTCAGAGGGCTGAGAGAGAGGGAGGGAGGGGCGGACGGTTACGCTTTTTCTCCTTTCTTTATAATAAAAAAGTTATTTTCGAGACAGGAGGCGGCCAGAGAGAGGAAGGGACGAGCGACCGCGGCCTGGTCACAGCGCCCGGACCTCCCAGGCCGCCGCCGCCTCCGGCTCTGCAGCCTCCGAAGCTCGCAACAGTTGCATTTCCAGCTCCGAGGGGCCTAAAGAAAGTATTCTGAAAAGAGAATGTTTTGCGTTGGGAATCAGAAAAGTGAAGTTCTGGTCTTGGCTTTGCAGTTAATTAGCTGCAATCACAGTCAGATTGTTGGTTAGCTTGGCTGCTTTGGGTTGGTTTCTTCATACAGAAAATGAAAGCCTTGGTTCGTGATCTCTGTGATTTTCTTTTAGCTCTAAAAGTTTATGACTATCTCAGTTTCAAGTTTATTGCCCTAAAGTTTAAATCATTACAAAAGGTTATAACTGCAGATTTAGTTTTATGACAGTGTCAGTCATAGTTAGGGTTTATCAGATACCAAAATGGCTTTGGTCAGGTATCCAATCACCTCCATAGTTCCTGTGGGATGTGCTTAACAATTCATCAATAACAAGATTTCTAAGAATATTTAATGCCAGAAATAGGGCCTGCTTCCATTGCTATCATCAGCTCATGGAGGTAATGTTAAGACACTAACAAAAAGACAATAAGCAAATAAGCTAAAGTGAAAGATAATGATTTTCTTCATCTGCATGTAGCTTGTTTTCTATCCCCTGCAGAGAGCTAAGAATAATGAATTTTTTTCAGAGCACTTGACTGATTTGCTAAGAAAATCTCTTACTTATGCAGTGTAAACACCTGAATATGGAAGAATTCATTTCCTAATGTTGATAAAGCAAGTATTCAAAACTAAAATAAATAAGCAGACTCAGCATTATGGTCAATTTCATTACCCAAGCCTACTTAAGTGATGATGCAAATGAATGTTCTCCTGGTACGGTCATTCAAAACAGATTCTGAGCCTACTCTGAAATATATTCTATGACATAGTTAAATATATTTAGTCTTTATTTCTATTAGCAAGACATTTCCATAAAGTGATTATGCTCAGCAATATTAGTCTATAAAATTTGCATGTGATAAGATGCACAGAATGCCTGTTGACAACTGATTCTCTTATTAGATCTCTTGATTTGAAATAAAGAAATCTTTCAAATCTACTGAAACCAGACATCTTGAAGAAGGATGTGTTCTCTTTTATCTGTCTGTTCTCTTACTTCAGTATATTCTCTTTTCAGTGGTGTATAAAATGCTGCCCGTAAAATATTGTTTTAATAGGAACCATTAGGTCTAACAGAATTATCCTTTTTCTCTAGAAGATAATATTTACATTCAATTTTTTTAATGAGTAAGAATTTAAAAGACAATTATGTGGTTTGTTTAAGCCTCAGGAGGAGGATCCAGTAACTAATCATCAAACCAGAATGAAACTCTTAATTTGTCTATTTAACAGAATACGGTATTTTTAGTATCATCTTAAAATACTAAAAGTTGATACACAGTGTCAACATTATAAGATGATTATACCACTATTTCCTTGTAACTGTATAATGAATTTGTAAATTAAAACATTTTCATGATTTTTAGTTCAATTCTCTACAGTGCCATAAAACAAATACACTCAGTCCTCAATATTTATTCACTTTGTTTTAACTTTTAGTTATGATTATCACATGCAGAAATTTTAGGGAGCATTTATACGTATTTAGATTTTGACAAAAAATATTTATCCCCACATATTTTTATTGAAACTCACATATACTATTCCTTTAAGTATTAGGACTTATTTGAAGAAACGAATTATTCTTCATTCCTATATCTTGATACTGTATTAAATATTTTCTAACAAATTAAACTGAGCCCATCAAAATGTCAAAATACATTTTGTACAGCTTCTTTTGGGCCCTAATTATGGGAGTTATCAGTTTCATATATTTAGAATGTTTTGCATAAAAAGAAATTCAGAGGTTTTTTTAGTTTTTAGACTAAGGTCTTTATAAAGCAAAATTAAGAAATGAAATGGAGAGGTGACTATATATACTATACCCATTTATAGATGAGGAAATTGAGGTTCTGAGAGGTTTAGTATCTCACTCAAGTTTACACAGCTCTGATTCCATCTCATGTAATCTGGCTTCAGATATGTCCTTAATAAAAACATAATCCTTATTCTCAAATAATGCTGCTATTCACATAAATCTTTGGCTACACATCTATTTCTTTTCTTAGAATTAGAAGAGATTATTAAAAGTACTTTTTGCATTCACATGGAAATTTCTTCTCAAAATTTATGTTTTCCAGAAAACCTTTTATTTCATCTAGGTTTTCATGTTTATTAGCATAAAATTGCATGAAGTATTCTATAACCTTTTAAAAACTACTATACCCTCACAGCAAACTTCACTTCTGATTATTAGTATTGTCCCTTTTTTTTTTTTTCTTAAGTTTACCAGAGGTTTTCTTTTTTATTATTTTCATTTTTACTCTCAAAGAATGAGTTCCTGGATTCAAACATGAGTTCTGCTATTTTTATGTTTTCTTTCATTATTATTAAATCCTTTCAGGTTTCCAAGAAATTGCTTTTCTTCCTTTTTATACCTTCTTATTCTGAATGTGTGGCTCATTTACTTTCAATCTTTTTAAGAAGGTGAAGTTACTTCTTAAAAAGAGCTTAGATCTCATTCCACAAATTTTGGTATGTACTTTTCCTCTTTTTCTTCCAAATAGTCTGTTTTTATTTCCTATTTGAATTTCTTCCTCCCTTTAGGAGAGTTTTCGTTGGTTGATTGGAAATTTTTTGTTATTAATTACACTGTGGTTAGAAGACATGACTTAATATTTCTACTCTTCAAGAACTTTTAGAGATAGCTAAGTAATCTTTTAGAAAGCAGCAGGAATGCTTAAGCCCTATTTGTAGGTTGTAAAGTTTAGTGTATGTGATGCTCCTATATTTTAAATCTTATTAATTTTATTAAATTCTCAGTGCTATTTATAAATTTTTTTGTTATAGACATATTGTGGTATATATAAGTTCTATACTTCAAATGTGTTTGCATGTTCATCCTTGTTAACTTAAGGGTTTAAATTTATATGATTTGATACAATGCTAGTTTATACATACTTATTATTTTAACCTTTATATTTTTAGTATGGATTTTACCCAATAAAGTAAGTCTAGGTTTGTCCTGTTCAATGGATTTGGCTTTAAACTCTAGTTGTTCTGGTATTGATATTGCTATCTCTGCTTTCTTTCTGTTCATATTTATCAGAGATAAATCCTATATTATTAACCTTTCTGTGCTATTTTGTTTTAGGCATAGCTCTTTTGAGCAAAACATAGTTCAAGCAGTCATTTTAAAAAAAGTATTTTTAGCTTTTATCAGAGAATTTAATCCATTTACACTTATTGTCATAGCTGATACATTTGTTCTAGTTTTATATTTTTGCTTTATGTTTTATAATTTTGGAGCTTCCTTTTCCTTTGATTTCTGTCTTTACTCTTACCTTCTGAGGTGATTTGGGATATAGGAATCCTATGCACAATTCTACTAGTTGTTGCCTCTCCAACCCATACATCTGTAACTATTAAAACTGAAACAAGACCCCAAAAAACAAACCACCAAAAAAAAACCCTGAAACGCTTGACGCTTGCTTCTACTCTCCTACCTTCCATGCAAGATAAGAAATTTAGAATTTCATTACTTTCTTTGGCCCTCCACTAGTAATTATAATCAGGTTTCTACTTCTTAATTAAAATAATATTTTGGGGGATTCACCTCTCAATTAGCTGGGTATATATTAACACTGATTTCTATTTCTATTAGTATGGTTTTCTCCTTAGAATCATAATTTTCAGGTTGGCTTTCTGATCTCTGACTTTCATATCTAACATTATTTCTCTCACAGCTTTTTCCTTACCCTTTTCATTTTGGAAGAGCTTCTCAAGTTTCTCTCTCATCATGTACTTGATTTATTTTAAATACTTTCTGCTCTTTACTGCTTTCCAAAGTTTTAAAAATCTCTGCAAATACGTTTCTAGGCTTCTCTTTCCCTCATTTCAGCTGTTCTTGTGTGTCTCTAGCCTTTTAATTCTCAACTCATTCTCTCCTTACAGGTTCCTACTCATATTTCAAAGAGGTTGGTTATGTCCTTGAACATTTTTGGAGAAGATTAGCAAATATTACTTCTCAAGTTGTCCTCTGAATCATACAAAAAACAGTTTTCTGAAATCTGTTTCTACTCTGAGTCCTCAAAGCAAGTCATCCTTTCCCCTAGTTTGTAATTTCTCTTTATAGGTCCCAAATAGTTCTTTGTTGTTTAGGGGTTCGTAATGGGGAACAATCAATTCAGGCAGAGCCATTATCAAAAACCTGGCTGGGTATATTGTTCTGAGTTTATTTCATTGTCGCTTGGCCACAGACAGATGCCCCCTCTTGGATTTAGACTTTAAAAGCCAGGATACAACTCTGCCCTTGAACAATCTACAATGCATACTTGAGTGGACTTGCTGTTTAGTCCAATTTATGATTAAGCTGGAGAATCAGAAACAAATTTGTAGTTTGTCTTTGTGCAGTGTACACTTGAAAGCATGCATTAAATCCAATAATCTTCCTGCCTTTATCCCTTTCTCAGATGCCTTTGTTAGGCAACTGAGCATCCCAGGGGGATACCTCCTCCTCTCTGTTGTTTTGTGTACTTAATGTTCTAGTCTCTAAATGGGAGGTGAAAAAGAATACACAACTCAGCTCTGGATGGTTCAGAAAATAAGTTTCTGCTCAGTTGGGGGAATGTCACTTGCTTTTCTGGTCAGTGCAGTAGACACTGGAAGGAATCCAAGTCAGTTTCTTTTGCCTTCCTTCTCTCTTTGTGGTCACTATGTTGTTTAGATGGTAAACATGAAGCCTGCAAGGTGAAAATATGTTTCTCAGTTCATCTCCATTGATGACGTTGCCTTTGACTTACAGTTTTCTTCTTTTTTTTTAAAAATAAATTTATTTATTTATTTATTTTTGGCTGCGTTGGGTCTTTGTTGCTGCGCGCAGGCTTTTCTCTAGTTGCGGCGAGCGGGGGCTACTCTTTGTCACAGTGTGTGGGCTTCTCATGGCAGTGGCTTCTCTTGTTGCGGAGCACGGGCTCTAGGCATGTGGGCTTCAGTAGTTGTGGCACACGGGCTCAGTAGTTGTGGCTCACGGGCTCTAGAGCTCAGCCTCAGTAGTTGTGGCACACGGGCTTAGCTGCTCCGTGGCATGTGGGATCTTCCTGGCCCAGGGCTCGAACCTGTGTCCCCTGCATTGGCAGGCGGACTCTTAACCACTGCGCCACTAGGGAAGCCCCTACAGTTTTCTTCATCATTGTTATAAAATTGTCTCTAGTTTTTGTCTTTTATATCATCATTAGAATTTAAATGGGAAGCTGGGAGTAGTTATATCAGACAAAGCTAGTCTGCTTTTAACCTAGAGGTTTACATTTTATTAAAATCTTAAGTTCTTACAAACAGAAGTCTATAGGGAGGCAGGGAGAATGAAAAATGAAGCAGTAAGAGATCTAGACAGAATGGCTACAAAGGCATCATTTTCTACAAGTAAATTTTTCCTTTGCTTTTTCGTGCTGAGGAAAGATATGAAGAGAAGCATAAAAATATAAAAATTTATATAATTTATCTTTGTTTCTCAGTATAGCCTAAATATATGTTTAATATTTTAATTAACATTGATAGAATTAAACTCAGAATCTGTACTTCTCTCTTACTATGCAAAAAATATAACTGATTCTCAGATGTCAAGAACTCAATATTGAATCCCTAAAGAATGGTATGATAAACAGTAGTAAAATTTATAACCATTCTTCAGTATAAAATAATTATACTGTCGGTCTGGTTCAGTGATTTTCAGCCAAGGGTGTGCATCACTTTATGACACTTTTTCCCTCTAACTTTTTTATTGTGATAAAATACACATAATAAAAAATTTACCATCTTCACCATTTTTAAGTGTACATCCAGTGGCATTAAGTACATTCACATTGCTGTGCAGCCCTCACCATCATTCATCTCTAGAACTCTTTTCATCTTGTGAAACTGAAATTCCTACTCTTAAACAATAACTCCTGAATCTCCCCTTTCCCCCAGCCCCTGGCAACCACCCTTCTATTTTATGTCCCTATGAATTTGACTACATTAGGTATTTCATGTAAGTGGAATTTTACAGTATTTGTCTTTTTGTTATTGGCTTATTTCACTTAGTATAAATGTCCTCAAGGTTCATCCATGTTGTGTACGTGTTAAAAGTTCTTTCCTTTTTAAAGGCGGAATAATACTCCACTGTATAGTCTGCATTTTGTTTATCCATTCATCCATTGATGAACATTTGGGTTGCTTCCATCTTTTGGCTATTGTGAATAATGCTATTTTGACCATGGGGGCACAAATATCTCTTTGGGACCCTACTTTCAATTCTTTTGAGTATATACCCAGAAATGGAACTCCTGGATCATATGGTAATTCTAAGTTTAATTTTTTGAGGAACCACCTTTACTAATTTTGCTAGTGGCTGCAACATTTTACATTTCAACCAGGAATGCACAAGTGATTCAATTTCTTGTCATCTTTACCAATACTTGTTATTATTATTATCATAGTAGCCATCCTACTGGGTATGAGGTAGTGTCTCATCGTAGTTTTGATTTGTATATCCCTGATGATTAGTGATGTGGAGCATCTTTTCATGTGCTTATTGGCCATTTGTATATGTTCTCTGGAGAAATGCCAATTCAAGTCTTTTGCCCATTTTTTAATTGTGTTGTATTTGTTTTTTGTTGAGTTTTAGGAGTTCTCTATCTGTTCTAGATATTAATCCCTTATCAGATATATGATTTGCAAATATTTCCCCCCATTTTGTGAGTTGCCTTTTTCTTCTCTTGATAATGTTATTTTTTTGATCACAAAATTTTAAAAAATTTAAAGAAGTCCAATTTATCTATTTTTTCCTTTTGTTTCCTGTGCCTTTGGTGTCACACCTAGGAAATCATTGCCAAATCCAATGTCATGGAGCTTTTGCCCAATGTTTTCTTCTAAGAATTTTGTAGTTTTAGCTCTTATATGTAGATCTTTGATCTATTTTGAGTTAATTTTTGTATATGGTGTTAGGTAAGGGTTCATTAGGTAAGGGTTCAACTTCATGCTTCTGCATGTGGATATCCGGTTTTCCCAGCACTATTTGTTGAAAAGACTGTTCTGTGACACTTTTTGAAAATATGGACACCCAGCCCACTTGAGACTCAGAATCTTGGCCAGTGAGACCCAGGCATCTTTAATGAGCTCCATAGACTTCATACCATTCAGATAGTATTATCAAAAAATAGAAAAATAACAAATATTGACAAGTATGTAGAAAAATAGGACTCTTGTGCATTACTAGTGGAAATGTACTTAAAAATGTATAAGGTGGTAAATTTTATATTATGTGTATTTTATTGCAATTGAAAAATAATTTAAAGTTGTTTAAATGGCAAATTTTATTTTATTTATATATTACCACCAAGAAAAAAAGAAAAAAGAGCTCCATAAGCAGAGGTGATGTACCTCCTCAGTTTAGAAATACTGTTGTAGTCAAAACGGACAAGGTAAAAACAACTTAAATACACAGTTATCTGTGTCTAAAGACACCCAAAATATCTAGCTGACTTTATCATCTTGGGGAAGAAAAATCAAGTAGATAATTAAATAAACAGCCTGCTTATTTGTTCTAGTTTTTAGTTAGTAGCCTGAAACAGGCTTATAAACAAACACAATGTGTGGTATGATACACTTCTCCAAACTATCCCATCTGATAATAAGAGCTTTTTACCTCAAAATGATAATTTAGAAAACATACATTATGCTTAAGGAGAAAAATAAACTATTAAAAATTTAATAATACTACCCCCCGCCAAATAACAAACAGAAATTCTAGCACAAGTTGTTTGGAAAGGTAATCCCCAAAAAGCTATCTAAAGATGAGTTAGAAATAATTTTTCTACATATCAAGATAAGAGTGGTATGATATAATTTCCAGATCCCATCTAGTATCTATTTAAATCTGAATTTATCCAAAGCTAAATTTTTTCTTCAACATAAATTCTGCAGTAAAGACTTTCATAAAATTGATGCTTCCTGGAGTCTAAGAATAAAAAGTTAATAAAATCCTAAAGAATGAGTTTGTGTGCCAAACAGCTAATTTAGAAATAAATCTAATTGATGTTCCTGATTCAGGAAAATTAGAAAACATATGAGGGGGTGGGAGGGAGGTCTAAGAGGGAGGGGATATAGGTATACATATAGCTGATTCACTTCATCGTACAGCAGAAACTAACACAATATTGTAAAGCAATTATACTCCAATTAAAAAAAAAGAAAAGAAAACATATGAAATACTGAAACTGACCCTAAGCAATTCCAAATCTGCTAAAATAGTAATTTAGCTTCAATTTGCATGATGAGTATTAAAACTTGGGCTGAAATTGATAAAGACTTAATTTCAAGGTTTCAATGAAGCACAAAATGAGAAGGGGAAAACAAGAGGATCAATGCAGATGCTAGAAGACAAGTGTTAGGTAAGGAATGAGACACTACTCAGAGGCCAGGTGAGTTGTTTAGAGCCCAGTGAATAAAACTGGTTATAGGTATGCAGTCCCTGAAGCATAGATTCAGGATTTTCATAAAGCACAGGCAAAGACGGGTGCTAGGTATATGTAAAATTTAGGTATTCGTAAAAAAGGAATTCATGGGTCAAAGTTAGATGGGATAGGATGAGGACAGGACCTGACCCTGGCCGTAAGGAAGGTGAAGATAGTGTGGGGAGATGGGAGCAGGTAGAGATGAGGAGGAATAGAAAGTGGAGATCAAGAACCCTACTCCCAGTGGAAATAAGCACAGAAATCAAAACCTGGGCTTGGCAACACTGAAGACTTAGATAAATAGAAGTAGAACTAGCAACAGATCCTAACCAGATCTGACTGGATGCCACCAAAAGAATTCAGACAACAGGGTGCATGTGGCACAGAAGAACACCTACTGCAAGCTGCTTTCACACTAATCTGAGCAATTGAGGTAGGGGCTCCTTTTCTGGGATTCCAGCCTAGACTAGGAAAGAGGCCAGGGTGTGGGCATCTTTGCCAAGCATGTTCTGCACCCTTAGCATGCAGGTTCGTGTTTATTTGCGGCAATCTCACTGAGGGTTTGGTATAACCGGTCCTTCCCTTTCATTCCCTTAATCACTTCAACAGGGCTGGTAATCTCTAACGAGCATCTGGGGAACAATGACACCTACTGTTTGAGCTACTGTAGCTTCAATAAACTTGCCACATGGGATGGTGGCAGGTGTAGATTTGTAGCTACTATTTCTTTCCTTTGCAAAAAAGGACAAATGGCTCTATGGTGAATTAGGTTAGGTTGGAGAAGTACTGGAATTAAAGAAGACAGAGTTCTTATCACAGAAGACTATTCATCTAGAATGAGAACATCTGAGTGCATGCCTATTTATAAGAGGCCTACCTTACTACAGAAAGGCCTGAAGGCAGTGGAAACGTACAGTAGACTAACACGTGGTTCAGCCGTAGATGTTAGAATAGCAATCACAGAAAGCGCAATTCTACAGGGTGAACGGTGGAGCAAGGTAGTGACTGAAATGGCCCCGCTCGGCCTCTGTTCCTGTAACCAACCTCCCTACCCCCAGCCACAGGAAGGTCCTGGAACCTGCACTCGTGCACTGCAGCCTCTCGGTATGCTCTCCATCTCCACTCCAGACACAGACCCTCTCTTGTTGCTATAAATAATGCACCTCGTCTCCACTCCAATTGCTGGATGCCTGTCTGATCTACTGTATCTGAGTTCCTTTACAGAGCAGCTATTCTCCTTCCTCTGAAATGGGAGGCCTGCTTTGCCCTCATCTTCTCTCTGTTTTGATTTGGTCTACCTGAAGACGGCCCACTCCCAAACTTGCAGCCACTGAGATTTGCCATTCTACCTTATGTCGGACCTCTCAGAATAATCCACAAAACGGAATATCCCTCCGTTAAATACCCCATCCCCTCTGCCTGGCTGCTTGTGGCTGAATCTACTTCTGGTGAAGACCCACCTCAGATGTGTCTCATCTCTTGATTGGGCCTTTCCTCCCCTGAAAAACCTGACCAATTAACACTGTCAATACATAATATTCAGTATTCAATATCCTTAGCCAGGGAAGATAGCATTTTGCCACTACCAATCATTTTTTACTTTTCAAAGGCACAGAAAAAATTATTTTGGATTTAAAAGAGCCAATTTAGTTTTTCATCATGTTAATAATCATTATGAAATTCATTAGTCATGTAATGACTCCCCTTTTCTAACACTGCAGCAAAGGAACTGTAATAAAGTTGGAGGGAAAGGAATAGAAGACAAGGACATTACAAAAATTTATTTAAAATGTTTAAGCATTCATTTGCTCTTACTAGAGGAACTGCAAAAAAAAAACAGTGCACTGATTTATAAATTAAATTATCAGTGGACATGTTTCTGTTTCTAGTCCCAAAATCTAGAACTTAGTCATAATCAACAATCATGTTTTCCTTTTTCTACTTGAATTCTGTACGCTAGATTAACTCAAGAAAAGTCAATCTCAAACCAGCCATGCAAATAATTAAAAAAAAAACAGTTCATGTTTTATCAATAGATTCTCCCTATTTCATGTCAAGTGGGTAAGAAAAAAAGCTAAATTAACTTGTACCAACCTAATTCTTACATAATTTTTAAGATTATCATGTAATGTTATTCAGAAAAAGAAACTACATTTGAAATTTTTAATTTCAGGCCAAATAATTACGAGTTTTGCATTTATGAAATATCTCCACTTAGTTTAAATTCCCCTCACATGAAAAGAACGCCTGCTGGTAACTTTTCCTTTCTCTGCAACTTTACCACTACTGTAAATGTGGGCTAGTATGCACATTCATTTTCTCCCCTACTTTGATCATATTTTAGTTTTTATGACTCTTAACATTGAAAGGTCAAATAGCTTCTATCGAGAGTTCAGTAAATATACTAATTTTCTTTACATTTTTTTGCTTTCATTTAGAAAGTACAGAATTTCTTTTTTCAAGACTACAGAATTACTCTAGATAATTACAAAATTTACACTCTAAAACACAATTATGTGTATCTGAGGACTTACAACTTTTAAGTCCATTTTCCCCATCTGCTTTTTAAAACAGTAGTAAAAATAAATAAATAAAATTCAATACTATGTAAAACATAGATTGATGCTACCCAGAGTAATAAAACTAAGACATTCAGAGAATAGTTTTCATTAGTTGTCATGATCTGGTGCTGGAGTCTTCTGTACTGTGTAAAACCTGATTTCCATTAATATATGATAATCATTTGTTTGATATTACTGTGTGTATTTACATAATGAATACTAGCATCACTGTGTACCCAGCAAGGACGTCCTCATGGGTTTACAGTAATTGCACAGTCGAGACAGCCTATGAACCAGAATGTGCTGATTTGGTTGGCAGGAAACCAGGACGAAGCAAATGGACCACCATGTTGTCTCAAACTGAAACCTCAGATGTTCCGTCTTGCCACAAAGTGATTATGCAACAAGCTTCAAGTCGCTAAAGGGCAGAGCACTACTGCAAAGCAGTTACTTGGCCAAGCCTGACGCCCTATGACACATTTCGGAACTGTGGTGGTTGAATTAAAGTCTAAATCTAACACTGAGACTACTGCAACAAATCAGACTCAAAAACAAAATATTTATGTGATACCCTGACACTGCTTTTTTTTTTTTTTCCACATCTTTATTGGAGTATAATTGCTTTACAATGGTGTGTTAGTTTCTGCTGTATAACAAAGTGAATCAGCTATACGTATACATATATCCCCATACTTCCTCCCTCTTGCGTCTCCCTCCCACCCTCCCTATCCCACCCCTCTAGGTGGTCAGAAAGCACCGAGCTGATCTCCCCGTGCTATGCGGCTGCTTCCCACTAGCTATCTATTTTACATTTGGTAGTGTATATAAGTCCATGCCACTCTCTCACTTCGTCCCAGCTTACCCTTCCCCCTCCCTGTGTCCTCAAGTCCATTCTCTAGTAGGTCTGCGTCTTTATTCCCGTCCTGCCCCTAGGTTCTTCATGACCATTTTTTTTTTTTTTTTTAGATTCCATATATATGTGTTAGCACACAGTATTTGTTTTTCTCTTTCTGACTTACTTCACTCTGTATGACAGACTCTAGGTCCATCCACCTCACTACAAATAACTCAATTTCGTTTCTTTTTATGGCTGAGTAATATTCCATTGTATATATGTGCCACATCTTCTTTATCCACTCATCTGTCGATGGACACTTAGGTTGCTTCCATGTCCTGGCTATTGTAAATAGAGCTGACATGAACATTGTGGTACATGACTCTTTTTGAATTATGGTTTTCTCAGGGTATATGCCCAGTAGTGGGATTGCTGGGTGGTATGGTAGTTCTATTTTTAGTTTTTTAAGGAACCTCCATACTGTTCTCCATAGTGGCTGTATCAATTTACATTCCCACCAGCAGTGCAAGAGGGTTCCCTTTCCTCCACACCCGACACTGCTTTTTAAAAAGTAGAATTCAAAATTGAAGAAAGGTTAAAAGAAAAACAAAAAAAAAACTTCAGCAATTTAAACTTGAATTTATATGGTCATATTACTTTCAAATATAGTTTCTAAGCCTCTGAAGTGGGTAGGTAGTGAGGAAAGCAATGCAGTAAGAAAAGCCTGGTTCTAGGTTATTATTGATACCTAAGTGGGATGGTTCACTGAAAATCACATCAATACAACAACTTCTTAGTCTGGAGGGAAGTGATCTCATCTAACATCTACTCTGATGTAAACTTACCTGTTTTAAGAGTTGTCATTCTGGCTTTAAAAACTTTAGAAAATAATCCTGAACTCTAAGAACTTGCTGAATATTAGTTTCACACTTCACTACTATCTAGAAAATGACCTAACGTAAGCCAAGACTTCTTCAGCAAGTGAGCCTTAAGCTCAGAACCCTCCCCACCTGCATGTATGTATAGAACAGAGATTTTAAAATTTAGGTTACACCCTAATCATTAGGCAGATTTTGAAATTAAAATGGCTAGCTTGACATCTTTGAATTTAAAACCAAATATCTTATTTTAGTCTTTTCAACTACGTTAAAATTTGTTCTAAGATTTCTTCAACAAAAGAGAAGAAAAATGTAGCATGAACATTATGGTGAGGGATTCCAATAAGCTTAGTCTGGCCACATCACAGAATATTCTATTGAAAAGAACTAACGTGGCAAATAAACCCAAGGAAGCCTTAATCCTCCCCAATTCCCTGTAACAGACCAATAAAAATCAAATAAGTACCTCAAATAGAAAGGTGACATAGGTCTTTCATCTTCCTGCGAACTGAAAGGAAAATAAAACTTGAATTAATATAAGTCCTGTTAATATCATAACATCTCAATTTTACTAAAACTCTGTTCCACCTATCACGATTTTTCTTTTGACACATTAGAGCTAATCTCACAATGGAGTAAGGTTAGTAAAATATACTCTACCTTGGACCTAGCCAAGGTCAATTACTTCTTCAAGGGAAACCATCAAGAGAGGTTTCTTTCAAGATTAGCCTAAGGCAAAAGTAATTTACATCACCCTTTGAAGAGGAAGTTTTTTACTACCATATTCTACAAGCCCAATCCAAGTATTCATATATTACACATAAACCCTTAAAATGATTACATACTCAATTATCTCAATAAAGCTAATTACAACTCATTAACATGAGGAAAGTAAGACACAGCCAACAAAATATTCCTGTTAAGTGTATGATGCCCTAACAATGAAATGCTAGGGCATCAGTAAACAACACTCAGGCTCTCTGTCTTCTATAGTTACGCACAGTATTAATGAGGGTGCATAACATGAAAGGACACAAATGAAACTATAAAAAATAGTTTAAGGGACTTCCCTGGTGGCGCAGTGCTTAAGAATCCGCCTGCCAATGCAGGGGACATGGGTTCGATACCCGGTCCAGGAAGATCCCACATGCCGCGGAGCAACGAAGCCTGTGCGCCACAACTACTGAGCCTGCGCTTTAGAGCCCCTGAGCCACAGCTACTGAGCCCACATGCCGCAACTACTGAAGCCTGTGCTCCACAACAAGAGAAACCACCGCAATAAGAAGCCCGCACACCAAAATGAAGAGTAGCCCCCGCTCGCCACAACTAGAGAAAGCTCGTGCGCAGCAATGAAGACCCAACGCAGCCAAAAAAAATAGTTTAAGTTCCTCAAACAGCACTGAAGCAATATGAAGCTTAATATAAAAGTGTTTAATTAAAAATATGAAATATATACTATAGTAAAATATTTTTCCTTTCTTCTACATGTTTTTTTCTTCTGATAAATGACCTCGAATCAATGAATGAGTCTCTCCTCTTCAGTGTCTACTGGAGTGGTCTTTGAACATTTTTGATTACACACTCATATAAAAATTTGCTTTTAAGCAGCTACTCCCCTTAATATATGACTAAGTATCTATTTATGTTAATTATGTGCATGATTAAACAGATAAAAGTAGAAATGTGAAGTATCAGATAAAATTAAGAAGCGCAAATATTTTCTTCTTGTACCCCTGTGGTATACCACAAGCATCATTGATGAAAAGAGAAATGTTTGCTTCAGTTGGTAATATCCTGGCAATCACCAAAAATCTTATTACAAGTTATAGTGTAAAACACACACACACACACACACATGCAGGCACCCCTGTCCTGGAAGTTGAAAAGATCTTAACATTTTAGTTGCAAGATGGCACATAAAATATGGCATGCTATTTTTCACTCTCTCATGATTTTGGTTTCCAATGCCAATATTGCTTAACTATTCTAGTGTTTATCTTGCCAAAGATTTTGTTTGTAACTGATTGTGCCAATTCTTCCCAAGTGAAAGGTAAATGATAGATCAGCTTTATTCTTGACTCTAATGTTAATGGGCTGAAGGCAAAGCTTGACAAGTTACAGGCACTAACACCTGGGAAACATCCAGGTGTCTTGGGAAGAAACCACCTGGAGCAGTGCTATTACAGCAGTGACTACTTTAAGCCAAACTGATACAAGGGGCTTACACGTTTGACTTCAAAATAGTCCTTGAAAACACTTAACAAATTATAAACATGTTAGAATTGGGTTTGTTTCCTAATCAAGCGTTCAGTGTCAAAAAGTACTAAGTGTGACCAACACTATGCAAAAAGGCTGCAACAAAAAACTTATAATGATTTTATTATTATGGGAACATTGCCTCCATGTGAAACGTAGCGGGGCCTATGGGGCTCCCAGACACAGAGGCCTTTTTGTTCCCCATTTCTTGCAGGCAAGACTCCAGCCTCCATGACCTTCCCTGAGTTCCAAAGGGCAGATTCGAACAGTTGCAAATCAAGTGGGGAGCAGCCAGGAAACCACCTGAGGCAAGATTAAAGGGCCCAGAGAAACTCATCAAGAGTAGCAGACTGACCACCTGAGACCCTGCACACACCCTAATCCTGTCAGCAACCCCACCCTTTCGAAACTCTGCAGAAGAAAGAAGAATGCAGGACTGTTACTGCCTTGATCCTTACTGCATACCCCTGACCACAAGCCCTGACTGTAAGACCTCTCCCTATTCCCCAGGGAGAGGGGCACAGTTCTTGAGGTGCTAGCCTGCAGTGTTCCCCTCTTTGCCTGGCAAAGAATAAAGCCACCCTTTCTTTCTCCTCCAAAACTCTGTCTCTGTATCTCATTTCGGCATCGGTGTACAGGGAGCCAAGATTTTGGCCACACAAGTGTTAGAAAACGAGCTCTGTACTAAATACTTTTTTGCCCAGAACAGATCCTTAACTCTAACATGTAACAAATTATAATGAAAATTAACAAGGGTACTTTAGTGACCATTCAATTAGCAGTATGGTTGGTTTTCTTAGAATTCAGGAGTGCTTTGGGAGATGATTTAATGGTACAGAGTTCTGAACACAGCTGTTATGTGCTTTGGCTAACACTTTTTGTGTGTGCCTACAATTCCTTGTAGCCAACAGCGGGAATCAAAATCAATCTTTTCTTTCTTTACACCTTCTCTCCCTCAGACACTTATTCATCAGCCAGGTACTATCAGGTGCTTGACATTAATTATCTCATGTAAATCCTCACAAAAACCCTCCCTGGTACTTGCCCCTCCCTTGAGAACAGCAGGCTCAGAGTGGGCACACAACTTACCCAGGTCACACAACTAGTGATGTGCAGACAACACACTTTTGTTGTTTACTACCTTGCCTTCAATTTTAACTTATCAAAATATTATGGAGTGAATGTCCTCATTCTGGCACAAGATCTTGTGGACTTTATAATTTATAAGCTCCATGTCATGCTTCGGATTATAGCAACTCTACACCGACCTTAGTCAAAGTCCATTCGCAATGCATTATGCCTCATAGTGCGTACAAGGTGGTTAATTTATTAAAATGTATTGGCACCATGTCAAGAATGTCTCGATAGAAACACAAGTTTTTAATCATGAGCAAATATTTTTCAGGCTGCATGTGTATAAGGTAAATTTGTCAATGAAAGACAAAATCAGAAATTCTTAATTTGGATATGTCCCTGAATTCTGAGCAGTTATAAAGTGTTCCAAAAAAGAAAATATAAGCACTGTTATTTAAATGAAATGAAACAAGACTCAGTAGTAGATTTGCTTAGTCAGTAGCAGTCAACAGGGCAGCAATCCATGCACAGTACCCAAGAAGAACAATATAATTTGAAAAGAAAATGAGGATAAATAATTAATTTTGACACTTAATTAGCCTATTTCTTTTTTCCCTTTCATAAAAGTACCCTTGCCCGGGGTTTAGTAATGTAATCTTGACAACAGTATAAATTACAAAACAACTAAGGCATTGATTTCAAATTGATTAAGTCACTTAATTCTAAAAATCAATTTTATGCATTGACTTTAAAGGCAATTTGAAGGAAAAATGGCCAAGGACAATTCTTCCAAATAGAACAGAGAAAATAAACTTTTCCATAAAATGTACACACTGGAATGCAAAACATTTGAAAATATCACCATTTCTACCTCTGTGCAAAATGAATATTGGACTATTATTACATGTGCCCAAACACCTATTTATAGAGATATTTGTGCCTGCTCCTAGCTTTACATCAATCTCAGACATGTCCAATGATATTAACTGAGTTGTAATTTTTTTCCTAAATTTTAAATTGAGAATTAATTCAGATTTACTTTCAATTTTTAAAAATAAGCACATGTACTGTGAATGAAAAGGGGAGTCCGTTTCATGAAATGAAGCCAATGACAAACTGTAACAACTTGGAATTCATTCAGTTTCCTCCTTGGTTACTAGTATAAACCCAATGTGTTAATTATTTCCTGTTTGCTGACTCAGAATAATAGCCAAGTTTAAGCAGCTAATTAGTTTGCCTTTTTTTTTTTTTTTTAATTCAAATACATTGAGAGATTTGGGCAATCACCTCATGTATGTCAGGCCACTGGGTGCTTAAT
The DNA here is from genome assembly GCF_028564815.1 of Eubalaena glacialis. Taxonomy (NCBI): domain Eukaryota; kingdom Metazoa; phylum Chordata; class Mammalia; order Artiodactyla; family Balaenidae; genus Eubalaena; species Eubalaena glacialis. Next base: position 146,423,356 of record NC_083720.1, on the reverse strand, counting down.
GTCCTAGACATGGGTTGTTATAGTCTCTCAAAACAGCTACCTGTGGGAAGAACATTTATCAAACAGACCCAAGTAACAGTCCAAATCTAAGAAGCTACAACTGAGAAGGGCAATAACAAAGACAGGAGGGTTTTAGTGGGGGCCTAACTTATCTTTTTTTAAATTTAATTTTTATTTTATATTGGCGTTTAATTTAATTTTATTTTATTTTTTCCTTTTTCTTTCCAGGAAACGTTAGTTTTTTTTTTAAACATCTTTATTGAAGTATAATTGCTTTACAATGGTGTGTTAGTTTCTGCTTTATAACAAAGTGAATCAGTTATACATATACATATGTTCCCATATCTCTTCCCTCTTGCATCTCCCTCCCTCCCACCCTCCCTATCCCACCCCTCTAGGTGGTCACAAAGCACCGAGCTGATCTCCCTGTGCTATGCGGCTGCTTCCCAATAGCTATCTATTTTACATTTGGTAGTGTATATATGTCCATGACACTCTCTCACCCTGTCACATCTCACCCCTCCCCCTCCCCATATCCTCAAGTCCATTCTCTAGTACGTCTGTGTCTTTATTCCCGTCTTGCCACTAGGTTCTTCATGACCTTTTTTTTTTTCTTCCTTAGATTCCATATATATGTGTTAGCATACTGTATTTCTTTTTCTCTTTCTGACTTACTTCACTCTGTATGACAGACTCTAGGTCCATCCACCTCATTACAAATACCTCCATTTCATTTCTTTTCATGGCTGAGTAATATTCCATTGTATATATGTGCCACATCTTCTTTATCCATTCATCCGATGATGGACACCTAGGTTGCTTCCATGTCCTGGCTATTGTAAACAGAGCTGCAATGAATATTTTCGTACATGACTCTTTCTGAATTATGGTTTTCTCAGGGTATATGCCCAGTAGTGGGATTGCTGGGTCGTATGGTAGTTCTATTTTTAGTTTTTTAAGGAACCTCCATACTGTTCTCCATAGTGGCTGTATCAATTTACATTCCCACCAACAGTGCAAGAGTGTTCCCTTTTCTCCACACCCTCTCCAGCATTTATTGTTTATAGATTTTTTGATGATGGCCATTCTGACCGGTGTGAGATGATACCTCATTGTAGTTTTGATTTGCATTTCTCTAATGATTAATGGTGTTGAGCATTCTTTCATGTGTCTGTTGGCAATCTGTATATCTTCTTTGGAGAAATGTCTATTTAGGTCTTCTGCCCATTTTTGGATTGGGTTGTTTGTTTTTTTGTTATTGAGCTGCATGAGCTGCTTGTAAATCTTGGAGATGAATCCTTTGTCAGTTGCTTCATTTGCAAATATTTTCTCCCATTCTGAGGGTTGTCTTTTGGTCTTGTTTATGGTTTCCTTTGCTGTGCAAAAGCTTTTAAGTTTCATTAGGTCCCATTTGTTTATTTGTGTTTTTATTTCCATTTCTCTAGGAGCTGGGTCAAAAAGGATCTTGCTGTGATTTATGTCATAGAGTGTTCTGCCTATGTTTTCCTCTAAGAGTTTGATAGTGTCTGGCCTTACACTTAGGTCTTTAATCCATTTTGAGTTTATTTTTGTGTATGGTGTCAAGGAGTGTTCTAATTTCATACTTTTACATGTACCTGTTCAATTTTCCCAGCACCACTTATTGAAGAGGCTGTCTTTTCTCCACTGTATATGCTTGCCTCCTTTATCAAAGATAAGGTGACCATATGTGCGTGGGCTTATCTCTGGGCTTTCTATCCTGTTCCATTGATCTATATTTCTGTTTTGGTGCCAGTACCAAACTGTCTTGATTACTGTAGCTTTGTAATATAGTCTGAAGTCAGGGAGCCTGATTCCTCCAGCTCCATTTTTCGTTCTCAAGATTGCTTTGGCTATTCGGGGTCTTTTGTGTTTCCATACAAATTGTGAAATTTTTTGTTCTAGTTCTGTGAAAAATGCCAGTGGTAGTTTGATAGGGATTGCATTGAATCTGTAGATTGCTTTGGGTAGCAGAGTCATTTTCACAATGTTGATTCTTCCAATCCAAGAACATGGTATATCCCTCCATCTATTTGTATCATCTTTAATTTCTTTCATCAGTGTCCTATAATTTTCTGCATACAGGTCTTTTGTCTCCTTAGGTAGGTTTATTCCTAGATATTTTATTCTTTTTGTTGCAATGGTAAACGGGAGTGTTTTCTTAATTTCACTTTCAGATTTTTCATCATTAGTATATAGGAATGCAAGAGATTTCTGTGCATTAATTTTGTATCCTGCTACTTTACCAAATTCATTGATTAGCTCTAGTAGTTTTCTAGTAGCATCTTTAGGATTCTCTATGTATAGTATCATGCCATCTGCAAACAGTGACAGCTCTACTTCTTCTTTTCCGATTTGGATTCCTTTTATTTCTTTTTCTTCTCTGATTGCTGTGGCTAACACTTCCAAAACTATGTTGAATAACAGTGGTGAGAGTGGGCAACCTTGTCTTGTTCCTGATCTTAGTGGAAATGGTTTCAGTTTTTCACCATTGAGGACAATGTTGGCTGTGGGTTTGCCACATATGGCCTTTATTATGTTGAGGAAAGTTCCCTCTATGCCTACTTTCTGCAGGGCTTTTATCATAAATGGGTGTTGAATTTTGTCGAAAGCTTTCTCTGCATCTATTGAGATGATCATATGGTTTTTCTCCTTCAGTTTGTTAATATGATGTATTGATTGATTTGCGTATATTGAAGAATCCTTGCATTCCTGGAATAAACCCCACTTGATCATGGTGTATAATCTTTTTAATGTGCTGTTGGATTCTGTTTGCTAGTATTTTGTTGAGGATTTTTGCATCTATGTTCATCAGTGATATTGGCCTGTAGTTTTCTTTCTTTGTGACATCTTTGTCTGGTTTTGGTATCAGGGTGATGGTGGCCTCATAGAATGAGTTGGGGAGTGTTCCTCCCTCTGCAATATTTTGGAAGAGTTTGAGGAGGATAGGTGTTAGCTGTTCTCTAAATGTTTGATAGAATTCGTATTGGCGTTTAATTGATTTACAATGTTGTGTTAGCTTCAGGCCTATGGCAAAGTAATTCAGTTACACATACACATATATTCATTCTATTTCAGATTCTTTTCCCATATAGGTTATTACAGAATATTGAGTACCGTTCCCTATGCTCTACTAACTTATCTTTTTATGTGGTTCAACATTGGTTGAACATAAAGGCACGTGAATGGATGACACCTAGACTTACAATCTCTTCCTGAGCTGCACTCATTTCTAAACTGAAGCCACAGAATGCAATCCCTATCAATTTAATTACACAGCAAGCTAACCGAGATTGTGAAAAGCATGGCGTTTTCTGTGTCTAAGAAAAACCAAATACTGTTGGGAGAATTCCCAGACTGAGGTATTCAGAACAGACACTCAGTTACTGGATCAAACCACCATTCCATTCAATTCCCTTTTGAACTGTCCTGATAAATGTTCCAATTAGTCCAACTTTCTAATTGGTTAATGTGGCTGGCTACCCCCAAATTAACATAATCTGCATATTTCGCTACATACTTTAACTACATTTTCAAGTGATCTGAGCTAGGAGAAATAGTTTGTGTTCCTTGGGTACTGAAAAGTACAGCAAAATAGGTAAAGGCTAAGGATTAGGTTCCATTCATTGAAAAAACTAGAAAAACCATCTACTGGGGCTTAAAAACAAACAAACAAACAAACAAAAAAACACAAAGAGCCAAGGGGAGAGAGAAAGGGAGGGCCAAGTGAAAAGACAAACTTTAAAGTATTAAGTAAACATTTCCTCTGGAATTCAGGTTTTTCCCTCACGTTGCAACAGAATGTACTAAGTGGAAGAATTTTCATAGATGAATTTTCTTCGAGGACGATGAGGTGAGTGAAATTAGCATATTTACTTTCCTTCCTTCCTCTGCAAAATATAAAGTGCCATACTGGAGCCTTTTGATTTATCCACAGTCTCAGGCATTAACATTCATAACCCTCCATTTATAGCATTTATAACCCTCCATTTATAGCATTCATAACCCTCCATTTATAGCATTTATAACCCTCCATTTGGGGTGTGACGTAGCAGCTGGCGTTCTGCTGCTCAGATTTTTGGTCCAGCTCCATTCAGGAACACGGTAGAAAACAATCTCCCTGTTCCTTTTGGAAAACAAATCAGTTTTGGAAAACAGATGAGTTCGTAGCTAAGTGTTTACCCCCGTAATTTCAAGGGGCATTTTTGTAGATGTATGTATACTTCTTTATTATAAACCCAAGCAACTTTGTTTACAGTTTTATTATTTGTATGTTGTAACTAAGAATGCAACACCTAGCTGCCAGTAGAAATAAAAACAAACCATTGAAGTTCAAGAGCAAATATGTTTTCCTGACCAAAGGGTAAATGCAAAGAGCTGAACTGTTCATGTCCACAGGACTAGAAATTTTAGCTAACACGAAGAGGTATTACACTTCGGAAGCAAAACCAATCAAAAGACTTCCAAACATTTACAGCTTTCCCCCCAATAAGACAGGAAAATATTTCTACCATTTTCTTGACTGCTTAGTAGAAATTTGAAATATATTGTTAGGGGATGAATTGTGTCCCTGCAAAAAGATACGCTGAAGCCCTAACCCCCAGAAACTCAGAATGTGATCTTATTTGCAAATACAGTCTTTATAGAGGTGACCGAGTTAAAGTGAAGTTACTGTAGTGGGCCCTAATTCAATATGACCAGCGCCCTTATCAACAGGATATTTGCACACCGGGAGCACGCGTTGTGAAGATTGGAATTGTGTTGCCACAAGCCAAGAACTCCAGGAAGCGAGGAGAGAGGCAGGGGACAACTCATTCCCCAGGGTCTTTTGAGGGAGCACAGCCCTAGCCAACATGTAAATTTGGGACTTCTGGCCTCCAGAACAGTGAGACAAGAAATTGCTGGTTTTCTGGGCTACCCTGTTGTGGTACTTCATCACAGCTGTGCTAGGAAACTAATATATCTACTAAAAAAATGTTTTTTCCCCAAATCCGGAATTAAGAACCTGACGAAAGTGTCTGCATCTTATGTAAAGGTTGTGCTCTGGAAATTCATTTGTAGGGATGCTAAGACTAGAATGGATTTCCCACACTGACATGAGGATTCGATTTCCAGGCCTGTACTAACGTCTCGTTCAAATAAACTATCCCCAGTAAGCAGTCCAGAGTCAGTGTTTCGAAAAACTTTGGCCACGATCCAGTTAGAAACACATTTTACATCATGATAGTACACAGACACATAAAAGGGACACATTTCATAAAATTATTCTTACTTTGGATATTTTCTATTTTGTTATACTTCGCTTTATATAAAACACTGGTCACAACCTGCTCAGTTGGTTTTATGACCACCAATAGTTCATGACCCACAGTTGAAAAATGCTATGCTAAAAACACATCTCCCTTGCTTGATGTGTAATTAATACTCAGTGAATGTTGCTGAATTAAGATCTATGTTCTCATAGGACAGAGAACAAACACTTTTCTTCTCTGCCCCACTGCCAGAATCAGCTCTGGGCCAAAGAAGTACAGATATTGTTGAGCCTGGATGGCACAGAAAATCAGAGAGGAAGTGGGTCCAGATCTGCCCAGCAATGGGCGCGAGAATGTCGTTCTAGATGACCGTGGTGGAGCTGACAGAGGATTTCCAGGTCTCTCTCTCTCTCTTTTTTTTTTGAATTTTATTTCATTTTATTTATTTATATATTTTTTGAATTTTTGAGTTTTATTTATTTTTTATACAGCAGGTTCTTATTAGTTATCCATTTTATACACATCAGTGTATACATGTCAATCCCAATCTCCCAATTCATCCCACCACCATCACCCCCATCCCCGCTGCTTTTCCCCCTTGGTATCCATACTTTTGTTCTGTACATCTGTGTCTCTATCCAAGTCTCTTTTAAATATTCTTTTCCTGCTTATACCACAGGATGGTGTCAAGGAGACTCAGGGACCCCTGGTTTTTTTGTTTTTTTTTTGTTTTTTTTTGATTCCTCCTTACTTTGTGACCACAGCATTCTTTATCACCTGTATTTTTGTCTCTTCAAGTCAAAGAACTATTATACTTGGAGGGAACTAGGGAGCATCTCATTCTAATTCAATCCCTCTACCCAGCTAGTTCCACCCGTGGATGCCCTTCTGATGACCACCTTTCAATCTCTAGGGAGTTGGAGGGGGGTGGTGAGGGTGTGTGCTTGTCAGGGAAGGGGAGTAAAGTTTTTAAGCAGGGAGGGGTGGGATTGCTTCACCTTCCGTCTCTTTTGCATCTTTCCCTACAGTGAGAAGGTCAACAGGAAACTAGTACTACCTGTGGACACAGCCAAGAGCATCACATTCACTTTATAGGGGATCCTGGCTGGAGATGTGTTTAGAAGTCACAGGACAGAATCCTCATGCCTGTTACAATATTTAAGTTGTATTAATAGGCCAACTGCTCTCCTTAAAAAAAAAAAAAGTTTATCCCTTACCTCCACACATGGTCAATCACCAGACTGTGTTGATTTCATCTCAGAAAGAGACAAGTCTTCTGAATCTGATCTTTCCTTTCCATTTCCACTGCCTTAGTCTTTCATAGGGGCAGTACTCTTTTCCCCTGCCATCCAGAGCAGTTTATCCTTAATACTCCCACCAGATTTATCCCCCTAACCAAAAAGCCTCCCTGCTTCCCCTTCGTCTTCGGGGTAAAATCCAGATGTCTGCACCTGGCGCACAAGAGTCCTCCCAATCTCAGGGCAGTGAGCCTCTGTCGACCTCTCACTGCACTTTCATAACTCTGTCTGTACGTGCTGTTCCCTCTATCTTAAATGCTTCCGCCACCTCTCTCTGTCTGGTAAATACTTCATCTCTCAGCTCAAATGTCATCTAATCTGGGACGCCATCTCCATCACCCTGGAGAGGGGAGCAGCTTCTCCCTCCAGGCTCCCGGACACTGTTCACAGCCATGAGCCAGTGCTTAGCACACGATGCTGAAATTCCTGAGTTCGGACGCTTGCCTCACCTCCTGGATTTGTCTTTATCTTTGCCCCACCAGCACCTAGCAAGGTACATTCCGGGTGCTCAGTCAGTGGCTGTGGAATAAAATCAGCATCATCAAGACCATGCTGAGTGCTGACACTACCGTGCGATTACATATTTTTAAAACATACACTGTTTATAATTTGTAAAATTAATTTTGCCAGCTGGAAGCATTCTCAGAGAGTTGTATGTTGATTAGTTTAAGTTATCTTCTTCCCTGCGATTCCAAACTTAATGGAAGTGCAACTGTGCCATGGGTTTTCTCCCACCCTTATTTAGAAAAGAAAATTAATTTTCTCCCACTGCACAGAGGGGGAGCTCTGCCATTGTGCCAGTAATATAAACCCTGTACTTTCTGTAGGGTACACTGAGCCCAGAAAAGGATTTGTTCAGGCAAGGCAATGCTTGAATATGGCCTTGCCACACACTCTATCTGTTTGTTCTGGCTTGAGAGCAGGAAAAGAAAATTTTTTTACTTCATTGCAAACCCAAAGGTTTGGGTGGAGCTTAAAGAAATTTTTGGTTTAGTCACAAAACTATTTTCAATGCAGCTGGAAGCTCTGATTTGTTTTTGAGATTCTTGTTCAGCAAACTGATGTTTATCATTATTATAGACATAGCAATATCGCCTTAGGGAGGCAGTAGTTTAGAATGTAAAAACACAGTAACTTTCTTTTTGAGGGCGTTGATATTAGTGGATAAGAGGATATTTTTAGAGCATTAGCAAATCAGTTAAAATGCTTTCTAATCTTTAGATACTGAAACAAAAGCAAAAGAATAGGGGGTTTACCTGCAGAAGGGAAGAAGGAAACAGGAAATTGTTTTTTTACTGACTTCTTTCAATTATTACCTTTATTATAACATTCTTAATGGCTCGTTAATATAGTTTTTATTTAACAGGTATATAATTTCCCCAGTCGATAACTCTGAATGCGGATTTCTTGAGGCAGACAAAACTGTGCAGAAAGCAATGCGAATTCGCCTGTCACCTTCCAGCCAGTGAACTCTCCCTCTGCCAGAGGAAGGCTCTGCACAGAAAGATGACTCAAGGACTTGTATCTGCACTGCCATGATTTTACACTGGTTTGCAGGAGGACGAGGGACCGGCGAGTGTACAAAGGTTGATGTTCACCCAGGCTCGAGCTCTGTGAGCTTCCAAAACCAGGGCCAGTGCTCACTCAGCCTTTTTTGAGTGTCTACTACTTATCAGAGCTTATGATAGGGGCTGGAGATACACAGGCTATTAAGATATGGGGCTCAACCTTCCCAGAATTTACAGGCCAGCCGAGAAACAGAAACTTGACATTTGACCATTATCATAAAAAAAGGGATCCAGAGCTACCACGTACTGAGAGCTCTCCCTAATAAGCCAGGCTTTGGGCTGAGAGCTTCATGTACATTATCTCACTCAATCCTCAGTGACATCTTTGGAGGAAGGTATTACTCACCAGATTTTTCAGATAAGAAAAGTAAGTTTTAGAAAGGTTAAGCAACTGGTGGAAGGTCACGGAGCCAGGCGGGGCTGAGATTCACATCCTGAATCTCAGGTCTGTGGAAGCCAGAGCTCCAGACCTTAAAGTCAGAAGCTCGGTGCACACCCGCAGGTTAGGGGAGCTTAGGGGACGTAAGTGACACTGGGAGTGAATTGTGCGGGTCACACTGGCATTATTAGGACAAAGATAATGGACAGGAGAAAAGTTCTCCAACAAAGGCAGAGGATGTGTGAAGGCGTGAGGAGGCACGGCAAGGAGTCCAGCACTGTGGACACAGCAGGTGTGTGCCAGGCGGCGGCACTAGAGGAACTGAGAAAGACACAGAGACAGACAGACACACACGCACACAGAGGCAGGCACTTGAGTTTTCACCAAGTCAAGGAGTTGAAAATGAAGGAGAGTCCCTTACAAAAACACAGCATAGTTTATCAATGGTCTCCTCTGGCTGGCTTTTGGTTCCTAATTGTAGTTTCAGGGGCTATTTTAACCTAGACAGCAAAGTTACATTTCTTCCCATCATCATTTTGCTGGCAGCAAAAATACTGAGGTATCATCTTAAGCTTTTCCTGAACCCTTCTTAACTTTTTCTAGTGTTTTGGTTACATTCAATGTGATCTGAGAAAAGCAGTTCAGTTCTTCATTTTTATTTCTATGAAGTTCAAGTGTTCTGATTTTTATTCTTATATTTGATGAGAAGATACCATGTTTTCCTGACCCCAAACCTTAAAAGGTTTTCATAAAATGTATCCTGTGTCTCTTCCCTCTCCCCTTACCCAGTATTTTTATTTCTTTTACTGGGGTCACTTACTTTAAAAAAATCAACTTCTAGGGCTTCCTACTATTTCTTTTTACTACCCTCGTCCCCACTATTTCCCATCAATATATCTTTCCTATGCAAGAAATAAAATCAGTTTCCACATCTGGCTTCTTGATGATCTGTTATAATGTAGTATCTAGAAAAGGCAAGTCTATAGAGACAGAAAGTAGATTAGTGGTTGCCTAGAGCTGGGATAGGGGGCTTGAGGGTTGCTTTGGTCAGTTTGGGCTGCTATAACAAGATACCACAGATTGGGTGGCTTCAACAACAGAAACATTTACTTCTCACAGTTCCAAAGATTGGAAGTCTGAGGTCAGGGTGCCAGCATGGCAGGTTCTGGTGAGAGCTCTCCCTGGCTTGCAGACTTCCACCTTCTTGCTGTACCTCCACATGGATGGGGGTGGGTGGGGAGATTGTGCTCTGGTCCCTTCATCTCCTTGTAAGGGCACCAATCCTATCTTGGGAGCTCCACCTCCATGGCCTCATCCAAACCTAGTTACCTCCCAAAGGTCCCACCTCCAAATACCACCACACTGGGGATTAAAGCTTCAGCATATGAATTTTGAGGGGCACAAACATTCAGCCCACAGTAGGGATTGAGAGCTAAAGGGCACAGGGTTTCTTTTTGGGTGACAAAAATATTCTAAAATTGACTGTTAGTGATGGTTGCATAACCTTGTGAATATACTAATAACCATTGAATTGTATACCTTAAGTAGGTGAAGTGCACGGTATGTAAATTATATCAATAAAGCTATTACTAAAAAAGTTATTTCTGGTTCTTGTTAAGGGAAGAATAAATAGTGCTTTTAAAAGGTTTCATATAGTACGAACTATTTTTTGGCAGTTCATTCTATCATCACATAAATATATAAGTATTATAGGAAAAACAGGGTAAACAGTTTTGAGAGTTTCAAGGAATTTGATTCTATGGTATTTGCAGTGGCACTTCCCACAAATCATGCTTTAGGTCGCTTTCTACTATTCATCCAATACAATGCAACGGTAGAGCGTCACCTTAAGTGTAAAGCACTCTTGCTTCAAGGAATTGAAAGACAATGCAAGTGTAAGAGTAACAAAATCAAAAGAAAAGCAATATGCTACTACTCTTTACATTTGAATAGTTATCATTTACAAAGAACTATAATATTCTTTAACTACAAAATTTCTCCTCTAAGTAAGTGCGGTAGGTATTATCATCCCATTTTATAGGTGAGGAAAATGACCTGCCCAAATTCACATGGCTAATTAGCTGTCAGTGTCTGGATACATTTCGTGACGGCAAGTTTACTATCTTTCCATTGCTTTCCCCACTGTTTAGTGCTGACTCTCTAACGCCTCTCTCAGTTTTTCAGTGGCTTAGACAGGGTGATCTCTGTAAAATTTAAGAATACCCTCACCTTAGTTCATACTATCTTCTTTATCTGGAGTAATGAGCAAATATTTAAACTCCAGAGGTACTGCAACCATCACATGAGAGTAGAGCCCACAGAGCTCTGTCTTGTTCTCAATGATTCTTGTTAGTACCAAATACAGACCACACTGGTGATGAAGTTCAAGTTCAGATATTCAACCCCAAAAGGTTAACCCAGACTTGAGGCGAGGCAGCTTTTAACTCCTCTTAGACGGTGTTTGTGGAGGGGGAGGGCGGGGAGTGCAGGGAGTGCTATCAGAGTGCCAACAAGTTCGGAATAACACGGGTTTAAGAGATAAATTAACTGAAGGAGTCACCACCACAAGCAGTAGAGGGCTCTCTAACATCACCCAGAAGACTCACAAGCAGGACCATCATTGCCTGGGTTGTTCCCTGGTTAAATCCCACATCATCCCCATGTTCCCAGTGTTTACTTGTTTGCTAAAGGACATTCTAAACACCAGTGCTTAGAAAGACCAGATGAATTCTGCTGATAAGAAGATTCGGTGAAATTTTCCCATGCTGGATCACTAATACATGTTAACTAATCCTGTTGCTATAAACCTTCTTAAAGAGCCATTGCAATTTAGAAGTATGGTGTGTTTCACCATCATAAAATGAATATTTAATAACGTATGTTGAATACCATAATTTGCTAGGTAAAGTAATGAAAAAGAGAGTTACACTGACATTGTTAATCTCAGTTTCCCACTTTGATAAATAAACCAAGGGAAAAAAGGGATGCTAAACATGTGAAAACAGATGTCAATGCATTAAAACCAAAGGAATCTAGATTAATCACTAGTGCTCTTAACGTCATCCTCCATCATTAGTCTTTGTGGATATAAGATGAGTTAGTGACTATTTGAAAGTTAATCTAGCAAATCAAAATCCTGCTGTGAAGTTGAGAGTTTTGTCATAGACATAAGAGTGAGTGAAGACTTTATTGCTTAGCCTACTGAAGTCTTTCTATACATAAAATGGAGATCCCTACCCACAGATCCATAATATCTAAGGGAAAAAAAGCCAATGGAATATGAATCATGCAAAGAGTCTGAGGTATAAGTAAAGCCTAGAGTCTGATAAAACATACTATCTCTTTAGTGACAGAAGGTAAATTTAATATCTGAGAAAAAACCTTTTATTTCAATTCTTAATATAGTTTCTCTACTTATTTATGACATTATTTTATTTCTTTGGAAGAACTTTTTCAGTTGGCAAGAATATCCATATAATGCTATACAGTGCAAATATTTTAGTATTTCTAAAAATATTTGGGATAATTTAACCATCTCAAAAGATATATAAGATCCATCGTTAATTTAAGCCATTTGAAGTGAACTTTAAGAACTGAGTCCTTCACTCTACAGAGGGTCACATTTTCAACATTCAGCCTCTGCAGTTTTTCTAAAAGATCATGAGTTTCTGCATAGTTACTCCCACCCTGGAAAGTCTGCAAATTACATTAAGTTGTAAACAGATAGCAAAATACATTAAAGCAAACCCAGGTATTTATTTCATTCTTAGCCTCCGACCTCATCTGTTAGTCTCATCTTAGTTACAGATAAGCAGTAACAGATTTATCTTCCACATACTTGCACAACATGCTAAGAAAGGCTAAAAAGTCACTCATGGGAATTATAAGCTAAGTAGACACTGAGATGCAAACGTGCCATCTAATAAGATCATATGCTTATATGAGGTTACATAGGGTAATATTATCCACGCAGGTGCATCTCTACTATTATGCTAATTATACTCTCCATTACTGGATTCACCACAGTAATGTAATTGTAACTGTCTGGTAATGTGTCTGCATCCTCACTAGCATGTGACCTCTCTGAAGCAGAGTTGTGTCTTAATTTACTGGCAGTACAGGGTAGTGTTCGGTCATAAAGAAAATATTAAAAAACACTGTAAGTATGCTTTGTTCTAATAGGTAACACCGACCGTCTAGTAAATGAAAGCATCAATTATGACAAAGACACCTCACATAAGGTCCTGATATTAAATATGTTATTTGGGGATGTTGAGTAGTATAGTGTTAGCATCTTACATCTTAACACCTGCTGTCAATGGCTTTATACAAGCTATACTCATTAACCAGAGTTTAGATCAGTGTTTCTCTGTGTGGACCATTTGTACCAGATTTGCTTTCAGGAAGCTCGTTAAAATGTTGATACTTTCCCTGTCACACCCAGATTCAGATTCAGTAAGTCTAGGGAAGGAAGGCAGCAGGAAGAAGCTGATTTTTAAAAAATAAGGTCCCTAGGTAATTCTCATGCACCTAAAGAATGAGAGGCATTGGCCTCTCTGCTCAATACAAGCATGAGTGAGCATGAGTTTCTCTAACTGGTATTTAAAGCTATTCTTTCCCTCACCCTCTTTTCATTCAGTTTCTAGCCCCTCGGTGCTCTTAAAGAGAATGGAGCAAAGCATTCATCCCATCAGCCGGCACGTGCACCACGAGGCTCTGCAACTTTCCTGTTCCAGGCGGGATAACAGTGCGGGCAGTTGGCAACAGTCATCTTTACTAGAGGGTCACAGAAATCCTTAGCCAGAAATATTGAATTGGGCTCGGAGGAAGCAATTATACATAGGAACAGGAAAGTTTTCTGCATAAGCACTTAAATTCACAAGAGGTCCATAACGAAGTGAACAACACAAACCTACCTGTTCCTTGCCTTCAAGAGGTACATAATCACAGGCAGGCACAGGCTGGAAGTGAGGATTGCAGGGTAATCAATCAAATTAAACTCTCAGAGACAGGGAGACAGTGAATGCACTGATCGGCAGTCTTGAACGCAAATTCAAATTATTCCTCTTACGTAGGTTTATTAGTAAGGACTAACAGTGCAAAATAATTTGGGAGGAAATTACGCTAATTCTATTTTAGCTTTCATCAACTTAACTCTCTAAACAATATTTTAGCCGAATAAAGATCTGTTTGCGTCTTAACAGTGATTATATCACTGAGCAGCTTATTACAGAGTTCAGTAAGAGCCAATATGCTTATCTAGAAAGGACTTGCTTAAGACACTTAAGACCTGACACCATTATAAGATAAAACAAGGTCCCAACTTTAAAGTTGGAAACCAAATCAAGACTCCAAAAAGTGTACATTAGTTTTTAGTCTCTTGCAAGTTTCAAGCATGTGGACATTTCCACTGAATTAATATAGACAAATTTCAGATCTAGCCATAAATCACTCTATGCTCCCTTGGGTTATCAATTTTAGAAAAGGAATTCTAGGGACACCCCCATCAAGCTCCCATGACAGCGCACTTGTCATTACAGTGAAAGGAAAACAACTACACCGTTTTATCTCACAGGGTACATCTGCAGGAACCATTTTCCAAACGAACACTCAATTTTGTTTACCTTATTTTCATGTTGAAACATGAACATCCAGTAAAATATGGGTGGCATGGTTTTTAAAAATAAAATTCATTTTTTTGTCTAGGTTTTTTTCATCTTATAGATAAACCACATTCACCATTTGACTTTTAAAATCACTTCCACTAACAGTTTTCTTAAAGGAAGCATTTACATGGAATCAAATGCCACTGCATGTAGAGCAGGTGCAGCTGAAATAGGATAATATGATTGGCAAAAGTAATTCTAAAAATCCTAAAACATGACCTTGGGCAACTCAGACTTCCTTCAAGCCTCAGTTTTCTTGCTGTGAAACTGGAGGGCTGGACTCCATCACCACGGAGGTGACTTCCAGCTTCAACATTCCGGGACACCTTATTCACGTATTAGCTCACCAGCAGTGTTCTTTTAAACAAGCCCTTTGTTTAAATTTACCTTTTTCTGCATTGGTATAACTCCTCCACCTCACCCTCCACGATCCATATTACAATCATTAATGAACAAAACAGCACCTTGAGCTTAATCATTCTTACAGAGCAGTTTTTTTGTTTAAAGATGTCATCTGTGTAATAAACCTATCTAGAATTATTCATGGGGAAATAATAACCTTCACGTTTATGTCCATGTATTATAAAGTACTTATTGATAGAAAATCCTTGCCTAGATCTGAACTCCAGCAGAGAGGGCTCCTAAGATGCAGTTTTAAGAGGTCTTTCGCCTGCCGATATCCTTCAAAATGAGCTTAGAGCTCACCGCAGCTTCACAACATTGCTAAGAAGCTGACTCAGTTTTCTTTTAAACCTGCTCGATACATTCTTCACTTTCTGTTTTTCTTCAGATGTCAAAGCCGCTTTCTTATATTTATTTTCATTCGAGGAAGGCAATAACTGAACAGACTAATCAAGTGAAGAAGATGAGAAGCTGGGCATAAGTGTCAGCAAAAGAAGCGGTCAAATATCTACACTTCTCTGGTCTTGGGGAAGCACATTACGTCCAAGGAACTCTACACAGTTGGCAGCACATGACTGAAAGATGCCAAGTATTGGCAAAGTTACACGGTTTTGGAACATTCAGAAAAGACAGAAGAGAAGAACAGAACCAAATAGGAAAGCATACTACCTTTGCAGGGGCATGATTTCACAAGCCATCCTTGTCTGGAAATTTGCAAGGGACCCTCACAACTGTGTCTTCGGCGCCCAGCAGGGCGTCTGTACGGGGTGGGGGGGGGGCAGGCTGCTCTCAGTGGCTGAGCTGGGCTGGGGACGCGAGGCTGCAGCTCGCCGCTGGAGAAGCAAGTTGCTCTGCAGTCAGCCAGCGTCCTGCGGTTCGCAGCCTCCAAACTTCTCCGCGCGGAGCTACAGGGCTGTTCGCTCGCTGCCTCTGCACATTTCCACCGCAGTCCACTCTGACCTTTGTTCCAGGGAAGCAGCTGAGCCCGCCAGCCAATCAGAGGAGCAGCTGCTGCAGGGCTTAAAGGCGCTGCTGCTTTCGCTGCTGCGGCTCCGCGGCGGGCTTGCCTAATTCTGGTAACTCGAAACTCTCCTCTGAGCCCTTCCACAGACGGGCTTGTCCGTCTGGGGAAAGCAACCAATAGCTGCAGCCAGAGCAAAGGGTCCCTCAACGTCTCAACGTTACGGAGGACTGCCAACAAGGAAATCCATTTGTCAAGGAAAGACACTGCCCCCGAAACGAAAGGTTTCTGTGACACAAGGCGTGAGCTATGCTCAGTTTCCTTTCTTCCTTGAAAAAAAAAAAAAAAATCAAACCACTAGCATTGGAAGGCGTGACACTTTTCTAGAAGGCACACAGGCATTCTTCTAGACTCCTGCCCTACCCATATTTATTTCCTGCTGATGTCTGTTTACATTGCGGTCGTTACTAGTCACTGGTGACATCTCCCAAGGCACATAGCTCTCGTTTCTGGGGAGGACACACGTCCTAAGACTGCCCACCGTCTCAAGGGATCAAAACGGCTATTCCCACGGAAGTATTTCAACTGATTATTTCTGTTTATCCTTATAAAGTTGAATGTGTTTATTTAAAGAGTCATTTTCCTCTAAGAACATCACCAGCATTTTTTTGGTTGGATGGTTATTTATTTATCGATTTTTTTTTTTTTTTTTTTTTTTACAGGTAACACCAAATCAATTTCTCATAAGGTCTGCTAAATACCTGTTAATTATCCAGCTCTCCCTTAGTTTCCTCTTCAGTGTGGAATACTAAAGTGTTATTTTAGGAACATAATTGTTCATTCACAGGTTTCAAACGTTGCAACAATAGTAAAAATATATTTTAATAAGATTTCTTTCATATCATAGGATTTGCCGAGAGTTACAACAAAGTCCAGAGCACAGCTTTTAGTAGAAGAAAGGGCAGAAAGCTAGAGTCCATGACGTTCAGAAACAGGGGCGGGGGGGCTTCCCTGGTGGCGCAGTGGTTGAGAGTCTGCCTGCCAATGCGGGGGACACGGGTTCGAGCCCTGGTCTGGGAAGATCCCGCATGCCGTGGAGCAACTGGGCCCGTGAGCCACAATTACTGAGCCTGCGCGTCTGGAGCCTGTGCTCCGCAACAAGAGAGGCCGCAATAGTGAGAGGCCCGCGCACCACGATGAAGAGTGGCCCCCACTTGCCGCAACTAGAGAAAGCCCTCGCGCAGAAACGAAGACCCAACACAGCCATAAATAAATAAATTAATTTTTAAAAAAAACAGAAAAAACAAACAGAGGGGGCTGGTACGACCAAAAAAGTATCCTTCTCCCCTGTATTTTTTCCCAGATTTCTTACAGATCACTCATAATTCTGAATTTAGAACACGAAGTCCTTTTGTAAGCGTCTGCTCTCCTTTGCTATACCTGCTAATAAAAATATTTCATTGTCTGACTAAATCCTCCATCATATTTATGAAAATGGATTAGTCATCCTGAAACTTATGTTCAGACATTATGACAGAATATCAGTAACTAAAATCAGCCTTTTAAAACAATGGAAGTTGAGTTAAGTCCAGAACTTACTTTAAGTTGTCAATATAGTCTTTGTTTTGATTCTAGATTTAGAAATACTAATTGGATTCTCCAGTAACAGTAACTTAATTCTATATATTTGCTTAAGTTTTTTATCTTTCAAAAAGGCAACTTTACATCTTGCTTAACACTTCAATTAACTTCTTGAGTTAGGAAATCACTATTATATATCATAATATCTATTTTATTGATGAGTAAACTCGGTACTAGAAAATTAAGTAATTTGTTCAAATTCACATGGAAAGTTAGCGGCAGAACAGAAATTGGATTCAGAATTTCTCAGGTCTGCTTCAGAACTCTGCTATATAGCATAGTGCTTACTCTATTCTACATGAGCTTTTAAAATATTTCACAAGTATTTTTAGAAATAGTTAAAATTCAAATGACAGAAATAATATTTTGTCTTTTCTAATTTTATGAACACATCAATAATACATGGCTAAAATAGACACATGAGTTCAACAATAAAGGACCCAGCATTTCAGAAATATGTTAAACCAAACTATAATTTACATTCAATACATACTAGAGGTAAAATACTGATGAACAGGGGCATTCAAATTTAAAATCTGATTCCACATATATTTCCTGATAATTTAAGTCTTCCTATCAACATCCCTCTAACATGCCATACTAGTAGTTAGATGTCAGTGGTCATTTCTGAAAATCACCTAACACTAGAACTCAGTAATTAGCTGCCTTTTCAAGTCTCTATTATTTACTTATCACAATTCCTCCTTTTTCTGGTTTCTGGTCAATTTTGGGGGCATGACTTGATGATCATTTTTGAATTTGTTCCTGGACCACAGCTCCTCCTCTCAACTACACCCCCTGCCAGAGTCCTCAATCACTGGAATAGCTTTATTACTGTGTCCCACATCCTCACGTCAGTTCTTCACCATCAGGCAGCAGGAGTACCACTCCTTGAACCCTGCTGGTTCCAGCTTCTCAAACTCTGATACCCTGCCTGCATTTCCTCCGCACGAGCCCCCGGATGTGCATCCCTCAGAACCGTCCTGCCCCTGCCTCCCCCATTCCTCCTCCTTCTCCTTAGCTACTCAGCTCCGACTGTCCATGTCTGCAGAGGACAACCTGCACCCAGACCAGCTAACGTGCAGCTTTAAAAAAGGCGCATTCCAGGCTTTCCTCAGCATTTAGTTATTTCTAAAAACAGGTTCACTAGCATCCTCTGCTTCTTCACCCTGTATGCATCCTGCCGGCTGCATGCCCTACTAAAACACTAAAAGCCTCCAAACTGCTAAACGCTAAAACACTGCAAAAGGAAGTCACAGAACCCTGGCAACGGGGTAGATTAAAATTTCCTGTTATTTCATCTTGGCCTGAACCTCAGTACTCCGGGGCAAACTCTGTAGTTGTCTTTAACTGATTTTTGACTACTTTCCCACAGAAACTATTGCTGACCTTCTCTAATGGCACAAATCTGAATCTCTCTCGGTCACTAATTACCCTGCCTCCTAAATTCACTAAGAAAGTCAAGATCATCAAATATGAGTCAGTGCCTTTGATCGTCTTTGCATTAGGGGTTGAAGTACCACCACCACCCCCCGGCCCCCTCCAAACACACATGCACACCTTGCCTCCTTCTTTTTGACTTCTTCCTAGTCTAGGGGAACATGTCCCCACTCACAGGACTCAAATTTCTTACCCATGTATCGGATCTCATCATTTTATCCTTCCTCAGGAAGAAGCCTCATGTCTCCTCCATCTTAAATCTGTCCCCCTTCCGACAGGCACCCGAATAAGTGCCCCCCAGCCTTGAAAGCTTTTCCTCGGCAGTCTTACCCTCTGGTGACACAGCGCCATTTCCCTCCCCTTCCCACTGACAGGCTCCCCAAAGCCCACCTCTGCGGCTCCCACTGCCTCAGAAATTACTCCTCTGCCCCATGCCAATGGACTTCAGACTTCACCACGTTTCTGAAACTGCTTTTAAGGCCACCAATGCTCTTTTGGTCACTAAATCTAAACGCTTCATCTTAGATGCCTTTTTACTCTCAGCTTTTCAGAAACACCCACCTTCAGTTTTCCGAAAGTCTTTGGCTCTCTGTGATCTTTCCTGGGAATTCTCCAAGTGTCCCCAGTCACTCCATCCTCCTTTTATTTCATCTGTCTTTCCTCCTGTCTTACGCCCTTCCTGCCTCACCTTCCAGCCCCACATCTTTCAATACAGGCATTCTAATAGGGCTTAATAAACTGCGCTCTGGAATTACGCTCCTAGGGATTGGTTTCTGACTCTGCCGCAGACAGGCAGCGTAAACCTGGGCAAGCTGTTTAAAAGCTCTGAAATGGCTCTGAGGAATAAATGGAATCATGCATGTAAAACACATAGGATAGTTCCTGGCAAGTAAGTGCTCAATAATTATTACTATTATCGCCCTAATCAACACTTTCAAAGCCTCATATTATCTGATTCTTAAAATTCTCCTCCTCCTGGCCCCTCTTGTTAATGATGTTATTATTCTCTTTATGAATCAGATTCAAAGCATGAGTCATCTTTACTCCTCCCTTTCCTCTCCTTAACCAAATCTGTTGATTGACCTGTCATGTCTCTTTAATCAGTAGGCCTTGGTCATCTGCAGTATCATGATAACCTTCAAAACGATCTTTCTGCCTCTATTCACTCTATCCCCAGTGAATACATTTCACTATTAGAGTGAATTTTCTACTGTGGTTGTGATCTGGTCACTCACTCCTCTTCTCGAAAGCTTCAACAGCTCTCAGCTACCTCTTAAATGAACCCCAGTGTCCCTCTCCAGTTCAGCTGCTTATACCTCCCCTAAGGAAGCCACTCCAGATGTACCTGGCCACTTTTTTCAAATCTGCTCTGAACTTTTCTACCCCAAACATTTACCTTTTGTCTGGAGTATTTTCCCATTCCATTTTCTCCTGGCAAAATTCTATGTATACTCAGGTTTAGGCCAGATGGAACAAATCTCTTGCCCCTTTTAACTCAGATAGCCCTTTGCATCTCTTACGATATTTATCTTTTTTTCCCAGCACACCATTTTATTATTATTTGAATCTAAATATTATCTCCCTATTAGAATGTAAGTTCTCCAGGACAAGAATTGTATTTTTCCTGCAGCCGTTACACAGAACAGACACTCAATAAGTGCTGATTGAATGAACTGATACGTCAATCACTCTTCACCAGAGACTGAAGCATAGTTCCTTTAATTAGATTTTAACTTATCAAGCAATATTTCTACCCACTTTTTAATATTTCCCATTGTAGGCCTACACTAAAGATAAAGTAGACACCTCCTGGAGTTTCAAATGAAGGATAATGATAACCAACAATTGAGTAAAGAAATAAACTATTGGGGTTATACATTGATGTGCAACCACAGAGACGCAAAAAGTTAAGATTCTATCCAAAACTTTCAAAATCTTTTAAGCATTTTACATTATCCAATTTCTCCTAGTGTGTTTATTTCCTTTTCTACACTTCAGCTGGCTTGCAGACTTCTAATTTTCTTACATAACTTCTTCAGCAGATTCCAAGTGTTTGGCAATATGAGTTTGCACTTGTGCTATCAAGAGCAACAACTGCTCCAAAAATGATGTGGCTTCATTTGTTTTAATTTCAACATCAATTTGAAGCAACCAAAGAACCAAGACCATTTCTTGGCCACATTAATTTGTTTTCATATATTGTTTTAACATCAGATCGATTTGTTTCCTAAGAAAAAATATGTTGCAATAATTTCTTTCTTACAAGTTTGGTAAGAAGGTGCTTCTCAGGCAAGGTTTCTTCCTCATATTTTTTTATCAATCTTTATAAATTGCACTAAGGAGCAAAACCTTCTACAAGATGCTCACATAGTATTCATAAATGGTAATGAATAAATCTGACAGGATTTTCATAATCACAAAGCCAGGATTTTCAGGGCACATATAATTTAGATATCCTGGTACTGCTGCAAAGGATCCTGACTAAACTTGCTCTCTGGCAATCTGGGTTAGAACACTAGTGAATTTCAGGGCTCATCAGCGGACTTCATCATCACTGACAGCAGCAAATGTCAAAAATAAAAGAGTCGGGGGGAGAAGGAACTAAAAGGGTCGTATATGTAAGGCAACCGGCACTTATTGAGAAGTTATGCTGCGTTCATTTTCATAGATGTGGAAATGAAGAATTAACTTGAGCACGCAGCTAATAAGTGGATGACACGAAGCCAGCATCTGAATGCCACAGCATTTCCACCATACGAAAGCTTTTAAAGATGATAAAGTATTATACTCACCCATCGATAACACACATTATCAATTGGCTATAGGAAATAAAGAATCCTTTCTTTTGGTCTGAGTTTTACATTTTGATGAGTGCATATATATTAAATAAGGTCTATACAGTCTAATAATGGCTGTCTGAACCAAAGATATACAGTGGACCAGAACAAACCTCTTTTGCTACTCTGAGCCAACAGTCAGAGAGAGTGTGTGTGTGTGTGTGTGTGTTGTGTGTTGTGTGTCGTGTGTGTGCTGTGTAACGGTAGAAGCCAGCTGTAGTTGCAGTGGGGGAAGGAAGTGGTTGCCATGGGGTGTTGAAGGAAAGAGGAAGAAATAGAAAAGATGGAAAATCAAGTTTTCAATTGTATTCTTAATTGTATTCCTCTAAGAACATATGGAACTGACAGGTAGGCCGTCAGTTGTTTTTATGTAAAAAAACCCACAAACCTACAGTATTTCTTAACTCAAAGAATTATTATAAAACCTCATTAAAGATTTATTTTAGAAAGCAAAACAGTGACATTTAAAACAGGTTCATGCTAATAGGAATATGGAATTTCTAGTTAGGTAAACTATTTTTCTTCAGTCACAGCAGAAACGAAGATGCTTGCTTTACTTAAGGCCCAAATAAAAATAACTAATAAAATCAACATAATTAACATGTTCCCTCACTTATTTATTAGACTTATTTAGTGTATATTAGAAGACTACTGGAAAAAATCCCATGGGGATAGAAATTATATAATTGTTTTTCCAAAGACACACCTCTTTAATTCTAATGATGGATCTTGCTTTTAAAACGGTGTATGTGGTTATTTCATTAAAACGTATCTGATTGGCCTTGGTGGAGCCTACAATGGCACACAGGGTTCACTACGGGTTCTAAAATCCCGTAGAGCCGCCGTTGGGGGCAGAGGAGAAGGCTGCAAACAGTGAGGCAAGGCTGAAAGTCCTCCAGAGCTGGAGAGGCACTACTCAGGGTTCCCCTTTCCACCCCACTGACTCCTTGATTTCACTAACTGATTCCAGCGTTCCCAATATGAGTCAAAACCTTCGCCAGAAAGACTGAGTAATGATTTCAAATCAAAAGACAAGTAATTACAGTACATACTCACGGGGGATATGGCCAATATTTTATAAAAATTGTAAATGGAGTGCAATCATTAAAACGGTATAAAAATTAATAAAAAAGACAATTGGCTGTAATTTATGGCACATAAATACAGTTATATAGAAATTCAAACAGAGGCTCTACTTTTTCTTAAAAAAGTGAATTTCTTCTAACAACGGAGGGACTGCAAGTTCTTCGTAAAAAATGGTTAAAAATAAATTCTTTGAAACAACTTACATAATTGTTCTCCAACTTTCTGGGACAGTGAAAAATCCACATTTTTGCCAGATGGAATCTCAGTTAGTGATCACTGCCAATAAATAAATGCTTGAGCACATTTTCCTGGAATGGGACTCCCTGGGCATGACTTTCTCCAAATCTCCCTCAGGAGCCCAGATAATAGTGTTTCTGTTCTCACAAAATAAGTCATGTCCCACACAACAGCTGCTACCACACCTGAGATCAGCTGCCTCAGACTGTCCCAGTGACCTTTCACCCTGTTAAATGGTATTTCCTGGCAGGGGAGAAGCAGGCTTCAGCGGGGCTTCCTTAGAGAAATGTCAAAACTGGTTAGTGTGAGATGGTAACCGACTGGTAATCACAGCTGACTCTGTATCCCTCAGACATAAAATAAACTTTTCAAATTTCTGAGATACGAAATACTTAGCATGAGCACAAAATCTCTCAATGGCAATACACTGGCTGATAAAATTAATTTACTTTAAAGTGGCATGCTTTGCTTTCAAGCAACTCAATAAATGGATAAGCGAAAATATATTAAGAAGGAAAGTGAGAGGAAAGTGATTATTTGTATCACCAAAAATAGGTCACATTAAAAAAATCACACAAATAAAACAAACAAATTAACATAACAAAGCAGAAATAGACTCACAGACATAGAGAACAAATTAGTGGTTACCTGTGGGGAGAGGGAAGGGGGAAGGGCATGATATGGGTAGGAGATTAAGAGGTACAAACTGCTATGTATAAAATAAGCTATAAGGATATATTATTATACAGCACAGGGAATATAGTCACTATTTTACAATAACTTTAAATGGAGTATAACCTATAAAAATTTTGAATTGCTATGTTGTACACCTGAACTATATAACACTGTAAATCAACTATAGCTCAATAAAAAAATAAAATTAAAAAAATCACAGTAATGGTGCCTTAAAGTGTCAACATCTCTAGAGCATTTTAAATGACTTGATTTAAAAAACCATTTTAAATTCAATGTTTCAGAGAATTGGACCCACTGCATTAAATAACTGCATACGTGTTAACATCTTCTTTCTCTAGTGCTATTCATGTGTAGATATTAGAATTCATAAATGAATCTGAAAACTTTTTCCTCATTGAATTTTAGTGAGGAGATATACAAGTTGGACAAAGAAATTTCAAATAAATTAGGAAATAAACTAGACTTATACATAAATTCATACGTAAAGCTAATAAAAGCAATGGTCCCCTCCAAATAGGCAATGCAGTTAATTCATTATTTAAATAGGTGAAAAAATACATTGAAAAGTGAGTTATAATTCCATAATAAGTTACCAAAATGCTGCTTCAGGAAGACAACACTGAAATGTAAGTCAATCCAATTTGAAGAGTCTGGAAACAACCTAGTGAAATATTTTTGGACAAATATGCGTACTGCTGGAAATAACATCAGCCTAGACTTCAAATCACTCTATGTAGAATAGATAGATGGTAATGAGTTTGGCCAAACCAAGTGATAACTGAATGGATACTCTGTTACTAAGAGAAGCTTAAATGAGATAATATTGCCTCTCTTATCCTCAGTGAGTTCACTACCACCACCTATTCTTTTCCATTTCCTTCACCCCTCCCCCTAGTTAAAATTTTTATTACTTAACCTCTGGATGATAGCTTTCATATTAGGTTTGGTCTTTGGTCTTTCCCACCACAAATCCAAACTGTACAGAAGTGATCTTCCCAAAACGCTGCTTTAATAATATCAGAAAGCTCTGATTGCTCTTCATAGCTTAACAAAGTAAAATTCATATTCTACACACACAAACAGGGCCCTTCTACTCCTCCATCTCCACACACAATATCACTCTCTCCTTCACTTGAACTGGAGGTCCAGGCAGGCTGAGCCGTGCTTGCCCACTGTCAGGCTCTGCTGCCCACTTGTTTCCTGTTCAGGCATTTCTCCTAGCTTGGAATCCTCCCCCCGAACCCATACCCCCTCATCCAAACAAAACTCAGCCTTTCTGGGCTTCCCTGGCGGCGCAGTGGTTAAGAATCTGCCTGCCAATGCAGGCGACATGGGTTCGAGCCCTGGTCTGGGAAGATCCCACATGCCGCGGAGCAACTAAGCCCGTGCGCCACAACTATTGAGCCTGCGCTCTACAGCCCGCGAGCCACAACTACTGAGCCCGCGTGCTACAACTACTGAAGCTTGCACGCCTAGAGCCCATGCTCTGCAACAAGAGAAGCCACCGTGATGAGAAGCCCACGCACCACAACGAAGAGTAGCCTCCGCTCACCGCAACTAGAGAAAGCCCGCGCACAGCAATGAAGACCCAATGCAGCCAAAAATAAATAAATTAAATAAATTAAAACAAACAAAAAAACTCAGCCTTTCTGGGCTACTCATATGCTGCCCTTTCCGATTCCCCTACTCAGGGGATTTTATGCTCTTGAATGAGTGAAACCATAATTGTCAAGTCCAAAAGCAGTTCAGTTGTCACTCTATATGATTTCTCTAAAATCTGACAATTACTATGCCTTCCTTGAAACAAATGTCATCCTTTAATTAAAAGACAGAAAAAAACATTTTTCTTACTGCAAACTATGCAATCTATGCTCACACAGAAAATTTAGAAAATACAGAGAAAAAGAATGTAAAAGTCAAGCACAATCCCATCACTTACATAACCGGTATTTAATACAATTCTATGTTCTTCCATTTTTCTCTATTTATATATAATATATATAATTATGTATAAAGATGGGACAAGGTGAAGGTACTTAATGCCACTGAACCATATACTTAAAAATGGCTGCAATGGTAAATTTTATGTTATGTATATTTTACCACAATAAAAAATATAGGACTATGCAGTATAACATACTGCTACAACATATTGTTTTATAACATTAATTTTCATTTAATAATCAGTAATATATTTCTGTGACATTTCTAATCCTCAAAAATACTTTTATGCTTATCTTATCATTTTTTATCCACGATGATAAGTTTAATCATTTGGTTCCAGTAGTGACTGTGAGATTTCTCCATTGTAAAAGAACCTTTCCTCTTTGTAATGAAAAATTATCTGTGAGATGATGATTTGAGACTGTGGAAATTTAGATTCCAGATGTTTGAGCATATATTTTGAAGGCAGAGCCAACAGGACTTGCTTATGGATTGGCTGAGAAAAGTGGAGGATTTTTGGCCTGAGTAACTGGGTGAATGGTACAAATTATTGAGATGGGGGAAAACCTGAGTAGAAATGGGATTGTCTTTTTTTAGGCAGAAGTGCAAATTAGGAGTTTTGTTTTATATAGATTGAGTGTGATATGTTCATTAAATATCCAAGTATACTTGTCAGGTAGCCAATAGGCAGGGCTGGCCTCATAGGTATATGAAATATGCAGTTTCACAGGGCCCACACTCAGAAAGCCCCATATTTGGTTTAATGCTCTGTTGTTGTCATCTTGAAATTCTCAGTAATTTTTAACAGAGGGCTCCACATTTTCACTTTGCACTGGGGGGCACCCCAAAGTTAAGTAGCTTGTCCTACCAATTGGATATAATAATTTCTAATATAACAGAGAGGCTGGAGCTGGAGGTATAATTTTGGAGGTCATAGGAATAAAGATGGTATTCAAAACTGTGGACCTGGATGAAAGCATGCAAGATGAGCACGGCTTGAGATGAGGTCATAGGACTGAGCCTTGTGGTGCTCTAACTTTGAGGGGTCTTGGAAAAGAAGACAGATTTTGCAAATAGGACTAATAAAGGGTGTCCAATAAGACAAGAGGAAAACCAGGAGAGTGTAGTATTACAGAAGCCAAGTGAAGAAAGTGCTTCAAAACAGAGTCATTAGTTGGGTCAAATCCTGCTGAGAGATAAGAGTAAGATGAGAACAGCAGACTGACCTTTGGATTTGGCAAGATGGAGACTGCTGCTGTCCCTGACAAGAACAATTTCAGTGGTGTGTCAGGTGAAGAAAGAATGGGAAGAAAGCCTATAAAGACAGCAAGTACATATAATCCTTTACCAGAGCTCTAAAAGAGAAGAGGGATATTGTTTCTAGGGAGGATTAAAAAATATTGAGAGCTATTATAAAATGTTTCTATGCTGATGGGAAGAATCTGGAAGGGCAAAATTGATGTCATAGGGGAAGGAAGTGATTATTTTCACTTAGTCCTTGAGTGAGTGAGAGAGAATGGGGTTCAGAGTACCAGCACAAGGGTTGACCCCAGAGAGGTACAAATTTGGTTCACCCATTGAGACAGGAGAGAAGGCAGAGTGTAAGGGTACACGTATGGATACACTGGTAGATTTGGGAAGTAGGAGGCTAATAGGCTTTCCTGATCACTGTGTGAAATAGGATAAAATCTTTGGATTGTGCTGTAATATTTTATAAATCTAAGCCATGCTTATTTCTCTACTAAACTGAAGTTCACGTTTTTAGAAAACAAAGGTGGTGAGAGAAGGAAAGAGCTAGTAGGTTTAGCTTTGTTTTTGTTATCCTAACATCAGACTCAGATGTTTGACAAGGAAACCAAAAAGACAGTTTAATAGGAAAGGAATAATCTTTTCAGCAAATGGTGCTGGGACAAATGAATATCCACATGCAAAAGAATGAAGTTGGACCGGTACCTCACACCATATATAAAAATTAATTCAAAATGGATGAAATACCTAAATACAAGGGCAAAACTATAAAACTGTTAGAAGAAAACATAGACATAAATCTTCATGACCCTGGATTAGGCAATGGTTTCTTAGATAGGACATCAAAATCATAAACAAAAGAAAAAAACCAGATTAATTGGACTTAATAAAAATAAGAAACTTTTGTGCTTCAAATGATACTATCAAAAAAGTGAAAAGACAACCCAAAGAATGAGAAAATATTTGAAAATCATATATCTGATAAGGGTTAGTATCCAGAACATATAAAGAACTCTTCCAACTCAACAGTAAAATGACAAACAATCCAATTTTTGAAAATGGACAAAGGATTTGAATGGACATTTCTCCAAAGAAGATATACAAATGACTAACAAACACATGAAAAGAAGCTCAATATCATTACTCATTAGGGAAATACAAATCAAAACCACAATGAGATACCATTCTTCTACACCCAGCAGGATGATTATAATAAAAAAGACAATAACAGGTGTTGGTAAGGATGTGGAGAAACTGGAAACATCATACATTGCTGGTAGGAATGCAAAATGAAGCAGCCACTTTGAGAAACAGCTTATCAGTTCTTCAAAAAGTCAAACATAGAGTTACCTTACGATCCAGAAATTCCACCCTTAGGCATATACCCAAGAGAACTGAAAACATGTCCATAGAAAGACTTGCACACAAATATTCATACTAGCATTATTCGTAACAGTCCAAAAGTAAAAACAACCCAAATGTCCATCAACTGATGAATAAAAAAATGTGATGTATACATACAACGGGACATTATTCAGTCATGAAAAGGAATGAAATACTGATACATGATATGATATGGATGAACCTCCAAATCGGATACTAAGTGAAAGAAGGTAGATCCAAAAGGACACATATTCTGTGATTCCAATTATATGAAATGGCAAGAGTTAGTGGAAGCTTCCTAGAGGAGATGAAAATTGACCATGGACAAAGTGGAACAAGGACACTCCAGATAAAGGGCACACGTTAGCAAAGATACAGACATGTGAAACCACTGGGATATTTGAATAATGTCACTGCAATGTAGCCTGGGTATACAATAAAGAACTGTGGAAGAGTAAGTCAAGAATGTAGGATGAGCCAGATTTTTAAAGGCCTTGAATGACTTGAAATTTATTCAATGAGAAGTCCTCTTTGCTTTTACAGCACATCTATTACATCACTTTAAAACCTTCGGCAGGAGAAGCTTCAAGATGGCGGAAGAGTAAGACGCAGAGATCAACTTCCTCCCCACAAATACATCAGAAATACATCTACATGTGGAACAACTCCTACAGAACACCTCCTGAACGCTGGCAGAAGACCTCAGACCTCCCCAAAGGCAAGAAACTCCCCACATACCTGGGTAGGGCAAAAGAAAACAGAAAAAACAGACAAAAGAATAGGGACGGGGCCTGCACCAGTGGGAGGGAGCTGTGAAGAAGGAAAGGTGTCCACACACTAGGAAGCCCCTTCACTGGCAGAGACGGCGGGTGGCCGGGGGAAGCTAAGGAGCCACGGAGGAGAGCACAGCCACAGGGGTGCGGAGGGCAAAGCGGAGAGATTCCCGCATGGAGGAGCAGCGCCGAGCAGCACTCACCAGCCCGAAAAGCTTGTCTGCTCCCCCGCCGGGGCGGGCGGGACTGGGAGTTGAGGCTCGGGCTTCGGAGGTCGGATCGCAGGGAAAGGACTGGGGTTGGCGGCGTGAACACAGCCTGAAGGGGCTAGTGCGCCACAGGTAGCCGGGAGGGAGTCCGGGAAAAAGTCTGCAGCTGCCGAACAGGCAAGAGACTTTTTCTTGCCTCTTTTTTCCTGGTGCGCGAGGAGAGGGGATTCAGAGCGCCGCTTAAACGAGCTCCAGAGACGGGCGCGAGCCGCGGCTATCAGCGCGGACCCCAGAGACGGGCATGAGACGCTAAGGCTGCTGCTGCCGCCACCAAGAAGCCTGTGTGCGAGCACAGGTCACCATCCACACCTCCCCTCCCGGGAGCCTGTGCAGCCCGCCACCGCCAGGGTCCCGTGATCCGGGGACAACTTCCCTGGGAGAACGCACAGCGCCTCCGGCTGCTGCAACATCACGACGCCTCTGCCGCCGCAGGCTCGCCCCGCATCCGTACCCCTCCCCCCCCCCCTGGCCTGAGTGAGCCAGAGCCCCCGAAGCAGCTGCTCCTTTAACCCCGTTCTGTCTGAGCGAAGAACAGACGCCCTCAGGCCACCTACACGCAGAGGCGGGTCCAAATACAAAGCTGAACCCCGGGAGCTGTGCGAACAAAGAAGAGAAAGGGAAATCTCTCCCAGCAGCCTCAGGAGCAGCGGATTAAATCTCCACAATCAACTTGATGTACCTGCATCTGTGGAATACCTGAATAGACAACGAATCAGCCCAAATTGAGGAGGTGGACATTGGGAGCAATGATATATATATATTTTTCCCTTTTTCTCTTTTTGTGAGTGTGTATGTGTATGCTTCTGTGTGTGATTCTGTCTGTATAGCTTTGCTTTTACCATTTGTCCTAGGGTTCTGTCCGTCTTTTTTTTTTTTACTTTTTAAAATATTTTTCTTAATAATTATTTTTTATTTTAATAACTTTATTTTATTTTACTTTATTTTATTTTATCCTCTTTCTTTTTTTTCTTTCTATTTTTTCTCCCTTTTATTCTGAGCCGTGTGGATGAAAGGCTCTTGGTACTCCAGCCAGGCGTCACGGCTGTGCCTCTGAGGTGGGAGAGCCAACTTCAGGACACTGGTCCACAAGAGACCACCCAGCTCCATGTAATATCAAACAGCGGAAATCTCCCAGAGATCTCCATCTCAACGCCAAGACCCAGCTTCACTCAACAACCAGCAAGCTACAGTGCTGGACACCCTATGCCAAACAACTAGCAAGACAGGAACACAACCCCACCCATTAGCAGAGAGGCTGCCTAAAATCATAATAAGGCCACAGACACCCCAAAACACACCACTGGACGCAGACCTGCCCACCAGAAAGACAAGATACAGCCTCATCCACCAGAACACAGGCACTAGTCCCCTCCACCAGGAAGCCTACACAACCCACTGAACCAACCTTAGCCACTGGGTGCAGACACCAAAAACAATGGGAACTACTAACCTGCAGCCTGCGAAAAGAAGATCCCAAACACAGTAAGTTAAGCAAAATGAGAAGACAGAGAAACACAGAGCTGATGAAGGACCAAGGCAAAAACCCACCAGACCAAACAAATGAAAAGGAAATAGGCAGTCTACCTGAAAAAGAATTCAGAATAATGATAGTAAAAATGATCCAAAATCTTGGAAACAGATTGGAGAAAATACAAGAAACGTTTAACAAGGACCTACAAGAACTAAAGAGCAAAGAGTGATGAACAACAAAATAAATGAAATTAAAAATTCTCTAGAAGGAATCAATAGCAGAATAACTGAGGCAGAAGAATGGATAAGTGACCTGGAAGATAAAATAGTGGAAGTAACTACTGGAGAGCAGAATAAAGAAAAAAGAATGAAAAGAATTGAGGCTGGTCTCAGAGACCACTGGTTCAATATTAAACGCAACATCATTTGAATTATAGGGGTCTCAGAAGAAGAAGAGAAAAAGAAAGTGACTGAGAAAATATTTGAAGAGATTATAGTTGAAAACTTCCCTAATATGGGAAAGGAAATAGTCAGTCAAATCCAGGAAGCGCAGAGAGTCCCATAAAGGATAAATCTAAGGAGAAACACACCAAGACACATATTAATCAAACTATCAAAAATTAAATACAAAGAAAAAATATTAAAAGAAGCAAGGGAAAAACAACAAATAACACACAAGGGAATCCCCATAAGGTTAACAGCTGATCTTTCAACAGAAACTCTGCAAGCCAGAAGGGAGTGGCAGGACATATTTAAAGTGATGAAGGAGAAAAACCCACTACCAAGATTACTCTACCCAGCAAGGATCTCATTCAGATTCAGTGGAGACGTTAAAACCTTTACAGATAAGCAAAAGCTAAGAGAATTCAGCACCACCAAACCAGCTTTACAACAAATGCTAAAGGAACTTCTCTAGGCAAGAAACACAAGAGAAGGAAAAGACCTACAATAACAAACCAAAAACAATTAAGAAAATGGTAATAGGAACATACATATCAATAATTACATTAAATGTAAATGGATTAAATGCTCCAACCAAAAGACATAGACTGGCTCAATGGATACAAAAACAAAACCCGTACATATGCTGTCTACAAGAGACCCACTTCAGACCTAGGGACACATACAGACTGAAAGTGAGGGGATGGAAAAAGATATTCCATACACATGGAAATCAAAAGAAAGCTGGATTAGCAATTCTCATATCAGACAAAATAGAGTTTAAAATAAAGACTACTACAAGAGACAAAGAAGGACGCTACATAATGATCAAGGGATCGATCCAAAAAGAAGATATAACAATTGTAAATATTTATGCACCCAACATAGGAGCACCTCAATACATAAGGCAAATACTAACAGCCATAAAAGGAGAAATTGACAGTAACACAATCATAGCATGGACTTTAACACCCCACTTTCACCATGGACAGATCATCCAAAATGAAAATAAATAAGGAAACACAAGCTTTAAATGACACATTAAACAAGATGGACTTAATTGATATTTATAGGACATTCCATCCAAAAACAACAGAATACACATTCTTCTCAAGTGCTCATAGAACATTCTCCAGGATGGATCATATCTTGGGTCACAAATCAAGCCTTGGTAAATTTAAGAAAATTGAAATCGTATCAAGTATCTTTTCTGACCACAACACTATGAGACTAGATATCAATTACAGGAAAAAATCTGTAAAAAATACAAGCACATGGTGGCTAAACAATACACTACTTAATAACCAAGAGATCACTGAAGAAATCAAAGAGGAAATCAAAAAATACCTAGAAACAAATGACAATGAAAACACAACGACCCAAAACCAATGGGATGCAGCAAGAGCAGTTCTAAGAGGGAAGTTTATAGCAATACAATCCTACCTCAAGAAACAAGAAACATCTCAAATAAAAACCTAACCTTACACCTAAAGCAACTAGAGAAAAAAGAACAAAAAAACCCCCAAATTTAGCAGAAGAAATCATAAAGATCAGATCAGAAATAAATGAAAAAGAAATGAAGGAAATGATAGCAAAGATCAATAAAACTAAAAGCTGGTTCTTTGAGAAGATAAACAAAATCGATAAACCATTAGCCACACTCATCAAGAAAAAAAGAGAGAAGACTCAAATGAATAGAATTAGAAATGAAAAAGGAGAAGTAACAAGTGACACTGCAGAAATACAAAGGTTCATGAGAGATTACTACAATCAACTCTATGCCAATAAAATGGACAACCTGGAAGAAATGGACACATTCTTAGAAATGCACAACCTTCTGAGACTAAACCAGGAAGAAATAGAAAATATGAACAGACCAATCACAAGCACTGAAACTGAAACTGTGATTAAAAATCTTTCAACAAACAAAAGCCCAGGACCAGATGGCTTCACAGGCGAATTCTACCAAACATTTAGAGAAGAGCTAACACCTATCCTTCTCAAACTCTTCCAAAATATAGCAGAGGGAGGATTACTCCGAAAGTCATTGTACGAGGCCACCATCACCCTGATAACAAAACCAGACAAAGATGTCATAAAAAAAGAAAACTACAGGCCAATATCACTGATGAACATAGATGCAAAAATCCTCAACAAAATACTAGCAAACAGAATCCAACAGCACATTAAAAGGATCATACAACATGATCAAGTGGGGTTTATTCCAGGAATGCAAGGATTCTTCAATATATGCAAATCAATCAATGTGATACACCATATTAACAAACTGAAGGAGAAAAACCATATGATCATCTCAATAGATGCAGAGAAAGCTTTCGACAAAATTCAACACCCATTTATGATAAAAACCCTCCAGAAAGTAGGCATAGAGGGAACGTTCCTCAACATAATGAAGGCCATATATGACAAACCCACAGCCAACATCGTCCTCAATGGTGAAAAACTGAAACCATTTCCACTAAGATCAGGAACAAGACAAGTTTGCCCACTCTCACCACTATTATTCAACATAGTTTTGGAAGTTTTAGCCACAGCAATCAGAGAAGAAAAAGAAATAAAAGGAATCCAAATTGGAAAAGAAGAAGTAAAACTGTCACTGTTTGCAGATGACAATATACTATACATAGAGAATCCTAAAGATGCTACCAGAAAACTACTAGAGCTAATCAATGAATTTGGTAAAGTAGCAGGATACAAAATTAATGCACAGAAATCTCTAGCATTCCTATACACTAATGATGAAAAATCTGAAAGTGAAATTAAGAAAACACTCCCGTTTACCATTGCAACAAAAAGAATAAAATAGGAATAAACCTACCTAAGGAGACAAAATACCTGTATGCAGAAAATTATAAGACACTGATTAAAGAAATTAAAGATGATAAAAATAGATGGAGGGATATACCATGTTCTTGGATTGGAAGAATCAACATTGTGAAAATGACTATACTACCCAAAGCAATCTACAGATTCAATGCAATCCCTATTAAACTACCACTGGCATTTTCCACAGAACTAGAACAAAAAATTTCACAATTTGTATGGAAACGCAAAAGACCTCAAATAGCCAAAGCAATCTTGAGGAAGAAAAACGGAGCTGGAGCAATCAGGCTCCCTGACTTCAGACTATACTACAAAGCTACAGTAATCAAGGCAGTAGGGTACTGGCACAAAATCAGAAATATAGATCAATGGAACAGGATAGAAAGCCCAAAGATAAACCCACACACATATGGTCACCTTATCTTTGATAAAGGAGGCAAGCATATACAGTGGAGAAAAGACAGCCGCTTCAATAAGTGCTGGGAAAACTGGACAGGTACATGTAAAAAAATTAGAACACTCCCTAACACCATACACAAAAATAAAATGGATTAAAGACCTAAATGTAAGGCCAGACACTATCAAACTCTTAGAGGAAAACATAGGTAGAACACTCTATGACATAAATCACAGCAAGATCCTTTTTGACCCACCTCCTAGAGAAATGAAAATAAAAACAAAAATAAACAAATGGGACCTAATGAAACTTAAAAGCTTTTGCACAGCAAAGGAAACCATAAACAAGACGAAAAGACAACCCTCAGAATCGGAGAAAATATTTGCAAATGAAGCAACTGACAAAGGATTCATCTCCAAAATTTACAAGCAGCTCATGCAGCTCAGTATCAAAAAAACAAACCACCGAATCCAAAAATGGGCAGAAGACCTAAATAGACACTTCTCCAACGAAGATATACAGATTGCCAACAAACACATGAAAGAATGTTCAACATCATTGATCATTAGAGAAATGCAAATCAAAACTACAATGAGATATCATCTTACACCGGTCAGAATGGACATCATCCAAAAATCTACCAACAATAAATGCTGGAGAGGGTGTGGAGAAAAGGGAACCCTCTTGCACTGTTGGTGGGAATGTAAATTGATACAGCCACTATGGAGAACAGTACGGAGGTTCCTTAAAAAACTAAAAATAGAACTACCATACCACCCAGCAATCCCACTACTGGGCATATACCCTGAGAAAACCATAATTCAAAAAGAGTCATGTACCACAATGTTCATTTCAGCTCTATTTACAATAGCCAAGACATGGAAGCAACCTTAAGTGTCCATCAACAGGTGAATGGATAAAGAAGAAGTGGCAGATATATACAATGGAATATTACTCAGCCATAAAAAGAAACGAAATTGAGTTATTTGTAGTGAGGTGGATGGAGCTAGAGTCTGTCATACAGAGTGAAGTAAGTCAGAAAGAGAAAAATAAATACCGTATGCTAACACATATATATGGAATCTAAGAAAAAAAAAAGGTCGTGAAGAACCTAGGGGCAAGACGGGAATAAAGACACAGACCTACTAGAGAATGGACTTGAGGATATGGGGAGGGGGAAGGGTAAGCTGTGACAAAGTGAGAGAGTGGCATGGACATATATACACTACCAAATGTAAAACAGATAGCTAGTGGGAAGCAGCCGCATAGCACAGGGAGATCAGCTCGGTGCTTTGTGACCACCTAGAGGGGTGGGATAGGGAGGGTGGGAGGCAGGGAGACGCAAGAGGGAAGAGATATGGGAACTTATGTATGTGTATAACTGATTCACTTTGTTATAAAGCAGAAACTAACACACCATTGTAAAGCGATTATACTCCAACGAAGATGTTAAAAAAAAAAAAGTTACAGTGACAAAATAAATAAATAAATAAATAAAAAATAAAACCTTCTGCATTTTTTATCATTGTTAACCATGTATAAGTTTGCCTCACTTAATGGACTAGGAGACCCCTAAAGATTAGAGACGGTGCCTTAGTTCTCTTTGACTTCTCAGGGCCCAGTGCAAAATGTGCAGTACAAAGAATGTGCCCAATAAGAATCTGTTGACTTTGAATTACTAAAATAAATTCAGTTAAGACCACAGCAGTCCAGATATTCTCTGGTGATTTACATGTTACTAGAAATGATCTGCAGGGACTTCCCTGGTGGCGCAGTGTATAAGACTCTGCGCTCCCAACGCAGCGGGCCCGGGTTCGATCCCTGGTCAGGGAACTAGATCCCAGATGCATGCTGTGACTAAGAGTTCGCATGCCACAACTAAGGAGCCCATGTGCTGCAACTAAAGAGCTGGCGAGCCACAACTAAGGAGCCCGCCTGCCGCTACTAAGACCTGGTGCAACCAAATAATATTAAAAAAAAAAAAAACTGGTATCAAAAATACTTCCAAGTTAATAATAAAAAATAACTCCTTAAATTTGTGTAAAAAAAAAAAAGATCTGCAAACATGATAATAAATTTCTTTACCATTACTTACCTTCCCTTACCAACTGCTCATACTATAAATGGAGTTTAGAAAAAAATTTTAAATTGAAATTTGCATTCCAGTGGAATGCCAAAATTTGAAGAGAGCAATTGTATTGAATGGCAGACTTTGGTGAATAGGTAAATTGTTTTTTAATAATCAGAATAATTGGAGAAATCTCAGAGACTTTCATTTTAAATTATAGGAATAAAGGGAGACTGAAATTAAACACTAGAAAATATGTTTAATAGTTATTCAACGTATATGAAATAGTTTATCTAAGATGACCCTGGAATATTTATCACGGGAGCTAGTGGTGGTTAAGAATAGATTAGAAAACTATCTGTAGAAATGGAATTAGATATTTTTTCTAACCCAGCCTGGGACCCTGGGGACTTTTTCAAACCTACTTTTCTATTAATCTTTGTTACGAAGGCCAGGGAGCGTAAATACCTCAGAAAATAGTAGCTCTGTAGGTGAACTGTGTGGTGAGACTTACCACTATGCTTTTCACAAGGTGGTTTTAAACTTTCCTTTCCTCATGTGGGACTTATTGGAGGAAACCTTGAAGAGTCAGCAGCACATTTATATTTGGTAATTTTTCAAATTATACTGTACATGATATGGTTATGAATCTTGTAGCTAAGAATCCTATTTTCATTTCAGCTTCACTAGTCAGTTAAAAATTCTGAAAACTTTTTCCAAGTAGCAGAGAGTGGGACACTATGGGGAACAAACAGATGTCCAGGAAGTAACTGGAGTGCCCTTTATGAAGTACAAACACAGCATAATTATGGCTGCTTTCTGTTGCTGGCTTGACTTCAGAAATGAAGAAAGTCATAGTTGATTGCCAGAGTTAACAGATTAGATATCTTGAAAGACAATGGGTACAGTTAATATTGTTGAATATTGATTCATTATTAATATCACTGGAAGTCTGAATCTTATGAGATCTACTGTTGTAATGTGACTAAAATATGAAGTGTCATTTGGCAAACATCACAAGACACGATTTCTGCTACAAGGGCAGAGAGTTGCACAGAGATGTTATGAGCCTCATAAAACAATGAACGTCTCCTACATAAATAAGCAGCACATTACTGATAGAAATGCAACATCAGGGCCAGAGCCCCCGTGGGGAGACGGCACAGAGGTTAAGTGGGGATGATGAGAAGGCACAGCTGCCTGGAATTCTGTGACATTTTCAAGGGTGGCCAGTGCAAAATACCCAAGGAACACTTTCCAAGGACCACAGAAACAGAATTAACACACAAAATTCTACCGTTTTAGAATCAGACCTCAACGTCAGAGAGGTTTAAGTCAGCTAAGAGGACGAGAGTAGAATTTAAATTCAAATTGAGCACGTGTAATAATATTACAAGAATAACGACTATGGCAGGAGCAGCTAAGTATATACCTAGCAGGTACTGTCATGGATGCAAAAAAACCACATAAGATGCAGTCCCTCTAGTTCAGGAAGTCACAATCAGGTTGAAGAGAGAAGTATAAAGACATGAAAGGGTGAAGTAAATCAAGGTAGAAGACAGGCAGGAAATAATTGTAAAATAATCAGAAGACATATATTAATCTCAGCCTGCCAACTAACTATGTGATCTTAGATAATTCACCTAACTCAATAAATATCTGTGAAATGAATAACCTTTTCAGAATCATAGTTTCTTCATCCAAGATTACTTTTCAGATCTGAAAATCCTTTCACAGGGTCACCTGACAAAACTGTGATGTAGACAAAAATGTTACACGTAGGGCTATTTAATTTTTTCTAGCATTACGGAGATATAATTGACAAATACAAATTGTATATATTTAAGGTATAAAATGTGATGATTTGATATGTGTATACATTGTAAAATGATTACCACAATCAGGCAAATTAACACATCCGTCACCTCACAGCTACAATTTTGTTTTTCTGGTGAGACCAATTAAGGCTGACTGTCTTAGCAAATTTCAAGTATACAACACAGTATTGTTAATTATAGTCATCATGCAAAACATTAGATCCCCAGAACTTACTCATCTTATAACTGAATATTTTTACCCTTTGACCAACATCTCTCCTTTTCCCCAACACCTCAAGTCCCTGGCAACCACTGTTCTACTCTGCTTTTATGAGTTCAACCTTTTTAGATTCCACATATAAGTGAGATCATACAGTATTTGTCTTGCTCTGCCTTATTTCACTTATTTCACTTAGCATAACGTCTGTCAGGTTCATCCAAGTTGTCGCAAGTGGCAGAATTTCCCTCGTCTGTGTGTGTGTGTGTGTGTGTATAAATATACCATATATATATACACACACACACACACACACACACAAGAAATATACAAGCAATGTATACACACACACACGCAATGGCATATTATTTATACCATGTTGACTTTATCTATTCATCCACTGACACTTAGGTGGTTCCATATATTGGCTATTATAAATAATGCTACAATGAACATGGGAGTGCAGATATCTCTTTGAGATACCAATTTCATTTCCTTCAGATACATACCCAGAAGTGGGATTGCTAGATTACATGTTAATTCTATTTTTAATTTTTTTGAGGAAGCACCACACTCTTTTCCATGTGGCTATACCAACTTACATACCTACGAACAACACACAAGGGTTCCCTTTCCTCCACATCCTCATCAATGCTTGCTATCTCTTGTCTTCTTGATGACAGTCATCCTAACAGGTGTGAGGCAATAGCTCATTGTGGTTCTATTTTACATTTCCTTGATGATTAGTGATGCTGAGCACTTTTTCATATACCTGCTGACCATTCCTATGTCTTCTTTGGAAAAAGTGTCTATTCAAGTCCTTTGCCCAGTTTAATTGGGTTAACTGGATTTTTTTTTTTTTTTTGCTATTGAGTTATATGAGTTCCTTATATATTTTGGATATTAACCTTTTCTCAGGTATATAGATCGAAATATTGATATTTTCTGCCATTCCATACTTTGCCTTTTCATTTTGTTGGTGGTTTCCTTGACTGTGCAGAAGCTTTTTAGTTTGATGTAGTCCCACCTGTTGATTTTTGTTTTTGTTGCCTGTGCTTTTAGAGTTGTATCAAAAAAATCACTGCCAAAACCAACGTCAAGGAGCTTTCCCCCAATGTTTTCTTCTAGCAGTTCTACAGTTTCAGGTTTTACATTTAGGTGTTTTATCCATTTTGAGCTAATTTTCAAGTGTGGTGTAAGATACGGGTCCAGTTTCATTCTTTTGCATGTAGATATCCAGTTTTCCTAACACCATTTATTGAAGAGCCTATCCTTTCTCCACTGTGTATTCTTAGCACCCTTGTCAAAGATTAGTTGACTGTATATGCTTAGGTTTATTTCTAGGTTGTCTATTCTGCTCCATTGGAATGTCTCTGTTTTCATACCAATAGCATACTGTTTTGATTACTATTCCTTTGTAACATAGTTTGAAATCAGGAATATGATGCCTCCAGCTTTGTTTTCTTTCTCAAGATTGCTTTCGCTATTTGGGGTCTTTTGTGGTTCCATATAAAATTCAGGATTTTTTTTTTAATCTGTGAAAAATGCCATTGGAATTTCAATAGGAATTACACTGAATCTGTGGATCTCTTTGGGTAGTATTTTTTTTAAATTATTAAATAATTAATTTTGGGGCCTGCACTGGGTTTTCATTGCCGTGCGTGGGCTTTCTCTAGTTGCAGTGAGCGGGAGCTACTCTTCATTGCGGTGCGTGGGCTTCTCATTGCGGTGGCTTCTCTTGTTGTGGAGCATAGGCTCTAGGCACGCAGGCTTCAGTAGTTGTGGTTTGTGGGCTCTAGAGCGCAGGCTCAGTAGTTGTGGCACAAGGGCTTAGTTGCTCCATGGCATATGGGATCTTCCCAGACCAGGGCTTGAACCTGTGTCCCCTGCATTGGCAGGCGGATTCTTAACCACTGCGCCACCAGGGAAGTCCGGGTAGTACGTTTTCATGTGGTTACTTAGCTTCCTTTTCTCTCAATTTGAATAACGCTCTTAGGCCTTTCTTGTAAGGCAGGTCTTGTGGCGATGAATTCCCTGAGCTTTTGTTTGTCTGGGAATGTATTCATCTCCCCTTCATTTCTGAAGGACAGCTTTGTCAGATATAGTATTCCTGGTTGGCAGTTTTTTCTTTCACACTTTGAATATATCATCCCATTTCCTCCTGGCCTACAAGGGTCATGCCAAAAAATCCACTTATAGCTTCATGAGGGTTCCCTTGTATGTGATGAATTGTTTTTTCTCTTGCTACTTTCAGGAGTCTCTCTTGGTCTTTGACTTTTGACAATCTGTATAACACGTCTCAGAGTAATCTTGCTTGGGGTCCTTTGAGCTTCACCTGGATGTTCATATCCCTTTTAAGATTCAGGAAGTTTTCAGCCATTACTTTTTAAATAAGTTTTCTTCTCCTTTCTCTCTCTCTCTCTCCTGCTTGAACTTCTAAGTTGTGTACATTCATTTGCTTAATGGTGTCCTCTAGGTCTTGCAAGATTTTGTCACTCTTTTTCATTTTTTTTTTTTGTTCCTCCAGCTAATGCTAAATGACCTATCTTCAAGTTGGCTGATTTTTTCTTCTTCATGATCAACTCTGCACTGTTGAAGGTCTCTATTGAATTTTCAGTTCTGTCATTGTATTCTTCAGCTCCAGGATTTCTGTTTGATTGCGTTTATGGTTTCTATTTCTCTATTATACGTCTTGATCTGTTATGTACTGTTTTCCTGATTTTATTTAGATATCTATGTTCTCTTGCATCTCGATGAGCTTTTTTTTTTTAAATTAATTTATTTATTTTTGGCTGCATTGGGTCTTCGTTGCTGCACGCGGGCCCTCTCTAGTTGAGGTAAGCAGGGCCACTCTTCATTGCAGTGCACAGGCTTCTCATTGTGGTGGTGGCTTCTCCTGTTGCTAAGCATGGGCTCTAAGTGCGCGGGCTTCAGTAGTTGTGGCATGCGGGCTCAGTAGTTGTGTCTCGCGGGCTCTAGAGCGCAGGTTCAGTAGTTGTGGCGCATGGGCTTAGTTGCTCTGCGGCATGTGGGATCTTCCCAGACCAGGGCTCGAACCCATGTCCCCTGCATTGGCAGGTGGATTCTTAACCACTGCACCACCAGGGAAGTCCCTTGATGAGCTTTTAAAACATGATTAAAAAAAATACTTTTCAGGAAATGTGTCTATCTCCATTTATTTGGTTTGGCTATTGGAGCTTTACTAGGTTCCTTTTGTGGTGTCATGTTTGCCTGATTCTTTGTGATATGTGTAGCCTTGTACTGGTATCTGCGCATTTGAAGGCACAAACACTTCTTCTGGTCTTTACAGACTGGTTTTGGCAGGAAAAGACATTCTTCTTTTAGGTCCCTGAGCTGATGGAATTGCCTCTGGGATCCCAGTTAAGCAGGATTAAAGCCATGTCATAGGGCTGCTGCTGGGTCTGTGGCTGGTGGACTTAGGCAGGTGTGGATCCTATCTGCTCCCTGGGATGATGCAACTGCCTCCAGGACCTTGGTTAGTAGAGCTGGCACTGGGACAAGGGTCTGCCTTAGGGTCCTCAGACAGTGGCCTGTTACCAGATGTGTGGCTCCTGCCAGGTCTATGGGAGGGTTCCTGCCAGGTCCTGGGTGGGCAGGACTGCCCCTGACCATTGCTGAGAAAGGCTGGAACTGAGTCACGGGACTGCTTCGGGGTCCACAACCAAGTCTGAGGTCTGTATCCCTGCCTCTGGGTATATGGATGGATGTGCCTCTTGCCAGGTTCCTAGGTGGGTAGGACTGCCCCTGGCCCATGGCTGAGTGGGGCTGGTGCTGGCTAGGTCATAGTGCTGCTTCAGAATGCACAGTCGGACCAAGCTCAACAGGCCTGCCTCTGGGGGCTTGGAGAAGCATGTCTGCTGCCAGGTCCCTGGGTGGGCAGGACTCGTCTTGGAGCACAGCTGGTAGGAGTTGGGGCGAGTCGCGGTGCTACTTCAGAATCCTCCGTCAGACCGAGGTTGGCAGGCCTGCCTTTGGGGAAATGGACAAGTGTCTCTCTTGCTGGATGCCTGGGTGGGAGGGATTATTTCCAGATTAAGGCTGAGAGTGGCTGGAGCCAGGTCACAGGCTGCTTCAGGTCTACAGTTGGGACTGAGGTCATGGACCTGTTACCCAAGGCATGGGTGGGCGTGTTTCCTCCCTGGTCCCTTGTGTGGTACTGGTGGTGGAACCAAGGCCAAAGGGGGCTACAGCTGAGTCCACAGGGGAATAGGCCTTTTCCCAGGCCTGTAGCCACAATCATGGAACCATGGTTTGTGAGCCTGCCACCTGGGTGAGCGTAGGTTTTCTCAAAATGACCTTCCTTAGTCTTGGGCTATGCTGGAGTTTTGCAACCTCTTACTTGGATCCCAAAGCTCCTACAAAGGCACTTTTGTCTATGGATGGCTGTCAAGTTATTGTTGCTGTGGGGGGAATATGGGCGGGGGACCTCCTATTCTGTCATCTTGCTGTAAAATTTTTTAAGCAAATATCAAGACAAAGTCTGACACATGATTTAATCTTGAAGAGGATACATCTGAAACCAAGATAGTCATGGAAAGTATGGGTTATATGGTGGCTGTAAGTATGAGCAAAAGGCAGCCATAGAGGAGGGAGAAGGGGCTGGAAAGACAGGTAGAGAACAGAGAAAGGATTTTCTTGTAGGCTGGGCACATGTAAGCCACTAAATAGTTCTGAGAAGGAGTATGATCTGCATTTGCATTTGCAGAGGTGGTAAGGAGTAGGGTAGAAATGAGGCAAATATAGACAGTGAGACTGTCAAAGAGCATTCTGGGATTGGCTGGCTATGGATGGGGTAGGGGGCAAGGGAAGGGTCTGTAGTATCTTATGGATAAGGTTGACACATCTGCTACTTAAGAGTGACATACAATGCAGGATTCTGAATGGGAGATATAGATCCAGAAGTTACTGTATAGAGTTAGGAGTTGAAAACAGAGGCACAGGACCAACTTGTATGAAGAAAATAAATCCAGTAGGTTAGAGGAGTGCAGAAGATGTAGTAATTATCTAACCACAAGGTGATGGAGGCCTAAATTACAGTTGAGATCATGGGGGAGAAAATGGGGAAAAGTATGTCGGAGATACTGAAAAGGAAATACTGACAAGATTTGGTGACTTATTATATAAAAGGTTTGAGTCTAGTGGTTGAGAGAATGCAACACATAGCAAAGTTGGAGGGAAAGATGAGAACATGAGTTCTGTTTGGGCACAGTGAGTTTATGGTAAAGGCTGAAGTAGAGATGGCTGCAGGCCCTGGAAACTTAGAACTGAGTTCAGGTCCAAGATACTGATTTGAATATTATCATTCTGTGACTAGATTAGCTGTGGAAGAGACAACAGACAGAGGAGGGAGTAGGCAGTCAAGGAAGGAGACTTGGAGACCACTGAATACCAAGGTGGGAAGGAAAGGGAAGGAACGACACAGTAGGGGGAAATGATACAGGAAACTGGAAAATTTCAGGAACACGTGAAGCGTCACAATACATTCAGTATCATGAAAATTGTTTCCTAAAAAGTGGAGAAGTATGCAAACTATACTCCTGTGTAAATACACTGAAAGAAGTCTGGAAGAATATATAATTAAACCCATAATAAAAGTTATCTCCTGGAGGAGAGGGGAGGGAATTTGAATTGTAGAGCAAGAGAGGCAAGGGGAACTTTAGTCTTATCAGTGGTATTTGAAATTTTTCTAAGAAGAATGTATTCCTCATGTAATTCAAAAGTATTGAAAAATGGAATAAATAGACAAAACTTTCAGAATACAACAATGCTTTCAGGCAGAATATGCTATCCCAGGGAACGATTTGTTTTTAATACACACTGAAAAGAGATTTATTGTAGTTTCCCTCATTTATCTATCAAATTAAGAACACCTCTGTAACATAAGCAAATATATTTTAATTCTATATTCTTCATATTATTTTAGGTAAATGATTGGCATAGTGGTAGCTATTTATTTATTCCTATTACAGAAAATGAAAACATTTTAATCACTCTTATTTGCTTTATCTCTTTATGTAAGAG
This sequence comes from Eubalaena glacialis, assembly GCF_028564815.1. Lineage (NCBI taxonomy): Eukaryota > Metazoa > Chordata > Mammalia > Artiodactyla > Balaenidae > Eubalaena > Eubalaena glacialis. The sequence goes on along the minus strand of NC_083720.1, from coordinate 146,378,962 downwards.
CCAAGTACAAAACCTATTTTCATTGCCAATGTGTCTATAGGACACTCACCTACAGGAAAGGAGACCATGAACTTCTGTTGACAGAAGTATACTGGGTAATTTTTCTGCTTTATGAACAATGGACCTATGATTTTCTTTGTGGAACTCCCAAGATGTTGGAGCTTTTCCTTTCTGTTTCTATGTCTCCCTGAAATACTGATCACTTCAATAACTTTTGATTATAGCACAGTAAACCACAACCTGGAATCATTCCAGGGATGAAAAAACAAAGAGCTTTTTCCCTCTCTACCTTTCTCTCCTTATGAATTGCATTTCAAGAGGACCTGACCTTTATTCCTGCCACCATGCTGTCATAGTCAATGAAAAGTACAAAGGAACAAATTCTCTTAAAATGTAGCAAACACAATTCTCTGCAGAGAGTATTTACTTCTAACAATAATGGTATCTCAGCAATTTGCACTCAAGTGACTTTCTTGGTAAAGCATATCCACTTCTCCTTACTCCAACTTTTTTTGTATTTGTATTTTTTTAAACAGTGTTATTGAGGTGTATTTTACATATCATAAAATCCACATTTTCAGGTACACAGTTCAGTGATTTTTAGTAACTTTACCAAGTGGTGTAACTATCATGATAAATCAGTTTAGAATATTTTCATTCCCCTAAATAAGGTCCCTCCAGGCATGTACAGTTAATCTCCTGTACATATACAGTCCCTTCCTGGCTCCCCACCCCCTGACAATCACAACTCTACTTTCTGTTTCTATAAATTTGCCTTTTCTGGACATTTCATATAAATGGAATCACACAACATACAGTTTTTCTTGAGTCTTCACTCTGACTTTATAGAACAAAACTAGAAATTTTCCTTTGGCCTTTAAGAAAATCACACATTTAAGGAAATGCATAACCTTTCAAATAAAACATTACAATAAATATTGTTTAACATCTAAAAGACTAAAAATATTAATCCTCTTCTTTAAGTTCTAAAATTAAATTCTGAAAGTAATAATATAGTATAGTGCCAGTAACATGAAAAAATAATCATTTATCTATTTCACATGTTGAAATAGATAATAATATAGCTATCCTTGAAGCTTCAAATCATTGTAACATCTTAAACTTTACATACAGGTCTTTTCCTTTTACTTTTTTAGGATGGATGTGTAACTTTCCCTTCCAGGAAAATTTTTAAGTGGCCTGTTTACTAACCAAGTTAACACCTATAGTTTAGTTCTTGTGTAAATGACAAAACAAATATTTTCCTCAATATTTTTAAAAGAAGCAAGATAAGATTATCATGTGTAGGGAGAGGGACTGAAATGTTCCAGCCTTGCCTAAGGGATGCATCTGTCCAACAATATCCTCACTTCTGTGCATGCCTCTAACCCACCAAACTTGTGCACTGTACTTACACGGCGGAGAAGGACAGGCCTTTACTCTTTTAAAGTCAGCGTGTCAGATTAGGAGTTATGCCTTTCAGTCTACTGTGAGTTTTGGTAATGCCAACAGCTGGATTACAAAAAAGAATTCTTGACAATATTTTAGAAATTGCTGATGTCAGATTTAGACGATATAAATGGATTAGCTAAATGCCTTTTTTGAATGAAGTGAACCTGTCACTAAGCACTTCTGTCCTTGCGTGTGAATCCAGTATAAAATAGCTCCACTGAGCTCTAACAAAATCAAGAGATAGTGATTCCTAAGCTTTTCTCATGAAGCCATTTTAATTATGAGAGAAAGATTCTATGAAGACTAGAAAAATGATTGTTTATATGATTACATCCTCAATGCCAATTTTAGACAATTACAGAAATACAGAAAAAAGTTATTCATATAAATAATGTTCCAAGATAGAAGTCAGCCAGTAAACAATACATGATATTGAGCTCCTCTTTGAATGCTCATTTTAAAACGTGTTACCCCTTTATGCTTTTACTTCTACTGCCACTATCTGAAGAGCAGGAAAACAATCAACACTTGCTGATAAAAATTCGTATTTCTACTACATCTCGAGAAGCAATGGGACTATGTTTAAGATTTGAAACTAAGAAGAAAAAAGATCAAAGTCAGCCAACCTGGGAAAAAATACTGAACAAGGTCTAAACTCTAATAATTCCAAGTTATCAAGAACACACTGTTAGCCAAAATCACTTCTCAAAGCCCTAGAAATCAAACCTGTTGAAAAATCATAGGACACTTCATCATTCTGGACATTTCAATACCAAAGGTTCTTTCTTGGTTTTATCTTTGTTGTTAACTGATACGGTAGCTCCGCTGAAAATCAAACTGTTATGTATAAATGTGTTGCAATGATTTTATTAATAAGTGCAAAGAGAATTGCTTTATTTTTTGTTTTGTGAAGTAACTCAAACTTACCAGATCATAGGTCAAACAAGAATAGATTTTGCTGAACTGCTTTTTTTTTTCTTTTAATAGGAGCAACTAAAAAATAAATCAATACTATGAAAAGCTCAGATGAATGCTTCTTGACAATTCCTTGGAAAAGTGTTGGTAAGCCAAAGTAAATACTGTATTTAGAGAACAAGGGCATAGCAAAATACTTAATACAACACTGCCAACCTCTGTGGTTAAGACTGAGGCAACCAATAAACTGTTAAAGAGAAAAATGGAAACTTCCCTAAGAAAAGATTTAGAGAAAGTTGAGTGTGTGTACCAAACACAGGCACACTTCTTTTTTTCTAGCTCAAATTTATGAACTAACCAATAACTTGTTTTAGAAAGCAACCGCAAATGAAAACATCTTCGTAAGTTCATTTTTGAAATAAAAATTGGCACAATACCTGTTCTGTTACTTCAAGACATATAAAGGATTTAAAAGTTATTTTTAGTTAAATTCATTTTAATGATCTCCATTTGTCTTTTGATAATTTGTCACACAATCTATTAAGAGGTATATAAAAATAAAAAAGTAAAAATCTCTGCACAGACACTCCAGATTTATGGATAGAGACAAGAGACTGAATGAGCTTCTGCACGATGGTGGGTAGCAAGGTTTGACAGAGAGGTGTCATCCTATCTGAATCTTTACGGTTGCCCAGCGGGAAGAAGTTAGTTCTTTAAGACCGTACTTAAAAAAAAAATTGGAAGGTACAGAAGAAATTAAAAAATACTAATATGCATTTGTTTTAACTGGAGATCTGCTAACCAGAGGGACAAACGGAGGCCAGAGCAATGTTAGCTGTGCCTTCTCTCCATAATCTCACTTCTTGATTTGTGTCTCAGAAACACACAGGAATTTATAAAATGCAAGTCTGTTTCTATCGTTTTCCTGCTCATATTCCTGTAATTACCCTCTGCCAGTTTTAAGAGAAAAATCCAAGCTCCTTAATATGGGGCACAGTTGCTCACGCTCTGACCTACTCATCTTCGTCTCTGACCCCACCTGTAGCCCCTCTGCCAGTCTCAGTTCCAAAATCCAGATGTCCTGTCTCCCCGCCGCACTCGCAGCTCTCCTCCAAGCTGTCCTCACTGCCCTACCTGTTCTTGCACGTGCGCTTTTTTCTTCCAGAAGCACCCTTCTCTCGGTTTCCCTGCCCAGTACCTCCACGAATCCCACTCGCCTTAGTTCAAAAATCACCCTCTTTCTGAAACTTCCGAACTCCAGGTCCCCACCTGGTCTGTGCCCTTCCTCTGCTCTCACACGGCAACCTGCGGACGGTTTTCGAAGCGCCTTAAGAGAGGCACTCGAATCTTAGGTATGACTTTATCACCAGCCCATTTCACAGTGTCTGGTACGCAACAGGCACTTAGCGAATGTCTATTTAATGATAATTATGGAATTTTTACTCACTTATTCTCTGTGTCCCCAAGTACAAGGCATATGTCTCTCATTCTCTGAATCCCCAGCACCCAGCAAGTAAATGCCACACAACTAGATCTCAGTGAAAATTAATAACTGTTGAAGGAACCAACACTGTACCAGCCTCCAAGCTCTCCTCTTCCAATCAAGCCTGCATGCTGATGGAAGATTCCTTTTCCAACATACCAACTTACCATGGCTCCCATCACCTAACCCTACCCAGCTGGAACTTTCCCTGGTTTCCTGTTACCTGTAGCAGGAAGCTAAGCTTCCCTACCTCAGTTCTTTTGCATAGAAATGCTCTTGCCTTGATCTCCGCAGGCTCTCTTCTCTCCCGCCTTCTTGTCTCAATTCAGGCTTCCCCTGCCTAAGCAAACTAAAATGGTCTTTGGGTCAGTCTATTACATTAATCTACTTGTTTCTTAACTCCCCCATTTATTAATGAGCTGAAATGGTCTTCACAGGCTTTTTGTTTGTTTTTTTTTCCTGTGTGTCTTGCTATTGCCTCCCTCACTAGAACATAAGGTCCATGAACTCCAGGGTCTGGCTGGCTTTGTTCACTGCTGCATCCTCTGTCCTAAAGCACTTCCTGGAAGCAGAGGTCAAGTGCTGAACATCTGTTCAGTGAGGGGCAAGCCTGAACAAGAAATAACTGCAGGCTGGCATTCGAGGTCCTCAATGGCTTGGCCTCACCCCACCTTCCCAGCCTTTTCCCCCACTGATTCCTCACATGACTTCTGTTTGGTATGTCCCAAATACACTGTACCTACTCTTGCCTCCTAACTGGGCCCATCTACAAGAGCCTTGACTTCTTTTTCTTCATATTTAAATTATCTTCATTTTAAAAATCCAGCTCGAACTCCATCTTTTCTATAAGGCAATCCAAAGTGGCAAGCTCTTTAACTGTATTATTTATATAATGTCTTAAAAATCTTTCCATTCTTTAGGGCTCTCTGTCTTATACTTGTAATGACATTTTTTAAATTATAGAAATAGGTTGTCAGTTATAATAAAAGATGAAAAACCTTTAAAAGGAAAAATTCTATATGTGAGGAGTAAATAAGATTCAGACCCCATTTTACCTATTTTAAGAAAATTGTATGCCTTTTTCCTCAAGTATACCAAAGAAGTTTGCTTTCAGGTTTAACGTGCAACCTAAAGGTTAAAGGGCAACATTCAAAATTTGTGAGTGAGAGTTGGTTCTAGTAACAACTGTGGTGTCCACTTTAATTGCAAATAATATTGACCACTGAACATACTATGAAAAGGCATCTAAAAAATAACTCTTCCAACTTTTAATGTGAGCCTAGCACAGTCCAACTGACTAAATAATTTGTTTTAATCCATAAAATAAAATATAACAAACCAGGAATGCTTGTGTGATAAGAATGCTTCTGTGACAAGAATTACTAGTCAGAAATTTTTCAAAAGTTACAGTAAGTTTTAAATAGTTTTACTGATCTGTATCCCGATGACCCCGGTGGTGGATACGTGCAAACATACCTGCATATGCGGGCCTGTATATCAGCACAGATGATGCAATACATGATGTGTAAACAAAGGAAACATGCTAACCTGGATAGCAATTTGGCAGCATTAGCATCCTCTGCTGAATTCATGTCATCCCAGCAGGAATTTCTCTGACTTAGCTGCAGGCTGACCTGAGGAACGCCATCAGACAGCTCTGGTTGTGGTACCCTGTGGGCCTGAATAGATCCCTCACTCCTAGATTTTGGGATCTAAAAAATAAAATAAAATAAAAAGAGAAGAATTTTTAAAAGTCTTTCCAATTAAGTTATTGAAGATAATTTATTTGAATTTATTAATAATCTAATGTATTAATCACACTCCAGAAAAATATCAACCGAGGTATAAAATTGAAAATGCATATAAAAATTCTTATATAGCAAAGGGCACAGTGAAGGGGAGATACCAATATTTCTGAGGGGAACTTTCAAACCATTATGGCCCATACCCCTCTCCTGGATTCTCATACAAATCTTCCCCAGGCCTAACCTCTCCTTAGAATAATTATTCTATGTAATGAGAGATTATGAGAGTATATCAGACTGCAACCTAGAAGGAGAGAAAAAATAGTCAGAAAGAGGCAGAAAAAAAAAAAAGGCTGAGAACCACTGAAATAGAGAATGCCAATGTGAGAAAGGTGTCCGGAAATATTTACTACCAACAAGCAAAATACACACCAGTTGGCAAGTTTCTATTGTAATCCTCTGTTGTAGGGCAACGTATGGTGTAATAAATTTTGAATTAAGGAAATAAATAGGAAAAACACAACTTTTTTACTTTTCTTCTATCTCTGGAATCATGGGCAACCCAAGTGCCAAATGAATAGTGGGTGTATTGACTTTTCATATCTGAGGTCTCTCCGACCCCAGAAATACCTTCATGCTCTCTTATTTTAGGTCAGAAAAAATGAGAATACAACCAATATTCTTTTCCTAAAAATGTGTAAAAATCATGTCAGAATTTCAGGAAAGTTTCAAACCCTTGGATCAAAAGTATTCACTACACTGGAAGCTTTTTCTCATCTCTAGGACTTTTCTCTTGCTTGTCCTTTCCTCTACAATGTCATGTGTTGATCACTGGCCAATCACCAACCAAACCAAATCCTAAACTCCTTTGAGGTTGAGATAAGAATCCACTGCCCACAGAGCTTCACTAACTACCCTCAGGTCTAAATAACCTTTCCCAACTCTGAATTCCTGTAACTCACCACCACACAATCTACACTTGATTGCATGTCATCTGATACCGTAATCTTAGTTATCTCAAGTTTCTAGGTCACGTGGCCTCAACCAGATCGCTCCTCCTACCTCGCCCTTCTCTTCTTCTTCTTTATATTATTCGTAACATTTTTACCAAGAAGTCTAGCAAAGTTTTGAACCCATTAATAAATACTTATTGTCAGACAAACACTCTTCAACTGCAAGATATTCCCAAGACACTGACTGACCAAGAGGCTAGGATAATGGACAATTAAAAAGAGTAACACGGACAATTATGGACATAAATATTTAATAAATTCATACCACTATGAGGATTACATGAAAATAATTTAGCAAAGAGTTACATTTAACACAAAATAAACACTAAATAAAAGCTAGCTTTTATTAATATTGTTGTTATGTAAAATTTGCCCAAATCTGATGACTGCCAATTAATTGTTCAGTTGCATTTCTCTGTAGAGCATTCGTAAGCTCATGAAAATCAAAGGGAAAATTTTTTAAAATTATGAAATAACTATAGCTCATAGCTATATTTGCCAAGAATACTTCTAAAAGAAATACTCAGATAAACAGCAACACAACATGAAAAGTGTAAGCATATGCTATTACATATTTCATAAAGGGGCTCCTTTTGCATGTGATTTTTCATAAAAATAGACATGAAAAATCAATAAAAACCTCTGAAAAAGCAGTACGATTTCCAATTAGTTAGCTAAAAAAAAACTCACATCCACACTGATATTTGTTTTAATATTGAGAGAAAACTAAGAACAGTTGTTTGGCAATATTTCATGGTGTTAAAATAATGACATGACATTTTAGGTTCAGTGATAATTTGGGTTCTAAATTTGATTCAACAATTTATGTAAAAAAACATTCTAAGGTAAAAAAAGGTAATATGCAGCTTATTCCATCTTGCCAGTTTATATTAAAATAGACTCCATAACGCCATAATAGAATTCACATACCAGCAACTACATCAGCTACATTTATCTAAGTGTATTTCCCAATGATTTAATTTCTATAGAAATAACAGACATGATTGTCATTAACCATTAACTTTAAAATATAAACTCATTATTTACACCAAAGGAGTGCAAAGAATTGAGCTTGTGCACAGAACATGAAAATACTGCATGAAGTTTATGAGAACACAATTGTTAGAAAAGAAGTGGCTCAATAAGTCTAAGATGACTAGAACTGTGGAATATATACACATTTTTAAAAGGAATGCACAATTTTTAAAGGTGATTAATGATATCTTCTTGAAGATGTACCTTGAAGACTATACATTTTCACTATAGAGATGATGACTACAGGAGAAATTAATAGAGTGATAAAATTTTAAAACCTGCCGTTTTACTGATGTAATTAATTTTAGTACAAATGTATTAACTTTGAGAAAAAGGAAGAGATCACTTTCTTTACTTTAGCTGGAATTGAGCTTTTTAGGAACACAGAGTTTAAGCCTTGGCGTTATAATGTTGGTAGAGGAGTGGTTTTATTTCTGTGCTTCCAGGTGTCTATTTCGGATTGCATATAGTTCAGTGGTGGACTTTGAGATGGTGTTCAAGGCCCCTTTCATCACAGAACTCTCTGAGGAATATGACACCAGTCGGCCAAAGCCAAGGGTACAAAGAGACATGTTATTACACTGACACCTTAGAGCAGGGGTTCTCACCCAGAGCCAGTTTTGTCTAGAGACATTTTCGGTTGCCATGGACAGGGGTGAGGGTATGTGATATTAGAATCTAGTGGGTAGAGGCCAGAGATGTGACTAAACATTCTATAATGCATAGGACAGCCTGCCATGAAAGAGAGTTATCTGGTCCAACTGTCAGTACAGCTGACGCTGAGAAACCTTGCATTAAAGGGAATGGGGAGGAGAAATCTGTATGGAGGCAGCTCCTCTCTCTATATACACTTTTCTTCTGGTTGCATCCTCCCTTTTTGTCATTGGCATGTAAACATATAACAGGCCAACATCAGCTCTGAGTTTAGCAGGAATGGGCCAAGAAGGCCCAGCAGGCCTGCCTTGTCTACACAAGAGTTGCTAGTGACTCCATGAGGTTCAGCCAAGCTCTGTGGGGCAAGACTTTACTGTAATAAAAATAAAAACCTTACTGTAACAAATGGAGTGAATGTCCCTAGAGAGACCCATCTGCAGCCTCATAACGTGTGGCCACGGTAGGAAAACGGCCAAGGGTTTGGGATACTGACTGGGGTAGACAGCTTTCTCTTTCTACTGGAGATATGCAGTTCGCACCACACTTTGCTCCTTTATTTTAGTGATCTTCATGATAACTTTTGGACTTGAAGGTGAAAACTATAAAAGCCCCCCAACCATCTGTGAAAAACATTTTGCTAAGAATTCTGCCATTGGCTGTTTGAGATAAGGATCTATGCACATGCTGTGTGATTTATGTGTACAACTCAAATACTAGCAATCCTAGGAATCTTAAAGCACATTCCGTGCATGTATTTGCAGGTATGGAAGAGTCTAAGAAGTAATTTGAGATACTTCAGTATTTGAGATGCCAGAGGAAGAGAAACAAAAGAATAATCTTTGAAAATGTAAAATTAGGAAATATTCTCTTAGATGCTGTTGCTGTCACTGTTAGGAACAAACATTTAGTGAGTGAGCATCTACTCTGTGCTAGCGCAGTTCCAAGAGATTTACATAAATTAACCCATTTAATTCTTACAACAACCTGAAGAGGCAGGGATTACTATTATTAGCATTTCACAGCTGAGGAAACGGAGGCATAGCTCGAGTTGTCTGTCCAGTGAGGAAGTGGCAGAGACACAGTTACACCCCAGGGAGCCAGGCCACAGGACCTGTGATTACCACTACTCTCTATAGTTGGTCATATGTTAAATGTTAGAATTGCAAGAAGAAAAGGCAGTTTTGGATAAAAGTCACATTATATCCCATAATGCAACCCATTTTCTTCTTTTTGGGGGGCATTAGTAATTAAAACTTTCTTTAAATTTATCTCTCTGGCATCCACTGAACCATTCTAGCAATATAATTTTAGGGGGAAGAAATTGGGTATGAGGAAACTATATGGGAAATGTGTTCATTATATTTTTATTTATAATAGGCCCAAAATGTAACTATTCTAAATAGCCAAATTACTATAAGGTAATTATGGCACATGTATATGATGAAAGAATATTCAGCCATTAAAATATCTACAAAGTTTTTAACAGGACTGTGAAATAATTTTATGATATATAATATAGAATGAGCTCAGTTAGCAAATATAAATGTACAGACATAGTTATATACACACACACACATATATATATGTATATATCTCCAATAATGCTTGGAACATCACCATACTTGAAATATATGTGAAACAAACTCATGGTTACCAAAGGGGAAAGGTAGGGGTAAATTAGGACTTTGGGGTTAACATACACACACTACTATATATAAAATAGATAACCAAAAAAGACCTACTGTATGAAACAGGGAACTCAATATTTTGTAATAACCTATAAGGGAAAAGAATCTGAAAACGAATATATATACATTATATATATGTTTATATCTGAATCACTTTGCTGTACACCTGAAACTAACACAACATTGTAAATCAACTGTACTTCAATTTAAAAAAATTAAAAATAAAACATACATGAATAAATTTCAAAGGCCAAAAATCAAATTCTGCCACAGTCAACACTATAAAGGTTTTAACAAGGTCTCATCTTTAAAAACTGAACAAAGAATCCAGCACTTGAAAAACATGCTTATGATACCAGACTCTGATACAATGATCTGACTAAAGATAAAAGACATAAGAAAATAAGACATAAAGAAAATAACGTGTGCCTTAATATTTATCCATATAAATCTGTCACTGCGAGGGCACAACCATGCCCTCTGTCCCATGGGCAAGTGTTGGGTAGGAGCTGTCTGCCCTGCAGGACTGAAACAGAAGAATGGTGGGTGAGTCAGAAGCAGGAGGGACTCAGTTTACTGGACGGGGACCAATGTCTCTGAAATTCGTAGCTCCCTTTCCTTTGTGTAGGTGAATGTTTCCTGATTATTATAAGAATCTTCCTGGAAAAGTGATGTGCATGTGAATCAACTGCAGGAAAATTTATAACAGTAATTTAGCATACTATTATGAAATAGTATTGTTAATACATAATTTTTAAAAGTTTAAGCAAAACAAACTTTAATGTTTTGGTCTTAGGAGTCACCCTAACCACTGGCCAGGTGCTGTGCTTGCATTTTGAAATGACAAAAACTGTAAGTCTGTTCTTTTCATCATCAGGTACTTTGGGAAAAGATTAGAACAGGGCAGAAAATTATATTCAAGGCTCAATGATGAAGGAAAATTGTGATAGCAGGATGAAAGCAGAAAAGTTAATGTTTAACATTTAGACTTTCTAAATAAAGTTCACTAGACCTCCTCAATATCCTTGACCTTTTCTGTCTTCCATTTGTCACTTGTATGGAAGAGGACAAAGCCTCTTGCTTTTTCTTCATGCTCATTAAACTCAGCATCTTCATAAAAAGAAATGGTGAGATAACTAAGTACCAGAAAACAGATGTTTAGCTCTGATTTTTTTTTTTTTAAAGAAGACAGGCATTTCTAGCTTAAAAAATTAGAAAAAAAAACCTCTCTAAATTAGAAAAAATTGAAATAAGAAAAATTTTAAAAAGGCCTTTGTTTTTGCTCAAAAATCTTTACATTTTGCTTTTCAAAAGTGAGGCTTGTTTACTAAATGGCAGCAATCAATTCTCCTGATAAATAACTTGGTCACTCTATTATGTGCCAGCTACAGTGCTAGCTAATTAATGTCCCAGTGGTTTTTTTTTTTTTTTTTGAGCAACCTATTAACATGCTTTAGGAAATTAGTTATAACTAATTAAAATCTCATCTTGATCTAAATTTTAGAGTGGATCTGTACTTAGCATAAAATCATTTTAACTAAGTTTGTTAGAAAAATTACTCACAGGTGAAAAGACAAAAATTTCACAGTTAAAAAAAAAGTTTATCTTGAAATATAGTAGATCAGATTAATTATGGTTTCACAGTGTGGCTCAAGCAAGTAACAAATCTCTTAGCATTTGACTTTCCCCAACTCTTTCCTTCTCACCTCTTCACTCCTCTGCAAAAGCTAAATGCCATCACAGCAGAAATTTTTGTCTGTTTTGTTAACTGCTGTAGCCCTGCCCCCTAGAGCTGTACCTAGCAAAATAGTAGGGGACCATTAAATGTTCCTATAATGAATAAATGAACAAATGAATAACCGAACAAACTAACTGATAGTATCTACCTTCCTTTCAGAAATATTGATGCTCTGAAGCACATTAATTCCATTGTGTAAGCATTATTCTTATTCTAAAAGTTTCGTCTATATTCAGTTTCAAAATCTATAAGTCAGTTAAAAAAAATAGCTATGGTACAGAAATGGGAAGAATCTGAATTTACAAAGCATAGGGATTATTAATGCAAGATCAGGGGCTGGAACCTGCCAATACATTTACTTGGACTAAGTGGCCCCATGCTAGAGCCATCTGTCCTGGGACTTAGGCTCAAGTAAGTCTCACCTTTTAGAAGCTGCTCATAGATAAATCTGTACATGGCAGTAAGGTGAGGCCTCTTATTAACGTCAACACAGTTCCATCTGCTATTTTAGGAAGTCACTTGTTCAAGCTCCTGACTTCAGGTCTTTCATCAGAAAACAATTGAGGCCAAAAGTAACTGTGTAAACTGAGCAGTTTAGAAATTTAATTATAAGATTTCTACAGATTTTCATTCTATTAATAATATAAAAATTTGCTTTGAAAATTTTGATCATTTATCTCTGATGATCAAAACCAATGATCAATCAATGGGAATGTTTGCCATCCAATCCCAAATGCAATCCTTTGGCCTCAAAAGTTCTTGCTAACTTAGAGGACAGGATTACACAGGGTGATGGGGCTTTAAAACAAGATGTTCTCTGGAAGCTTGTTCCAAAGGGACACTACTGACGCTAGCTGGAATGCCGTAAGCAGTGCTTCTTACCCAGGGGTGCACACTGGAACATCCTTTGGAGATTTAAAAAAAGTGGTACACTTGCTAGAATTCATCCCATCAACTCACTTCCCATTCCCAGGGAATATATCTGAGTTGCATCCTGGGCAGGTGAATTTTTAAAAAATCCTTAGAATAATGTGTGCTGCTGATTCAGAGTTTAAAAATTTGTCAAGTAAATAATTTCTCTTTGAGCTTTTTAAAAATTAGTGTTAAGGTGAAAAAATAAACTTAACATTAAATAACTGAATTACTTGATCACAGCTGGTCATGTTTATGCAAGAAAAATTAGGTGGAAAATTCAGAAATTAAATGATTATTTTAGACCCACTCAGTTTTAGAGTTGACGAGAGGTCTACTCCAATCCCTGCATCTCAGAAGTGAAATCCAGGGGCCCAGAGAACTGACATGATTTGTCCAGAGTTGTACAGAGAGTGGGAAACTTGGCTATTAAAATCCCCTTCTCCTGACCAAAGTGAAGGTGAGAAGTAAAGTAATAAACTGTAAAATCCAGGGCAAACTAACAATTAATGGTAGTGCAGGGCAACAACACACCTCCTGTGGCAGATGGCAACACCTAGACTGGGAGGCCCGCACTGCAGCCATGCGGGGCTGTAAGCTGAAGTGTCCTAGGTCTATGGTGACCTCGTAGAGCCTCATTACCAGTCCTGGCCTGACTTACAGGCTTTGTTCATTTGAAGGAAATATATTTCTATCTTGTTTAAGCCAGTGTTGTTTGAGGTTTATTTATAGGCAAGAACACCTAATCCAAACTGATGTAAGATTTTGCTCAAATGCTGTCTTATCAGTGAAGCCTTCTCTGTCACTACACAATAAATAGCAAAATTCTCCCTTATGCCCCACTCCCCATTTGCTTGACCCTGCTTTATTTATTTCCATTGCACCCAATACCGTCAAACATATTGTATATCTACTTATGTGTATTTATTTGTTGTCTTTTCCCCCTAACCAGATGTAAGTTCCATGAGGGCAGGAACTTTGGTTTGTGTTGCAAACACTGTGGGATGGAGGGAGGGTGAAGGAAGGGCATGCCTCACTCTTAAAGGGAAATCCAACTGCTTACTTTTGTTGGTCAAAATTTAGTCACATGGTGACACACAGCTGCCCGGGAAGTTAGGGAAAGTGGTCTTATAGCTGTGTATCCATGTACGCAGCCAAGGAAGCGGAGGAGACTAGATCTCGGGAGGCCACTAGCAGTCTTGACCACAGACCTAAAGAAATAAAGGAGTGTCTCAGAAGAATGTCTGGGGAGGAGCATTCCAGCTGGAGAGCCGTGCAGAGGTCCTGAGGAGGAAGCATGATTTCCAAGTCTGAGGAACAGCAAGGAGGCCACTGTGGCTGGCTGGAGACAAATGAGTGAGAACAGTGGCAGGAGGGGAGGTCACTGAAGTAGCAGAGGGCCCAGATCACGGAGACCTACAGGCATTTTAAGGACGTTGCCTTTCACCCTGGGCGGGGGTGGGGGGGGGTACTTTTAGAAGGTGTTAAACAGAGAAGAAACATGCCTGACTTTCATTTTGAAAGGATCCTTACTGCTACAGAGAGAAGAGACTGTTGAAGGGTCAGAGTCAGAGTGATTAAAGGAGACCAACTAGGAAGTAATTGCGATGCTCGTGGGCTTGGATCAGGGAAACGTTGAGATGAGACCAGATTCTGTATATATTTTGAAGGTGGGCTCAACAGGATTTGCTGATGCACTGGACAGGAGGAAGGAGTCAAGGATGACTCCAAAGTTTCTGGCCTGAGCGCTGAAAGAATGAACTGTCATCATGGAGTTGGAAAAGACAGCAGGCGGTATAGATTTTGGCTGGTAAATCAGGAGTTTATTGCTCTGGACATACTAAATTTGAGATGCACATAAGACAGACAAGTGGAGATGTCATGTAGACAGTTGGCTATAGGAGTTGGAGTTGAGAGGCGTGAAGTGAAAATACAAATTTGCAGGTCATCTATATGTAGATGGTATTTAAAAACCAAGTAATTGGAAGAGATCACCTAGGGCGTGAATCTAGATAGAGAAGGGAAGAGGATTAAGAACTAATCCCCAGAGCACTCAAGGTTAGAGAGGGAAGACTCAGCTTGACTGAGGAGTGGACAATTAGGTAGAGGGAAAAACCAAGAGAGTGTACTGAAAGGCAAGGGGAAAGGGTTTCAACACGGAAGGAATAAATACAGTTACCATGTAACCCAGCAAATCCAAAACATATGTCCACATAAAGAGTTGTACATGAGTGTTCATAGCAGCATTATTCATTATAGCCAAAGACTGGAAACAACTCAAATGTCCATCAACTGATGAATGGATAAGTAAAATGTGTATATCCATACAATGGAATATTATTCAGTAATAAAAAGGAATGAAGCACTGATTCAACAGAGATGAATCTTGAAAACATTACACTGCGTGAAAGAAGGCAGACACAATGGAAACATACTGTATTATTCCGTTTATATATAATGTCCAGAACACATAGATCTACAAAGACAAAAAGTAAATCATTGGCTACCAGGGACTTAGTGATGGGAAGTGACTGCAAATGAGTATGGGGTTTCTTTCTGGGGTGATGAAATGTTTGGGAATTAGATAGTGATGATGGTTGCACAACTATGTGAATATACTAAAAATCATTGAATTGTAATTTTAAAGGAGTGAATTTTGTGGTATACAAATTATATCTCAATAAAGCTTTTTAAAAAAAGACGGAGTGACCCAGTGTGTCAAATGCTGCCGACAGGGTGAATAAGATGAAAATTAAGACCTGACCACTGATTGTGGCAAAGTGGCATCATGTGACAAAAACTGTTTCACTCTGTAGTAGGATGGATTAGAGTGGTCCCAAAGAGAATAGAGAAGAAGAAGTGAAACAGCAAGCTTATATAATTCATTGAGGAGTTCTGTTGTAAGGAATAGCAGAGGAAATGGGTGAAGGCTAACCGTGGCTGTAGAGGGGGGGTGTTGGAGTCAAGGGAGAGGTTGTTTTGTTTTGTTTTTTCTGGTAAGATGGGAAATATAGTATATTTCTATGCTAATGGGACTGGTTCAGTGGACAGACAAAAAACCCCCTGATGACCCAGGAGAGAAGGAAGGGGTAGAGAATTCAGGGAGCAAAGTTCTTGAGGGGGTCAGAGGGTATGGGATCTTGTCCACAGTGGAAGGCTTCTCTGGGAGAGGAGCAAACACAGCACATCTCCTGTGACTGGAAAGAAGGAGAGAACATGGCACAGGGGCAGATACTGGATGAATGTGAGGACAGGTGGAGAGTCTCTCTGGATGTTCTTAGTCGAATGAAAGTAAGGTCATGCAGGTTGCAAAGGGGGATGTTGGAGGTTAAGGACCAAGGAAATGGTATGAAACAGAGTTTAAAAGAGAGGAAAGAGTGAAAAAACTGAGGAGAGCGGTAGGACTGCCAGCAAAATGAGGGACCATTTGAGGATGGTAGTCACACATTTAAAGTGAGACATCAAGCCCAAAGTTAGCAGACGGAAGGAAGTAAGAAGGATCAGGGTAGAATTAAACCAGAAACTAAAAAGATAACTGAAAAAATCAATGAAACTAAGAGGTAGATTTTGGAAAAGATAAGCAAAACAGACAAACTTTTAGCTAGACTCACAAGGAAAAAAAGAGAGAGGATTCAAATAAACAGAAGTGAAAGAGGAGATGTTACAACCGATACCACAGAAATACAAATGGTCCTAAGAGGCTACTAGGAAAAATTATATGCCAACAAATTGGATAACCTAGAAGAAATAGGTAAATTCCTAGAAACATACAATCTACTAAGATTGAATCACGAACAAACAGAAAGTCTGAAGATACCAGTTACTAGTAAAGAGATTGTTCAGAGGATTTTGGTTACTGATTCAAACAAAAGTCCAGGACCAGATGGTTTCACTGGTGAATTCTACTAAACATTTAAAGAATTAATACCAAATCTTCTCAAACTCTTACAAAGAATAAAAGATGAGCCAACACTTCCAAGTTCATTTTACAAGGACAGCAAACCCTGACACCAAAATCAGACAAGGACACTACAAGAAAACAAAATTACAGGCCAATATCCTTAATGAACATACATGTAAAAATTCTCAACAAAGTATTAGCAACAATACATTAAATTCAACAATACATTAAAAGGACCATACACCATGATCAAATGGGATTTATTCCATGGATGCAGTGATGGTTCAACATCAGCAAATCAATCAATGTGATACACTATATTAACAAAATGAAGGACAAAAATCATATAATATTCTCAATAAAGAAAAAGCATTTGTCAAAAATTCAACATATATTCACGACAAAAACTCTCAACAAAATGGGTATAGAGAGAATGCACTTCAACATAATAAAGGCTATATATGACAAGCCCACAGCTAACACCATATTCAACAGTGAAAAGCTGAAAGTTTTTCCTCTGAGATCAGGAATAAGACAATGATGCCCACTCTTGTGACTTTTATTCAACATAGGGCTGGAAGTCCTAGCCAGAGCAATTAGACAAGAAAAAAAGTTAAAAGTATCCAAATCAGAAAGGAAGAGTAAAATTGTCTCTGTTTGCAAATGACATGATCTTGTGTATAGAAAACCCCGAAGACACCACCAAAAAAAAGATTAGAATAAATGGATTCAGTAAAGTTTCAGGGTATAAAATCAATATACAAAAATCTGTTGTGTTTCTATAACTAATAAAAAACTATCAGAGAAATTAAGAAAACAATTCCATTTACAACTTCATCAAAAGAATAAAATATCTAGGAATAAATTTAACCAAAGAAGTGAAAGATCTGTACACTGGAAATTACAAGACAGTAATGAAAGGAACTGAAGAAGAAACAAATAAATGGAAAGATATTTCTTGCTCATGGATCGGAAGAATTAATATTGTTAAAATTTCCATACTATCCAAAGCAATCTATAGATTCAATGCAATTATTATCAAAATTTCACTTGCATTTTCCACAGAAATAGAACAAATAGTCCTAAAATATTTATGAAAACACAAAAGACTCAAAAATAGCCAAAGCAATCTTAAGAAAGAAGAACAAAGCTGGAGGCACCACACTTCCTGATCTCAAACTACATTGCAAAACTATAGTAAACAAAACAGTATGGTATTGGCATAAAAACAGACTCAGAGATCAATGGAACAGAATAGAGAGCTCAGAAATAAACCCATGCATATCTAGTCAATTAACTTACAACAAAGGAGACAAGAATATACAATGGGAAAAGAAAAATATCTTCAATAAGTGGTGCTGGGAAAACCAAACAGCCACATGGAAAAGAAACTGGACCACTACCTTACACCATACACAAAAATGAATTCAAAACAGATCAAAGAGTTGAATGTAAGACCTGAAACCATAAAACTCCCAGAAGAAAACACCTTAAGGTGTTAAGCACCTTAACAGCAGTCTTGAAAATGGTTTTGGGATTTGACATCAAAAGCTAAGGCAACAAAAGCAAAAATAGACAACTAGGACTATATCAACCTAAAAAGCTTCTGAACAGCACAGGAAACCAACAAAATAAAAAAGTAACCTACTGAATAGGAAAAATATTTGCAAATCATGTATCTGATAAAACGTTAATATCCAAAATATATAAAGAACTCATACAACTCAATAGGAAAAAAGTCCAAATAGAAAATTGGCAGAGGATCTGCATTTTTCCAAAGATGGTCAACAGATACATGAAAAGGTGTTCAAGATGAATAACCATCAGGGAAATACAAATCAAAATCACAACTGAGATATCATCTCACATCTGTTAGAATGGCTATCATCAAAAAACAAGAAATAAGTGTTGCCAAGGATTTGGAGAAAAGGGAACCCTTGTGCACTGTTGGTGGGAATGTAAATTGGTGCAACCACTATGGAAAACAGTATGGAGGTTCCTCAAAAAATTAAAAACAGAATTACTATATGATCCAGCAATTCCACTGCTATTTATCCAAAGAGAATGAAATCACTATCTCAAAAAGATATCTGCAAACCCATGTTCATTGTAGCATTATTTACAATAGTTAAGACATGGAAACAATCTAAGTGTCCATAGACAAATAAATGCAGAAATAAAACGTGATATATATATATATATATATATATATATACACACACACATATATATATATATATATACAACACACACACACACACATGCACACAATGAAAACTATTCAGCCATAAAAAAGGAAATCCTGCCATTTGCACCAACATGGATGGACCTTGAGAGCATTATGCTAAGTGAAATAGATCAGACAGAGAAAGGCAAATACTTTGTCTTTGTATGATCTCATTTACATGTGGAATCTAAAAAAAAAAAGTGAACCCACAGATATAGGGAACAGACTGGTGGTTGTCAGAGGCAGGGGATAGGAGGTGGGTGAAGTAGGTAAAATTGATGGAGGTGGTCGAAAGATATAAACTTCCAGGTATACCATAAGTAAGTCCTGAGGATATAATGTACAACATGGTGATTATTGTTAATAATACTGTGTTGTATGCTTGAATGTTGCTAAAAAGTAGATTTTAAAAGTTTTCATCATAAGAAATTAAAAAAAAACTGTAACTGTGTGATGACTGGATGTTAATTAAACTTATTGTGGTAATCATCTCACAACATATACAGGTGACCCTTGAATAATGCAGAGGTTAGGGATGCTGATGCAAATTCAAGTTTAACTTTACTGTGGGCCCTCCATATCTGTGGTTCTACGTTAGCAATTTGACCCATGTAGTACTGTAGTACGTATTTACTGAAAAAAATCTACGTATAAGTGAACCTGAGCAGTTCAAACTTGTGCTGATCAAGTGTCAAACTACATATCTCTCAAATCATTGTGTTGTACACCTAAAACTAATAACAGTGTTATATGTCAACTGTATCTCAACAAAAAAATAAAGTGAGGTATCAGTGTAGTGTTGTGGGTTTCTCCAGCTCCATTCAGCTGCTGGGGTAGGCAAGGAGTAAGTAGCATGTTGGTTTTAGAGAGGGTTGAGATTTTAAGGTAGCAGATATTAGCTTCTTTATTCCTGTGTTGTAAATGCTTGTTTACCTGCCGTCAGCCTCATTAGCTTGAGTGATGCCCGAGTATATGTCCTTCTCATTGTTGTCTCCCCTGCCTGTGACTCTTTGACATATAAGAGGTGATTAATAAATGTTTAATACAATATTTCCTTTCTGAAAACATATTTAGGAATTACTGTGTTCGTTATGCTCCTTCCCCAAAATATAGCCGATGAATCGAGATGATTTACTTATAAATTACATAAGACTACAGTCAGTTTTTCCCTACCAGTTGTTTATATTTAAACGGAAAAAATTAATATTTTCATAAAGTAGTTATCTTCCCTTTTCTGAGAACTAATCAAATGAGTTCATCAAAGTGTTAATCAAACATGAAAATGTCCTTTGATAATGTCATGGGTGAGTTTTAAAAAATATTATCTTAATCTTCTAAGCACAAATATGGGGGGGGGGGAGTGTAACGCAGCCTAGGTTTCTCCAAAAGATGAGAGTTAACTCCTCAGGGAAAGATAAGTATTGGGTTGGCCAAAAAGTTCATTTGGGTTTTCCATAGGATGTTACGGAAAAACACGAACGAACTTTTTGGCCAACCCAATATTTGCAGGATTCCTTGTTGTAAGACTTCTCATACTGTCCAGAAATAGTTGAGCTTCTTCCTCTGTAAAACTTCTAGTACCATTCTTTCTTCCATGTCTGTGAACGGTAACCACCACTATTATCTAGTGATCTGTTTGTGTTTCTGTGATAAATCGGTAAGTAAAGGTACATTTTTCAGGGGAGGGAAAAGCACCTCCCACATCAAAACAGGGAACTAAGATCCCACATGCTACGCGGTGCAGCCAAAAACAAAAAACAAAACAAAACGAAACAAAAAACAGTGAAGGAATACTGCATTTAAGGCTCTTTCTGAAGGTGCTGTTTTGGTGAGCAGGGCAGCACATTTCAGTCTGCATCTGTTTGTCAATGTGTGTTGTGAGCATGACTGCCAAAAAATGATTAAAGGGATAAAAAAATGGTATTTGTAGTCCAAGCTTTCTTTTAACATAGTTCTTACCATAAACAAGGAAAGCTGATGGAATGTTTTGCACTCCTTTTGCCAAACTCTGAAACTAATGAACCCTCGTCCACAAAGCCACCTGGGAATTACAAGATCTAGAGTCAGTGGGGTCTCTTTCATTTTGGAGGCAGTCTCCATTAGGGCACTGCTCAATGTAACAAACTATGAGGCGTTACTAGGTTGTTTGGTTTTGGTAAAATACCCATTCTCAATAGAGTAAAAGCCATTTTCGGGCTTCCCTGGTGGTTCAGTGGTTAAGAATCCACCTGCCAATGCAGGGGACACGGGTTCCAGCCCTGATCAGGGAAGATCCCACATGCCACGGAGCAACTAAGCCCGTGTGCCACAACTACTGAGCCTGTACGCTAGAGTCCATGAGCCACAACTGCTGAGCCCATGAGCCACAACTACTGAAGCCCGCACACCTAGAGCCCGTGCTCTGCAAGAAGAGAGGCCACCGCAATGAGAAGCCCGCACAATGCAATGAAGAGTAGCCCCCGCTCACCACAACTAGAGAAAGCCTCCGTGCAGCAACGAAGACCCAACGCAGTCAAAAATAAATAAATAAATTAATTAAAAAAAAACAGAGTAAAAGCCATTTTCATTGTCATAAATATAAGTGAGTATTTTATAACATTCATTTCTGGGGAAGAAACTGGCTTTGAACTCTACGTATTTCTTCCTATTGCTGGCTGCACGATTTTGGGCAAGTCTTCTAACTTCTCTAAAGCTGCACTGTCTCATCTGTATAATTAAAAACCTACACCTCATAAGACATGATGGAAATTAAATGAGATAATTCATGTTCCATTAGCGCCGGGAATAGAATAAGCATATAATAAATGATAGAAGTGAGAGCTATTAATTTTAACAATTAACAAACATAATAAAGGACTGCAGAACTTGGGACAACATGTCACTATTACCAAATCAACTTAATGATTTAATCTTAGACAGCATTCTTCAAATTTGACAACAATGTAATTCAATGAGCACTTACTGAACAATTATGACATGCTGGGCCTCAGGCTAAGTCCTGGTATCATTAGTGATGCAGGCTGCCGTCTTAAAGAAGGGGAGAGTCTAGCAGGGAGACAGACACACAGACTCCTACCTCTTGCAGCAACTGCTGGGTGTTTACTGAACAGTAGGCATAATATTTAAGCACTGCATGTGTATTTTCTCATTTTCAATTAAAAACAACCCTATGAAATAGGTACTATGATTCTCATTTTATCAGTGTGAGAACAGAGACACAGAGAACTTAAACTAGCCCAAGGTCACCTAGCTGGTAAGTGACGAATCTAGGATTTGAATATCTGGCAATCTCACGAAGGAGCCAGCAGCTTTAACTTTATGCCACCTTGCCTCTTATATTTTAAAAAAAATTCAACAGCAACAGACATTTACTGAACTTTTACCACCTGTAAGGCATGAGGGAGAATAAATCGGACCTGATTTCTGCACCGTGGCGCTTGCAATACAGTAGGGAAGACAAATGTTCATCACCTAACTACATAAATATATACATATGAACTGTGATAAATGCTAGAAAAAAATTGTAAGTGTTAAGTAAAGAATGTATAATGTATGCAGCGCTATTTGCGTATATATATACAGGGCACACAGTTAATTCTGCCTGAGGCAGATAGAGGTGAGGAGGGAAGGGCTTTCACAAGATAATAAGAACAGGAAGAAAGGTACAAAATAAGAAAGCTGACATGACTGGGCACAGAGGGACCAGAGAGATGGGGGCAAGGGCTGAGGCTGAAGGACTGGGCTGGAGTCACACTGTTAAAGGCATGTGTACTGTGCTAAAGAGTCTGACTTTTGTTCAGTATTCAGCAGTGAACAAAGCGTTTTATAATACTTACTCCGGCTACAGTGGTGGAGGAAAGACTAGGGTGATACTAACACAGTTTTGGACTGAAACTCCCCCAGACACTAACCTTGATTGATAATAGAATGCCCTAGATTACATTCATACCTTTTTCACTTTCTAACTTTGATATTCAGTAAATAGAGCATGTGGAATGGACAATTTTGGGTTGCCTTCCCAGTGCTCATAGCCCTCCTTGTCCTCTGCCAATGTCCCCAGTTTCTATTGGTGTGCCATGGGGTTCCCAAGGTGACTCCTCTGCTGGCTCCGGGGTGAATCATGTGACCTAGCCTGAGCCAATTAGTACACTCCTATCTCCTAGCCACAGTGATTTGTTCAGGAAGGTGACTCTCAGGAATTCTCCTGGGAATGCTAGGACAAAAGGTTCTCTCATTTCAGTGAACATGGTAGTGTTAGGAGAGAATTCTCCATAGGTCTCTTATGTTCCTGCATGTCTTAAACAGAAGCACTCACTGCCTTTGTTCTGGATTATCTTTTCAAAACGTTTGTATAATGAACTGTCTTGGAAGATTAGCTAGATTTTGCATCTGGAGCAAAGGCTGGTTTCCTTACAGCCTTGGAAGACAGAGATAGCTTCTCCCACTGGAGCAAAGGGCAGTCATGCTTACTGCCTGTTACAAAAGAGTCAGGTTCCCTAAATTCAGAATACCTCTCTGGTAGCACAATTGACTGCTAAGGTATCAACTGAACCTCTCTGCATCGTTGTGTGGGAACTGGGGTTTACGTAACCAGCAATGAAAAAATGCTGGCTATTGCTACTGCTGGGAGTAAGAAAGTGTCCTTCATCTCAGACCTAGGAGTCTCATGTCTTCTAGTAGCATCCATGAAACTGGCAGATTAACTTGTCAGCTTGCAGAAAGGGTAAAATCTCAGACCCTCACAGTTCTCAGTTGGTAGCATATAGCCCTGGAAGCCATTGGCAGCCATCTTGGGGCTATAAGAGGGGTTGGTTCTAATGTGAAGCTGACACTGTGCAATTCAAAAACATGGAAAGAAATCAGGTCCTCAGTAGACATTATTAAGCTACGCGGTAAAGCTTTGACAGAACTCACAGTATTTCTAAGATTTTTGGTATATGAGTCAACAAATTCTCTTTCTGGCTTAAGTAAGTTGGGATTGTGTCTGTCTGCTATTTGAAACCAAAAGTATTCTTACTGGTTCCACCTGAATGTCGTTCTTAATTTGAAAATACATCTGATTTAAATGCAAGCCACATTAACTCTGGAATAATCACGTTACTTTGCTGCTGAAAGCGATAGCATTATCAATGTAAAGGCCACTGATTAACTGGAGTGCTTGGCAGAACCGGTATTGACAAGATCACTTCCCATGAAAGCCCTAAGTAGAAAGGACTCAGAAAAGTTTTTTGGGACGTGAGAATACTACTAGTCAAAAGTAGTAGTTTTTAAAAAATACTGAACTCTGCTACTCTGTTTTCAATTGTTTAGCAGGTCCAGCAGTATATAAGAATCCCATTTAAGAGGTCTGGGTAGATTTAAGAATTGCTAGGCTACTTACCAGTCTTTATCATTCTATGCAATATAATACGGTCACAAAGAGAGACTTCTGACTGGGGGCATGATGGGCATAAATAACTATGTCATTTTTTTTTTCCTTTTTCTCTTCCCTCATTTAGAAAAATAGAAAAGAATAGGATAAAGGGATGTGAGGCCCCTATTAACAGGATGAGTAAATAAAGGGCTGGTTAAAGTTATCAGAGTAAGCAAATGATTAAAGAGCTTTAACATGAAGCAGAGGACAAGGTCAAGTACAAATTTTCATGATGTTCTCAGATCCCAAAGTGTATATATGAAAAAGAGAATCAAATAGTGTTGCATTTAAGATCAAGAAGTAAACAAAATGGGAGTAAATTGTGATAACAGAATTAGAGAGGGAGAATAAATCATTTATTCAAACAAGAAGCATTTACTGAATGTCTATGCCAGGCAATATGTCAGATTCTATATACACAAGGATGAATACCATACAGTCTTATTCTGAAAAGAGCTTGTATTCTACTGAAAGGGAGACAGAGTAGTAGTCAAAAAAATGCCATACTGACATGGAACCCAATAGGTGTGATGATTTCCATCAGGGAGAATGATACCAGGAAAGGCTGCAAAGAAGAGTCACTTGCAAGACAAGTTAGTATTTATTTGATGGGCAGAAATAGGTGTTGGAAGAGGTTAAAACACTTCTTGATTTATAAAAACACATTTCTTTAAACTTTCCCCTGAATCATACCTTTCCTTAGGAGTTCCTAAATCAAGATAACTGCTAGAATTTCCTTGTATTTGTGATATTTTAACAAGGATTTACCTACGTTTATGTGCTAACTCTGATTTCCTTTATGAAGAGCATTGCTGTGGGATTTTTTAAAAGTATTTCTCTAAGAAATAGAAAAAACTGAAATGTTGTTTTCTCTGTCATTCATAGCTATAACTAAGTAATCAAACTGAAAGGTGATATCCACGAAAACTCCAGACATAAAACCTATGAGGAAATAAATAATATACATAGAGGTGCAAACATCCTTAGATATTCCATGACTGCAGAACATCACAGGGTATTTCAAAGAAGTAGCAACTTGTGATAAACATCAGAAAAAATTTTCATATATAGCCACCCAGAGAGAAAAACCAAATATCTGTCTAGGCATATAATTGAGTTCCTTGGGCCTTATCAATACATAATTGGGTCTGATGTACTGCCTGGTATAGACACTAAATAAATGCTTGGTGAATGAATGAATGATTTATTCTCCTTCTCTAATTCTGTTATTGCAATGTATTCCAATTTTTTGTTTACTTCTTGATCTTAAATGAAACCCTAACTGATTCTCTTCTTCAGATTCACACAATGGGATCTAAGAATATCATGAAAATTTGTACTTGACCTTGTTCTCTGGTTCATATTCAAACTCTTTAATTAGATGCTTACCCTGACTTCAGAAAACAGAAGTGAGAAGCAAAGTAAAAGCTGAAGTATGATCAAGATTATAATAAGTTTTTGAAAATGTATTTCCTCAATCCACATTGCCTATTATTATTTTTGTCCTAGCCAGTATGTCAGTAGAAGCCAGAGAAACAATTTACTCTAAAAGTGACTCATCAGATGGAAAAGTAAAGGAGAAACCAGTGTGATTTCTTATAATTAATTTAAAAATGAGATGGAATGTGATTTTAAAGTAAAATAATAAATTCAACTGCTTGCAGCTAATAAATAATTTATACTTTATAGCAATTATATAAGTTTTAAAATGACAATACAGTTGTAAAATAGGCCCAAGAGAATACAAAAAAATTTCAACCATATAAATTCTGAGTTTTAGTATCTGGTGTGGTAATAGCAAATGAGAAAAGTGATTAGTTATAATAATTCAGGTATTTACCTTGGTCTATAGCAATTATGCCTCTATGTTAGGAGGTGGCAAACATTATCTGTAAAAGGCCAGAAAGTAGTCATGGCTTTATAGGTTATATGGTCCCTGTTGAAACTATTCAACTCTATTGGTGAAAAACAGTTTTTCACACTGAAAAACAATGTGAAAGCAGCCACTGACAATATGTAAAGACAAGCATGGCTGTGTTCTAATAAAACTTTATTTAGAAAAACAGGTACTGGAGTAGTGTTGGCCTGTAGGCCATAATTTGCTGATCCATATTCTATATCATTCATTTCTTTCACCTTTTTCTTTCTTCTCTATTTTTTTAAAGTGTCCACACATTCATCAAAGGGTCAGCATTGTACATACCATTTTATATTGAATTATTTGAAATTAATTAATTTGACCAAACTTTTTTTTTTTACATAATTAACCTTTAAAATGTAATTATGAATAGTCCAGAATTCAGCAAACATTCTCAATCCCACTGGATATTAGGAAAATGACATTTTACATTCCAATCAGAGAGATACTAATTCACATCTATCATGTTGGTAACCATATAAGACTGATAACATCCCATGCTCACAGTTTATAGAGCGCTGGAACTCCCATATACTGTTGATAGAAATACCAACTGGTACAACTATCTTAGAGAGTAATATGGCAACATCCAGACCTACTAAAAATGTGTAGACACGTTAGTATTTCACTCCTGGCTACATATCCTGATGAAATATATTAATATAAAATGTTTCTGTAGCATTTTTTATAATTAACGAGTTGAAAATAACTTAAGACAAGGGATCATTAAAATGTGTCATGGTCATACCACAGACTATCTCAAAGCAGTTAGATATATAGCTGGTTCTCGTTATTTGTGATAGTTATGTTCTTTAAAGTTGCTTTGAACACTGAATTAGAGAATACTGAACCACTGCTGCCAGAGGAAATACAGAGTTTGGTTCCTATGGGCCTCTGATTCCATTTTTGTCAACTAATCAATATAGAACCTTCTTTTATATGTGTTTATGTTTAAAGATACCTTATTTAATATACCTGTTGATTTATTAACGTTGAACTCACAGCAAACAGCACTATAGCTCATTCCTGAACAATGCTTATGAACACACATATTCTCTGTAAGGCACATCACAGCCTTCTTCTGCTTGAGAACACGAAGAGCTTGGAGATTTCATCCAGCCAATACAACAAAATCAAGCGACTTTACAAAATACTACTCACGAGATCCAGGATAGAAAAATAAATTATTAGACATATGAAGACACAGAAAAATGTTTCTCATATACAAGAAACAGGAAACTGAGGGAGTCTGATCTGAGAGTACCCAGATACAGGATTTAGCAAACAAGAGATTTTCAGCAGCTACTACAACTGTGTAAGTTCCACTGCAGTATAACTGTATAAACTCAAGGACTTAAAGGAAAATATGCTCAGAATCACTATGTTCAAATAGGAAATGTCAACAGGGAAACAGAATCTATAAAATAAAAGCACCAAATAGAATTTCTATAAATAAATTTTAAAAAGAGTATCTGAGAGAAAAATTCACAAGATAGGCTTCCCTCAGATTTGCGATAACAGAAGTCATTAAACTTTAAGACAAAACAGTAGGTATTATCCAATCAGAAGAACAGAAAAAAAAAAAAAGTATTTAACAGCACCTGTAGGACAATAATATAAGGTCTAACATAAAGCTACTAAGAACCCCATAAGGGGCTTCCCTGGTGGCGCAGTGGTTGAGAATCTGCCTGCCAATGCAGGGGACACGGGTTCGAGCCCTGGTCTGGGAAGATCCCACATGCCGTGGAGCAACTAGGCCCGTGAGCCACAATTACTGAGCCTGTGCGTCTGGAGCCTGTGCTCCACAACAAGAGAGGCCGCGATAATGAGAGGCCCGCGCACTGCGATGAAGAGTGGCCCCCACTTGCCGCAACTAGAGAAAGCCCTCACACAGAAATGAAGACCCAACACAGCCATAAATAAATAAATAAATAAATTAATTTTAAAAAAAAGAACCCCATAAGGAGAAAAGAGAGATTGAGACAAAAGAAAATACTTTAAAAGAAATAATAGTTTAAAACTTTCCAAATTTGTTGAAAGACAGAATTTACAGATAAAAAAATTGGAGCAAATCTCAAGCAGGATAAAAGTAAAGAAAACCCATTTAAGCACATCACAGTCAAACTGCTGAAAACCACTGATAAAGTGGAATATTTAAAGCAGCCAGAGACAAACGATATTTTATGTATACAGGAACAATGACACGATTCAGAACTTACCACGAGAAAAAATAAAACAAAAAGAGACCAGAAGACAATGGAATGACAGTTTTAAATGGCTGAAAGAAAAAAAAAAATCAAACAACCATACACAGAGAACTCTATTTGTCAAAAATATTCTTCAAGATTGAAAGCTAAACAAAGTCATCTTTGGATAAACGAAACTAATATTTCATTACCAGCGGAGTCACACTATAAAAAAGTGCTAAAGGAGATTGTGTTGAACAGAAATGATAACAGAAACTGACAGCTTCAGGAAAGAATAAAGAGCACCAGAAATGGTAACTATACATGTGTGTAAATACAAAAATTGTGCTTCTCTTCATTTATTTGAAACACACATGACTTTAAAGCAAGAATTTTAACATTGTGTTGTAGAGTTATAAAGAGAGAATACATCTGACAATTAGGGCATAAAGAAGTGAAAGGAGGGACTTCCCTGGTGGTGCAGTGGTTAAGAATCCACCTGCCAACGCAAGGGGACACGGGTTTAATCCCTGGTCCGGGAAGATCCCACACGTTGCAGAGCAACTAAGCCCGTGCACTACAACTACTGAGCCTGTGCTCTAGAGCCCTCGAGACACAACTACTGAGCCCGTGTGCTGCAACTACTGAAGCCCATAAGCCTAGAGCCTGTGCCCTGCAACAGGAGAAGCCACAGCAATAAGAAGCCCACGTACTGCAGCAAAGAGTAGCTCCTGCTTGCCGCAACTGGAGAAAGCCCACACACAGCAATGAAGACCCAACGCAGCCAAAAATCAATCAATCAATAAGTAAAATTAAAAAAAAAAGAAGTGAAAGGAGCAAAATGGATCTAGATTACAAGGTTCTTATATTTTACATAAGTAGTAAAACATTAACTCTGAGTAGATGGTGAAATGTTAAGGATGCATACTGTAACAGCTAAGTAATAATGCAAAGAGCTATAGCTAAAAAGCCAAGAGATAAATTAAAATGAAAATTTTTAAAAAGCTCAGTAACCCCCCAAAACACAGAAAAATAACAACAAACAAAACCAGGAAAACAGAAACAAAACCAGGAAGAACATACAGAAAACAAATAATAAAATGGTAGGCCTTAAATCTAACCATATCAATAACTGCTTTACTGAAAGGCAGACATCAATCAAATGAATAAAAAAATAAAGACAATAAAAATTTAATTATATGCTGTCTATATTACATGTACTCTAAATATAAAGACACAGAATTTGAAAGTAAATAGCAGAAAAAGATGTATTTATGTAAAAGTAAGCATAAGAAGAGGTTTTATTAATAAAAGATGACGTAGACTTGGAGACAGAGTATTACCAATGATAAAGGTGAGCATATCATTTTGATAAAAGGTCAATTTATTGGGAATATACAGCAATCACAAATGCTTATGTGCTTTAAAACAGAATATCAAAATAAAAGAAGTAAAACTTGACAGGATTAATGGAAAAAATAGGTAATTACCTAGTTGGAGATTTTAACACCACTTTCTAAGCATTTGATAAAATGTGACAGAAGTATCTGTAAAGATATCAGGATTGTGAAGACAATCTCTAAAACACAATCAACCACTGTGACTTCACTGATAATTGTAGAACACTGTAATAAAAAATTGTAAGATACACACTTTTTCTAGCGCACATGCTACATTCACCAAGATGGATCATATGTGAGTCATAAAATAAGCCTCAGTAAATTTAAAAGGAATGAAATCATACAGAGTATGTTCTCTGATCACAACAGAATTAAATTATAAATATCAATAAGATATCTAGAAACTCCCCAAATGTTTGAAAATTAAATATTTGTACTTCTAAATAATCCGTAGGTCATTCAAAACTGAATGATAATGAAACTATTTTAAAATTTTTGTGATGCAGCTAAGGAAATGCTTATATTAGTGAAGAAGAGAAAAAAAAATGTATGTCCCAATGTTTTACCTTAAGAAGCTACAAAAAGAAGAGCTAAGTAAACCCACAGATAAAAGCTGAAACTATAAAGCTTCTAAAAGAAAACAGGAGAATATCTTTGTAACTGGGAGGTAGGCAAAGGTTTCTGAAACATGACAGGGACAGCACTAAGCATAAAAGAAAATCAATAAATTAGACCATCAAAATTAAAATCTTTTAATCAAAAGATAACACTATTAAGAAAATGAATAGTTAAGCTTCAGGAAGGAGAAAATAGTCACAAAACATATATCTGACAAATTATTTATATCAGAATATAATGCACTCCTACAAAAAAAATAAAAAGACAAAAAACCCAGTAGAAAAACTGGACAAAAGATGAGAATAGACACTTCAAAAAAATATATATATATATAAATACATACATGAATGGCCAATACGCACATAAAAAAGTGCCCCAAATTATTAGCCATCAAAAAATGCGGATTAAAATTAAGTAAGCTGCTGCCACCTCTTCCAGCTCCACCACCAGCACTGCAGGGAAAGGCAAAGGCAAAGGCAAAGGCCAAGGGGGGTTCTGGAGATTCAGCTGTGAAGCAAGTGCCGATAGATGGCTTCGTGGTATTAAAGATTACCAAACATTACCAAGAAGAACAGGGAACTGAGGTGGTTCAAGGAGTGCTTTGGGGCCTTGTTGTAGAAGACCAGCTTGATATTACCAACCACTTTCCTTTCCCCCAGCACACTGAAGATGATGCTGACTCTGATGAAGATTTGTAAACTTGACAAGCCTCTTAGATAGCCTCATCTACCAGAGGGCACACAGAAGCAAGAAGAACTACAATCCCGCAGCATGTGGAACGAACCACATTCACAGAAAGATAGACAAGATGAAAAGGCAGAGGGCTATGTACTAGATGAAGGGACAAGATAAAACCCCAGAAAAACAACTAAATGAAGTGGAGATAGGCAACCTTCCAAAAAAGAATTCAGAATAATGATAGTGAAGATGAGCCAGGACCTCAGAAAAAGAATGGAGGCAAAGATCGAGAAGTTGCAAGAAATATTTAACAAAGACCTAGAAGAATTAAAGAACAAACAAACAGAGATGAACAATACAGTAACTGAAATGAAAAATACACTAGAAAGAATCAATAGCAGAATAACTGAGGTAGAAGAACGGATAAGTGACCTGGAAGACAGAATGGTGGAATTCACTGCCATGGAAGAGAATAAAGAAAAAAGAATGAAAAGAAATGAAGACAGCCTAAGAGACCACTGGGACAACATTAAACACAACAACATTCGCACTATAGGGGTCCCAGAAGGAGAAGAGAGAGAGAAAGGACCCGAGAAAATATCTGAAGAGATTACAGTCGAAAACTTCCCTAACATGGGAAAGGAAATAGCCACCCAAGTCCAGGAAGCACAGAGAGTCTCAGGCAGGATAAACCCAAGGAGAAACACACCAAGACATGTAGTAATCAAATTGACAAAAATTAAAGACAAAGAAAAATTATTAAAAGCAACAAGGGAAAAACAAAAATAACATACAAGGGAATTCCCATAAGGTTAACAGCTGATTTCTCAGCAGAAACTCTACAAGCCAGAAGGGAGTGGCATGATATACTTAAAGTGATGAAAGGGAAGAACCTACAACCAAGATTTCTCTACCCAGCAAGGATCTCATTCAGATTTGATGGAGAAATCAAAAGCTTTACAGACAAGCAAAAGCTAAGAGAATTCAGCGCCACCAAACCAGCTTTACAACAAATGCTACAGGAACTTCTCTAAGTGGGAAACACAAGAGAAGAAAAGGACTTACGAAAACAAACCCAAAACAATTAAGAAAATGGTAATAGGAACATACATGTCAATAATTAGCTTAAATGTGAATGGATTAAATGCTCCAACCAAAAGGCACAGGCTCGCTGAATGGATACAAAAACAAGACCCATATATATGCTGTCTACAAGAGACCCATTTCAGACCTAGGGACACATACAGACTGAAAGTGAGGGGATGGAAAAAGATATTCCATGCAAATGGAAATCAAAAGAAAGCTGGAGTAGCAATACTCATATCAAATAGACTTTAAAATAAAGAATGTTACAAGAGACAAGGAAAGACACTACATAATGATCAAGGGATCAATCCAAGAAGAAGATATAACAATTATAAATATATATGCACCCAACATAGGAGCACCTCAATATATAAGGCAAATGCTAACAGCTATAAAAGAGGAAATTGACAGTAACACAATAATAGTGGAGGACTTTAACACCTCACTTACACCAATGGACATATCATCCAGACAGAAAATTAATAACGCAACACAGCTTTAAATGACACAACAGACCAGGTATATTTAATTGATGTTTACAGTACATTCCATCCAAAAAGAGCAGATTACTTTTTCTTCTCAAGTGCACATGGAACATTCTCCAGGATAGATCCCATCTTGGGTCAAATATCAAGCCTCGGCAAATTTAAGAAAATTAAAATCATATCAAGCATCTTTTCCGACCACAACATTATGAGATTAGATATCAACTGCAGGGAAAAAAACGTAAAAAACACAAACACATGGAGGCTAAACAATACATTACTAAATAACCAAGAGATCACTGAAGAAATCAAAGAAGAAATAAATACCTAGAGACAAATGACAATGAAAACACGACGATCCAAAACCTATGGGATGCAGCAAAAGCAGTTCTAAGAGGGAAGTTTATAGCAATACAATCCTACCTCAAGAAACAAGAAAAATCTCAAATAAACAATGTAACCTTACATCTAAAGGAACTAGAGAAAGAAGAACAAACAAAACCCAAAGTTAGTAGAACAAATCATAAAGATCAGAGCAGAAATAAATGAAATAGAAACAAAGAAAACAACAGCAAAGATCAATAAAACTAAAAGCTGGTTCTTTGAGAAGATAAACAAAATTGATAAACCTTTAGGCAGACTCATCAAGAAAAAGAGGGAGATCGTGCACAGATCTAGAGACTGTCATACAGAGTGAAGTAAGTCAGAAAGAGAAAACAAATATCGTATATTAACGCATATACGTGGAACCTAGAAAAATGGTACAGATGAACCGGTTTGCAGGGCAGAAACTGAGACACAGATGTAGAGAACAAACGTATGGACACCAAGGGGGGAAAGTAGCGGGGGGGGGGGTGGTGGGATGAATTGGGAGATTGGGATTGACATGTATACACTAATATGTATAAAATGGATAACTAATAAGAACCTGCTGTATAAAAAAATAAATAAAATAAAATTCAAAAATTCAAAAAAAAAAAAAGAGGGAGAGGAATTAAATGAATAAAATTAGAAATGAAAAAGGAGAAGTTACAACAGATACCGCAGAAATACAAAGCATCATAAGAGACCACTACAAGCAACTCTATGCCAATAAAATGGACAACCTGGAAGAAATGGACAAATTCTTAGAAAAGTATAACCTGCCAAGACTGAACCAGGAAGAAATAGAAAATATGAACAGAACAATCACAAGTAATGAAATTGAAACTGTGATTAAAAATCTCCCAACAAACAAAAGTCCAGGACCAGATGGCTTCACAGGTGAAGTCTATCAAACATTTAGAGAAGAGCTAACACCCATCCTTCTCAAACTCTTCCAAAATATTGCAGAGGAAGGAACACTCCCAAACTCATTCTACGAGGCCACCATCACCCTGATACCAAAACCAGACAAAGATACGACAAAAAAAGAAAATTATAGAACAATATCACTGATGAATATAGATGCAAAAATCCTCAGCAAAATACTAACAAACAGAATCCAACAACACATTACACGGATCATACACCATGATCAAGTGGGATTTATCCCAGGGATGCAAGCATTCTTCAATATATGCAAATCAATCAATGTAATACACCATATTAACAAATTGAAGAAGAAAAACCATATGATCATCTCAATAGATGCAGAAAAAGCTTTTGACAAAATTCAACACCCATTTATGATCAAAACTCTCCAGAAAGTGGGCATAGAGGGAACTGACCTCAACATAATAAAGTCCATATGTGACAAACCCACAGCAAACATCATTCTCAATGGTGAAAAACTGAAAGCATTTCCTCTAAGATCAGGAACAAGACAAGGATGTCCATTTTCGCCACTATTATTCAACATAGTTTTGGAAGTCCTAGCCACAGTGATCAGAGAAGAAAAAGAAATAAAAGGAATCCAAACTGGAAAAGAAAAAGTAAAACTGTCACTGTTTGCAGATGACATGATACTATACATAGAGAATCCTAAATATGTCACCAGAAAACTACTAGAGCTAATCAATGAATTTGGTAAAGTTACAGGATACAAAATTAGTGCACAGAAATCTCTTGCATTCCTATACACTAACAGCAAAAGATCAGAAAGAGAAATTAAGGAAACAATCCCATTCAGCATTGCAACAAAAAGAATAAAATACCTAGGAATAAGCTTATCTAAGGAGGTAAAAGACCTGTACTCAGAAAACTATAAGACACTGATGAAAGAAATGAAAGATGATGCCAACAGATGAAGAGATATACCATGTTCTTGGATTGGAAGAATCAATATTGTGAAAATGACTATACTACCCAAAGCTATTTCCAGATTCAATGCAATCCCTATCAAATTACCAGTGGCATTTTTTACAGAACTAGAACAAAAAAT
The DNA here is from genome assembly GCF_028564815.1 of Eubalaena glacialis. Taxonomy (NCBI): domain Eukaryota; kingdom Metazoa; phylum Chordata; class Mammalia; order Artiodactyla; family Balaenidae; genus Eubalaena; species Eubalaena glacialis. The sequence continues at coordinate 146,344,053 of NC_083720.1, read as the reverse complement.
CTTAAAATTTGTGTGGAGACACAAAAGACCCTGAATAGCCACAGCAATCTTGGGGGAAAAAACAGAGCTGGAGGAATAAGACTCCCTGACTTCAGACTATACTACAAAGCTACAGTAATCAAGACAATATGGTACTGGCACAAAAACAGAAATATAGATCAATGGAACAGGAGAGAAAGCCCAGAGATAAACCCACACACCTATGGTCAACTAATCTATGACAAAGGAGGCAAGGATATACAATGGAGAAAACACAGTCTCTTCAATAAGTGGTGCTGGGAAAACTGAACAGCTACATGGAAAAGAGTGAAATTAGAACACTCCCTAACACCATACACAAAAATAAACTCAAAATGGATTAAAGACCTAAATGTACGACGAGACACTATAATACTCTTAGAGGAAAACATAGGAAGAACACTCTTTGACATAAATCACAGCAAGATCTTTTTTGACCCACCTCCCAGAGTAATGGAAATAAAAATAAAAATAAACAAATGGGACCTAATGAAACTTAAAGGTTTTGCACAGCAAAGGAAACTATAAACAAGACGAAGGACAACCCTCAGAATGGTAGAAAATATTTGCAAACGAATCAATGGACAAAGGATTAATCACCAGAATATAAAAGCAGCTCATGCAGCTCAATATTAAAAAAACAAACAACCCAAACCAAAAATGGGCAGAAGACCTAAATAGACATTTCTCCAGAGAAGACATACAGATGGCCAAGAGGCACATGAAAAACTGCTCAACATCACTAATTATTAGAGAAATGCAAATCAAAACTACAATGAGGTATCACCTCACACCAGTTAGAATGGGCATCTTCAGAAAATCTCCAAACAACAAATGCTGGAGAGGGTGTGGAGAAAAGGGAACCCTCTTGCACTGTTGGTGGGAATGTAAATTGATACAGCCACTATGGGGAACAGTACGGAGGTTCCTTAAAAAACTAAAAATAGAACTACCATATGACCCAGCAATCCCACTACTGGGCATATACCCAGAGAAAACCATAATTCAAAAAGACACATGCACCCCAATGTTCACTGCAGCACTATTTGCAATAGCCAGGTCATGGAAGCAACCAAAATGCTCATCGACAGATTAATGGATAAAGAAGACGTGGTACATATACAATGGAATATTACTCAGCCATAAAAAGGAATGAAATTGGGTCATTTGTAGAGACGTGGATGGACCTAGAGACTCATACAGAGTGAAGTATGTCAGAAAGAGAAAAACAAATATCATATATTAACGCATATATGTGGAATCTAGAAAAATGGTACAGATGAACCGGTTTGCAAGTCAGAAACAGAAATACAGATGTAGAGAACAAACGTATGGACACCAAGGGGGGAAAGCAGCAGTGGGTAGGGGTGGTGGCGGTGTGATGAATTGGGAGATTGGGATTGACATGTATACACTAATATGTATAAAATAAAATTTAAAAAAAAATCAAGTAACATACCACTATATATTCTCCAGAATGATTAAGTTTAAAAAGATGGAAGTCTGGAAACAGGAAAACCTAATTAAAGCAAAGAAAAAAATCAAAAACGCTATTCCTTCTGGAATGGTAGGAATGGCATTCAAGTGGGGAAGGGCATCCGGGAACTTTCTGAGCTGTTGCAGGTGTTCTACAAATAATTAAACTCTAATAAACTGCATACTCAAGTATTTAGAGGTAAAGTGTATGGATATATGCAATTTACATTAAAATACATTTAAAAATAAGACAGAATGAAAGATGGATCAAGGAGGGACAAATAGATCCATATGTAATAAAGTACATGGAGTAAAATTATATAATTTTATATTATTATTATATATATTAATATATATAATTTTGTAATACATATATTAATATATAGAATTATATAATATTATATAGAATTATATAATATTATTATAAAAATTATAATTCTATAATCTGGTTGGTAAGTATATGTTTGTTCATTGTAAAGTTCTCTCTACTTTCTTTCTTAATATTTTCATATTAAATGTTGGGAGAAATATGTAAGTCAGAAATCGATGTAGTTTTAATCACATTGAAAACACATCTAATATACCTGATCTTGTTTTCTAAAAACATATTCCCTGCTAAAAGGAACCAGGGCTCCTTGGAGAAATGGCTCATTCCAGGTCTATGACAGGAAAGGTAAAATATAAGCTCAAGATTAATGAATACATATTAAAAGTACACAGGAGCCAGTCTGAAAAGTCTCCACTGGCCAATGTGGGACATTTTAAGCAAAGAATAGATTTCAAAAAGGCTTATAATTCATTGAATTATAACGGAACCTGTGAGTCCATGATGATAGTAAAAAGAAGACTGGGGTGGTATGAACAGGACCCTCTTCTTTACAGAAAAATGCCAGTTAATACAGGAGGAATGCTAGACTTAGAAAATTACTATTTTGCATCTTGAGCAAATTAATTGATTCAGACAAGGATCATCAATGTATGTTTACAACATTACTATGTGAGAGGTGTTGGGGAACAGGAAATTCACTTGGTGTCAAAGATTACTTATCAGTTACTCACGGAGAAAGGTAATTTTACAATGGAGAGATCTGGCAGGACCCCAGCTCAACCAAATGATCACACTTAGCATCACCAAATAATGAAATAAGTAGACGTATGCTTGCTGATGTTATGCGATAGGGAGCACACAACAAAAAGGTTACCCTCAATCTATGAGAAGAAACAATCAGCTAGATCTAGACTGTGGAACATTCCACAACAAGGGTTGGCAAACTTTTTCTGCACAGGCCCAGACAGTAAATATTTTAGGCTTTGCATGTTGTAAAGTCTCTGTTGCAACTATGCAACTTTCTGTTGTATGAATGGGTGTGGCCGTGTTACAACACAACTTTATTTACAAAAACAGGTGGTGAGTCTTAACCATAGAGCTGCAGTTTGCCCATCTTTGTTCTGTCCCCTGACAACTGTCCAAGAGTCTTCAAAAAATGCCAATATCATGAAAGAAAAAAAAAAAGAAAAAGGCAGGATGACTATTCCAGATTAAAGGGATCTGATGCTATTACGACAATAAAACAATGTTTGATCCTTGATCAGGTGCTGGACTTTAAAGACATTTGGGGTACAAATGAAGCAATTTGAATAAGGACTAAAAATTATACACTACTTATTGTGTATCAATGTTACAATTTCTTCAGTGTGATAATGGGATCGAGACAATGCCATTGTTTTTATTAGATATATGCTGAAAACATGATGCCTGAAAAATAGTTTCAAAAAGGAGAGGTAAATATGTGGCAAAATGTTAAAAACAAAGTAAGCTATCTGCTAATCTGTGTCCAACAATAAAATGCGTATGTCGGAGAAAAACAAACCACAACAGTTCACTGAAAAGAAAACCGATGTCTCTATATATACTACTATGTATAAAATAGATAACTAATGAGAACCTACTATAGAGCACAGCGAACTCTACTCAATGTTCTGTGGTGACCTAAATGGGAAGGATATCTAAAAAAGAGGGGATATATGTATAGCCGATTCACTTTGCTGTACAGCAGAAACTAACACAACATTGTAAAGCAACTATACTCCAATAAAAAAGAATTAAAAAAAAAAAACGATGTCTCAAAGGGCAACACATAACAGAGACTTTCTTGAAAACTGCAACTACTTTTTGAAACTTTAAGGAATATAGTTACATTTTATTGTACCAAAAATCACTTCAAAAGTTTCCAAACATAGAAAGTAAGATAGATTTTGCCAAGGATGTTAAGATGCCAATACCAAACTGGTTGTCTTGTTTCCATTTCCTGATCTTGAAAAAATAATGATCCACAGGCAGCTGTTAATTTTGGCTAAGGCCTAATCAATACACATGATGCTATGCTTGTATCTGCCCTGTCAAAGCCTATAATGAATGTTCAGTCAAAATATTTTTATGTTAGTCTTAGCATTTTATGAGAGAACCCCTCTACACTTTCCCCAAATATCCCAAACTCCGCAAGGCCCAAACTAAACTCATCCTCTTCCCAGCCCTCAAGTAAGCTCCTTTTTTTTTTTTTTTTTTTTTTTTTAAACTTCTCGCCCTGAAGAAGGCAGGAAACTTCCACCTGATTTGATCTGGAAGGCATTCCTCCATTTCCTTGCCAGGTACCAAGTCCCGAGGCTTTTATCTATATACTTTCCTCCCTTACCTATCACTGTAGTTAGGCCCTTCCCAGTTCTCATCTGGACTACAGCTTCCTTATGAGTCTCCGCCTTTGTAATCCACTCTCTCTGTTGATAGGGGTGATATGACCTTACTCCCTGATGAAAATTGTTCAATGGCTTTCCACTTCCTATAGTCTGTAATCCAAACTCTTTGGCATTGCGTAAATTGCACCAGACTATTTCTGCATGTCTGTCTCCTGCCACTTCCCAAGACACACTATACTCTAAGACCAATATTTTTGCAAGTCTATACACACGCATGCTCTCTCCTTCCCTCCTTCCCTTTGTACATGCCGTTCCCTCTGCAGCACACCCTCTTACAATACAAGTTCTATCTTGGCTGCTCGGTATATACATAACTTCCCTAAGACTTCAACACAGGCATAGCACTAATCACCTGCCTTTCCTTAGTTTTCATATTATAAAACAGAGAAGATTATGACAGCTCATTTATGCACCAAATTCCATCAATATGCTAATGCTTCTTAAATTTGCACCTTTGTCCAGACCTCTCTCTCGAGCTCCAAACCTATATCCAATCTTGATCTTCAGTTAACATCTCCATTTGGAAGACCGTGAGGCTAACGCAGAGCTTGCAGAGCATGCAGCAGGGCTGGGGCTCAAACCATCAGGTACATGGTCTCCAACCAGCTTGGTCCCCAGACCAGGAACCTGAGGGTCATCTCTGACACTTCTTTTTCCTTTACCTCTCACCTCCACCACCCAGTTCTAGTTGATTAATAAAGATCCCGAGTAAGCCTACCTCTGCTCGCCTCTACCCGTTCCAGGCTTCGACACATTATTGCTCTGACAACTGCAACTGCTTCCTGATTGGCTTCCTACTTTCATTTTTGCTCTCTCCTGACTTTATTCACTACATCTGAGCCAGATCTAAAACAGAAATTTTGTTATAGTTTTCCTTATTTAAAGTTTATCAATGGTTTCTCATTTTGTTTTGGCAAAACGCCCCAATTCTGAATAGCCTAAAAAGCCCTTTCCAGCCTCACTGGAGGTGCTCTCTGCTGCTCTCACTGGGCTTCAGCCTCCTCCCAGTGGCCTCTGTTCAGCTGTCTGCCTCAGGCCCTTGTTACATGTGACAATGTTTGGAAATTCTCTACCCCCTCCCACCCCTTCCTCACCTATTCTCCCTCATCTTTGGTCTCAAAAGAAATGTAACCTCCTTTACGAGTTCTTTCCCGGATGCACCAGTTTAAATCAGGTACCACTGTTATATGCTGCCCGTGCATTCTATTTTCCTTCCTAGCAATTTATACAATTTGCAACTAAATATCTGAGTGTTAGCCTCTGCTCCTCGCTGGCTTGAAAACTCCTCGTACCAAGTTTAATATCTGAGTGCTTAGCTCTAGTTCAATGCCTGTCATATGATAGACAATTAGTATTTTGAAGCAATAAGTAAATATTGCAGGCTAAAATAATATAGGTTAAATGCATGGTAAGACAAAGGGAAGAAATAATCAAAACAGATACGTACTCAGTATGAAACGACCAAAAGGACAAACATTGGAAGGTGCACAAAATCCAGAATATGTCAGCAAAGTCACTATGGGCCCAGATGAATTAGAATCACTTACAGTAATTCATATATTTACATCCTTTCTAATCATGCCAATTTTCAAAACCCAAGATTAACTCTAAACTGAGACTTCGGCGGTCTAAATTTATGTTTCTAGCCTGAGCCTGTGATCTAAAGCAAATTACTTCCCTGTGCTTCCTTCTTAAGAACAGGTAACATTTCTGCTATGAAAATGAACTATAATGATGAAATTTTAAACTTAAGGGGAAAATAGTTTGAAAAGTACACTATTATCATTCTGTAGTGTGAATGCAAAAGGGGAATTAAAAAAACCTCTGCCCAATATCAGAGCAACATTATCATAAAAAATAATGTAATACAGAATTTTTCTTACTGGTGATTCTGTTCTAAAATCTATTCACTAGACAATAGGCAGATTAATCTTAACATACACTTATGTCTGGTCCTATACTTCTTCACTCACAGACCTTCACTGCCAGTATTTTTAATACAGAATTAATTCATACAGCTTCTTAAGAAAAGCACCGAGATTGCACGAGCTAAATGGAGAAGTATGTTGAATTGAAAGATACTCCACAAAAGAGGAAATGTAAATAATAGTAAGCCTGTATACAGAAATATGTGGAATTTCGTTAGCAATATATCACAAAGTATGAAATTTAGAACAGTGTCTTATTTTTAGTCCTTTTGGCTCATAGACAAGGATCAAATACCTACTGTTGATAAGGATGTATGCAGTTGGCACTCTCATATTTTCCACTGGCTGTGTAAATTTTTATAACTCTAGTAAAAATTTAACTTAGCAATAGGTTTTAAGGGCCATAAAAATATTTATACCTTTTGAACTGGTAAATCCACTTATAGCGATCTATCCTGAGGAAATAATTCTAGCTGAGAAATAAACCTTATGCTGAAAAATGTTTAACCACTCAGTATTTATAATATTGAATCACTGAAAACCTGAGGTACAATAATGAGAATGATCATCATTGTTATTACGAAGCTTGTACTAACATAGAAAATGCTAATAATAATATATTAAGGGAAAATAGGAGAAAATAAAATTGTTTATATAATACGAGTATATCTTTCAAATACATCCACATACATGTAGGCAAAGAGGCAATAATATTATACATCAAAATTCTAATTGTGATTATATTAATAGAGGTAGAAAGGAAGGAGCCGAATTTTTGCTATTTTCCTTTACTGTCTTTTTTTCAATGTCATTTGACTTTTATAATAAAGTTAACAACAGCAACAAAATCTTCAATGGCTCCCCACTGTCGGTTTAATAAGGTTTAAATTTATGAGTACGAATCTCCTATTCAAGGTCCTCCTGAGTTCACCTCCACTTTCTCTTGAATCTTATCTTAGACTTCTTACTCCTTACACTGTATCCAACCCTTAACAAGTCCCCTTCCAGTGGGCCCAGTGGTGGTGTTCATTCCAAGTTTACTTAGTTGAATAGACAAATCTTTTCTCTTTTGGAACATTTCCTGACCCACTCCCTGCTGGAGACAGATATATTTTAGTTAAAGCAATTTGGTACTTTTAAGAGAAATTCTATTTCCATAAAAAGACTGTTTATAAAAGCAGTAACCTATTTAATTTGGAAATAGGCATCAGGTAAAGTCAATCGGGACACTGTACCAGTAATTTTTTTTCTTTTGTAGACATAGAGTAATTGACTTTATTTTCTGCATACCATATGTCTCAAAATAGGAAGTACAGTTGCTTCAATAAATGAATTTAAAGGAGTCAAGTTATATTCCACATCTAGAATTTTGTTCTCTTATTTAAAATTTATTCCATTAACATGTCAGATACGAAAATAAACATAAACATTCTCTCAATATTGGTTTTCAATAAAATCAGTAGGTAAAGCTAATGATTTAGGATTATAAGAATTAAGGCAGTATTTAGTGATGGCTTTAAGAATCTTCTTTAGCATTTATAAAGCTATTTAATGCCTATAAATTCTAGGTATGAGAGGTCTTAACAAACAAGTACATTTTACAGCTGCATATGATAGTGTAAAACAATAAACAAACATTTATCACACTGAGGAAAAAGTCCAAACTTTATGGCCTGATATGAAACTTAACCTGTAATATTCCATAGCAATAGCCATATTATTGGTAAGGCATTGGATTCCTAGGACACCCCCCTAAAGCCTATTTACCTTATTATACTGAGAGTTTGGTAGGATAGCCTGAGGGAATCTGATATCCCCAAACCTTAGCTGACATATAAAATGGTGTTCAGAATGGCTGATAAGAATAAGAAGTCCTGTGCAATCGGCTGCCTTTACAAACAAGACATGTGTAATGTTGGTAACTGAGAAGAGCTGCTGTCATCACAGAGAAAACACAGTCACTACAAAAACAGTTCAGAGCTTTTGCACTTAAGAAAGACTCTGAGTTATGGGTTAAGAAGTAAAAGAAGACAAAAGATAACATCACTAGGCCCTGCAGGCTCACTCCATGTCCCCGGCAGTATAACAATTACTTAATTATCTTTAATTCTCACAACTTCTCTGCAAAGGAGACAGTATAACACAATACACCACGTAGGGCCACAGAAATGGGAGAGGCGCTATGAGGGTAAAGAGTTTGAGCTTTAGGATCAAATATATCTGGCACTTATTATCCATACAACCTTGAGAAAATTAACTAGCTTTTCTAAGCCTCCATTTTCTCATCTATAAAGAAAGAAGGATGATGCAGACACAGAGAATGGACTTGAGGACACGGGGAGGGGGAAGGGTAAGCTGGGACAAAGTGAGAGAGTGGCATGGACATATGTACACTACCAAATGTAAAACAGATAGCTAGTGGGAAGCAGCCGCATAGCACAGGGAGATCAGCTCTGTGCTTTGTGACCACCTAGAGGGGTGGGATAGGGAGGGTGGGAGGGAGACGCAAAAAGGTGGAGATATGGGGATATATGTATACGTATAGCTGATTCACTTTGTTATAAAGCAGAAACTAGCACACCATTGTAAAGCAATTATACTCCAATAAAGATGTTAAAAAAAAAAAAAAGAAAGAAGGAAAATTAAGGTATTGGTAAAGTTTCTTCCAGGCATATCGTAGGGTTGTATTTCCTGTTTCCACTGTGGCTGGGTGAGGCAATAGGATTACTTCTGGCTAACGAGTTATGACCAGAAGTGATGAAGTTACTTCTGAGCCAGGGCATTTAATTGCCAATGCAAGATCCTACAGAGCTCTTTCTTTTTCCTCTGGCCCTGTAACCGGCCACATTTGAGACGGGTTGCTCTGTCAGAACGGGTCCTCAAGAAGCCATCGTAAGCAGAGCCCCCTTGTCAATCTAAATTGGACGGGTAGCATGAGCAAGAAATAAATGTAGCTTTAAGCCACTAAGATTCGGGGATTGCTTTATCATAAGTGTAACCAAGGCAATATGAACTGATAAAGGTCATTTCTCTCCTATAGAGTTATGAGGATTTAATAAAGTAATATTAGAAATATTTTTCAAAGTCTCCAGCAAACAGTACTCAGTCGACATCTATGATTACTATTATGTTATTATCTTTTATAAATTAGAATACTGAGATTGCAAAATATTCCATAATGTGCCTCAGGACACACTGCTATTAAGAGACAGAGTTGCTTCTGTAACACTGGAAAGCTAAAGATCTGTTCATTAAAGTCACCCTTCTTTAGTCATCTAACCTGGCCAAAAACACCCCTAATCTTCAAATAGTTATTATCTTTTTGTTCATATATGTGTTTTTTTTTGTTGCTGTTCTAAAACCCTCTCTCTGTTGCACAAAAATTAATTTCCTTTTATTCTCTGATTTTTTTGTGTGTTTGCTGTTTATTTTGTTTAATAAATTTTGTCACACAGCATGGCAATCTTTATGCAAGATTTAACAATCACACCCCCCTACAATTTGGCTGCAGCCTATCTTTCAGAATTTATCTTCTACTTCTACCCATGCTAGTCTGGTCTATAAACGCTGATCAAAATATGAAATGCTCATTTTCTCCTTCTAATCTTTGCTTATTATGCCATTCTAACTGAAATTCTTCCTCTGTCCAGTTTCCGATTCTTCTTTTTAAAAATTTGACTTAAACTCTATTTCTTCCACAAAGACAACTCTAATCACAATTTAATAGCACAGATGGTCCATTCTGCTTATTTGAAACATAATTTCATGTGATTTTATAAGACAGCTGTGTACTGCAGGGGTATAAAGCATGGAAACTGCAGTTCCCAGAATCCCTTGCCTGTAGAGTTCTGGTTAATTTCTTCCTATGATGAATTCTTATGAGCTCTGAAGGCAGAGGAGGAAACAACATGCTTTGAGGATTTTAACTGCCTCATGGAACTGACTGAAAGCAAACAGGTCAGACACTAATTACGGTTTTACATTTTGAGGGAGTTTACTGTAAACCCCTTTACACGACAGCAAACAAATCAACAAACCACCGCCACTACCACGAAAAAAACGTCAGCCCACACTAAAGAAGTCTTTGCTGTTCAAGAGGTAAAACAATCCCTGAGACACCAAACTTCCAGGAATAGGAGGCAAGCTGTAGTTTAAAGAAGACATACTCGCTATACACACTTCAAGGGGAATAATGACAAAGAGGCAATTCTAAAAGGTGACGGCAGCTGTCAGAGAAAAAGGACAATGGAGTTCCTCGCAGAAAGTGCCTCCACTGCTTCTGTGCACGTGTATGTGTGTGTACTAGAGTGTGAATGGGATTGTTTAGTGTCCCATTTGTATATGGGGTGGATGTGTGTGGAGGGAGGGACAGACAATTTGTCTCTTAATTTCATAGATTCTCAGAACAAGAGGAACCACGTCTAGACCTGATGGAGCATTGACAGGTCTCCCAGATATTTTGGAGATTGAGTTGGTTGCAATGACTGGTTGGTTCTTTGGATTTTTATCCTGGCAGAAGGACTGGGTGTATTTACTGCAGGGTAAGAGAAAAAATATATCTGGCAAACAGAAGGGCAGGCTGCGGCAGCAACAATATATGTACTCGTCAATTCCTAGTTCATCGTCCTCTTCCTGGGCACACTGGAAAACTACATTTCCAGACTCCCACAAAGGTTACTGAGTCCTGGAATATGAGTAGAAGGGACAAGAGTTGCTTCTGTGCTAAGGCGGTTAAGTACCTATGAACTTTGCACATACTTTTTTTCTTTTTCACTCCTGATATTAGAAGCCACCTTTTTAACGACATAGTTGAAAGATGGAAGCAGCTTGCCATCTGAATCACTGCTTGGAGGCTTGCTACCTACGAATCCCACCTCACCTGCATTAGACTGTGACAGCAGTGAGAAATAAACTTTATGAATGAAGCCAATAATATCATGGGGCTAACTGTCACTAAAGTTGACATTAATAATCGTGATTAGACTGGTCATAATTATTGAACAGGACAAACCAGGGGAAACTGGAACAAAAAGGTCAGTGAGAACTTTAGGGTTAGTGAGAAATCATGGCAACCAGGCTAAGATTTGGTTGTTTGCAAAATAGGACAGTGAACCCAAAGGTAGATCTGAGATCAGAAAATCAGTCTAGCGCATGTGATGTCTTAATTTTGTTGCTTGTATGTATGTCTGGGCTCCAGTTCCTTCCGGTAAGAGGCAGTGGCTTTTCAACTTTGCATCCCTAGCACCTGGTGCAGGACAGATGGGATAAAATGTCCAAACTGAGCATAAGCTTCAGGGTGTTTATCAAAGCAGGGCAGATATACAAGAGGAGATGATTTTGGCTGGGGAAAGTCAGGGATCAGGTTTCTATACCCAGTCTTAGGAAGCTGGGTACTCAGGACCAGTGGGTCCAGGTCAGCTATGCCCTGTGTGCCACAGCAGTGCTAGTCTAGAGATACTTCATAGAGGTCCTTGCATTCCTTGGCCTGGGGTCACTTCAGCTTATAGCATCTGGAAAGAGGCTAAATATAGAGGTTAAATGAGCCAAGTTATTAGATTAAGAGATCAGGCAGGTATACCCAGAAATACCATCATATTTGCATTATTATTTAAAATAAGTATTTAACCCTGTATTATTTTTTACTCGATAGTATAAATATATGTTATAAAATATCACAGAACATAGGAAAACATTATCCAAATAACTGAATCTACATGTCATTAATTCTAGAGAGATTCCAGGAATTCTTCAAATAGATTAGTGGTGATTTAGGAAACTAAAGAAAGAATATGCTTGTAAAAAATAAAAGATTTAGTCATAGATATAACTGTAGTAATAAATGAACAAAGTTATTCACTTTTACAATTTTTATGCTTCTTAACACTGAAGAGACAGCTTTGCAAAGTGATTTCCCAAGATAATGAAAGAGGCAAAAAAGAAAGAGAATTTTATCACCCAGCACCTATAGGGGAGATGGAAAAATACGGAACATTTTCTATCTAGTGAAGTAAACATACATTCATATATACAAACATATGGGGGCAGAGAAAGCAGATGGGAAATTATTACAAGAAAAGCTCTAAAGAGACAAATCAGGAAAAGAAACACATAAAACCCAGAATCTTAAATTCCAGAAATAATTATGTATTTAATGGTTATTGAACCCTTTTCAAAGGAAAAATGTACTAAATTTTACTAGATTTTTATAAGAGCAAATTCTCTTTAACCTCCCCCCCAAACACACACACACTGACACTCACTGCTTTCATATAAAATAAGAGAAAAAATTGATTGATTTATTTGTTCTTTCTCAAGTATTTCTTGAGCATTCTCTATGTGCCTGGCATTGTGAAAGTATTACCAAAAAAAAAAAAAAAAAAAAGGAAGGAAGAAAATGACATGATTCTAAAAGAGCTCTCTAATGTAATAAAGACACTCAACACATCAGAAGAGGCTGTCAATAAACAGAGCAAATACACTTACAAGGACTGGTTATCGAATTTCAGTATCACATCCCATGGAAAACGTATTAAAATATATGTCTATGGAGGAAAAGGTGACAGACATTAGGAAAAAAAAATCTACCTTATGAATAATAGATATAGAGAAAATAGGAAATAGTAGCAGAGATCGATGAAACGGGAAATAGCTACAGTAGAGAATCTGTAAAACTAAAAGCTGCAAAGACTAATAGACAAATTTCTAGCAAGCCTAATCAAAAGCAAAAAAGAAAATGTCCCAAAATATTAAAAATGAAAAAAAGACTATAACTACAGATAAAATATTGATTTTTAAAATAAGAGGAAACATCAAAATATTTTATGCTGATTAATTAAAATAGACAATTTCCTAGAAAATATAACATCAAAGAACTAAAAATAGAACTACTGTATGATCCAGGAATTCCACTCCTGGGTATATACCCAAAGAAAATAAAAACACTAATTTGAAAAGGTACATGCACCCCAATGTTCATAGCAGCATTATTTACAATAGCCAAGACATGGAAACAACCTAAGAGTCCATCAATAGATGAATGGATAAAGATGTGCACACGTGCGCGCGCACACACACACATATATTTATATATTGATAATGGAATACTATTCAGCCTTAAAAAAGAATGAAATTCTGCCATTTGTAACAACATGATGGACCTAGAGTGTATTATGCTTAGTGAAGTAAGTCACACAGGGAAGGACAAATACTCTGTTACGACTTATTTGTGGAATCTAAAAAATAAACCAAATGAATTAACAAAACAGAAACAGACTTATAGATATGGAGAACAAACCAGTGGTTACCAGTAGGGAGAGGGAAGGGGTGAGGGGAAAGCTATGGGTAGGGGATTAAGAGGTACAAACTAATATGTATAAAATAAATATGCTACAAGGACATACTGTACAGCACAGGGAATATAGCCAATATTTTATAATAACTTTAAATGGAGTATAATCTATAAAAATATCAAATCACTATGCTGTACACCTGAAAGTAATACAACATTGTAAATCAACTATACTTCAATAAAAAACTAATAATTCAGAATAAATAAAAAATGAGGCACTTCCCTGGTGGCGCAGTGGTTAAGAATCCGCCTGCCAATGCAGGGGACACGGGTTCAATCCCTGGTCCGGGAAGATCCCACAGGCCATGGAGCAACTAAGCCTGTGCGCTACAACTACTGAGCCTGCGCTCTAGAGCCCGCGAGCCACAACTACTGAGCCTGCATGCCACAACTACTGAAGCCCGCATGCCCTAGAGCCTTGGCGCCGCAACTACTGAGCCCACATGCCACAACTACTGAAGCCCGCATGCTCTAGGGCCCGTGCGCTGCAACTACTGAGCCTGTGCGCTGCAACTACTGAAGCCCGTGCACCTAGAACCCATGCTCCGCGACAAAAGTTCCGCAATGAGAAGGCCGCGCACCGCAAGGAAGAGTAGCCCCCACTCGCTGCAACTAGAGGAAGCCTGCGTGCAGCAACGAAGAGCCAACACAGCCAAAAAAAATAAAATAAAATAAAAAATAAATAAATTAAAAACATGAATAGGACTATAGGCACAAAATAAACTGAACCAGTAGTGAAAAATCAACTTGCCAAAACAAATTTAAAAAACAAAACAAAATTAAAAACAAATAAATCAATAAACCTCACTAAACCTAGACACATTCTGCCAAATATTGCAGGAACTGATAATCCTCCTCGTAAACTGTTTCACAGATTACAAAAGGCTCTCCTCAGTTCATTTTATTAAGATAGTGCAACCTTTATACCAAAAGTAGACAAAACAAAAAAATTTATTAACCTAGATGCAAAAATACTAAACAAAATATCAGCTATCCAAAACTTTCAAGGTGTTTAAAAATAGGTATCAGGGCCAGGTTCAGAACTGGTTTATTCCAGTGATGCACTGTTGGTCTAAGGTTAGAAAATCTATGAATATGACTCTCCACAATAAAAGAAAATGGGAGAAAAACCATGCAATTATTTTAACAGATGCAAAGGAATATTTGCTAAAGTTTAACATTCACTCAAAATAAAAATTCTTAGCAAAATATAAATTTATAAAACATACCTACCAAAGACCTAAAGTAAACACCATAAACCTAATGAGTGTATGTGTGAAGAAAAAATGCATGAAAACATACTGACACTAACTACTTTCATATGAAACAAAAAAACAGAAGCAAATATTTATGGGTTCATTTTCAAGATTTTACTGGAGGTCTGCTATGTGCTTGGCATTTCGAAAGAATTACCCGCCCGCTCCCAAAAAAAAGGAAAGAAAGAAAGAAGATAAATGCAATTACAATATGTAAAAGCAAAATGTAGAAAACTTCCCTTAAAATCAGGAAGCAACTCTAGAAGGCATGCGATCAT
This sequence comes from Eubalaena glacialis, assembly GCF_028564815.1. Classification (NCBI taxonomy): domain Eukaryota; kingdom Metazoa; phylum Chordata; class Mammalia; order Artiodactyla; family Balaenidae; genus Eubalaena; species Eubalaena glacialis. The sequence continues at coordinate 146,328,995 of NC_083720.1, read as the reverse complement.
CATTTCTATTTAACCTTATACTGGGAGTCCTGGAACATAGCACAAGAAAAAAGATATTAAATGATAAAAGGCTTGTAAAGGAATAAACGATGCACATTATTTCCACATGATATGACTGTCTCCAAAGGAAGTCAAACAGAATTGCTCACAAAATATTATGAGAATTTGGCAAGGTTTTCAGATATAAAGTCAACAGTAAAAATCAGTTTCAATATTGAACATCAGCAACAAAGTTTGAAGACATAGTAAGTACTCCATTTATAATATCTACAAAATGGAGATCTAGGAGAAAATTATAATTTTTTAAAAATCAAAAGACATTAAAGAGGACCTGAGTAAATGGAAAGTTACATGATGGATAAAATACCAATGCTCATGAAATTAATCTATCAATTCAATTTAAATTCTAAATAAAATTTCTCATGAAACTTGATAATATTCAACTGCAAAAGCAAAGGACCAAGAATGGCCAAGATAATTTTCAAGAAGAAAAACAAAGTTGAAGAAACTTATTCTACCAGATATCACTAATTAAGACACTGTGGTAATGACATAAGATAAACACACAGAAAAAGCAACAAATAGTACAGTCCAGAAAGAGACATAAAAACATTTGATATATAATGGAAATGCTATTTCAAAAAGTGGGGGAAAGACGAACTATTGAACAAATATGCTGAGTTGATTGATTTTCACATATAAAATGAGATTCCTACTTTATGCTTTACATAAAATTCAATTTCGAATGGATTAAGACCTATATATATATACAAAGCAAACTTTAAAACTTTTAGAAAATAATAAAAAAGATTTTCTAAGTGACCTCAAAGTAGGTGAGGATTTCTTAAACAAGATGTAAAAAAGCACAAACACTAAAGACTGATGAATCCAACTTCACTGAAATAAAAAACTTTCAAACATTAAAAGACACTGTATTCTATATATATATATATAAAAAAACACCCAGAAAATTGGGTGAAAGTATTTGGAATACATATAGCTGACAATAGCTAGCAAACTCTTAAAAATCATTAAGAAAAAAGCAAACAACCCAATAGCAAAATTTGCAACAGTAGGAGAAAGCAGTATACAGAGTAATAAACACAGATATGACCAAAGTTTAATAAACATATGAAAACAAACACATGATTACACGCTGCCTGCGTGGTAGACTACATTATAGGGAAGGTACAAATTAACTCAGAAATCTCAGTGGCGTAACAAAACAGGTTTGTTTTTCAGTCATGACACAGATCCAATGCAAGCTGACAGGCGGCTCTGCGGACCCATGCTCCACTGTCCAGTTAATGTACTGTAAGAAAGGGCTGGAAAAGTTTTGAATCTCTACCTCTGAAATGACAGTTGTCGCTTCTGCTCACAGCCTACTTGCCAAAAGTAGTTGACTGGCCTCACCTACCTGCAATGGGGCTGGGAAACGTTGGAGAAACACTTGGATATTCAGTGAAAAATAAATGTCTCTGTGATGACTAGCAATTAGAGAAATCTAAACTAAGGCAATAGCAAGATGCTTCCCACACTCATTAGATTGGGGGAAACAACCATGAGAACTCTGATATTACCAACGATTTGTGAGGATGTGAAAAACGGAAACAGTCACACACAGCTGTTGAACACGTAAATTAGCACATTTTAAGAGCATTTGTAATACCTGGACAAAGATGTACCTACTTATGACCCTACTCTACAAGTGCATAAAAGGTGTCATGTGAAAATTATTCACTTAAAGTTGGTTCGTAATAGCAAAATATTGGAAATCAACTGAATATTGGAGACAACCTAAATATTAGAAAAACCCAGAATACCTAAACTGTATTTTATTCTTACTGAAAGTGAATATTGATAGAGCATATTGAACAGGAAAAAAAGTTGCAGAAGGTGATATACTGTACACTTTATTAATATAAAGTTGTAAAACCTGCAAAATTATCATATGTATTGTGTGTAGATACAGGTACGTGGTTAGCCTATAATAATGTGCATAAATTATAAACAATTTCAAAATAGGGAGGAGAGATGGTATGTTAGGGTACACTATTCATAAAACAATTCATATCTGTTAATTCTACTATAGGTAATAAAACCTAAGAAAATAATACTGTTTAACAGTCAGAAGTTATTCTTTGTTAACACTTACCTAGTAAGGCTTTTTATATTAATGATAATTAGAAGCAGTTCCATATTTTCAAAATAGTTAAATATGGATGACAACATATGAAATGTTATGATTATTAGAAAATATATATATTAAGTAGTTAGTATAGTGACTGGAACTTGATCAATAGTAGCTACCATCATCATCATCATCACTGTTACTGCTACTACTATTATTTACTTTTATTAAAGGAATAAGCACGCAAACTAGGCTGATGCGTGGAAACAATAGTGAAACAACGTTAACTGGAAAAAGTGGAACACTAATTAGAATGTTTTATACATTAATTAAAGCACCATAAACTATATTCACATCCATTAACAATGATTTTAAAATAACTTAGAATTTTAGTACAATTTAATGCTTATTAAATGACTATTAATTTGCATAATGAAAATAAAATTATACTGTCACTAAATTTTCTCAAAACCCTACATTAGTTTAAATTTCTAGTTTACTTTGCTAATAGGCATAGGCATTTTTAAAACCATTTAAGAAAATACAACTGTGACAACTAGTTTCATTATTGAAGAAAATCTCCTTCATAAATGATGCATGGTCCCTGAAATCATTAACTTCTGAAAAGAAAAATAATTTAACAGTTGCTTCTACTACATAACTGCTTACTTGATAACTGCATTATTTTTTAGTTAATATGACTTGGTTTACTAAAGGAAACATCTATAAAAGCAGTAGGAGAATACAATGACTAAACCTATTATGTGCTTGTAATTTTAATTTTTATCAGTACAGTTTTACCCATTGAGAAAAGTCAGGAAGGAAAGAGATTATCTTTTATTTTATACTTTCACTCCAGCACTGAATGAATCTGATATTCATTTTTATACAATGGCCCGAACTTGAGGTTTTTTTTTTTACCGAGGTCAACAAGAACACAGCAAATTCAGTGGGAAGTCTAGGTCATACCCCAAGGGGAGAGAGAAGAAAGAGTTTTCTTCCCTTAGTTCCTGGATCTTCTTCAGGGTTTATACTGTGACCAATCAAAATGGGTTGTGAGGCTTATTTAGAGCCATTTGCACTTGTGTTAGGTAGAAAAAGACTTTGTCTCCTCTCCTCTAATCATTATTATACTAAGTTACAAGGAGCTGTGCCTATGTTCTACACCTCTTTAAAAATCTATTTGATGTTCCCTTCTGTATCATCTATTCCATTTATTTGTTTGCATATGTAGTCTACCCAGTTATTGGGCATGAAATGGTTATATGAGCATGCCCTTGAGCTAGCAGGGCTGGTGATCATTGCTCATCCAGGAAGTGTCATGGCACTGTGTAATGGAGGTATCATTTTTTTTTTCCAGCTTGGACTCAGATCAAGAAGAGGCTTTCCTATATAAGGGACAGAAATACAATTCTCCCCATTGCCTAAGAGCAGAGAAAACAGCTAGCAGAGGGGAACACAGATGGGGACAGATGGCTTAGACTAGAGAGACATCTCCAGAGCCAGTGGACAAACGCCATTTCTGGATTATCATTTTACATCTCTAGCCATACAGGGATCAGAAATGCTTAGCTGTTCAAGACACATACAGCTGTAACTAGAGATGTCTGAGAAAGATAGCAATGGAGGCCAAATGAAGTAACATTAGTACCAAGGATACACATCATTCTCACAGCTCACTAAGTCATTCTAGAAAGGACACACCAATCACATTTTGTTTGTTTGTCTGTTTTATACCAACTATATTTGAAAGTGTTTTCAGCTTCAGTTTTCAAAGATCAACTGGCGGGAAAAAGATCTTAAGATACAATCTCGGTGAAAGAGTTAGTGCCTTATAATCTCTTGCAACTCACATGCTCTGCCTCATTTCTGGGGATTTGAAATAACAAGGATTTTAATCACCTCTAAACTAAGCAGAGCTAAGCAAAGATTAGTTTGCTCATGTAAATTTAAACTTGCTCATGCAAGACCACAGAGAAGCTAAAGTTACAAACTACAGATTAACCAGTGAAGCAATTTCTCTATTGAGTTAGCTTGGTCATGAACCATACAGTGAGACTGATAGAGGATAATCAATACACATTAATTATTGATTCTCTATATGCCTGAAATATTCCAAATGGGATTAATTTCATAATAATAATAGAATCCCTTCAAACAGTTTTTATGACAGGTTTCAAGATTATCTTTCATTTATGAAGTGATTCATCTAAGGTCTCTTCACCTAAAAGTAGGTATATTCCAATATAAATGGAGTTAATGAGCAAATGTTACCTAAAAATGTTCCTCAAATCCTATATTTTTAAATGCATTTACTTGGTGAGTATACTTTTGACACTGAATTTTTATTAATTCACAGTAAACAAAATTTCTACTATACATTTGAATTAGTTCTCTGTAAGCTTGTATACACAAATATTTCAGTGAAGAAGATACAGAAGATAGTTTGAATCTGGAAAGGAATGCATAGTAGTTAAAAAAATTTTTCCAAAAAAAAAAATTAAGGTGGAATAAGTTTTATAAAAAAAGATGTTTGTATTTCTTTTAAAAATAAACTGTAGTCTCTTACCCTAAGTATTAAGTAATGACTCATTACTTCACTTGATTTAACTTTAAAAAGAAAGCCGAAATTATTTTTATAATAACCTGCAAATAAAACCAGAGATAAGAGTCCTTTAAAATTTTGCCTACAATGGACACAAGAAAGTTTGGAGGACATTTTGTCTTTGAACTGGAAAAATAAGTAGCTATATAAATATCATAGTGGCCAGTTAGGAATATTATATACACCTAGTAAATAGGAGAAATTCTACTCAAAAGATTTAAGATTTGGAAAGGGGCTCTAAAATTAATGCAATCACTCTTCTGGTTGGACAAATGATCAAATAAATTCTCATGATATATTTTAGGTTAATGGAGTTTTTCTTTTCACTAGCAAAACAACTATGTGCATTTTGGAATTCTCTTAATAAAGAAAACAAAATTTTACACATTAGACCCTTCATTCTGTCATATGTATGAGAGTTCTTATTTTTCTTGTTAAAATTTGCTTACATACTTTCCACTGACCACATGTTATTTTTATAATTATGAAAAAATCAAAAGTGATTTCTATTTTGCAAAAGAAAAATTAGTTGCACATTTTATTTTACCCCCAGAAGTAACCTTCCATTATACTTGAGTGTTCTCTATATTATAGGGAATACAATGGAAACAATTCTGATTGAGCAGAAGTAAAACTGTCTACTAAAAAATATCACTAAGAGTTTTATAGTATCCCGTCTTACATTTAAGTCTTTAATCCATTTTGAGCTTATTTTTGTGTATGGTGTTAGAGAATGTTCTGATTTTCTTCTTTTACATGTGGCTGTCCTATTTTCCCAGCACCACTTACTGAAGAGACTATCTTTTCTCCATTGTATATGCTTGCCTCCTTTGTCATAGATTAATTGACCATAGGTGTGTGGTTTTATTTCTGGGCTTTCTATCCTGCTCCATTGATCTAAGTCTGTCTTTAGGCCAGTACCATACTGTTTTGATTGCTGTAGCTTTATAGCATAGTCTGGAGTTAGGGAGCCTGATACCTCCAGCTCCATTTTTCTTTCTCAAGATTGCTTTGGCTATTTGAGGTCTTTTGTGCTTCCATATAAATTATAAGACTGGATACTATAAAACTCTTAGAGGAAAACATAGGCATAACACTCTTTGACATAAATCGCAGCAATACCTTTTTGCACCCACCTCCTACAGTAATGAACATAAAAACAAAAATAAACAAATGGGACCTAATGAAACTTCAAAGCTTTTGCACAGCAAAGGAAACCATAAACAAAACAAAAAGACAACCCTCAGAATGGGAGAAAATATTTTCAAATGAAGCAACCAACAAGGGATTAATCTCCAGAATATACAAACAGCTCATGCAGCTCAATATTAAAAAAAAAAAACAAAAAAACCCAACCCAATCAAAAAATGGGCAGAAAACCTAAACATACAGAAGACATACAGATGGCCAAAAAGCACATGAAAAGAGGCTCAACATTGCTAATTATTAGAGAAATGCAAATCAAAACTACAATGAGATATCACCTCACACCAGTCAGAATGGCCACCATTAAAAACAATAAATGCTGGAGAGGGTGTGGAGAAAAGGGAACCCTCCTACACTGTTGGTGGGAATGTAAATTGGTACAGCCACTATGGAGAACAGTAGGGAGGTTCCTTAAAAAACTAAAAATATAGCTAACATATGATCCAGCAATCCCACTCCTGGGCATATATCTGGAGAAAACCATAATTCAAAAACATACAAGCACCTCAATGTTCACTGCAGCACTATTTACTACAGCCAAGACATGGAAGCAACTTAAATGTCCATTGACAGAGGAGTGGATAAAGAAGATGTGGCACATATATACAATGAACTATTACTTAGCCATAAAAAAGAATGAAATAAGGCCATTTACAGGAACATGGATGGACCCAGAGACTATCATACTAAGTGAAGTAAGTCAGACAGAGAAGGACAAATATCATATGATATCACTTATATGTGGCATCTAAAAAATGATACAAATGAACGTATTTACAAAACAGAAACACTCACAGACTTAGAAAACAAACTTATGGTTACCAAAGGGGAAAGGGAGGGGGGTGGGAGGGATAAATTAGGAGGTTGGGGTTAATATATACACACTACTATATATAAAATAGGTAATCAACAAGGACCTGCTGTATAGCACAGGGAACTCTATACTCTGTAATAACCTATATGGGAAAAGAATCTGAAAAAGAATAGATATATGTATATGTATAACTGAATCACTTTGCTGTACAGCTGAAACTAACAAAACATTGTAAATCAACTATACTCCAATATAAAAATTTTAAAAAGTTAGTGGGTAAAAAAATAAAAAATAAAAACATAAAAAATATCACTATCTATTAAATAATAAGACTGTCCTGAGCATTTCTGGATGAATATAACCTTGGATTAAATACGCTAAAAAGAAGTATATTTAAGACCACTAGGTGCAAAAAAAAAGAGGGGTGTGGTGCTGAGGGAAATGCAAGCCACAGAGCATGGAAACCCTAGAAGTTAAAGAGTCTTTCTAAACGTTTCACACAATAGCCTACAGAACAGACATAACCTACCTTGGTTTTTGGAGATGGCTTTTGTGTGCCTCTTTCGAAGTCTTTTGTCAGAAGGATGTTCTTATAATTGGCCTCCTATAAAAGAAGTATAAAAGAAACATTAGAGACCGAAGCACACTACCCTAACCAGAAATTACAATGTAGTGAAAAGCATTTCTGGATTGAGTTGTTCACATCAGAAGCTAGTGAGATTGTAGTGAGGAGTCAAAACGTTTCCTTTCTTCTTTGTCACACACATCAGTGAAGTAACATAAGACAGTGATGGAGTAGGTATGGGACCTACAGGACATATATATTCAGAGATGATTATTAAAAATCTCATCTACGCTATCATGTCATTTACATATCCACAGACAACTCACCCCTTCTTTGGAGAACTGAATAGTAATTCTCCAAGATATCAACACCAAACTTGAAGTTTCCAACTTTCCCCAAGTATTTTACAAATGGGTTCTGATCCTGTAAATGTTTTATCATAAACAAATTCCTTCACATTGTTCATAATCCATATCGAATAGTGACAGCTGCATATCAATATCCTGAGAAAAAATATCTGAGTATCTGTTTACAAAATTATTAAGCTTCTAAGTCCTTGGGTCACGCCAAAACAGTACGTGCAAAAATAAGAGCAAAGATTACAAGGCGGCAGCTTACTTGCGGTTGGATAGATTTACTATTTATTTCTACATGGTAAATAAAAACAACAATCTTGTTGTTTTTTATAAAATAATGTAGGGCCTCACTTCTGAATAGCCATTAACTTGAGTCAATTTTCCATAGATGATTCTATCTCCAAATTAAGACAGAACAAAAATACATAAGAGAAAGATTATAGTCAACAATAAAGCTAAGGAGAAAAGAAGTCAGATTTCTTTTACCTGCTCCATAACCTTCACCTCTGCATCCCATTTCTTCCCCTATCATGTCTACCATTCACTCATCTAAATAATGAGTTTTTTTCCAATTTACTTGAGGGTTAATTATCATCTTTTAAACAAAATTGTATTCTATACACTTTATAATATTATTAAAATTTCCTGGAATTACATTCTTATATTTTTAAAGGGAACAGTATATTATTAGGATAAAATGTCCCTAAAGAAAATAACAATACTACTTACTACTAATAAATAATTACTAAATCATAGGATGTGTCAGGCACTGTGCTAAAGACTTTGCATTCATAATGCCATTTCCCCCTCAACAGCCCTATGAGTCAGGTACTATTATTATATCGTATTATCATTCCCCTTTTAAGTATTACACAACAAAAGCATACAGAAGTTAAGTAAATTGCCTAATGTCACACAGGACTCAAAGATGGTTCTGAATAACTTTAAGGCCTGAGCTCTTATCATCTTTATATACTACTTCTCATCCAATATACTTGACAGCTTAAATGACTCGGTTGTAGAACCATAGCATTTTAAAGCCAAGAGAGTTTTTAAAGATCAACTACTCTATCCACGCCCCTAATTTTACAGATGAGGGGTGTGCATCCTGAGGTGATGTGCCCAAAATCACACAGAGAGTGGTAGAGCCGAGACCCATGCCTGGACCACAGGGCTGTACAGGGCACCTGTTCTCCGCTTCGTGCTAGGGAGCAATATTCCCAGACTCGGAGGGGATCATGAACCTCTCGTGAGCTGGGGGCAGGGGTAGCTGCAGCGCTGCCAACACTCTCAGCTGCCTGTGGCCTCATGCACAGCCCTGTGTAAGGACCAAGCGTGCACTTCTGAGGTCTCCAAATAAGTGTACGTTCCAGTCCTACCCTTTCCCAGCAGTCACACCACCTGCTGTTGGGAAGCTGTTTACTGGAAATAGTGAATGAACCCATTCCCGCTTCTGACTCACTGTGAGAGGGATAAACTATATCCAGCACGACATTTAAAAGGTTCAAGTGATTAACTGCATAATCCGTTGCGTAATTTGGCTACCCTTGGATAATATAATTAGGTATAATCCTTATACCTCTTTTTAAACTACCGGTAAGTAAATGTTAGAATGTGATGAGAAGAAAACAGGCCGACTCTTAAGGGAAGTGAATAGGAATAGGTGACCTTTGTTTACGTCTGTCTGAGTTTATAAATGCCTGTAATTCTTTCTTCCTTATGCATAAACTGCAAGTGGTGGTGTTTCCTTTAAAAGTGACAGTATCACTCCTATTCTGCTTCCCTGTCCCTGTGAATGAATAAGTATAAGGCTGAGAGTCAGCTCTTCCCTGAAAGACTCTGAAAGCATTTTCTGTCAACTTTTAACTGACAATGCCACCTACATAAATTATGTTTATTTTTTGTTTTATGACTTTGAATTCAGACAGTGGAGTCAAAGTGAAGTTCAGTAGTCACAGCACCATCCTAGCTCTCATCCTAGCTCTCTAATCAGCTCTAGGAAGCCAGGCACGCATTGTAACCTCTTGGACCTCTCCCTCAGTTTAAAGATCTATACAACAAAGGGACTGGATTAGGTGAGCTCCAAGAATCCTAGCTAGCTCTTAAATTTCAAGATTTTATGATCTTATGATTCTTTCAGGAAGCAATATTTATTGACAAAAAAGTTAAGCCACATCCTGTTGGGGGCTGCATTCTCAGTGCCCCCATCCGAATGCTGCTGGAGTACTGGCACCCGGGCCATAGCAGTGAGCTACAGAACACAGGTTACACTTCCTGCAGGGCCAATGTGACTCAGATTTCTGGAGGGAAGTTAAGCAATTCAACTAGTACCTTAAATAAGTAACTGGTAATAACTTAATGTATTGTTTTAAAACAGATGTAGTATGGTAACTCCATAATATATTATGAGAAACATTTTAAAGATAAAGCCTTTTTAAAGTTGTGCTTTTACAACCGCATAGCACAGGGAGATCAGCACGGTGCTTTGTGACCACCTGGAGGGGTGGGATGGGGAGGGTGGGAGGGAGGGAGATGCAAGGGGGAAGAGATATGGGAACATATGTATAACTGATTCACTTTGTTATAAAGCAGAAACTAACACACCATTGTAAAGCAATTATACTCCAATAAAGATGTTAAAAAAAAAAATAAAGTTGTACTTTTAAAAAGCCATTTATGCTTGTAGGTATATACCTGAGACTAAACACATATGTCGACACAAAAACTTTTACATAAGTGCTCACTGTAGCATTATTCATAATAGCCAAAAAGTGGAAACAACACAAATGTCCATCAACTGTTGATCAGATAAGAAAAATATGGTGTATATACACACAATGGAATATTGTCCAGCTATAAAAAGGAGTGAAGTACTAATACCTGCTAATCACATAGTTTAACTTTGAAAACATTACGCTAAGTGAAAGAAGCCAAACACAAAAGGACATATATTGTGTGATTCCATGTGTATTAAATGTCCAGAATGGGTAAATAGTGACAGGAAGTAGATTAGTGGTAGCCAGGGCCTGGGAGGAGGAGGGAATGTATAGTCACGTCTCATAGCTCCAGTCTGCATGGCGTTTCTTCTGGGGTGACAAAAGCGTTCCGGAATTAGGTAATGGTAATGGTTGTACAACTTGGTGAACATGCTAAAACTCAATAAACTGCATATTGTAAACAGGTGAATCTTATGGTACGTGAATTACGTCTACATTTTCAAAAAAGCCTTTTAAAGCAAATCCCCACATTCCCAGGGCAAAGGGAAGAGACCTCAGGTTTGTGTTTGAACTCTCCCCTTAGAAGAACTTCTTTGCAAAGGTTTGAAGGGGGAATGTTCTGTGTTTGTAAGTATTATGTGGGCATGGAAAGTCTCTCAAATATTAACTGAACCCTATTATTATGTGTGGCATTCCAATGCTGGTCACTGGAGAATGGAATGATAAATTAGACACGAATATATTATATAGGGTATACTTATATTTATTTTAAACATTTCTACTTGAACGAGACTTCTGAATGAACTGACTGCCCACTCTAAAGACTTGAGCAACAACCAATTGCTTAAACCCGCTGTATCATGAAAACACCATTTAAAAATACAATAGGGAAAGAAAAAATACCTTGTTTGTCACTGCTTTGTTGGCCTTTCCATTCACCTACTAATGACAATAAAAAATAGAAAAGCACCTGCCGTTCTCTCAGCCTAGCCCGCTGCTCCCAGCTATCCACATTGTGTGCCCACACTTCATCCAGGTCTCTGTTCAGTTTCACTAGAGAGGACTCCCTCCCTGGAACACCTTATCTGAGCCACCACTGCTCTCCCCTCCCACTGGGGCTCTCTCTATTTCTTCATAGCGCTCAGCAATATCTCACTTTAATATTTAGTGGTTTTAATTCTTCACTGTCCATCTCTCCCTACTCTGTGAGAAGACCTATATCACTCACGGATATATCCACAAGGCCTGGAACATTGTCTGGCACAGTAGAAGCTCAACTGTTGTGGTGAATGAGTAAACCAAATCAATGAACAATATCCCTTTTCTAACCTTTCACAATCCCTTTGTGCATTCCTCCTGTTTTTAATTCTCTCCTTAATCAGCTTACACTTCATGACCTTTCATTCCTTTGCTAATGCCCTTCGTTTTCTTCCTCTTGTCGTCAATCACTGCACTTATTTCACAAAAGGACAACCTTGGATGAATCCGGCTATATGCCTTCTCTGTGCTGGGAATGGAGCAACTGAAAGTGGCTGGAAAAAAATTATAGAATTGGTTGACTGTGTCATGTTAAATTTATTACCATAAATCTTGAATGAACCCTCTCTAATCCACAGCAATCCTGCTATACTTCTTTAGTAACATGATTTTCCACTCTCCAAGATGATATTTCATGTCTCCTCCTCTCTCCTCAAACCCGTTTCCTTCCATTCTTGCTTCATTGGAAAAAAGAGGCATCAGAGAAGCTTCTCATTACCCCACCATCAAATTTACAAACCACTCTACGTCCCTCCAGTTACAATAGAAGATTCTGGTCCTAATCAGCCATTCCCTCCACGCCACCTTTGAGCCCATCTCCTCTCACCTTCTCAAGGACGTCACTCTTTCAATTCTCCCCTCCCACTCCCTCTCCACTAGATCATTCCCATAATCACACGCGTGCTCTGTAATTATCTTTAAAAACAAAAAACAACAACCAAAAAAACAACTTCCTTCATCTTAGTTCTCTCACTAGCTGTGGTCCCATGTTGTTTGCTTTCCTTTACAGCACACGCCTCCAAAACAGCTGTCTTCACCATATCTACTTCTTCATCTTCAGTGCCCCCAAATCTGTGTTTTTTGTTTGTTTGTTTATTTGGTCACTAGCCACAGAAAGTGCTGAAAACAGTCACAGCTTGGTTTCCATCTTACTCAGTTAGCAACATCTGATCCAGGTGAGTCCTTCTAATAGCTGTCACATCATCACTGATGGGGGAAAAAATTGCCTACCTCATTGACCAACTCCTCATGATCTCCTTGGCTGCTGCTTCTCCTCTATACAATAAAGTTACATATCTACTGGTTATTGGTTTGTTTTGTGTATCCTCTACTAAACAGAAGTCCTATGAAGGTAAATAATTGGTCTCCCTTACTCATTACTAAAACTACAATGCCATTGAAAAGTGCCTTGTATACTAGGAGCTCAATAAATACGTGTTGAATAAATAGTTGAATGAAATTGGAGTGACTCAAGGGTTATGTAGAGAATTCTTCTTTTCCCAAATGATACAATGATCTCAGAACACTTTCATTTCTTTTAAATACAACCAATATCCTAATGACTCCCAAATCTGTATCACTATCTTTCACATTTCTCCTAAGCTACTTAAGTCTAACTGCTTACTTGGCAACTCTACCTTGCTGTCTAACAAGCACCTAAATTTATGTCCAAACCTGAGCTTTTGATTTATCAGAAAAATAATTTATGTCAGTCCTTGAGTTTCTTCCCCAGATTAGCAAATGGTACCCAGTTGCTCAAGCCAATGTCTTAGGTATCAACCTTGATTCCTCCCTTTCCCATACCTCCCACCATCAAACCTATCATCAAGTCCAGTCAGCACTCTCCAAGGTAAACTGGGATTCATTCACTTCTATGTACACAGCCAACTCAGTCATAGCCATCATTTTTCACCTAAATTACTTCAATCATCCTGCTTTCTATAAGCTTTGTATACGTAAATCAGATGATGTCATTCCTCAAGCAATGTCTCATCATTACTCCGGGAATAAAATCCAAACTATTTACCATAACCTACATAGCCTCGCATGATCTAGCCCTTGCCTTCTTCTCTAACCTCATCTCACACCACTTGCCCCTCCCTTACTATGCCTCAGACACAATGGCCACCTTTTCTACCTTCAAATACTCCAAGTCCTTTCCTGCCTTCAAGTATTCGTCCTTCACATTCCCTCTCCCTGGAATGCCTCTCCACCATTTCTTTAGCATGGCTGGTATATTCTCCTCCTTCAGCTCCTATGTCACCTCCTCCGAGAGGCCTTCTTTAACAACCCCATCTAAAGTGGCTCTCCTGATTACTCTCTTCTCTTATTAACCTGCTTTACTTCAAACACAGTACTTATTCTAATTTGTAATTCACAATTTTGTTTTACATTTTGATTTATTTATTGTACATCACCTCCAGTAGACTTTAAGGTTCATGTGGGTAAGGATTTGCCCAGTGTATCCCCAGCATTCTGTAGGTATTTAATAAGCGTTTTTTGAATGAATAAAGAAAACAATGTCAACTCTTACATTTCCCTTGCCTGTAGTATTAATTTCCAACCACTAAAGACATGTGATGGGTCTCCATGATACTGAGAATCAGATAATAATACATTTTCTTACTACCTGAGCAATATAATAATGGGTCAGGGTAGGTGGCAAAGAAGCTGTTATTATGACAGGCAGAGGTTGTTAGAGAGCTGCAATTGGTATGTTGGAATCAAACCACACAAGTGATTTGATCAAATTTAGTGAGTTGGAGAGATGATAGAGAGCAATGCTGATATGATTACAAGTGGGTGTAACAGCCCAAGCCTAAGGCCTCCTACAGGAAAAAGATACATAACACACTGTTACTTTGCACACAACCAGGATCCAATAAATGTCATTGGCAGATTGCAGACCACTCCTTACAATACCATAAAAGTCTCCACTTTAATTCAACTGTATTTGCAAAATGAATCTTAATTTGACTGACTATAACAAATGAACAGGATGTTTTCTTAAAACGCAAAAGTAATATGATGTTATCTTTACATAAATAAAGGGAACAAATTGAATTAAAATAGCATTTAACAGATTTTCATTATGTAAACTTTTGGGAAGAAATCTGTAGTTCTTGGGCTTGGACCAGGGAAATATAAAGGGAAGAGGTGAGAAGTAGTTAAGTTTCAGATATATTTTGAACTCATTACTTTTACTTTATAAACTGCAACTATAATAGCCACAAGTACAACCTTAATTGTCTTTTAAAATTGCTTTACAGAGAATGTTGAAAATTGTTTTACAGAGAATGGCAACCAGTCATTTCTGATTAAAGAAAAAGGAATGAGAATGAATATAGCAAGAGATGGTTAAAGATTTAAGCATCATTAAACATTAGAATCTAGACTTCTGATCTTATTATTATAATCCATTACAGTTTTCTCTTCCTTCAGCTCCTCTGTCACCTCTTTGGAGAGGCTTTTTGTAACAGCCTCATCAAAATCAGCTCTCCCCAGTTACTCTCAACTTGCTTTACTTCTGTAACAGTAACAACTGGTTTAAGATTGGTTTAGGTGTCCATATGTTGTGCTGGTGATTTCAGATCTATTCTTAATATATGTGCGTATCAGCCCACCATGCTTTCTTGTTTCACAGTCTTGAAGAAGCTCTACTTTTTACTGATTTGCACAGGGGTTTGAATCTGTTGTCAGAGGCGAGTGAGCGAGTGCCAGACTCAGGCCTTTTTATCTGCTGGTCCCTCTGCCTGGGATGCTCTTCCTCCTCATGTCTATATGGCTTGCTCCACCACATCACTGTGATCTCCACTCATCTCAGAGGGGCTTCCCTCAATTTTCTATAGAAAATAGTGATGCCAACTTCCCTCTCTCCACTCATACACCATTAATCTCAAGTCCTTATCATGGTTTTAATTTTCTTCACAGAATGTATCATCAAATGTCATATTAATTTTCTTAATTGTTTACTGTCTGTGTCCCCCTCCTAAAGAGGCAAAGTCCACGAGGGCAGAGACTTTTAAAAAAAAATTAAATGCTATAGCTCCAGTTCACAGAATACTAACTGCTACACAGTAGGTGTTTAATAAATGGTGGTTCAAATTATACTTTATTGCTATTTTCAGGACATTACATCCAAAAAAAGCAGAAAACATTTTTTTTTTTCATGTGCACATGGAACATTCTCTAGGATTGACCACATATATTAGGGCACAAAACAAGCCTCAACAAATTTAGGAGTATAGATTTCAAGCATCTTTTCTGACCACAGTGGCATGAAACTAGAAATAAACCACAGAAAAGAAACAAGAAAAAAATGATTACAGAGACTAAACAACATGCTACTAAAAAAACAATAGGTCAATGATGAAATCAAAGAAGAAATTAAAAAATACCTTGAGTCAGGGCTTCCCTGGTGGCGCAGTGGTTGAGAGTCTGCCTGCCAATGCAGGGGACACGGGTTCGAGCCCTGGTCTGGGAGGATCCCACATGCCGCGGAGCAACTAGGCCCATGAGCCACAATTACTGAGCCTGCGCGTCTGGAGCCTGTGCTCCGCAACAAGACAGGCCGCGATAGTGAGAGGCCCACACACCGCGATGAAGAGTGGCCCCCGCTTGCCACAATTAGAGAAAACCCTCGCACAGAAACGAAGACCCAACACAGCCATAGATAAATAAATAAAATTAAAAAAAAAAAATACCTTGAGTCAAATGACAATAAAAACAGAACCATACCAAATCTATGGGATGCAGCAAAAGCAGTTCTTAGAGGGAAGTTCATAGCAATACATGCCTTCTTCAAGAAAAAAGAAAAATCTCAAATAAACAGCCTAACCCACCACCTACAAGAATTAGAAGAAAAACAAAGAAAACCTAAAGTCAGCAGAAGGAAGGAAGTAATAAAGATAGGAAATAAATAAAACAGAGACAAAAAAATAGAAAAATGAATAAAACCAAGAGCTGGTTCTTTGAAAGAGTAAACAAAATTGACAAACCTCTGGCCAGGCTCACCAAGAAGAAAAGAGCAAAGACCCAAGTGAAGAAAATAATAAGTGAAAGAGGAGAAATCACAACTGATACCACAGAAACACACACACACACACACACACACACAAAACATAAGAGAAACTGTACAATTATATGCCAACAAATTCGACAACCTAGAAAAAAATGGACATTTCTAGTAATATACAGCCCACCAAAACTGAATCAAGAAGAAATAGATAACTTGAACAGACTGATCACTGGTAGTGAAACAGAATCTGTTAATAAAAGAAAACTCTCTACAAACAATAATCCAGGAACAGATGGTTTCACAGGTGAATTCAACCAAACATACAAAGAAGAACTTATACTGATCCTTCTCAAACTCTTCCAAAAGATTGAAGGGGAAGGAATACTCCTAAAGACATTCTATGAAGCCACCATCACCCTGATACCAAAACCAGACAAAGATACCACCAAAAAAGAAAATTACAGGCCAATATCTTTGATGAATATAGATGCAAAAATTCTCAAGAAAATATTACCAAACCGAATCCAACAACACATAAAAAAGATCATACACCACGACCTAATTGGATTCATCCCAGGGTCACAAGGATAGTTCAACATATGCAAATCAATCAATGTGATACACCACATCAACGAAAGAGAAGACAAAAACCACAGCATCATCTCAATAGATGCAGAAAAAACATTTGATAAAATTCAACATTCATTCATGATAAAAATCCTTATGAAAGTGAGTATAGAGGGAACATATTTCAACACAATAAAAGCTATTTATGACAAACCCAGAGCCAATATAATTCTCAAAGGTGAAAAGCTGAAAGCGTTCCTGCTAAAATCTGGAACAAGACAAGGATGCCCACTCTCACCACTTCTATTCAACATAGTACTGGAAGTCCTAGCCACAGCAATCAGACAAGAAGAAGAAATAAAAGGTATTCAGATTGGTAGGGAAGAGGTAAAATTATCATTATATGCTGATGACATGATGCTATATTAATATATTATGGATAACCCTAAGACTCCACACAAAAACAACTAGAACTGATAAATGAATTCAGCAATGTAGCAGGATACAAGATTAACACACAGAAATCAGTTGCATTTCTTTACACTAACAATGAAATATCAGAAAGGGAATGTAAATAAACAATCCCTTTTAAAATCTCATCAAAAAAAAAAGTTCTTAGGAATAAACCTCACCAAGGAGGTGAAAGACATATACTGAGAACTACAAAACAGTAATAAAGGAAACTGAAGGTGATTCAAAGAAATGGAAAGATATCCCATGCTCTTGGACTGGAAGAATTGATATTGTTAAAATGGCCATGCTACCCAAAGCAATCTACAGATTTAATGTGATCCCTATCAAATTACCCATGACATTTTTCACAAAACTGGAACAAATAATCCTAAAATTTATATGGAACCATAAAAGACCAAGAATTGCCAAAGCAATCCTGAGGCAAAAGAACAAAGCTGGAGGCATAATGCTCTCAGACTTCAGACAATACTACAAAGCTACAGTAATCGAAACAGCATGGTATTGGCACAAAAACAGACATATGGATCAATGGAATGGAATAGAGAGCCCAGAAATAAACCCATACACCTACAGTCAATTAATCTTTGACAAAGGAGGCAAGAGTATACAATGGGGAAAAGACAGTCTCTTTAGCAAGTAGTGTTGGGAAAGTTAGACAGCCGCAGGCAAATCAAGGAAGTTAGAACACACCTTCACAGCATACACAAAAATAAATTCAAAATGGCTTAAAGACTTAAATATAAGACATGACACCATAAAACTCTTAGAAGAGAATATAGGCAAAACATTCTCTGACATAAGTCATAAAAATACTTTCTTAGGTCAGTCTTTCAAGGCAATAGAAATAAAAGTACAAATAAACAAATGGGACCTAATCAAACTTATAAGCTTTTGCACAGCAAAGGAAACCATTAAAAAAAAGAAAAAAGACAACCTACGGGCTCGGTGAAAATATCTGCAAATGATGCAACTGACAAGGGATTAATTTCCAAAATATACAAACAGCTCATACAACTCAACAACAATAAAACAAAAAAAACCCAATCAAAAAATGGGCAGAAGACCTGAACAGACATTTCTCCAAAGAAGACATACAGATGGCCAATAGGCACATGAAAAGATGCTCAACATCACTAATTATTAAAGAAATGCAAATCAAAACTACAGTGAGGTACCATCTCACACTGGTCAGAATGCCCATCATTAAAAAGTCTACAGGACTTCCCTGGTGGCATAGTAGTTAAGAATCTGACTGCCAATGTAGGGGGCACGCATTCAATCCCTGGTCCAGGAAGATCCCACATGCTGTGGAGCAACTAAGCCTGTGCACCACAACTACTGAGCCCAAGTGCCAAACTACTGAAGCCTGCAAGCTCTAGGGTCTGTGTGCCACAACTACTGAGCCCACGTGCTGCAACTACTGAAGGCTGCATGCCTAGAGCCCGTGCTCTGCAACAAGAGAAGTTACGGCAATGAGAAGCCCGTGCACCACAATGAAGACTAGGCCCCGCTTGCAGCAACTAGAGAAAGCCTGCACACAGAAATGAAGACCCAACACAGCCAAAAATAAAATAAAATTAAAAAAAAAAGTCTACAAATAACAAATGCTGAAGGGGCTGTGGAGAAAATGGAACCCTCCTACATTGTTGGTGGGAATGTAAATTGGTACAGCCACTATGGAGAACAGCATGGAGGTTCCTAAAAAACTAAAAACAGAGCTAATATATGATCCAGCAATCCCACTCCTGGGCATATATCTGCTCAGGAGATAATTCAAAAAGATACAAGCACCCCAATGTTCATTGCAGCGTTATTTACTACAGCCAAGACATGGAAGCAACCTAAATGTCCATCGACAGATGAATGGATAAAGAAGATGTGGCACATATATACAATAGAATATTACTCAGCCATAAAAAGAAACGAAATTGAGTTATTTGTAGTGAGGTGGATGGACCTAGAGTCTGTCATACAGAGTGAAGTAAGTCAGAAAGAGAAAAACGAATACCGTATGCTAACGCATATATATGGAATCTAAAAAAAAAAAAAAAATTGGTACTGATGAACCTAGTGGCAGGGCAGGAATAAAGATGTAGACATAGAAAATGGACTTGAGGACACAGGGCGGGGGAGGGGGAAGCTGGGGCGAAGTGACAGTAGCATCGACGTATATACACTACCGAATGTAAAATAGATAGCTAGTGGGAAGCAGCTGCATAGCACAGGGAGATCAGCTCGGTGCTTTGTGAAGACCTAGAAGGGTGGGATAGGGAGGGTGAGAGGGAGGGGATATGGGGATGTATGTATACATATGGCTGATTCACTTTGTTGTGCGACAGAGACTAGCGCAGTTGTGAAGCAGTTATACTCCAATAAAGATATATTTTTTAAAAAAAGTATATAAGAGAATAGTCTATTAGCCACAAGCCTTCAGAGTTGCCAATGGAAAGCAGTCACTGTGCTTTAAAAACAAATGCAGAGAATTGATTAATCTAGCAAATTAGTTAGGTGGAGTTCTGTTAAGCAAACTTTTATTGTATACTCTATAAATGTGAATGATTACTAAATGTGCAAAAGAGTTACTATGACTTTTCTGAAATAAATTTGAGTCAACTTTTATTTACACATACATGGTGCAATTCAATTGATATTTCTGAGTAAATATAAGGAACTAGAATAAGTGCTTTGGAAGACATAAGAACGTATGAGTGATTCCACAACTTTTAGAGAAAACCCAATGTACATGTAAATATGAGACATTTTTCTTAACTTTGAAGAATTATAATGCAATACAAGAGAAAAAACCAACTTTCCCAGGCAGAAGGTGAGACTTGTTCTCATAGAAGGAGAGAGAGAGCATCCTAAGACAACACAGGAGATGGGGATTAACTGTACCTGGAGAATGAGAGAGGGTTTCCCAGGGGGAAGAGAATTTGAGATGTCTTAGTTGGACCTCCACTCTCCCAACCAGAAGTAGACCCTGCAACAAGGATCGAGGGCAGGTAGTTGATATGGGTAGTTCAGCAGGGGAATGGGACAATAATGGAGGGAGAACGTAGATAGTAAGGGGTGTCATTATTAAGCTACTAGAGCTTTTTCAGTGGTTCTAAAGCTTCAACCTAGAGGGAAGCTCTGGGAAACTCTATAAAATACGCACCCCAGAATTATTCCACCCAAGGAGTAAGGTTGGGAATTTATACCTCCATACTCCTCAGTCATTGGTTAAAGGCTGCTCCTGGAGGGATACTACTTTCTAGGCACTTCTGGTCCGCAGAAGTATAACCTCTATCCCTAGGAGGCCAACTGACGAAAACAGCAGAAATTCAGTTCTAAAGCAAATACAAGTAATCTTTGAAAATCTTCAAATATTCTCTTGTTATTTACTGAGTGCCCCTATTTGCCAAATATACACAATATAATGATGTAAAGTAGGCAACTTCTGAGGTGTCAGTCCCAAAGTATTGCTTTCTCACTGTAAGTAAAGGTTATACAGTATAATAATGTTTTCACAAGCAAAAGCAATTTAGTCTATCTTCTGTTAAACATTCCTCACAATAGGAAAGAAGGAATTTAACACCTGGCACATATATATCTAATCTATTCCAATGATTTCTGAGCAGACATGACCTTCTAATGTTTATCTGTAAGCACTCTACAAAACAAAATGTCTGGGGAGAAGAAATTAGTAATCTGAATTGTAAATATGTGACTATGATCTAAAAACTGGAGCCATAAAAGTACCCCAAGCTAAGTAATAAGTTTTAAAACTACTTTTATTACTTAATGCTTTATACTTATTGATAATCTAATCAGTTTCCACTACTGGAAGGTGCCCATTTGAGTCATGCAAGCAAACAACATTCTATCATGCTATGTTATCTTTGCTTTTATTAACCATCACTGAATATTTTTTAACCTTCAAACTTAGAAGCAATCTAAAAGGCACAGCTCACGATCCAAAGAAAGGTTTCATCTGACAAAATGAGCAGATGAATTTAGGGTCACCTCTGAGTTCCTCGCTGCTCAAAATGATAACCTACAGATTTTGGTGGGTACAAGTTAGTCATTCTTACTATGTAAGTTCACCCACACAAAGAGACAACACAGCTAAATCACAAATATCAAACAACAACATAAAAACGAAAACATTTTTTATTTTCTATTATGACTCCACTGCTACCCAGTTTGGAGTATTCTTGAAGGGCTATAGAAAAGACTAGTAGTAGTAACAACATGTAGGACTAGAGTCAGAAGAACAGAATTCAAGTCCTTCCCTGATACTAAATTGCTATAATAGATACAGAATGAATAATGTATAAATGTTCACGGTACTGATATTCCAATTTAAAACTACAATTTTGGTTATTTCTGTACTTCGCCTGTGATCAGTACTTTGAGTTCAAAACCCAGCTGTCATTTACTGCTACTGACCTTGAATAATTTACTCTTTAGATCTCCTCATCTGCAAAACAGAATTAAGATCACTTACTTTCCAGGATTACTTTGAGAAGTAAATGAGATCATATGAATAGAAGAACTTAGCACAGTATCTGCATAAAGTCTCCCTTCTCCTTTTCACCCCTCTGTTCCTGCACTGATTTTGTTTGTGTGTTGTAGACTGCAAATTCCCTTAGGGACAGAGACATGTCTTATCTTCTGAAGAGGCCCAGCACTTAGTCCAGATCTGTACACAGAGTAGGCATTAAATGAAAAAAAAAAAAAAAGTAAACAAACGTGTTGAAGTTAATTTTAGATTATAGCTCTAAATGAAAAATGGAGACACACGCAATGTTTTTGAGCATGAAAAAGACATGGGAAACGTTCTAGGAAATTTATGTGATATACCAGTTTACATGATAAATGACTCTACAGGAATGGAATAAACTTTGTAATCAGACTTGCCAAAACATATATTGATAAGTGAGCACGTCCCTTAACTAATCACTGTTGTAAGATTTTCCTTTTGCTCAAAACATTTTAAAGTAACTGTTTTGAGAGTCTGCATGTGAGTCACACAGGAAAATCAGCATAATTATTTTATAACCAGATTTCAATTTTAAAACCAAAAGTTAATATTTAATCACTAGTCCCCAACTTAGTGAACTGCTGTGGCTCAAAATGATTATTGACTACTTTTTGTAATCAAATAAAGCATTAAAGTACAAGGATTTCCCAGTCCAACAATGTATAAAAAAAAGGACACATGAATGGCATATATTTGAAGACAATTTCTAAATAAATTCCCAAAGATATGCTAAGCGATAGCAACACACTGTCTAGTAAAGACAGTCTCACAAAATGTTTATTTGGAATAGAGACTCATCTAGATACTTCTAGATAGATATTTAGTAACATATTAATCACACTATTTTGTGTATGTACATACATATGAGGCTCTACATGAACCCTATATATTAAGTATATATACTTGTAATTTATGCACAAAGCATATAAATAATGTGGATATACTAGGTAGACCAAACGCACAGCCTTCCTGTCTGCCTCAGTATCTGCTACCCTCCTGGGTAAATTCAGGATCAATATGGACAAAGCATCATCTTTGTCATCCTTTAACCATCTCTTTTCCAATGATTTTCTTTCTTTCTTCCATGTCAGTCACTCATTCTCATAAACACAACTTAAACCTCACCATCCCTGCAGACAGTTCCACCTCCAAAATGACTACTGCAAACACCCCACCCTCTGTTCACAGCCCCCTACTCTTCCAGCTTGCCTCCTCACCTACTCTCATCTCAAACATTCTCCAGCCCACCTGGAGTCTCCAGGGCCTTCTATAGTGTTGCTCCTTCACATCCTAACTCACACGGCAGGTCCTCTTACCACCTTCACTGCCACCACCTGGGTCCAAGCCGCCGTTGTATTTTAAGGTGACTATTGTGATAAACTCCCAGTGGGTCTCCCTGTTTCTGCCTGTCCCTCTCAACAGTCCATTCTCAGCCTAGCAGTTAGAGTAATCCTTGGAGTAGATAAGTCCTATCATGGCACTCATCTGATCGATACTAATAAAAAACTGCCAGGATAAAAATCCAGGTCCTTACAATAACGTGTAAGAGCATACACGATCTGGTCCCTTGTTGTCTATGTGACCCCTTTCCTTCTCACTTTCCCCCTTGCTCACTGTAACCCAACCACACCAGCCTTCTCAACTCTGCTCAGCACACAGACCAGCTATACTTTCATCTCAGGCCTCTGGATAGCTCTTCTCCCCCACCAGCAGTGCTCCTCTCTCAAGGGTCTTCAAGGTTTGCTCCTTTACCTCCTTCAAGTCTCTGCTCAGACGTCCCTTGTCGATGAAACATTTTGTTCATCTTATTTAAATCAGCAAATGACATTTACCAGCACTACTTCTGTCCTCCCCTGCTTTCTCTCCATAGAACATATCACCATCTGACAAAGTACCCATTTCCTTAATCCTTTGTTTATTGTCTGTTGTTTACTGTATCCTCATTAGAATATAAGCTTCAAAAGGGCAGAGACTTCTGTCTATCACTCACTGATGTAGTCCCTGTTCCTAGAACAATGCTTTGCACATGGTAGGCACCTGATGATTATTTAATGAAAGCAGCCTAGATTTCATGGTCCATTATTTCAACCACATTTTTGCCACCAAACTTTGTGTATATAAGTATTTAGGTGATTAAGTTAATTCTTGAGTGCAGATAAGGGAAAAGCTTCACTAAAGTTTGGACTTAAATCATCTTATGAGAGAAACTCTAAAATTATTCTGAAGCTGGAGAAATTAAACTATGGCTATTAGATGCCTACTTGAAAGATGTGATTCTCTTAACCCATTTATTCAGAAATATAGCTTTGACCTTCCAGTTTGACAAAATAAAGGCACTTCCACTTATGCTCTTCTTTGAAACCTACAATAAAAATCATGAAAAAGAAAAAAGAAAGCTTCACCTTGAGTAAGAAATGGCCATAACTGTAGACAACCAACTGTGAATACTACTTGTCAAATTCAACAAAATGTGGACCAAAAGCCCAATAGCCAACATACACATTCTCAGACCTCCAGCAGACTACAGATTTCCCCAAATGTCACAGTCCTAAGAGGTCTATCCAAAACTCCTGTGACTGAAGTTGCTACATGTGGTAGACACGGCCAAACCACTGCAAAATCTGGAAAAACCTTGCAGGGCCCGAGGTTCACACGCAGAGAACGGCAGGGAAACGGAGCTGCAGGAGGAAGCACGCAGGTACACCTTCGTCCTTATCTTTGCTTTGACCTCCTGGTAGAGGAAGCCTGTCTGGAAGGGAGGCCAAGGAGGGTGCTACAGAAGCCACGATCAGTTTTGCAGCCCTGACCAGAGTCAGCTGGGCAGAAATAGACTGACAGCTTGCTATAAATATGCTTTACCGAGTCACATCAACTTCCTGCTCGTGCCAAAGGGATAAAGTAAAAATCTAAAGTTTAAATCAAATCCATCCTGTTCTTAAAACCCTTCGTCATTTTCCTATTCCTATAAGTTTTAGCTACTTAGTTAAACTCCATCCTAACTTAACTCTAGTATCTAGCTTTCTCCTGTTACTTCCTATGGCCCAGCCAGAAATGTTCAGTCACCACTACATGAACCCTCCATATCCTAAAACATCTTTTCTACCTAGAAGGGTTTCTGTTCCCCACACCTCCCTCCCTCTCCCCACCAATGTGCTGAAATCCCAGTCATTTTTCACAGAGCCACTTAATACTCCATTCATCCATAAAACTTCCACTTCAAAGAATTTTATGGTATATGAATTAATTCATTTTTAAAAAGCAGATCTGGAGAGATACATTAAATACTAAAATTACACTCTTCTGTCCATTGAGGATGCAATCAGATTCTTGCTTCCCAAAGATAAAAAGATGCTTAATTTAACTATACTGAGAAAACTAGAATACTGAATAGTAAAAAATGTCTAGAAGTAGCAGGTGTTCCATCATGAGTAACACATCTGATTGGCAACTTTATTTTTCTGCTTTTGACTGTTTTCCTTCTGTTATCAAGCCTGATACCCTTTAAGGTAAAGGGAAGTAAGGTGATATCATAAAGGTGATGTGACCCTAATAATTTCTTTATTTAAAAGCTAAAATTTATTGAAAACTGGCCATGATTATCTCATTTAATCGTAACAAACAACCAAATTAGTTACAGATATTTTTCTTATTTTACAGATGAGGAAGTCAAGGTTGAAGGAGAGATTGAATAATTTGCCCAGAGTCACACAAATTGTAAGTTCTAAGCCAATCTGATTCTAGAACTAGAATTCTTAACTCTGCGCTCTAAGCTTATTAATATATTTACTAAAGTATCTCTGACCAGATGGTTTCAAAAGTAAGCCAAAGGCTTCATCAGTTACTCTTCACCCTATATTATCACCCCACCCCACCCCCAAAAAAGTTGCAATGCTTTACATTTCTACACTACTTAACTGGCTTTGAAAATACTTCCACAAGTATTAATGGTTTAAATCCCACAACAAATCTATAGGACTTTCACCATTTTATATAGCAGGAAAGAGGAACAGAGATATTATAAATTACCCAGTCATATTGCTGAGTAGCCAGGATACAGATACAAGCCTTCTTAACCTAATATCAGTGCTCTTTCCAGAACAGCTAAACACTTTAGAAGTATCTGATACCTTTTCTTAGATATGGAAGTCATGAAGTATTCAGTGAATTGTCATGTTTCCCAGTTCCATTCAATTAATTTGAAGACATTCATTGTTATTACTTTTATACTATGTAGAAATTATGATCATAGACATATTTTCAGTAATATAATGAGTCCAGTCATTAATCAAGGAATTTTCAGTGTCAGGCAATATGTTCACCAGCTTGACAAGCACGAGGCCTGAAATGACATGGTTTCTACAATTTCAATGGATAGAAACCATACTGTGATAGGTTTCTATCAATGACTGCTAGAACAGCACATGTATGGGCGGGAGTGGTGGGAAAGAAGTGTGAATAGGTAGGGTGAGTTCAAATCATGGAAAGCCTTGTTTGTCATGCCAAGATTGAGATATAAGGATGGGTGAAGAGGATCCACTGAAGAATTTTGATATGGGAAGTAGTACGTTCATATTTACATGACAGGAAGTAGTAACTTAGGCAGCAGAAGATGGAAGATGGTGTCAAGGGGCAGAGTAGAGTCAGGGAAACCAGTAGAAAGGCTACTGTAGTAGTCTCCCGAGGCTCAATCAATCCCCAAATTTGGCTGATTACTTGAAATTACCAAGGAAGCCTTTTATTATTTTTTTTTAATTTCTTTTTTCATCATTAGAATATATTTTGCATTTATATAATAAAATATAGAAGACAATAAAAATAAGTGAGCCTTGCTACAAGCAACAACAGAAATAAAACTCATGAGCAATATTCAGCAAAACAAGGCAGACATAAAATGATATACATTGTATGGTTTCTTTTCAAAAAATTCAAAACTGGGCAAAACAAATTTATGGTGAAGATAATGGTTACTATGGGGGCAGAAAGCAGGGGCCATGACCAGGAAATGGTATAAGGAGGGCTTCCGAGGTGCTGGGAAAGTTCTGTTTCTTGATCTGAGTAGTGGTTATACTAGTGGGAGTTCACATAACTCCCATAAGTCATAAGTTTATAGTTAAACTTATGACTTATGCACTTTTCTCTGTGTTATAACTTATTAAGAAAGCTAAGACAAAAGCCTTATTTAGTTCACTAAGATCAACAGTTGGCAAAGAATTACTGAAAATTATTTTAGACACCTACAAAATTCAAGGAGCTGTCTTAGGTGGTCAAAGATTCCAAGTCCATTCCACTATCAAACTTTTTTTTTTTTCTTATTAGTCATCCATTTTATACACATCAGTGTATACATGTCAATCCCAATCTCCCAATTCATCACACCACCACCCCCACCCCCCGCGGCTTTCCCCCCTTGGTGTCCATTCGTTTTTTCTCTACATTTGTGTCTCAATTTCTGCTCGGTAAACCAGTTCATCTGTACCATTTTCTAGGTTCCATGTATATGCGCTAATATACGATATTTGTTTTTCTCTTTCTGACTTACTTCACTCTGTATGACAGTCTCTAGATCCATCCACGTCTCTACAAATGACCCAGTTTCGTTCCATTTTATGGCTGAGTAATATTCCATTGTATATATGTACCACATCTTCTTTATCCATTCATCTGTCGATGGGCATTTAGGTTGCTTCCATATGACCTGGCTATTGTAAATAGTGCTGCAATGAACATTGGGGTGCATGTGTCTTTTTGAATTATGCTTTTCTCTGGGTATATGCCCAGCAGTGGGATTGCTGGGTCATATGGTAATTCTATTTTCAGTTCTTTAAGGAACCTCCATATTGTTCTCCATAGTGGCTGTAACGATTTATATTCACACCAACAGTGCAAGAGTTCCCTTTTCTCCACACCCTCTCCAGCATTTGTTGTTTGGAGATTTTCTAATGATGCCCATTCTAACTGCTGTGAGGTGATACCTCATTGTAGTTTTGATTTGCATTTCTCTAATAATTAGTGATGTTGAGCAGCATTTCATATTCTTCTGGCCGTCTGTATGTCTTCTTTGGAGAAATGTCTATTTAGATCTTCTGCCCATTTTTGGATTGGGTTGTTTGTTTAATATTGAGCTGCATGAGCTGTTTATATATTTTGGAGATTAATCCTTGGTCCGATGATTCATTTGCAGTATTTTCTCCCATTCGGAGGGTTGTCCTTTTGTCTTGTTTATGGTTTCCATTGCTGTGCAAAAGCATTAGGTCCCATTTGTTTATTTTTGTTTTTATTTCCATTACTCTAGGAGGTGGATCAAAAAAGATCTTGCTGTGATTTATGTCCAAGAGTGTTCTTCCTATGTTTTCCTCTAAGAGTTTTATAGTGCCTGGTCTTACATTTAGGTCTTTAATCCATTTTGAGTTTATTTTTGTGTATGGTGTTAGGGAGTGCTCTAATTTCATTCTTTTCCATGTAGCTGTCCAGTTTTCCCAGCACTACTTATTGAAGAGACTATCTTTTCTCCATTCTACATCCTTGCCTCCTTTGTCATAGATTAGTTGGCCATAGGTGCATGGGTTTATCTCTGGGCTTTCTATCCTGTTCCATTGATCTATATTTCTGTTTTTGTGCCAGTACCATATTGTCTTGATTACTGTAGCTTTGTAGTACAGTCTGAAGTCAGGGAGTCTGATTCCTCCAGCTCCATATTTTTCCCTCAAGACTGCTTTGGCTATTTGGGGTCTTTTGTGTCTCCATACAAATTTTAAGACATTTTGTTCTACCTCTGTAAAAAATGCCATTGGTAATTTGATAGGGATTGAATTGAATCTGTAGATTGCTTTGGGTAGTATAGTCATTTTCACAATATTGATTCTTCCAATCCAAGAACATGGTATATCTCTCCATCTGTTGGTATCATCTTTAATTTCTTTCATCAGTGTCTTATAGTTTTCTGCATACAGGTCTTTTGTCTCCCTAGGTAGGTTTATTCCTAGGTATTTTATTCTTTTTGTTGCAATGGCAAATGGGAGAGTTTCCTTAATTTCTCCTTCAGATTTTTCATCATTAGTGTATAGGAATGCAAGAGATTTCTGTGCATTAATTTTGTATCCTGCAACATTACCAAATTCATTGATTAGCTCTAGTAGTTTTCTGGTGGCATCTTTAGGATTCTCTATGTATAGTATCATGTCATCTGCAAACAGTGACAGTTTTACTTCTTCTTTTCCAATTGTATTCCTTTTATTTCTTTTTCTTCCCTGACTGCCGTGGCTAGGACTTCCAAAACTATGTTGAATAATAGTGGTGAGAGTGGACATCCTTGTCTTGTTCCTGATCTTAGAGGAAATGCTTTCAGTTATTCACCATTGAGAATGATGTTTGCTGTGGATTTGTCACATATGGCCTTTATTATGTTGAAGTAGGATCCCTCTATGCTCATTTTCTGGAGAGCTTTTGTCATAAATGGGTGTTGAATTTTGTCAAAAGCTTTTTCTGCATCTACTGAGACGATCATATGGTTTTTATTCTTCAATTTGTTAATATGGTGTATCACATTGACTGATTCGCGTATATTGAAGAATCCTTGCATCTATGGGATAAATCCCACTTGATTATGGTGTATAATCCTTTTAATGTGTTGTTGGATTCTGTTTGCTAGTATTTTGTTGAGGATTTTTGCATTTATATTCATCAGTGATATCAGTCTGTAATTTTCTTTTTTTGTAGTATCTTTGTCTGGTTTTGGTATCAAGGTGATGGTAGCCTCATAGAATGAGTTTGGGAGTGTTCCTTCCTCTGCAATTTTTTGGAAGAGTTTGAGAAGGATGGGAGTTAGCTCTTCTGTAAATGTTTGATAGAATTTGCCTGTGAAGCCATCTGGTCCTGGGCTTTTGTTTGTTGGAAGATTTTTAATTACAGTTTCAATTTCAGTGCTTGTGATTGGTCTGTTCATATTTTCTATTTCTTCCTGGTTCAGTCTCCGCAGGTTGTGCATTTCTAAGAATTTGTCCAGTTCTTCCAGGTTGTCCATTTTATTGGCATATAGTTGCTTATAGTAATCTCTCATGATCCTTTGTATTTCTGCAGTGTCAGTTGTTACTTCTCCTTTTTCATTTCTAATTCTATTGATTTGAGTCTTCTCACTTTTTTTCTTGATGAGTCTGGCTAATGGTTTATCAATTTCGTTTATCTTCTCAAAGAACCAGCTTTTAGTTTTATTGATCTTTGCTATTGTTTCCTTCATTTCTTTTTCATTTATTTCTGATCTGATCTTTATGATTTCTTTCCTTCTGCTAACTTTGGGGTTTTTTTGTTCTTCTTTCTCTAATTGCTTTAGGTGCAAGGTTAGGTTGTTTATTCGAGATGTTTCCTGTTTCTTGAGGTAGGCTTGTATTGCTATAAACTTCCCTCTTAGAACTTTTGCTGCATCCCATAGGTTTTGGGTCGTCGTGTCTCCATTGTCATTTGTTTCTAGGTATTTTTTGGTTTCCCCTTTGATTTCTTCAGTGATCTCTTGGTTAATTAGTAATGTATTGTTTAGCCTCCATGTGTTTGTGTTTTTTACGTTTTTTTCCCTGTAATTGATTTCTAATCTCATGGTGTTGTGGTCAGAAAAGATGCGTGATATGATTTCAGTTTTCTTAAATTTACCGAGGCTTGATTTGTGACCCAAGATGTGATCTATCCTGGAGAATGTTCCGTGTGCACTTGAGAAGAAAGTGTAATCTGCTGTTTGGGGATGGAATGTCCTATAAATATCAATTAAATCTATCTGGTCTATTGTGTCATTTAAAGCTTGTTTCCTTATTAATTTTCTGTTTGCATGATCTGTCCATTGGTGTAAGTGAGGTGTTAAAGTCCCCCACTATTATTGTGTTACTGTTGATTTCCTCTTTTATAGCTGTTAGCAGTTGCCATACGTATTGAGGTGCTCCTATGTTGGGTGCACATATAATTTTTATATCTTCTTCTTGGATTGATCCCTTGATCATTACATAGTGTCCTTCCTTGTCTCTTGTAACATTCTTTATTTTAAAGTCTATTTTATCTGATATGAGTATTGCTACTCCATCTTTCTTTTGATTTCCATTTGCATGGAATATCTTTTTCCATCCCTTCACTTTCAGTCTGTATGTGTCCCTAGGTCTGAAGTGGGTCTCTTGTAGACATCATATATACGGGTCTTGTTTTTGTATCCATTCAGTCAGTCTATGTCTTTTGGTTGGAGCATTTAATCCATTTACATTTAAGGTAGTTATCGATATGTATGTTCCTGTTACCGTTTTCTTAATTGTTTTGGGTTTGTTTTTGTAGGTCCTTTTCTTCTCTTGTGTTTCCCACTTAGAGAAGTTCCTGTAGCATTTGTTGTAGAGCTGGTTTGGTGGTGCTGAATTCTCTTAGCTTTTGCTTGTCTGTAAAACTTTTGATTTCTCCATTGAATCTGAATGAGATCCTTGCCAGGTAGAGTAATCTTGGTTGTAGGTTCTTCCCTTTCATCACTTAAAATATATCATGCCACTCCCTTCTGGCTTCTAGAGTTTTTGCTGAGAAATCAGGTGTTAACCTTATGGGAGTTCCCTTGTATGTTATTTGTCATTTTTCCCTTGCTGCTTTCAATAATTTTTCTTTGTCTTTAATTTTTGCCAATTTGATTACTATGTGTCTCAGCGTGTTTCTCCTTGGGTTTTTCCTGTATGGGAATCTCTGCACTTCCTGGATTTGGGTGGCTATTTCCTTTCCCATGTTAGGAAAGTTTGCGACTATAATCTCTTCAAATATTTTCTCAGGTCCTTTCTCTCTCTCTTCTCCTTCTGGGACCCCTATAATGCGAATGTTGGTGCATTTAATGTTGTCCCAGAGGTCTCTTAGGCTGTCTTCATTTCTCTTCATTCTTTTTTCTTTATTCTGTTCTGCAGCAGTGAATTCCACCATTCTGTCTTCCAGGTCACTTATCCGTTTTTCTGCCTCAGTTATTCTGCTATTGATTCCTTCTAGTATAGTTTTCATTTCAGTTATTGTATTGTTCATCTCTGTTTGTTTGTTCTTTAATTCTTCTAGGTCTTTGTTAAACATTTCTTGCATCTTCTCAATCTTTGCCTCCATTCTTTTTCCGATGTCCTGGATCATCTTCACTATCATTATTCTGAATTCTTTTTCTGGAAGGTTGCCTATCTCCACTTCATTTAGTTGTTTTTCTGGGGTTTTATCTTGTTTCTTCATCTGGTACATAGCCCTCTGCCTTTTCATCTTGTCTATTTTTCTGTGAATGTGGTTTTTGCTCCACAGGCTGCAGGATTGTAGTTCTTCTTGCTTCTGCTGTCTGCTCTCTGGTGGATGACGCTATCTAAGAGGCTTGTGGAAGTTTCCTGATGGGAGGGACTGGTGGTGGGTAGAGCTGGCTGTTGCTCTGGTGGGCAGAGCTCAGTAAAACTTTAATCCGCTTGTCTCCTGATGGGTGGGGCTGGGTTCCCTCCCTGTTGCTTGTTTGGCCTGAGGCAACCCAACACTGGAGCCTACCCAGGCTCTTTGGTGGGGCTAATGGCAGACTCTGGGAGGGCTCACGCCAAGGAGTACTTCCCGGAACTTCTGCTGCCAGTGTCCTTGTCCTCACGGTGAGCCACAGCTGCCCCCCGTGTCCGCAGAAGACACTCCAGCACTAGCAGGTAGGTCTGGTTCAGTCTCCTATGGGGTCACTGCTCCGTCCCCTGGGTCCCCATGCGCACACTACTTTGTGTGTGCCCTCCAAGAGTGGCGTCTCTGTTTCCCCCAGTCTTGCCGAAGTCCTGCAATCAAATCCCGCTAGCCTTCAAAGTCTGATTCTCTAGGAATTCCTCCTCCTGTTTTCAGACCCCCAGGTTGGGGAGCCTGAAGTGTGGCTCAGAATCTTCACTCCAGTGTGTGGACTTCTGTGGTATAAGTGTTCTCCAGTTTGTGAGTCACCCACCCAGCGATTATGGGATTTAATTTTATTGTGATACCGTCTCATTGCGGCTTCTCCTTTGTCTTTGCATGTGGGGTGGCTTTTTTGGTGAGTTCCAGTGTTTTCCTGTCGATGATTGTTCAGCAGTTAGTTGTGATTTTGGTGTTCTCGAAAAAGGGAGTGAGATCATGTCCTTCTACTCCGCCATCTTGAACCAATCTCCAAGGAAGCCTTTTAAAATACAGGTTTTGGAGCCCTGTCTTGAGTTTTCTGACTCAGTCTGGGTCACCAGGTGCATGTGATAATGGGCCAGGTGTAGAATTCTCCTGCCTGGATGAGAGGCTATGAGGAAGCACCAGTGAGTGTGGGAGAGATTTATGAGATGCTTAAGCAGCAGAATGAACAGGTTTTAGTGATTGATGGACATCAACCTGGAGTGACTGTGTGGATGGACGGGCCATTCATTATGCCCCAGAATTCAAATGGAGCATTCAGATCTTCAAGGGCAAGGAAAGATGATGAGACAATCCACAGGACATGCAGGTACAGGTGAGCATTAGGTAGTTAGATATAGACGTATGGTTGGCCAGGGAGAGCTCTAGACTGAAGGCCTAAGAATGAACATGGGAAATAATGTTTAATTCTGACTCAGAAGGAAGAGACCTCAAAGGAGATGGAAGAGAGGCCAGAGAAATAGGAAGAAGATAAGAACAATTCAAAATTCATTCAAGCATTTAACGGGGAATGTTTGGCTTGCGGACAGAGTATAAAGGGCCTAAATTCCAAGTAAGTAAGTTTTGATTGTATATTGTCAGCAAAAGTGGGGGAGAGCAAAACAATAACAGTAAACAGTTTGCTTACTTAAGTCAAGACTATGCTATGATCAGGTTTGTTTTGGGGGAACATCATTGTATCACTGGTAGAAAGGAGATGGAGAGAGGGTGAGTCTAGAGGTGGGAGAACAGTTTGAAACTGTGTGGCTGTAATAAGGGCCTAATCTAAAGCATTGGGGGGCAGGGTGGACACAAGACACCCGTTTCAAGAGAGATGTCTAAGGCAGAATGTGAGTGCCAGTGGGAATGGTAAAGGAGGAGGAGTTAAGGGCAAACTAAGGCTTCCAGCTTGGCAGACCGGTGGCCGGCAAACTAAGGTTGGAGAGGGTAGAACGTAGACAAAGTTTTGGAGATGATGTTGTGGGTGTGAGCAATTTCAGGCACCATATGGTTTTTCATGGGTAGTGAGAAATATGGCTCTATTGCTCTTCCAATAGGTTGAGGCTAGGAGTTATGATTTAGAAGTCATCAGCAGTATGGGAAATGAAGTAAAAGACAGTCACCCAGGCAGATACATATTTAGTGAGAATAAGTGACGACCAGTGGTGATTGTCAGGAGAGGGTGAACACAGTACTCAGAATCAGATCTGATGCTATAGATGCTGCCTGATCTACACCAAGTGCAGGGAGACATACGTTCTTTATTCTAAATATTACTCAGTATACTCAGTGAATCAATCTGCAGTTTTTTGTTTTATTTTGTTTTTTGTTTTTTTGGCAATCACATCACACTGACATTTCATACTGTGTTAGAAGTTAACTAAAATCCATGCATATTTTAATTGAACTATTATTAATTAATTTTGGTCTCCTCTTGGCCATGAATCTAAGTACAGGACTTTCCAATTATACTGATTCCATCAGACGTGATGCTTTTGTTGCAAGAAACAGACTACTGCACTAAAAGTAGTTTATCCTATGACGACATTTATTTCCCTCTCATGACTAAAAGTCCAGAGGTATGCGTGTTGAGGGTTGGCTCAGCAGATGAGCAACGATGAGGAACTGAGTCTTTTTCCTACTTTGGCTGCCAACCTCAGTGTGTCAGCGGTACATTCATCAAGGGCAAAAGGTGATGGTGGCAGCGCCGTGCATTCTGCTTTCACATGAGAACATCTGAAAGCAAGATGGGAGCAGGGGCACGTTGACCCAGAGGCCTACTCTCTTTTTTTTAATTAAAATTTACATAATAATTTATATACAGTAAAATGCATAAATTTTAGGTGTACAGTTGAAAGAGTTTCGACAAATATATACACCCATATAACCCACTTCCCTATTGAGAACATTTTCGTCACCCCAGAGGGCTCCCTGGGGTACTTTCTTCGTCAATCATCACCACTGCTGCCACCCCCAACTCCACGCAGAGGCAACCACAGCTCTGATCTCTTAAATCATTCTCTTTTTGGTAATCAGGAATGAAAATACTTCCCAGAGCCCTCACTTTCCCTTACATCTTTCCCAGCACACTTTCCCTTACATCTCCTTGGCCAGAACTGTGTCACAGCCAACCTTTAAGTCAATCACTGACTAAAGAGAATAGTATTATAGACCATTTATGACTCATCCATCTGTTGGGGTCCGTCTGACCTAAGCACACTGCTGCAGACCCAAATAAAACTGGGTTTTTGGGGTTTTTTTAAAGCAAGAAAGAATAGGGAAAGGGCTATACACACACACACACACCATTTTGTTGGTCTACATATCCAGCCATCCAATATCTGACCTATTCTTCCAGCTTTATTTCACTCACGAAAGTGCTAAGTATGTGCTCGTTCAAGCCAATGATTAAAATACTGAGAATGACACAAACACATGTAGAGACCTCCCCTGAACTGAACAGCAATCTATGTTCCAACACTCTGGTCAAAGTTCTTCATCCTGGTCCAAATGCAACCAAATTTCTATTTGTCTGGGTCCCCAATTTTCATTTAGCCCACAAGGGTATCATGAGAATGTCATCCAACACTTTGGCTCCTACACTGGGGCACACAGAGGTGTGTCAGTGGATAGGTTTAGTACTTTTTCCCTTTAAAAGCCCTTTCCTCTGTCTCAGTACTTTTTATGAGACTCAGATTATTCTCAGCTCAGATATTTCGAGTCTCTGTCACTGTAGTGTATTTATCACTTGTTCTGTGCCTGTTTACTCTTTTTGTATACATCCTTCTAAAAGCTGAGCTCATGAGAATGATACCTTGTTTTTCTTAGCTGCTCGTCCATTCTTCCTGTTTTTCAGTATGTTAATGATATCACTGTGAACCTCCCAATCCCTTTTCAATCTAGCTTCCTTTTGGCTTATATCTAATGTTTCTACAATCTTAGGAATTTTAGAAAAATCTGCTTTCTAAACAATGTCCAGGCTTACATATCTAACCATGGCTAGCACATTCTTTATTGTTATGGACCTTAAAATGGCCCTGATACATCCCATTAAACTAATTTACATAACTTCCATTCTATCCTTATTGGTTATAATTAGATCCAGAAAACCATGCTTCCTTGTTGCATTATTTACCATCTCAGAGGTAAGACTATCAGCAAGATCAGTAAAAAAACGCATTAAATATTCTGCTTTAACAGAATGATACTTCAGAGTATAGACATGGAGTTTCCAATGATGACATTTATCTGCCTCTAGGCCAGATCTGAAACTTGCATTAGGAGAGTAGCAGTCATATTCATCCACCTAAGATATCTGTATTTGACTCCCTCAGAGTTTTCAGTTTATGTATCTTGTACTCTCATGCTTAAACCTAGTAGCTCAAGGATTTCCATGCAGGGCACTCTTCCAAAGATCTCAACAGGTGTTATTTTATTTGTACAGCATGTAAGCTTCTGTTGGTGTATTCTAGTGATTATCTGTATCTCAGCAAGTCTGTCTTGCTTAGGAGATCATATTTATCTATTTTCATTCTATTTTAGGTTTACCATATTATCTTATCAGCCCTAGTTAAAAGGTATGTGTTAAAAAGTGTTTATCCGTGATATAGCTGAAACAAAGTCAGTCACTTTTTAACATTTTCAAAAGAGACCCTTTGCAAAGCACTATAGGAGTCAGATAAACATATTTAAGGTAGATTTTTTTTCTATTTAGAAAACTATTTTAATTTTTCATAGCAAAACTGATAAAAGTTATATTTTTTTAATATTCTCTGTGAATCACTGATATTTTCTCAGCTACCACATTACCTCCATTTTATGCTACACTTGATATTCTCCAAAGTAGCTCATTTGATCTGAGCATTGTTCTTCCTTTTCCTCAGATTTCAGTTTAAAGTTCTCTTTATCAGGTTGGCAAGATTCTTGTCCAATGCATTCCTCTCATATGCACCTATCCCCTATATGGAGTCTGTTGTATTCACACATGAGCCCTAGTTAAAACCTCATTTTGGTCTTCTTTTGCTGTTTCGGTTGGGTGCTACACGATACCGCTTACCTTTCATTTCTTCTTCAAAGTCATGCCTCAACTGGAAGAAGAAATGAAAATAGCCCTTCAGTGCCCAAACCAAGTGCCATATGAATCAACAAGAGTATAGTGTGGTCTGTAAATGTGATAAGTCTCAGGAAACCTCCTGAGGGAACCTCCCATATCAGTTCCATCAAGATTTACCTCAATATGAATGAGAAAGAAATAAGATGCCTTCCCTCTAGTCGCTACCTGAAGGACTTGGTTTGGATGTTTACCCTCTGACTCTCAGTTGTAAATCTTTAGAGAACTACATGCATTAACCTGATGTGTAAAAGATATGTTATAAATTATCAGCCAATGATAAAAAGATTTAGATAGTATTGTCAAGATTCCTTTATAGGTTTTAAAACTAGTCTCCCTTACTGGTGACAGTTACCAAGGACCGCATATACGGGACTTACAGTCTCTAGTTTAACGTGGAAGTGTGCCAGGAACAAGCGAGACAAAAAGACATAGTAATACTGTCTTCAGGAATCCGCAGTCTACTTGTAAGCTAACACTTCTGGACACAGATGTAAGCACGTATCCCTGCTGCTAACACCAGGCTTCCATAAAAAGGTGGTGCACCCAACTGACCATATCTCTGGGCTCATGTAAGTGCTTTTGAGATGATTTTATAGCAGCAAGGAAACATCAATCCACAATTATTCTCCAATCTTAGAAGAATATATATCAGTTTAACAAACACTTGATATAAAGAATAGATTTTGTAAAAAGAAATCAACATAGGAATAATAATCTGAAAGTATATCCATAAGGAATTTTTACAACAGAGAATGATTAAATAAAATATCTTCCATTAAAAATACAGCAATACTGAAAATTAAACACCAAAGTTACTTACTTTTACTATGATAAGCCTCGCTAGGTTTTCACACCTCTGGTTATCATTTTCCACATACTCCACTTCAAACAGGGTATTATAATTTTCTAATATTTTAGCCATTATCTTGTTGCAGAGGTCTTGCTCTTTCATGCCTTCAAGCCCAGGAGGCACACTAGAAATAAGGGAAACAAATTGAGAGGAATTACTTTGTAAAAACACAACTGCCAGCACAGCTGACTCAGGCTTATACTTTGACCTTTCCTGAATGATTGATCAGCCTTCTTATAAATACACATGGAATTTTTAATAAGTTCTATGGTGACACACAGGATGTTGTTGGGACAACTGGCAAGTTCCCAAGATCTGAATTAATAACTTGTGCTGAATAAGAAAAGTACATGTTGTTCAGGAAGAGGTACAGGTTAACATGCGTGCAATCAATAATGCTTTATACATATTAGAAATTGCTACACATAAAGTAACATTTATAAAAAAGTAAAAGCTAGAGAGACCTTCAAGATGGCGGACGAGTAAGACGGGGAGATCACCTTCCTCCCCACAAATACATCAGAAATACATCTACATGTGGAACAACTCCTACAGAACACCTACTGAACGCTGGCAGAAGACCTCAGACCTCCCACAAGGCAAGAAACTCCCCACGTACCTGGGTAGGGCAAAAGAAAAAAGAAACAACAGAGACAAAAGGATAGGGACGGGACCTGCACCAGTGGGAGGGAGCTGGGAAGGAGGAAAGGTTTCCACACACTAGGAGCCCCTTCGCGGGCGGAGACTGCGGGTGGCGGAGGGGGGAAGCTTCGGAGCCACGGAGGAGAGCGCAGCCACAGGGGTGCGGAGGGCAAAGCGGAGAGATTCCCGCACAGAGGATCGGTGCCGACCGGCACTCACCAGCCCGAGAGGCTTGTCTGCTCACCCGCCGGGGCGGGCGGGGCTGGGAGCTGAGGCTCGGGCTTCGGAGGGCGGATCGCTGGGAGAGGACTGGGGTTGGCCGCGTGAACACAGCCTGAAGGGGTTAGCGCACCACAGGTAGCCGGGAGGGAGTCCGGGAAAAGGTCTGCAGCTGCCAAACAGGCAAGAGACTTTTTCTTGCCTCTTTGTTTCCCGGTGCGCGAGGAGAGGGGATTCAGAGCGCCGCCTAAACGAGCTCCAGAGACGGGCGCGAGCCGCGGCTATCAGCGCGGACCCCAGAGGCGGGCATGAGACGCTAAGGCTGCTGCTGCCACCAAGAAGTCTGTGTGCGAGCACAGGTCACTCTCCACACCGCCCCTCCCGGGAGCCAGTGCAGCCCGCCACCGCCAGGGCCCCGTGATCCAGGGACAACTTCCCCGGGAGAACGCACGGCACGCCTCGGGCTGGTGCAACGTCACGACGCCTCTGCCGCCGCAGGCTCGCCCCGCCTCCTCCGTACCGCTCCCTCCCCCCGGCCTGAGTGAGCCAGAGCCCCCGAAGCAGCTGCTCCTTTAACCCCGTCCTGTCTGAGCAAAGAACAGACGCCTTCAGGCGACCTACACGCAGAGGCGGGTCCAAATCCAAAGCTGAACCCCGGGAGCTGTGCAAACAAAGAAGAAAAAGGGAAATCTCTCCCAGCAGCCTCAGAAGCAGCGGATTAAATCTCCACAATCAACCTGATGTACCCTGCATCTCTGGAATACCTGAATAGACAACGAATCACCCAAATTCAGGAGGTGGACTTTGGGAGCAACTGTAGACTTGGGGTTTGCTTTTGGCACCTAATTTGTTTCTGGTCTTAGATTTATCTTAGTTTAGTATTTAGAGTTTATTATCATTGGTAGATTTGGTTACTGATTTGGTTGCTCTCTTCCTTTTTTTTCTTTTAGTATATAGATATATATATCATTTATCTATTTCTCTTTTTGTGAGTGTGTACGTGTATGCTTCTTTGTGTGATTTTGCCTGTACAGCTTTGCTTTTACTATTCGTCCTAGGGTTCTGTCTGTCCTTTTTCTTTTGTTTTTTTTTAGTAGAGTTTTTAGCGCTTCTTATCATTGGTGGATTTGTTTTTTGGTTTGGTGGCTCTATTCTTTCTTTCCATTTTTTTATTACTTAAAAAATTTTTTTTACTTTTAATAATATTTATTTTTTATTTTAATAACTATGTTATTTTATTTTTTTCTTTCTTTCTTTTCTTCTCCCTTTTCTTCTGAGCCATGTGGCTGACACGGTCTTCAACCAGGTGTCAGGCCTGTGCCTCTGAGTTGGGAGAGCCGAGTTCAGGACATTGGTGCACCAGAGACCTCCTGGCTCCATGTAATATCAAACAGCGAAAGCTCTCCCAGAGATATCCATCTCAACACTAAGACCCAGCTCACTCAACGACCAGCAAGCTACAATGCTAGACACCCTATGCCAAACAATGAGCAAGACAGCAACCCAACCCCACCCATTAGCACAGAGGTTGCCTAAAATCACAGACACCCCAAAACACACACCGGATGTGGTCCTCCCCACCAGAAAGACAAGATCCAGCCTCATCCACCAGAACACAGGCACCAGTCCCCTCCACCAGGAAGCCTACACAACCCACTGAACCAACCTTAGCCACTGGGGGGAGACACCAAAAACAACGGGAACTACGAACCTGCAGCCTGCGAAAAGGAGACCCCAAACACAGTAAGTAAAGCAAAATGAGAAGACAGAGGAAACACACAGCAGATGAAGGAACAAGGTAAAACCCCATCAGACCAAACAAATGAAGAGGATACAGGCAGTCTACCTGAAAACGAATTCAGAGTAATGATAGTAAAGATGATCCAAAATATTGGAAATAGAATGGAGAAAATACAAGAAACATTTAACAAGGACCTAGAAGAACTAAAGAGCAAACAAACAATGATGAACAACACAATAAATGAAATTAAAAATTCTCTAGAAGGATTCAATAGCAGAATAACTGAGGCAGAAGAACGCATAAGTGACCTGGAAGATAAAATAGTGGAAATAACTACCACAGAGCAGAATGAAGAAAAAAAGAATGAAAAGAATTGAGGACAGTCTCAGAGACCTCTGGGACAACATTAAACGCACCAACATTCGAATTATAGGGGTCCCAGCAGAAGAAGAGAAAAAGAAAGGGACAGAAAATATTTGAAGAAATTATAGTTGAAAACTTCCCTAATATGGGAAAGGAAATAGTCAATCAGGTCCAGGAAGTGCAGAGAGTCCCATACAGGATAAATCCAAGGAGAAACATGCCAAGACACATATTAATCAAACTATCAAAAATTCAATACCAAGAAAAAATATTAAAAGCAGCAAGGGAAAAACAACAAATAATATACAAGGGAATTGACGTAAGGTTAACAGCTGATCTTCCAGCAGAAACTCTGCAAGCCAGAAGGGAGTGGCAGGACATATTTAAAGTGATGAAAGGGGAAAACCTGCAACCAAGATTACTGTACCCAGCAAGGATCTTATTCAGATTAGATGGAGAAATTAAAACCTTTACAGACAAGCAAAAGCTAAGAGAATTCAGCACCACCAAACCAGCTTTAAAACAAATGCTAAAGGAACTTCTCTAGGTAGGAAACACAAGAGAAGGAAAAGACCTACAATGACAAACCCAAAACAATTAAGAAAACAGTAATAGGAACATACATATCGATAACTACCTTAAAGGTAAATGGATTAAATGCTCCAACCATAAGACATAGACTGGCTGAATGGATACAAAAACAAGACCCGTATATATGCTGTCTACAAGAGACCCACTTCAGACCTAGGGACACATACAGACTGAAAGTGAGGGGATGGAAAAAGATATTCCATGCAAATGGAAATCAAAAGAAAGCTGGAGTAGCAATTCCCATATCAGACAAAATGGTCTTTAAAATAAAGACTAAATAAGAGACAAAGAAGGACACTACAT
Organism: Eubalaena glacialis; assembly: GCF_028564815.1. Lineage (NCBI taxonomy): Eukaryota > Metazoa > Chordata > Mammalia > Artiodactyla > Balaenidae > Eubalaena > Eubalaena glacialis. The sequence continues at coordinate 146,287,036 of NC_083720.1, read as the reverse complement.
AATGATCAAGGGATCAATCCAAGAAGAAGATATAACAATTTTAAATATTTATGCACCCAACATAGGAGTACCTCAATACATATGGCAAATGCTAACAGCCATAAAAGGGGAAATAGACAGTAACACAATCATAGTAGGGGACTTTAACACCCCACTTTCACCAATGGACAGATCATCCAAAATGAAAATAAATAAGGAAACACAAGCTTTAAATGATACACTAAACAAGATGGACTTAATTGATATTTATATGACATTCCATCCAAAAACAACAGAATACACTTTCTTCTCAAGTGCTCATGGAACATTCTCCAGGATAGATCATATCTTGGGTCACAAATCAAGCCTCGGTAAATTTAACAAAATTGAAATCTTATCAAGTACCTTTTCTGACCACAACACTATGAGACTAGTTATCAGTAACAGGAAAGAGTCGGTAAAAAATACAAACACATGGAGGCTAAACAATACACTACTAAATAACCAAGAGATCACTGAAGAATTCAAAGAGAAAATAAAAAAATACCTAGAAACAGATGACAATGAAAACATGATGACCCCAAACCTATGGGATACAGCAAAATCAGTTCTAAGAGGGAAGTTTATAGCAATACAATCCTACCTCAAGAGACAAAAAACATCTCAAATTAACAACCTAACCTTACACCTAGAGCAATTAGAGAAAGAAGAACTAAGAAACCCCAAAGTTAGCAGAAGGAAAGAAATCATAAAGATCAGATCAAAAATAAATGAAGGAAACAATAGCAAAGATGAATAATACTAAAAGCTGGTTCTTTGAGAAGATAAACAAAAGTGAGAAACCTTTAGCCAGACTCATCAAGAAAAAACGGAGAAGACTGAAATCAATAGAATTAGAAATGAAGAAGGTGAAGTAACAACTGGCAATGCAGAAATACAAAGGATCATGAGAAATTACTACAAGCAACTCTATGCCAATAAAATGGACAACCTGGAAGAAATGGACAAATTCTTAGAAACGTACAACCTTCTGAGACTGAACCAGGAAGATAAAGAAAATATAAACAGACCAATCACAAACACTGAAATTGAAACTGTGATTAAAAATCTTCCAACAAACAGAAGCCAAGGACCAGATGGCTTCACAGGTGAATTCTATCAAACATTTAGAGAACAGCTAACACCTATCCTTCTCAAACTCTTCCAAAATATAGCAGAGGGAGGAACACTGCCAAACTCATTCTACAAGGCCACCATCACCCTGATATCAAAACCAGACAAAGATGTCACAAAGAAAGAAAACTACAGGCCAATATCACTGATGAACATAGATGCAAAAATCCTCAACAAAATACTAGCAAACAGACTCCAACAGCACATTACAAGGATCATATACCATGGTCAAGTGGGCTTTACCCCACGAATGCAAGAATTCTTCAATACACGCAAATTAATCAATGTGATAAACCATATTAACAAATTGAAGGAGAAAAACCATATGATCATCTCAATTGATGCAGAGAAAGCTTTCGACAAAATTCAACACCCATTTATGATAAAAACCCTCCAGAACGTAGGCATAGAGGGAACTTACTTCAACATAATAAAGGCCACATATGACAAACCCACAGCCAACATCGCTCTCAATGGTGAAAAACTGAAACCATTGCCTCTAAGATCAGGAAGAAGACAAGGTTGTCCACTCTCACCACTATTATTCAACATAGTTTTGGAAGTTTTAGCCACAGCAATCAGAGAAGAAAAAGAAACAAAAGGAATCCAAATCGGAAAAGAAAAAGTAAAGCTGTCACTGTTTGCAGATGACATAATACTATACAGAGAATCCTAAAGATGCTACCAGAAAACTACTAGAGCTAATCTATGAATTTGGTAAAGTAGCAGGATACAACAATAATGCCCAGAAATCTCTTGCATTCCTACACACTAATGATGAAAAATCTGAAGGAGAAATTAAGGAAACACTTCCATTTACCACTGCAACAAAAAGAATAAAATACCTAGGAATACACCTACCTAAGGAGACAAAAGACCTGTATGCAGAAAACTATAAGACACTGATGAAAGAAATTAAAGATGATACCAACAGATGGGGAGATATACTATGTTCTTGGATTGGAAGAATCAACATTGTGAAAATGACTGTATGACCCAAAGCAATCTACAGATTCAATGCAATCCCTATCAAACTACCAATGGCATTATTATTCACAGAACTAGAACAAAAATTTCACAATTTGTATGGAAACACAAAAGACCCCGAATAGCCAAAGCAATCTTGAGAAAGAAAAACGGAGCTGGAGGAATCAGGCTCCCTGACTTCAGACTATACTACAAAGCTACAGTAATCAAGACAGTATGGTACTGGCACAAAAACAGAAATATAGATCAATGGAACAGGATAGAAAGCCCAGAGATAAACCCACGCACATATGGTCACCTCATCTTTGATTAAGGAGGCAAGAATATACAATGGAGAAAAGACTGCCTCTTCAATAAGTGGTGCTGGGAAAACTGGACAGCTACATGTAAAAGAATGAAATTAGAACACTCCCTAACACCATACAAAAAAATAAACTCAAAATGGGTTAAAGACCTAAAGGTAAGGCCAGACACTATCAAACTCTTAGAGGAAAACATAGGCAGAACACTATGACATACATCACAGCAAGATCCTTTTTGACCCACCTCCTAGAGTAATGGAAATAAAAACAAAAATAAACAAATGGGACCTACTGAAACTTAAAAGCTTTTGCACAGCAAAGGAAAACATAAACAAGATGAAAAGACAACCCTCAGACTGGGAGAAAATATTTGCAAATGAAGCAACTGACAAAGGATTAATCTCCAAAATTTACAAGCAGCTCATACAGCTCAATATCAAAAAAACCAAACAATCCAATCTAAAAATTGGCAGAAGGCCAAAATAGACATTTCTCCAAAGAAGATATACAGATTGCCAACAAACACATGAAAGGATGCTCAACATCACTAATCATTAGAGAGGTGCAAATCAAAACTACAATGAGGTATCACCTCACACCAGTCAGAATGCCCATCATCAAAAAGTTACCAACAATAAATGCTGCAGAGGGTGTGGAGAAAAGGGAATCCTCTTGCACTGTTGGTGGGAATGTAAATTGATACAGCCACTATGGAGAACAGTATGGAGGTTCCTTAAAAAACTAAAAACAGAACTACCATACCACCCAGCAATCCCACTACTGGGCATATACCCTGAGAAAACCATAATTCAAAAAGAGTCATGTACCACAATGTTCATTGCAGCTCTATTTACAATAGCCAGGACATGGAAGCAACCTAAGTGTCTATCGACAGACGAATGGATAAAGAAGACGTGGCACATATATACAATGAAATATTACTCAGCCATAAAAAGAAACGAAATTGAGTTATTTGTAGTGAGGTGGATGGACCCAGAGTCTGTCATACAGAGTGAAGTAAGTCAGAAAGAGAAAAACAAATACCGTATGCTAACACATATATATGGAATCTAAAAAAAAAAAAAAAAGTTTCTGAAGAACCTAGGGGCAGGACAGTAATAATGACACAGATGTAGAGAATGGACTTGAGGACACGGAGAGGGGGATGGGTAGGCTGGGACGAAGTGAGAGAGTGGCATGGACATATATACACTACCAAATGTAAAATAGATAGCTAGTGGGAAGCAACTT